>NC_079148.1:7710223-8910223 GCF_945859685.1 Eupeodes corollae | reverse complement strand
ACAACTTGTTTATTCAAAAACTGTCCGAGGTTAAGAAAAAGAGAAAAAAAGAAAACTTCATATCAGTAGCCGATTAGGTTATTCGAGTTTATTGGCCACTAATTTTATATATAAGATGGCTTTTTGTGTTCATGACGAATACAAGTTTTTTTGATGATGGACATTTCTGTCATAGAAGCTAATAAACTCAATGCAGTGAAAAGTTTCTTAACTGCTGTGACAAAAATTCAAGTATTGCTCACGTCTTTTCTCATATTTAACCCATTCCATAATAATAAAATTTAAGACATTAATAGTTATTAATTTATTTATGAAGAAATTGGAGTGCAAAGCAACAACCATCATTTAAATCAATTCATATTTCTAGAATATATACGATACTTAGCAAGTACTTCAAGACTCTGTAGACTTCTTGTCTTTAATAATAACTTTTACATTTTAACGACTTTGCTATATATTGTATAAACACTTACAGTTGTGCACATATAATTAATCCACACAACGAACAAAAACATTTTTTCCAAATATTGTGCTTCTGTATCAACTTAACATTCATTTCTTCAAATACAACTGAACCTCTCAAATAATATATGGTCCGTTAAATAACGTTTTTTTTAACTAGTGCTTATTTCTTGACTGGTAACACTTAGCTCATATTTAATTTTACTGATAATTAGTTTTATCCTTCCCCTGAACGAATATGGTTATATATACGCTTAAACAACGCTGGGAACAACACTTTGAGAAGATGCCGATTTTGCCAAAAAAAAATCATCTTTTCAGATGAAGGTCATTTTGATCTTGGCGGGTGTGTAAACAAGCAAAATTGTCGCATTTGGGGCATTTGGCATTGAAAAGCCAATACACCCAAAACAAGTGGTTCGGATTTCGGTATTGAGGTATAATTGGGCCGTTTATCTTCAAAAATGAGCAAGCAGTGGTTGTTACAGTCAATGGCGATCGTTATCGGGAGAATATTGGCACCATTTGGTTTCAACAGGACGGCGGCGGCGTTACGTGCCACACAGTCTTGAGCTACACTCAATGGTTTCATAGCATTTTCAAAAAAAAGTTATTTGGCGGACCCTTTAAAAAACAATCGTCTTATAGTTGGAAACATTCTGACCAAGCTGAATTTTGGAAAAGAGCTTTACTCAAACGTATTTAAATTTCCTTAACAAATTGGACAAAGTATCACCGAGTGGACAAATCCCAAAGCGTTCTACTTTCCCGTACTTTTTGGCATTACATATTTTTTTAAATATATAGATATAAGTTTTTATTTTAAAAGTTGTTCAATGCTCTACAAAAATAGTTATTATCAAAAATTAAATGAAAAGTTTTTGAGAAACTGTAGTAAGAATCCGACTTTTCGTTTTCCTACATATTTGGTCATGTATTAATATTGATAATTGATTCAAGGTTGCTGCCCGATCATTTTTTGGAAAAAGTACATTTCCTGGAAGTTGTTTTACAAAATATTTAATTTAAGATGGAGATGTTTGCCCAGGGATATCACTCTAAGTGATAAAATATTTTTTCGGTAGAATTAGATAAGCTACAAAGTGTACTTCTAACGTCTTTCAAAAAAAACTAAAGTTTTCAAAAAAATTGAAAGAAAGTGTATTTAAGAAATTTGAATTATCTAAATATTTTCGTTGTGGTATAAAATGAGAGGATTGCTTAGGACGTATAAATAAAACTCTCAAACATTTTTGAGCTTTGTCAAATTAAAAACTATGAAAAAGAAGACGATTGTTTTTAAGCTTTTTCATCTGTCCTAATCTCCAGCTCTCGTTCCGAGTGGATGGAAAACCGCATTTGTCCAGCCTATTCCCAAAAACACGAATCTTCCTCACCGTCTAATTACCGACCGATTGCTCTTACGTCCCTTCTTTCCAAGGTCATGAAAACGCTGATTAATTATCAGCTCAGGAAATATCTCGAAGATCGAAAGCTTCTTAATAACCAACAATACGGTCGTAGCAATAGGCCCACTGGTGATCTCATGGTTTATCTCACCGAACAGTGGAACAAATCCTTACATCGTTTTGGAGAAAGTAGGATTATTGCACTTGATATTTCAAAAGCATTTGATAGGGTTTGGCATCAGGTTCTCTTATCGAAAATGCGTGCTTTCGGTTTTATGAACCAATGCTTGATTGGATTAGTAATTACCTTTCGAATCATTCAATAAAAGTTGTATTGGATGGATTCAAGTCTGAAAACCACAAAATAAATGGTGGCGTGCCCAAGGGCTCGCTTTTTATCTCCAACTCTCTTTCTCATTTTTATTAATGATCTCCTGTTTGCAACTTCTAATATAAAACATTGTTTTTCTGACGATAGTACTCTTAGCTTTTCATATTCATTTTTAGATTCACATCCCTTTTCCTCGGATGTGGAACTGCAACCATAAAATATGATAAGCTCATTAAATTCCGACCTAAACAGCATTGTACAATGGGAAATAAGAAACCGCGTGGAATTTAATGCTTCGAAAACCCAATGCTGCCTTGTATCGTTAAAGCGTGATGTTCCGCCCTTCCCATTATGCCTGGATGGCACTTGCTTCGAGGAGACTGAACAATGAACATCTCGATATTCTCTTTTGTGGAACGATCACATACGCGATGTCGCCAAAAATGCCGCAAGATGTTTGGGTTTTCTAAGGCGATGCAAGAAGTTTGTCTTCCCGTCTGATCGAGCTGTTATCTTCAAGACTTATATACGTCCAAAGCTTGAGTATAACTGCCATATCTGGGCTGGTGCTCCTGCAATAATCTCAGTAACTACTGATCTGATTTAAAAAATTCTTTCAGTGTTAGATAGCCTTTCTATAACGATCTAAACGATTTCAATAATATTTACAAAATTAGTATCGCACGTTTCGTAAGAGACTTAAACTGGTTTCATTAAGCTTAGAAGAAAGCCTTAAGATTCATGTGGTATCATAGTGAACTGGTCCATGTGTGTCCTATTCCATCATGGGTAGCCAGTTTAACCTAACCTCAGCTAGATAGCATATTTATTAAGGTAAGCTGTACATCACGATAAGACTAATAAGAGCGGACCACCAATAAAAAATGTTTCAAAATCGGGAATTTTCAATTGTTAAACAATCAAAGTTTTTCTAAAGTAATGTATGACAGTATTGTTCTACTTTAATAGTCCTAAAAAAGCCTCTTAAAGTTGGTATACTGTACAATCTTTTGAGCTAACCAATTTTTTTTTTCTAAAAATAAAGAATGCGAATAACGCTGAGGGGGGGGGGGGCAAGACTTTTTTTAAATTATATATGAGAGTAGATATTTCTTATTCGTAGCCTAAGCTTAGCAAAGCGAATCCTTTTATCACATCAGAACTAATTAGAACCACCGAAATGAAGATTGACAACCACAAACCGTTTGAAAGTTATCAAGAAAAACAACCTGAATGAAAGCTACACTTAAGCAAACCCAATTTTGACCAAAGCCATTATTTCGCCAGAAAAATTTCAAAAATTCAAAGAAGTTTGGTCGTTTATAGTAAAAAATCTAAGATTAACGTTTTTGGTACTCATAGAAGACTTTATTTCAGATAATTGTAACCAAATAGATAATTAAATTCGATGGTTTTAGGATGTTTCACCTCATCTGGGGTTGGTCGTATTACATACCATAGACAAAGGACAATTTCTTAAACATCGATTTTGATGATTTTACGTTATTCATAAAAATTGTTTTTAGGTCATCAAATCCACTTTTGAGTCAAATTCTGTTATAGATCTTAAATGAATCTTAAAAAGTCTTGATGCCAATACTTTGAACAATTTATGGGGTACTGTAAACAGGGAATTTGTGCCGTAAAAAGCAATGAATAATGTCTCACTCCTATGGGAAAGTATAGAAGCGAAGCTTGTTGGTTAAATGTCGAAAAGATGTTAAGAAGCTATAAAACCAAAAAAAGATTGATTAAACGTAATTTATGAAATCTGATTTTTTTTAATTCAAAATTTTCTACTCCAAAATTTATTTGTGTAAGATATTACCAACTTCCCAGAAATGATAGAATCGGCCACTTAACTTTATATTTTACTTCAGATTTTTATTTCGTTTGAGCATTTAATAATGAACTTTTAGAAACTATTGTTTTTTTTGAGAATTTTGAACCATCACAGTTACACAGTTATAAAAAAGCAAAACCACTAATTTTTGAAATAAAAAAAAGTAGGTATTGCAAAATTATTGAAATCTTTCAAAGACTTACACTAAAGAACCTTCAAATTCTAAATATTTAGTGTAAAGCTCCTCAAGTAAAGAAAACCAATTTTCAACTTGACTTCAAACTTTATGTTTGTGACAAGTTGAAGAACAGTAAAAAAGGATCATACAAACACTTAAAAAATGTATGTACATTAAAGTAATAAGATTCCAATGAACCCTTTATTTAACAAATGGAATTATTGGTTAAAATAATATTAGTAATGCTTTAATTATTCGACCACAACTGTGCACATATTAAAGTCAGAAACCCAAAACAAAACAAAAATTTCAGTCCTTTAACTCTTAAGATCTTGCAGCCTAGATACAAGCTATATGCATTATAATTTACCTCCTACTTAGGATCTAACATATAGAAGTCCACGAAACAACATAATAATCCACCATCAGATCGCACTCCAAACTCAGCGATGCAATTTGTTTCCAACTTTTTAATGTATTCATGATCGAAATAGGATATTAGATAAATATAGAGATACTCTCTATCCATAAACCATCATCGGACTTTGTAACTATCTATAACCGGCAGACCCGGCCACAACTATGCCAGCTACAAAACAGGTGTATACCACTTAGCTTTTGGCTTGAATGCTGATGGCTTTGATGTTGCTTTAGGAGTCGTCGTCCAAAGGAAAAGAGAACAAATTTTCTTGATGGTGAAGCCGAAGTGGCTGACTGCTGGTTGGTGGCTTGCGGCCCGCGCGTTCGTAATTAATTTCGATCTAGAGCAGAAAATCACTTCCAATCTTCCAACAATATCGAGTCGCAGTCTTCGGTGCTCCATCGTCGTCATCGTCGTCTTTGTCGTCGTAGTTGAGAAGCGACGTTTGAAATTAAAATGGTTCTCCATCATGTGGGCTGATGAGTGTGCGGTTGTGGAGCACTAGACAGAAAGCGGGACAGGTTTTCTATACTATATTCCCGCTTCAATAGGAATTTAGATCAGAACTTATTATCTCTAAATTATTATTATATATTTTTTTTTTCTTGAAATTTTTGATTTAAGTGCATTTTTCTCTTCTTCTTGTATCTTTTGCAGTTATGCCGCAAGTAAGAAGTTAGTTGTTATCCGCTTTATCGGATTTAAGGCTATTTTTTTAAAAAAGAAATGGCTTCTCCAATGAGTGCTATGACGCTCTATCGCACTCCAGGTGGTATGTGCAACTCACCACCCATCCTTAACCAACAACAATTGCAACTTCAACAACAACAACTTCCACAACAGCAGCAACAAATGTACTTTAACAACAATAATGAACACAAACGTATAATGCAATTGCTGAGTGCTCCAGCAATTTTGTCACCAATGGAACCAACGTCAAAGGGACTTCTTAATGGACCCGGCCAGAATAATTGTTTCCTCAATTGTGCTGTTCAGGTGAGTTGCTTTTTTTTGTAATTTTTTTTATTTAACTTAAAGTGGTTTTTATTTCTTGTCTGTAAAAATAAAACAAAACTAAATAAAAGAGGAGAAGCGCTTTTAAGATCCAAGTTTAAGACAAAGAAAATGTTCACATTAAATTAACTCCGAAGGCTTTTTTTCTTCTGGAAAGTTAGAAGTAAACAAGTTAAGGCGCAAGCATACAAATCTTTCTCAAAAATAAGTCAGTTGGAGCCAGGAACTTTGTATTTTTAATAAACTATTTTGTGCGGTTTTAGTGCCATCTTCAAGACTTTATATATTAATTTTCATCATCATGTTTTCAAAAACTAAACAAATTTTTTGAAACTATTATTTTCGTATGTTTCTTAACTGAAATATTTCTACTAATTTGTCTCCAATATAATTTAAGACTTTTTAAGTTTTGTCTCATGAAACAATCACCAGAAAAAGCATTCAAGGCGAGACTGAGACTGTACATTTTGAGCTCATATTTTTTTTAAAATCTTCCAGCTTTTCGTCCAGGAATATCGGTTTGTCTTTTTTGTGAAAGAGTCTTAAAACGAATGACTGTAGAATAAGTTTTTAGCAATTGAACTATAACTTAATTGTTATTTCTCCAAGCTCCTGCCACCACTTTGTTAAAGTCCAAATGGTTTGCCTCCTTGGCTTTGGCTATAAGCTAACCACTGATAATTTTTGCAAATGGCCTGGCTATTGTTGACTTTTTCACATCCTTAACCCGAATTTTCACCGTGTTTGTCACAAGTACAGGTAGAAGGACTTGGTATTCTTCTAATTCTATTCTGATATTTATATTTTAATACGTCTTAGACAATCTTTCGAATGAATTGACTTGTTTGTCACTGGCTCTTGAATTATTCGTTTTTAAAGTTTAGGCCCAAAAACCTTTATTTAAAAAATAAAAGCAAATTCAAAACAATTAGAAAAATTTGTCTGAGTAAGTTGACGTTTTCCTTCTAGCTGGGTAAGGTTATTTTGAAAATGAATACAAACCGACTTAAGCCTTGGAAATTGAAATTATTACAAACTCATTCAAGATGCGTCAAAAGTTTTAAAGTGTAAAAAAGTATACATCGTTAGAAATCTAATTTGATTTTAGATTTAGAACTAGAAACATAAAATAAAAAAATAGTAACAACTTAATTACTTAAGACCTCTTAAGGTACATATACGTCACCTCTCTCCAATTCTTCCTCATCCGTACCGAATCCAGTTTCACCAAGAAGTTCTATGCCTGACTTCTTGTTTGAAGTCTTGTTTTTGTGTGTGGGTTTCACTTCATCGCTTCCTCCATGTCCAATCCACTTTCATCTTTCAACCGTTCTGAATTGTTTTCGAATGAAGCTCAGCATTGGAGATACGGTGGGTCAGAAATTTCCCAAGAAATCTGCAAATGTTTCAAGATTACAAAATTAGTCTTTGCTTTTCTGATAAAGGCAACACCATTAAGATAACGATGGTCCAAAAGTTTTGACTTGAATTTATGAGAAAGAATGAACCTTTTAGTTTTAGCCAAGTTGATCTTTGGACCCATGATTCTTGCTTGTATATCCATCCTTCTATGAATTTGATGGAGACCCATGATGTACATTGAATTCCTCCATGTTAATTCTAAAACAGGAACAGTATAGGTGAGATTATACAATCCTGCTAAGCCCCATTTTGAATTTCGATTCCTGTGACAATCTTCATTGAATTTAACTGGGATGCCCGTCCTACTCATAGCTATTAAAATCAATTATCTCTCCACATTGTCGAACGCCTCCTTATCATCAAAAACTATTCGATGATCATCCGCAATGTTTTAACGTGCTTCACCTAATAAAATTCTTCTTGTTGAATTTCTAGTTTGACTTCGATGGTTTCTGTTATCGTGGCCACTGTGAAAATAAAGCGTTTTCTCCTCCAGTTTTAGGGCTGCTTGGGATCTCCTTTTTTGGGAGCTCGGAAATCATTCCATTTTTTCACTCTTCAGGAAAACTTCCTGTTCCAAAGATCTTCTAATTAATGGATGCAGTAGCTCGATGCTCGATATTATTGGGTGTTCTCGTAATAGTTCTGCAAGAATACCATCAAGTTTAACCGCTGGTTCTAATAAATAACTCCCCAACAAAATAACCACATACGCAAAGTATGAAATAAAAACCCCCGAAAAACTAAATTCTACTAATCTCTCCACTTCATTTGTTAGCTCTTTAGAGAAAGATAATCTCTTTGCTAGGCAATTAGCCACCAATTCTTCGCTGCCAGTGAGTGTTATGACTTCGCCTGTACTTGAGCGAGTTAGTGAATCTATGGGACCAATTTTTTTTCGCACTCGTACTGCGGCAAGAGTTTTCAAAGATCTCAACATTCATAAATCCGCTGGTCCGGATGCTATTCTATTGTTCTGAAGAAGTGTTCTTCAACGCTGGCAAAACCACTACGTAAGCTTTTTATCTGTCCCACTCCTCAATTCTCGTTCCGACTGCATTTGTCCAGCCTATCCCAAAAAAAAAGGCGATTCTTCCTCACCCTTTAATTACCGACCGATCCCTTATTTCCAAGTTCATGGAAACGCTGATTAATTATCAGGTCAAGAAATATCTTGAATATCGAAAGCTTCTTAATGACCGTCAATACGGCTTTCGGAGCAACGGGTCCACTGGTGATCTCATGGTTCATCTCACCGAACAGTGGAACAGTAAGATTATTGCACTTGATATTTCAAAAGCCTCTGATAGGGTTTGGCATCAGGGTCTTTTATCGAAAAGGAGTGTTTTTGGTTTTCACGAATTCACGAATCCCTTCTTGATTGGATTAGTAAAACCGCGTGGAATTTAATGCTTCGAAAACTCAATGCTGTCTTGTATCGTTAAAACGTAATATACCCCCATCCCATTATCCCTGGGTGGCATTTGCATCGAGGAGACTGAACATCTCGATAATACAAACCACTTCTTGTGAAATGATCACATACACGATGTTGCCAAAAATGCCGCAAGATGTATGGGTTTTCTAAGCGATGCAAGAAGTTCTTCTCCCCCTCTGATCTGGCTGATATTTAAAAGACTTATATACGTCCTAAGCTTGATTGTATAACTGCCATATCTGGGCTGGTGCTTCTGCAACTTACTTAAGCCTCTTGGTCAATATTGAACGTAGATAATTAAGATTGATTGGTGATAATAACTTCTTAGGATAGTTTACGTCGCTTTAAAATCGTCGTAAAGTTGCGTGTCTAACTCTCTTTTACCGTTATTTTAACGGTTTATGCTCTAGAGAAATAACCAGCTGCATTCCTCCCCTTAAGCAGCTTAACCGTAATACTCGCGCTTCTGGGAATGTTCTTTAGTATACTCTTGAGCCTAACTTCGGTAGTACCGTCAAGTATAGAGATTCGTTCTTTAGCCGTACTACGCGAATATGGAATTTCCTACTACACTCTGTCTTTCCCAGCCATTGCAATATTCACGAATTTAAAACCAATGTGCAGCGACACCTCCGTTCAACCCCTCTCTCTTTCCTAGTGCTCACACTGTGTTTTTTTTTTACATAACAAGGGTATTTAATATCTTCTTAAGTTTGCGCTTATTATATAAAAAAAATCTTATTTATAATTAAGGGAGTTATAATGGGTTATTTTTTAGGGAGTTTTTTCAAGAAACCTAACTGCTTTATCACTCTTCAGGCCTTTAAAGGCTGTAATAATTCTTCTTTCCTAGAGAGTATTAGATAAATCTTTACTTGAAATGCAATTTAAAATCTTAGAAAAGTGATCATTTTACATTTTTGAGGTGTTCCTCATCCGAAAAAAGCAATGATCCTTACTCCAAAGACTTTCTCTTATAAACCTTTCTTCTTTGCTTAATCATAGAAAAACTTGCATTTTTGTTTTATTGTTTGAATAATACTCGTAAATGGACAAATTTGATCAGTTCTTGGTAGTTCAAACTTTAATTTCAGTCGTTAAAGTGTATGACTCCAGAAATAATAGAATACTAATTTATGTATAAATCAAACTGTGGTGTATATACCCCTTAAATCAATTAATTCAAATCTATAATAAATTTCACTCTTGTATTAATCCACCAAATGACAATGGAAAAAGTATTAATTGCAACTTCATTTTTTTCAACACTCTAGTTTAAGTTTTAGATTTTAACTACAGTCAAACTTCCCTATAGCAAATTTGAAAAGGACCAGAAAATTATTTCATTATATAGAAAATTCGTTACACAGATATTTTTTGTTTTTACTTTTATTTAAAGAATCAGTGATTTTAGTTTGAATAGCATTCTTCCATTTTTCTTTTTCAACAAAATCGTCTAATAAATTGAGAGATTCAAATAAATTAGTCGGTAAGTTACTCTTCATCTCTAGAAAGATTCAAAACACGTCAATATCTGTTTTTTAAGTCAATCGTTCTTCAACTTTAATAATTGTCGACAACTTTAGCTCAAGAGAAATGGTACTTCGAGACATTTTCAATTATAATTCAAAAATATTCACTGTAAGCCTGAACATAGAATGCTTGGATCTAAAATCGTTATAAGGAAATCAAAACACACCAAAAAAGTAACCAAAATCAACTTTACTTAAAATCAATTCGGAATAAAGAGATCTTCGTTATGCAGAAGTTCGTTTTAGTGAAGTTTGACTGTAAGTAGTATTTTTATAAACAATTTTACGTTAGTATTTAACGAATTATAATAATAAATAAATACATAGATTTGCTTATGTCTTTCACCAGGTGTTGTTAAGTGCTAACATACAAATTTGTTTTAATAAGAAATGAATGACCTTTTGGTGCAATTTTTTTGGTTTCAATTCAAAAACAAAACAAAATACTATCAGGTGTCGGACTTCTTTTAAATTAGTAAACCTACAAAAGAAAACTTACACACTATCCTATGAATCTGACCATAAAATTAATGCACATAATATTTATTTAGGTAGATAGTCAAGTCAAGCTAAATTAAATCTATAACACACGCGAGCCTCAATTTTCTTCATGGGAAATGGACTCTGATATCAAAAAGACAAACAAAAAAATCTACATCGTCATAGTCTTCGTTCTCTTGTTATAGTTGCAAAATTTCCTTTCTTCATTAAAAAAAATCCATCGGATGTTATGTGTTGTATCTGATGTTGCCTTAGTTGTACGACATGGAATAGATACATATTACGGACGTTCTTGTTTTGTATTTTTGTACTTTGCAGATACTCGTATAGGGTGTGTTTTGTGAAGTTCATTATAAAATGTGAGAATCCAATAATTTTCCTTGCTTTTGTTTTTCTTTCTTTTACTCGAACAATTTTTAGTTCTAAAATGTAAATAGATACAAAAATTTAAAAAAAACAGCAAGTCAATGGGTCTTGGCATGAATCTCATGACAAGAAATTTAATTTTTCTTTTTTCTTTTTTATTTTTTCTTTATTTTTTGTGTTATGTTCTTAATTGTGATTAATTTTTTGTTATGAAAAGGGTCCGTGTTTGAAAGTGTTTCGTTTCAATTTTTCTTTTTCTACATAAATAGAACAACACAGAAAGTGCAACTTCTTGTTAAGACACTCATCATGCATCATGATAAAGAAAAAAGATGATGGTTCTGATGATGATGGGAAAGCGAACTTCTTTCTTCTTCTTTCTAGATAATACATTTTTACATTCATTGCTTTGCAAATAATTGTGCTAATGGTTTAATCTGACAGATGAAAGAACCAAGATTATGAATAATTGAAATAATAAATCATTATTCAATTTGATGGGAATTGTGTTTTATTTTTTTAATGTAGCTTTAATTGATCATATTCTATTATTTATATATATTTTTTTAAGAAGCTAACTATCCTAGTTTCCCTCCTTCTCAGCTTGAATATACCAATCGTGTATCCATTATCATAAAAAAGAGCTCTACCTTTTATTCTTTTATTTTTACAACAAATAAATTATTATGCCATCAACGAAGTGTATGGTATTTGCATACGCACTCTTTTGCAGACAAACAAAAACCATCTTAAAATGCTTCGAGAAAAAATTGAAATACATTTTTTCTTATTTTGAGTGCCAACCCTTTTTTCTGAAATAAATTTCAATTTTTTTCTGGGCTTGGCTGGAACTTTGAAACGAGTTTTATTTAATTAAACACACAAAAAAATCATAAATTGATGCTTCCTTGGAATTTTAATAGTGTGGGAGTTTGTGTTTTTTTTCGCATATGTCTTTGAGTCTTTTCTTTTGCTGAAATTCAATATGCAACTGATTTTTGTGTGGGATGTTTTTCAAGGGATTCTCTTTAAGAACCATCTTCAATACAGCAATGCACTTATGGTTAATGTCTTATCATGAGAATATATAAGCAAGAAATTGTATTAGCAAATTTTGTACAAAACCTTTAAGATTTAGTTCAGATCAAACAAATAAAGTTTTCAATCTGATTGATGGTTTGCAGGTGGATCATACCATCCATCGATTATAAATTTCATTACGCAACGAGAATTTAAGTTTATTTCGTGGTAAGGACTTTCGACCATGAAAATTCTGCCAATAGTTAATCATTGTATAAAACAACAAAAAATAGCACGTGTGATGGTTTTGAGCAAAAACACACTGCAAAAACATTGTATCCAAATTTTAAACCAAAAACCATCTGCGTTTTTTTAAATGACGACTCCTATTGACCAATTTTTAACCCATAAATATCTTTCTTATAATCTAACCGGTTCGTTTCTTCGCTAACAGGCACAAAACTTAAAACTAAAAAAAAAGAAAAACATAATAAAAACCAATCGAAAAGGTCTAAACGACTAAAGCACGAGACGTATAACCATGAATTATTTAATTTTCTTCTGTTTTATATTTTTGTTTTTGTTTCCACCACTGATGATGTGCTGTTAACCCTTTTTATATATTTCTTTTTTCTTAACCGATGATAGACATTGATAAAGGTGGCATCAGCAGGTGCTAGTGGCTATTTTAAAGTTGTTTCATGTCAGTTTGGAAATTAATAATCCAAACTGAACAAAAAACCTAACGAAAACATGAAATTTTTACAAAATAATCAAAATAGAGTTCGTTCTCAGCTCTTTTGTATTCAATTAAAAATACAAAAACATGTTAAGCAAAGTCGAACTTTTACAAAAAAAAACAAAAATCTAATAAGATTTTATATGTTTCTGTTGTAAAACTATGATTGATGGTTAAATAAATTTAAATTCAATTTATAATAGAATGGTCAAGTCGAAGTGTGTATAAAAAAGTGATGCACCATTTGGTTGATGATGGTCATGCGAGGTGCTTAAGGTTCATCATATTAAAAATTATTCTAGAAAACTAACCGTGCGTTGGCTTGAAAAGATTCTTTTGTTAAATTGTTTATATTATGTAATGTAATATTTTAAATGACTTAAGGATCAAATAACCATTAAAAAAATATGAGTCAACAAAGCTTAAGCTTAAGTCTATTTGATATCTTTGCCTCTAACAACAACAACAAATAAAAACTATAAAATGCTGTTAAGAAAAAAATAAATAAAAGGGTAGGCTTATATTTTTTTGAAGTAAACTAATCCGTGAGCATTTGATGCCTTTTTTTGGGCGGGTGCCCAATCCGATTAGAAAAAAGTATCAAACAAAATAGGCATAACCAAATTTTTTTCTTTCTTAATTTTAATGTCAGATTTAGATGGGTTTTATTTTTTGATGAATGTTTGACATTGATTGAGAATAGTACTTAAAAAAATAAACCCTAAAGCATCATATTTGTTATAGGAGTGAATTTTAAGAGTTGTAGCTTCTGTGTCTATTTCGTTTAAATTGAAAGGTTTACAATTTCAGAACTTAAAGTAAAATTAATTACAACTTAAGAAATATTGCCACATGAATTTTTTGTTTAATACATCTGATTCTGAAATATTAAAAATCTTTGCAGTAATATAAAATAAAATATTCGACTGGGTCAATTATTCAAAGAGTCTGTTTAAAATTAGCAGCTTTATTTTAAGATTTCATAATATACCTGCAACATAAGTTTATTTAAAAAAATGTAATTGTCCTTTTATTTCTCAAAATAAAAACTCATTAATATTTTTAGAAATATTAGTTATAGAGTTCTTTTAAAAATATATCAAAAATTTGAATTTTGTTCAAAAACATTGACTCGTATTTAAGCTATAGAGTTTTTAAAAATACATTGTTTTTCTAAATCTGGATTTTCTTTAAGTTTCTACGATCGTGTCTATTTTTCTATTATACAAAATTAAGATAGTTGTCGATTCGTTAGTACACATTTTTCATCTGTTGTTCTTGTCAATGTTTTAAAAATAGGGCCTTGATACCTTGACATCAGTTTGAAGGAAGAGGCAAGCACTCAATGTTTCACTAAGTGCACAGAAAAATCGATGTAGTTTAAGAAAGCTCTTGAAGGTAAACAAATTTGATTGACGGCCTTTTTACATGCAGGAAGTTTTTGACAAAGTATGGCTTCAAATTTAAATTCAAATCAAATCAAATGGGGTGGCGCAACAGTCCGTTGTGAACCAGGGCCTAGTGACTTACAACTCTCAACCATTCCTGTGTGTGAGTACTGTTGTCAGGAATGGAAGGGACCTACAATTTAAGGCCGAATCCGAACGGCTAGTTTGAGAAAGCACTTTTTCATGACAAGAATTACTCTTGAAGGATTTATCAATGCCTCGCAAGAGGCAGTACCCGCGAAAATTATTTTTTTTTTTTTAAATTTAGGTGACACAGGCAGGGATTGAACCCAATACCCCTTACATGACAGTCCAATAACCATCATGCTACGGGTACAAATTTAAATTAAAAACTTCAAATTCAAATTAATACATGTCCTGCCTGAAGGACATGAATATAATATCCCATTTTAGACACCGAAACGAGTAATGAGACTAATATAACTGAATAATTGGCTGGGGTACTACAAGGTAGTTCTCTAGGTCCGATTTTATTTGGATTTTGTCACTTCCTCGCAAGAGGTAGGTGAATAAAACTCTCTCGCATGAAAGTCCAACGCACTAACCATCATGCCACGGGTACTACACGGGCGCTTAACTATCTTAGATTAGCCAACGCATGTTGATTTAACGTACTCTTAGGTTTTGTATCGAAAATATTTAAGTAGTTTAATTACCAGACTTTTGAAAACAAATAATTTGTGAATTCATTGCCGCCACGCCGGCCGCCGTGGCATATTTCTTTCATCTCTAAAGTTCTAGAAGAAACATCTTTAGTTCGTCATTTAAGAATAACTTTAGATTAAGAAATCAGGGGCAAAACTGAAACAGAAAAGTTGTGACGGAGCACACTTTAGCTAAGAAAACAACGATTCAAAAGTCGATAATAGTGAAGAAAAGAAAAGCTTATGAATGCCAATAGTTTCAAGGATAACAAGTTGCAAATTTGTACTGCAAAATCATATCCACTGAATGGGACAAGAAGTTTTAGTAAACAGTTTCTTCAAAAAACAGAAAATAAAAGTTCATGAGGGGTTACACAAAATTTTGATTCCTTTAATACCTTTATTCCAACGTGATTTTAAAGCAGCATGGATTAAAATGAATACACGACTTGTTACATAAACTTAAACGACCCAATGCCTTAGACTGTAGGGTAGATGACAGCGAATCGAGCGGCATTATTGGACTAACTATTTTGTTGAGAATGTTTATGTGGAATTATTCCAGACAGTTTACTTTGGATTTAGGATCACCTTTGTATTTGGATTTAGGTCACCTTTTCTGTCATAAGAAGATGTTAAGGAAGAGATTTTAAATTCAAGTCTTACTCCAGGTCCGGATGGTACTCTATCCCATTTAATAAAAAAATGTTTTTCTTAAGTTGAACCTATTCAAATTATTAACAATTTGTCTCTATAAAGTTAGTTTTTCGTTTATAAATCCCATTTTTAAATCGGGTTAAAAACATAAAATTGAGAATTATCGTCCAATCACTAAACTTTCTGCTTTACCGAAGCTTTTTGAGTTGAGTGTAAAAACCAAATGTATTTTAATGTTACAGAATTTATTTCTCCATGTCAACATGGATTCCTGAGTGGTAGATCTACTAAAACTAATTTGTCGCTTTTTACTCAACAATTGCCAAATGCCTTGGAATCAGGTTTTTAGGTTGATGTAATTTATACTGATTTTCGGAAAGCGTTTGATAGTATTTGTATACACCTTATTGTTTAAAAACTGAATAGATTCGGTTTTCATTCAACTTTTCTCAAGTGTTATGAACATTTTGAACTCGCTGTCAACAAAATCAATATATGTACCATCGTGTTCCACAAGGGAGCCATCTTGGTCCATTGCTGTTTTTGATTTTCCTAAATGAATTACCATTATACTTTTACAAATGATCTATTATTTGCGGATCATTTTGAAATATTTGCGACTGTTAAAAGGTGTAAAAGTAATCAACTTTCGCTTAACATAAAAAAATGCCGAATTTTCGAATCTATATGCAATAAAATCCGCCTATATGTCTCTTGTATGTCATGATTTGGAATATACTTCAGTTGTATGGGATCCTCATTATACAGTTTCAAAAATCGTATTGAGAAATTTCAAAAGTCTTTTACAAAATTTGTAGTTCGACAAATTAAATGGAGTTTGTTTCCATTAATGTGGCAAGTACAAAAGGAGGATACATTTGTTTTAAACTTAACAGCAGCTCCTTCTAAGAAAATGCAACTTATTAATTTAACCAGACACCGATTAGCATTATATTTTTCTCAGTATATTTAACAAAGTGTTTTTTTTTAAATAATCAATTTATAAAAGTAAATAAGTTTTAAAATTATTTGTGCTCCTCTTAAGTGTCATTGACATTTAATTATTCTCAAATGATTTATTTTCAAGAAATATCATGCCATCAAATGATTCTAAATAAACACATAAAAAACAAATCATAAAATGAATTCACTTTAAGCACTTTATAGCCTGTTATGCAACCATTAAACAATAATAATACATATATCCAACTGCCAATTAAATCATAACCACAAAGTCTATATTTGTGCTCTCTCTATGCACGAACAATTGTCATTAATGTCTTTTGAGTACTTTTTAACCATTTGGATGAGTACAGATGTAATAAAAATAAACTCACAGTTCATTGTCATTTAATGACAATTTATTCACACCCCCAAAATCTATACACGTTCAACATGTTATTCCAAGTCACAAATATTCATTGCACGAGTTTTATGTTTTTTTTTTATTTTACTTAAAACTTAAAAAAATAAATAATTAAAGCAAAACTATCAAGAGCAATAAAATTGTTAAGTTTTATTACTTTACCACGCTTACTTAACATGCTCGAAATATTTACCATCATACATTGTCGCTCTAAAGCCACTTTTATGTGGAAAAAAGTGAAATCATTGAACGCATTTTGTATACAAAAAGTACAAAACGAAAGACTTGAGGCACGAACTTTTTTTTTTTATTGACGATGGATGATGATTATGCAGTCTAGACGGAGAAGGTCCTCCATTTGGCTCGTCAGTCGGTCGTGTTGACCAGATCTAGACCTTCATCAACATATAAATTATCAAGAATTTAACTTGAATTTAACAAACTTTTTGGTTGTCTAAGAATTAATTAGAAAAGTGCTAAAAAATATTCTCAGGAAAATCTGCGAAGCATGGAAGTAAAACAAAACACCATCAATCCACCAAGCCATGTGTAGTTCTCATCTCTTTCATAGCAAATCCAAGTTCATGGGAAAATGGTGTGAAAAAATTGATTTGTTTTAGCCAAGTTTCAATAAATTGTAGACAGAGGTATATGTGGGAAGATTATGAAAGTTGTAAGAGAGGAAAATATGATCCTGCGCAAATCAGACACGGAGTAAATGATATGATGACATGGAGATGAAAAAATATGATGACACCTGTTCATTTGTGGTTTTTTCAATTTGACCTTAGCAAGTCTGTCGATTCTCATCCAGAGAGTGGTTCAGTGGCGGATTCTGCTGATATATTCTGGAATAAGGAAAAGGCGTGATGTTGATGATGATACAAAAAGTACGAGTATACATTTCGTCTCTGAATCCATCCAAGAATATTACTATGCGCTTCATGGCTGAGCAGTTCCATCATGCATGTAAAGGAGGGAAGGGGAGAAGGAGAGGGATCCTAGTTGTGAGAGAGCTTATCGTGTGAACTAATCTATATCTCGATCTGTGCGAGGTCTGAAGCCAGAACAGCATGTATAGCAGTAAGATTATTATTACCTTATTTCTTTTAGTCTACACAACCCTCTCTTTCTTTTTCATTCATTCATTCACAGAGCAAGCGCCTCTCCTTACTACGTTACGGGTAGCCCTTCAATTTTTCCGTATTTCTGTATGTCTGCATATCAAATTATATCATCTGTAGAATTCCCATCGTAAATGTTACTTGAGTTAAAAATATGCAATAGCAACATGTATGTAGTACCTACATAATATAAAAGTGCTCTTAAATAAGTGTCTTATTTCCGTTTTGCCATCTTGACTTGATGATGGTCTATTCGGTCGGTCGGTCGATCTTTCTGTCGGTCTTATATGAAATTTATGCATTTTCGTGGATCATGCTATAAGCGTGGGTAGAATATGTGTGTGTTACACCATCTATCGACCGACAGACCCTCTAAAACAACGACGATCGTCATCGTGACGACGTAAATAGGAGTTTAAATTTAGATTTAATTTTCTTTTCAGTTTAAGATTTGATTGTACTACCTACGACTTAATTAAAATATTGTTATTGCATGATGAGACTTTGCTTAGCTTAGAGCTTATATAAAATGCATAAAGGGTTATCGCTGAGGGAGAGATATATAGAAAAGAATCATCATTATAGGGTTGGTGCAGTGAAACATTGACGGGTTCAGTGGGTTCTGATGGTGGGTTTTTATGTGGGCTTTAATTGAGCATTAGAGGGTAATAAATTTATGTTCTTAGAAGTATTTCGCTTTTCAAACAAAGTCTTGAGTTTATGTGTGTTTTTTTCTTTATAATGAAAAGGAGTTTGGTTTTATTTGTTAAGGGAAAGCCCTTTTTTATAGGGCGGGACTAATGCTTTGTTTGAATAGTTAAACTACATATGTAATAAATATATCCAGAGACATTCAAATGTTCGTAAATACTAATTTCTTAAGTTAAAACAAATAAATTAAAGATTATATGTTAAGAACAGTTAATTTACGTAGTGAACAAAAGTTTGATTCTGAAAATACTAATTTAATAGGAGTTTAAAAGTCTACATAGATAGGGAGCATTAAATTCTTTGTTTTCTTTATTTTGAAGAAAACAAATACCCTGCTTACTTTGTTTTTTTTTTTTTGATAATAAATTGACAGTTTATAAACATGATTTTAATGTGTTTTAATGTTTGGTAAAAATCTATTTTATTGTGCCTCTATGAAGTTATTTGCGTAGAATATTTTTTCCACACATTTAATTCTACGATAAAATATTGACAATTAACTGAGTTCATGTGCATTAAAGTAATACTCTTTTCTTTGTATACAAAAATATCATACAATTTTAATCAGTTATCATTCCGAAACAATTATCTGTCATTTTTAAAAAGCTGGTTCGATATAACCTTTCGAAAAATAAATGAATATAATACTTTGGTGAATTTAGAATTTGTCCTTTTTGTAGTTTTTGTATATATATACGACTTCTTCGTTTAACACTAACTTTTTTGATTTAATTTCAATTTAAACTTTTGTCTTTCTATTCTCAGGGGATACCACGCCTCTTTGGTGTGAAAATATTTTCTATTTTCGTCTTTGAATATACATTGACGACCCCCACTGTACATATTCACACTTACAGCATTATTGAATTTCATTTTTCTAAAAAACCTAGAAGTAGTATTTGTAACTCATGCCTTATATGTTCGCGCTTTTTAAGATTTTTGAAAAACTGTTTCTGAGAAAATCTTTTAGTTACGGAACTCAAACTTGGTAAGGTGTATTTTATTAAGTTTCTTACTTGATTGGTTTTGAACAGAGATGGCAGAAATGCGATTTTTTTTTATTTACTACATTTGTTACGTCTGCTACATAAATGAGGTAGTTAATGTAGTTAAACGTAGTTAACGTAGTTAAATGTAGCAGACGTAGCGGTAAACGTCAAAACGTAGTTTGAAATGTCCATTCAACCACCAAATTGACAAATTGCATCGAAAAAATAACTGTGAAAATGTGAAAAAAAACTAACTCTCGTCGTCGAATACACTATACTCTTAAAATAAACGACAAAAGTAAAACAGACGATTATTAAATTTGAATTTTTCTTTCATAAAACTTCGAATTCCTTGATTTATTTCATTTACGCAACATATTTGGTTCTTATGTATAGTTCAGTGTTTTTCAATCGTTAGTCGTTACTTATTCATTCGTTTTTTAAAAATTCTTTTTGAAATTTTACGTTTTTTGTGAAGGTAGCACACGTAACAAATTGAGGGTAGGTAATGAAACAAATCAAACGTGTAATTTATCCAATTAACTACACGTAGTTTACCGAGTAGATTACCTGACGTAATCTACTCTGCCATCTCTGGTTTTGAAGTAAAAAGTGAGTCAAGAACCGCAGATGGTTTTGTTCATGTAAAAAGGGAGCAGTGTCAGAATTAGTAGTACCCGTGGCATGATGGTTAGTGCGTTGGACTGTCATGCAAGGGGTCTTGGGTTTAATCCCTGCCTGCGCCACCTTAATTTAAAAAAAAATAATTTTCGCGGGTACTGCCTCTTGCGAGGAATTGACAAATCCTTCAAGAGTAATTCTTGTCATGAAAAAGTGCTTTCTCAAACTAGCCGTTCGGATTCGGCATAAAATTGTAGGTCCCCTCCATTCCTGACAACATTACTCGCACACAGGAATGGTTGAGAGTTGTAAGTCACTAGGCCCTGGTTCACAACGGACTGTTGCGCCACCCCATTTGAGTGTCAGAATTTGGCTGGGGCTTTCAATCAGCGACTGTACAGCGTTTTTGAAGTGTTTGCTATTTAATAATTTTTTTTAAAAATTCATAAGGCTTTAAGATTTTATTTTTAGACAAAAGAAAACCGCGGAGTATAAATCAAAGAAATCTATGGATCGTATATTTTTGATTCTGTAAGAGTGAGTTTTTTTATGGGGAGACCAGACTTGGCGAGCGTATATTCCAAAATGGTGTCTGAAGAAGGTGTTGTATGGAGATTTAATGGTACACAGGCTTGAGAATTCATTGAGCCAAATTTTATGAAACCAAGGGAGAAGTTGTCCTTTTTTATAGTATGATTGAAATAGGCTCAGAAACTTAGCTGATTGTCAAAAATGACTCCTGTGTCACGAATAGAATAGACAGATTTAATGACAACATTGTCCAGGGAAATTTATAAGGGTTGTTAAGAAAAAACCAAAGGACCAACGTGGCTCCCTTGAGGAACTCCTGAGTTAGCAAAAATAGGATTGGAGTTAGAAGATAACTAACTGCATTGAAGGTTCTCTTTTGGTTTGGAAATAAAAATAGGAGGAAAGTCAAAGGCTCAAAATTAAAGATCAATAATTTGGTGACTGATTTCATAAAAAGCCTAACTTATAACTGTGGTGATAACGTTAATTTTACTTTGTCAAATTCCCTTTAAGTCTTAAAAATAAGACAAGTTCCATAATATTCGTTTAGGTATATCGGCCTTTAAAAACAAAATAGGTCTGCAATGAAAATAGAGAAAGTCGTGGACAATGCTCTAAAAAAGCTTGAGAATTGATGAAAGCTTGGCTATAGGCGTTTAGTTAATAACATAGTTGTTCGCCCTTTTTCATGGACAAGAAAAATAAGAGAATCTTTTCTAATCTTTGGGAAGGTGGAAAGACTTGTTTTAAAGTGTAAGTTCACTTCTTAGTGTTATGGGATTAATTCCAAAATACAGACCTAGGGACAAATAGTCTTTAAGTATAGACTTAATTTGTTTAACGACAATTTCATCACTCATTTCATTTTGGGTGAGAGAAGTGCATGGGGTACGTCTTAAGTAATCAAAAAAAAAAACATGTTTAGGTTGTGAATTAAAAAATTGTTAAGTCATAAGCAAGCCGGTGAATTATGAATTTAAAAAAATAACTCAGAATCATCGACTGACTTATAAGTTAAAAAAAATCAATTGAGAAATCATCAACTGATTTGTGAATTAAAAAAGGAGGTTGCCAACTTTTGTACGGAGCGTTAAATTAGTACAATGAAACTAGTACCAAATGAAAGGTGAGATTTAACACGTTATGTTTGTCAAATATTACCAACATAATTGGTGGTGTTTTTGAGATATTTGGTTTTGAAGTTTATTAAAACAAAAAGAGAAAGAGAAAACCGTTTATTTGTTTCGATATAATGCGCGTACGAAAATTATTTTTCTATCAAATAAAATCTTTTAAATATAAACATTATTTTTCTAACAATAAAATATACTTAAATATTTAGTATTAACTTCTTGAAATCAAGTGTTTTTAACTAACCCTTATATAATATGTCGTAACCTCTCACAAAAAAATACTTACTTTTTGCCAAAGTTACCCTAAAAAGTTGCATTTCCAATTTCTTAAAATTTCTTTAGCCAAATATGCCCTTTGTTAAACTGTTAAATACATAATTATTAATGCGGTGATAATATAAAAAAATGTATGCACTTTAACCTTTCTAAGAAATAGTTTATACAAACAAATTTACCATTTTACACTTTTAAATAAAATTAGTTAACCCAAGACACTTATTAAATAAAATATGCATATAAGTCAGTTAGTGGTTTGCAATTTAAAATTTAATTCTTTTTAATTCACAAGTCAGTTGGTGGCTTTCTATTTAATTCTTTTTTAATTCATAAGTCAGTAAGTGAACTGTTAATTAAGGCCATGAGTTAAGCTTAAAGTTAATTAAGCTTTCACAACGCCATTCGAAGATCATAGCTGAATAATTGGTTGAAGAATAAGGCAAAAAGGTTTATAGTAATATAAGGGTTGGCAGATGTCGTATAACAATGTGAATGTTAAGAGAAATTCATCAAATTAATCTACATTCGAATTTATTGAATTAGTAGAAATGTATTTGATAACTAATTAATTAAAAGAAATATAATTGGCATTGAATATTTAATAGAAGCAAATACCAACAACTTAAAAAAGGGACAGAGGACAATGTAAAGAACTGAGTTATATTTTTTTTTAGATTTACATAATATTTTATTTTAATTTAGGTTACAATTGACAATTTAATGGTAAAATACTTTATCAATAATAGTGCATTAGATGCGTATAAATTCTAACTTTCATATTTTATATTAAACAAATAAGAACATAAATAAATAGGGTATTGAGTATTTAAATAAAATTTATTTATTATTTTTAAATTTGGTTTCTAAAACTTACCGCTTTTACAATTTCCTACGAATCCGCATAAATTCTTTCTTTCATTGAGTACTTTAAGAACTTTTTTGTTGCATAAATTGTTTTTCCAAGATATAGTTTTGTCAGCTCTATAAGTTAAAATTTAAATCTTATGTCAGATTTTACGATAGATCTCTAGTTTGTAGCAATACCCGTGTTTAGCTAATCTCTAGGTGCTATAGACGAAAAAGAATAAACATCAGTTTCATATTTACAAAATCTGTTTTACACTTCAGAAATTTATGAACTTCATAAAATTCGTATACCATCAACAATCAAATTGGGAAACTCCAATCAAAAGCAAAGTATATGCCAAATTTAATTATAAACTTTATTCTGAATTCCGATGAAAAAATAAAAACATTCCAAAATGAAACCAATATCTAAATCTTAAATGATTCAGCATATAAAATAGAAACCATAGCACTACACCTCAATAACCTTAAAATGAAACAAAACAAAAAATAATTGCTTTATGCTCATAGTCAATGAACAACACAAATAAGTAAGAATCATTTTCTAAGAATTCACAAAAATTCTGCTCCCTTTTTTTCGAAGTTGTTTACCTTTAATCCATTTATTTTAAAAGAATAACAATGAGAACAAGATAATTCTTTTTTATTGCACTCATCACACACACAACAGACTAAAATATACCACAAAACCATATTCGCAGTATATAGAGCGGTTTTTCTTTTATGATGCAGATTTTCAACTTAAAGTAATTCGATAATGACCATAAACAAAAATAAGATATTCATATGTAAGTACACGTATACAGCTTGTCCAATTGAATATCTGGTCTGTATACACAAAAGATTTGAACCGAAAAATGCACTCTACCGAAAAATAAAGGTAAGTCCGCGATCCAACAAAGAAAATTTAACCGAAAAAAAAAACAAAAAATACATGAAAGAGCTGATATACGAACTCGATTTAAATCTTCTTTTTTTGATTTTGGTTAAGTAAAGTTGACACCGCCAATGGCCTCTTGTGGTTATAGAAATCTCTGCAGATGAATGCAAAATATAATGTGATCATCATATTTATATCCTTTTGTAAAATACGTAATAATCTTTAATCTTCTCACATAAAAAAACAAAAATACCATAATCACGCCCTTTAAGGTCAGATATGTGCTTGAGTCTGATGTTTTGATGGTTAAAATTTTATATTTTGTCTGGCTTGTTATATTTTAAATTGAACTAAAAATATACAAAGTTACCGTAATTTAACACAGTTTTTAGTAGAAGGCACAATTTACTAATTCTCATATTTGTTTGCAATTTCAAATGTATTGTCTTAGATGATGGAAACTTTGACTCTTTCATATCACAGATCGTTGACATCTCCCACTGACGTGAAACAACAGCAAAAACACTATCTGCCGGCTTATTTACAGTCTAAATCCCACTCTTATGTATTCTCCAAAGACAAGACAAAGTAACAAGATTGTTACTCTTTGAGGTGTAATAAATAAATCCCAACTTGCAACAATAGTTATTATTATTACCTCGAAAACGGTTATGATGCCTCCATCCAACAACAACACCGATGCGGTGTGTAATAATGACAAAAAATTATAGCTAAGAAATGATAATTCTCCTATGACTTCATAGCTAAATTGTATCAATTATTATATAACCTTTTCGGTCGGCGGCCGCGGCGTGGCTGTGTATATACTATTAGATGCATAATTGGTTTGAGAAGAAGAAAAGACAAACAAAAAAGTACGAGAATACCGGATGGAAGTAGTGCTTTAGAACATCCTTCCGGTTTCATGATTTAAATCAATCGGAAGTTTAAATAGACGAACAGGATATAGTTGATGATAAATAATTTTAAACCTCCGCTCAAATAGCTATTATTCTCTTCGTCATCCTTCTTTCTACCTCCGTTTGTCGTCATTGTCATCGTTGTTCTTTTCGATGATTAACCATAGAAAAATTACCTATGACAACAATTAACCTTGTAGACAGTATATTTATAAAGTTTATCACTTGAATATATCGAAGTGGTAAGGTTTTAGCAAATTACCCAACATGTTCACATAATTTAGTTTTTGTTTTATGAACTTCATAAAAAGGTTTTATTTTATATATGGTCTGGCCATCTACCTGGGATATAAATATAAGAAACCTCTCTTTTAACTTAAGAAAAAGGTCGATTCTATAATCGTCGTTGTTTATCTAGCTCCTGCTTTTATTTTTTGTATTATTTTTTAGTTCTTCATGTTTTATGTTTCATGGCGACGACAAGACAGGCATTGGAGATTAGCACGTGCTAGGACTATACGTTGTGTTGTAAGAAAAAATAAAGCCTCTTTTATGTTATGCTCTGCGCAATAACACACCTGGGACTATATATCGCGGTCTGAAAATCTCAAATGTGTATTTATAAATTTGGACTTTGGAACGACTCGACGCCACGACCCATCGACGAGTGTGTGTTCTTACTCTCTCTTGATTGCGAACTGCTGCTATTCTTGTAGACAGTGTTGCCATATTGACGAAGATTCATACAAAAAGCACAAAATATTCAAAACAATTGTTCACAGAAGATGAATTCAGCTTAACCTGCAAATGGGTGCATTTTTTGAAATACCAACCGACTTATCACTGAACAAAATTCATTAAACCCCAGGGATTTAATGGTATATATTGCCATTTATAAAATGTTATTATTATCTCCAAATTTTGTATGAAGAGCTACGATTCAAAATTAACAAAGGTGCAAAATATCCCACAGACTTTTACTCTTAAAATTTTGTACTCTTGACTTTTGGAACCGATTTTCTTGCAATGGATTTCGTCTTACCTAGAAAGCCGAGTATAAAATACTCTCATCAGATGCGCTCTCTCCTACCTACCTTGCTTCCTCTGGCGTACCACAAGGTAGACCCTTAGGTCCTTTCCTTTTTACTCTCACCATGAATGATATGGAGTTGATTTCTAAATATTTTCATCTCAATTTTTACGCTGATGACTCAATTTTTTCATGTCCATTATGTCGTTGCATGATTCTTAGCTTATTCAATTGAACGTCAAAAGTTTTCCAGCCTGGTGTCAGTCATTTACTTTTTCACGAAAGCGAGGAAAACCTCACTTTGTCAATACTTTCTCTATAATCAACCTATTTCCTTAATTTAGGTTATTCGCGACATTGATTTCTTAAGTGAGCGAGAACTGAATTTCTATGTTCATAAAGATGATATTCGAGGGTGGTTCAAAAAGTTCGCGGAATGGAAGGGCATAGTGATGAAATTGGCACATTTTAATTTTTCCTTTTCAATATACTCTTTCTTGAGCCTAATGCACTTTTCACATCAGCTAAGAAGTTTTATTAATGCCTTCGAAAAAATATGATTTGTCAAGTCCTTCAAAATAGTATTGGAATACTATAATCATTTGTAAATCTTTTTCCACGAAGTTCTTTCTTCAGATTTTGAAATAAAAATAATCAGAAGACACCAAATCTGAGCTATAAGGGTGGCGATTCATAAAAACATTTCTGAAAGGCAGTCATCAACGTGGTTCTTGTGAGATAATGCATTGTCTTGCAAAAGTAGAACACCTTTCGTTCATTTTCCTCTCCTTTTTTCTATGGTAACTTCTTTTAAATTTTGTAGGATGTTTGCGTAGTGTCCGCCGGTTACATTGAAAACCTTTTCGTTGTAATCAATAAGCAAAATCTCCTTAGAATCCCAAAAGGATGTGGTCATGATTTTTATAGCCGGTTGTGAACCTTTCGCGATACTGCATCAACTCCAGTCACAATATGGTCAATGAATTCATCTCTCTTTCCATTAGAGAGATTTAAAAGCTCAAGAGAACAATTTACTCGCTGTTGCTTTTGAACAATTAAAAGCATTCTCAACACCCACATTGCACATGGCCATGTGGTTTAATTCCTCTTCGGTCGAGAGTGTTACAGAACAAGTTTTTCGACTTTTTTGACGGTATCTGGGGAAGTTGCCTTATTCGGATCTTCTTCGATTGACTATCTACGTTGTTTGAAAAGACAATGCCACTTGTAAATCATTTTTTACCTAGGACAAGAGTTTACGTAAACAGTTGGACTCTCTTCCAAAATGATCTGAGGTGATTTGCCTTGCTTAGTAAAAAACTTTATCACTGCCCGAAAGTCAATTTTCTTAACAATTAATTTTTCCTCTCGGATTGGCTTACTCATTCAGCACAACCTCAAACACTTATTACCTGATTTAAAGCTCGGCATAAATTTCCCTAATAAATGGCTGCTGCTCCAACTACTTCATTCGTGAAAGCTTATGAAGACGTTTTATTCGATTAACCCTTCGAAACCTACCTTTGCATGATTACCTGATCTTTTTTCCATAACAAGACAGCCTTCAATTCATTGATCTGAAGGCTCTGGAAGAACGTGGACAGATATCTGACATCTTTTTTGTATCTATCATCTGCTTTCTGGCTCTAATAACTGTCTAAATCTTTATAACTCCATTTTCTTTAACGCTTACCTCCACCAATTTAACTTTGATGGTTTCTCTAAAACTGTCCCTTACACCAGTCTTATCCTTGTCTATAAGTTATTTAGCTTTTAAGTTCCAATAAGTTAAAAGTCCCACTTAAGACGAATAAAGAGGGTTGTGCTGACCTGAATTAAACCCAATATAATTACTCAGTTGTTGCACAAATAGAAAAGTTGAGTTAATCGAGAGTTTCTTTAATCGAGAACGTACTGTAACGCATTCATACAAACTTTTTGAATTCGAGAATTCAATCAAATATGACATTACCTAACGTAAGCCTCCACAATTCAGAAGTTGTTTTGGCGGTAAAATATTTATAATGAATTGTCAAACCTAACTGAAAGAAATGTCAACATAATTTGACATTCTTAACTGTCAAACCATAGACATAAACCATCAAAACTAAAAATTTAATTGTGAATCAATTATACCCGTGTTTTGTTGGAAAATCTATCAATAGTATAGAAGGATTTTACACGAATAACAAAAACAATATTCGTAGTACGAATACTACCGATAAAAGTTAAAGTAGAATCTTACGACCGATGTTTGACATTTATACGAGTCTCGAATGGATCTTATGTTATTTCGTTCTCAAATGTTGGTACGATTGATATTGCATTCGTATCTCGATGGCAGTGTTCGTTCAGTAGTTGTGCATTTGCAATCATGTGTTTTCCATTGGCGAAAAAAATCAATCTGTTACTGTTGACATTATTTAGTTTTGTTAATGAAAATGGACTAACTCAGCTTATTTTGCAAGAATAGAAAAAGTAATTAAGTTTTGATATGTTTCCACTAAATCTTTATTTCAGTTTAGATTAAATAAATATTTTTGGTATTTCCACCGCACAGGAAGATTTAAAAATGATAAAGTTTGACAGCACTTTCTTAAATGCAAATGTAGTTTCGATGTTTCTTATAAAGTGCAAGTTAGATGTTTTGATTCGTGTTAAACAATGAAGAACTTATTAGTTGAGCACCTATAAGAATATGCTACCTACTCCATGTGCAATTCTTTTTAAATTTAATTAAAACAAATCTATATTTTTTGTACACAAACATGCAAATAAACAAACCATAATGAATTATCTGTACAACCAACTCCTCCACACAGATTTGTCTTCACAAATTTTGAATAAACTCCGATCTCCGACCGGAATCGAGTAAATCAAGCTCATTTCAATTCGTTACATAAAGTTACATAAAGAATTTAGACAAGCTTCAAGCTCGCTTTAATACCACATGTTAATGTAGTGGTCTACGAACAAACCCCAATTGTCCATTTTATTAGTTTTAGTTAGTTTTTTTTGGATGAAGTTAATTTTAACTTTTGATATTCACAAAACTTTCTTCCATTTGTGTGTTTTTTTTATTATTATTCTGACAGATCTTCTTTCAGTTGTACCAATTTTTAAATACAAAAATCTGGCTACTGCCGATGCGTTTTCTTGGGAATTTTATACTATACTATTTATAAAATGCCAAAAAGCACAGGTTATGTTTGGATATTTTTGAAAACCAATGCTGGCCACTTTAATTTGATCAAAAGGCATATCCTGTCTCTAGATCTTTGAAGCCTTGTAGCTTTTAGACTAATAAGAAATATCTTATTACATTTTCAGTTATTGGCTCTAAAGTCACTGTGGCAACTCTGTTTGTGTTCTCGTTTTGTGCCATTACTCCTTGTTATATGTCAGTGTTCTTTTTTGTTTCTTTCGTATTTCTTATTTAATTTATTTTATGTTGTACGATTGCACATGCTTCCTTAAGAAATGGTTTCATCCATCGTTGTCCATACATATAGCTAGTATATCAGCTTCAAAAGAAGCAAAAGTGCATCGGAATACACATCTCCAAGAAGCAATTTATCATCCTTTGCTTCAGATTTAGCAAAGTTTTATGCTCAGAACATACTCAGTACATATTAACATGCATACATCTATGTATAGAGATATGAACAATCAGCCATGATCTTCAAAGTTCTTCAGTTTTTTTGTTTTTTCAAAAAGAAATTCTGTCCAAAAAAAGATTACATTTTAATTTATTGGAAATTTGTCAGTAAGTCATAGTCATTAGTTTTATTTGAGTGATTTTCTTGGATCGACTTTTAAGAAAGTTATTTTAGTGTTTTGTCGGACAAAACATCATGTTGTAAAAAGGTTTGTTATTTTTTGTTAAGAAACAACTTACTTAGCTGTAAATAAACTATTTAAATGAAATCGTTCGACTTATGATTTATTTAACTCTTGTCAATGTTAAATTTGTTGTAATTTTTTTGGATCTGGTGTTTCTAAAAAATATGGATTTGAATGAAACATAGTTTTGAATTTATGTGAGTTTAAATGTTGCGTTGTAGGAACCAGAACTTTCTGAATATTGCCCTATTCAAAATTAAATACCTTTAACATCCATAAAGTATCCCTAAAAAGAGAAAGTTACAGCATAGCTTATGGAAAACTTATTATGAGTTCACAGATGTTGTAAACCATAATTGATGGAAATAATAAAAATAATCATTATGTTCACGACATCAGATTTATAAATATGTAAAAGTATTTCTTGGAATTTCTTTTGTAATATTTTCAGCTCATGTTTTGCTTTAAATGATAAGTCACAACACAACTTCAATTTGTCTCTCTCTTCCTTAAAACCTTATCCTTTCTTAAAAAAGTTATAATTTTGCAAATTGTTATTAAATGCCAATAAGTTTTATGAAGTAATGATTTTTAATTGAAAGTGATGTTGAAGTGAATGAGATGATTGTTTGAAGTAAAAAGAGGATAGGATATGTCCCAGACCGATAACTTGCCATTTGTGCACTTGAATTATCTGAGTTTGCTGTGAATCTTTACGTCTCAGATTGAAAAGGATACAATGTTAAATTTAAACTTTTAAATCCTGGAAATCAAATTTCCGATCAAAGCGTCTAATGAAAAACTTGAAGAAATTTTTTCGTGATTCAAAAATCTTTTGTAAGCTGAATAGTTGACTGTGGACTTTTCTGGTCTTAAGCCACACTGATAAGCACCTATCAAGTTGTTAATTATGGGCTTTATACAATTTTATATATGCAATTTATGGAGACTAATTTCCTTATAGTTGGTGCGGTTTAGAGGGCCTACTTTCTTAGTATTGGTAAAACTGATCTTCATTCATACGGCATGCTTTCATTCAGAACATTTATCTTACATAAAAGCTGTTGCGTGCTAATAACAAAATTATCTTCAGCTGCTTTGAAAAGTTGGGCATTTCTTTCTCCAGTAGTTTTATTAAACTTTAGCTTATATATGGAAATCTTTACTTTCTTCTTCTATATCCATCGACTACAATGCTACTATGATTTTTCTACGTTCATCTTCGCAGGCTTCGGTTCCAGGTTTTAACACTTGTGAGATTCGTTTTACCAGCTCATAGAACTTTCGAATTTCAATTTTCCTAATGAAGTTTTCAATATCTTTGACCGTACGCTTCTTTTTTCTTCTGAAAAGTCAGTATCAGCTCATAGAGCAAATGAGCAGCTCTCATCCTTTTATAAAGCACAGCTTGCCGTACCTGTCGTTTGGCTGTGTTTGCCCGCCGATATTCCTCATCAATCCAGGTGTTTCTTGTCAGTAGCTGTTTGAAACCCAGCAAGTCAAAGGTGGCTTCTCTGATTGTACATTGGCAATATTGCCACTAGTTCTGATTCATTGTATTGACGCCATTGAACTTCAAAAGAGCAGGTTACTGGTGACTCAGTTGGCGATCTCTTGCTAGCTTGGCTACAGCGAGGTAGTGCTCAGAGTCGATTTTGGCTCTTGAGCAAGTTTGGACATTCATGATGTTGGAAGAGTCGATCGAAATATGGTAGATTGTTCTTTAAGTTATTCCTTTTTTGGGATATTCAAGTGTGGAAAACGCTGGCTGGTACTGGCTACCATGAATTTTTGCTCTGCTGAAAATGCGAAAAGCCTGAATCATTTATCGGAAGTATTGCGGTGCAGGCTGTTTTCCCGGTTTTCCACCAAAAATGTCTTCGTTTCTTAGCTTGTCATTAAAATTTAACAAGACAAAATTGATATCGTAGCTAGGCCGCTGCTCATGTGATTTGCCGAAGAGCTCGAAGAACATATCTTTGGTGTTGTTATCCTTCTCTTCTTGTGCGAATATTTCCTTAATGATGTCAAATTCAGCCTTGATGTGAATGGAATGATGCGCCTTTAGAATTGTTGCCTTATTTTGGTTCCAGTGACAATGCACCTTCCAAATAAGCCTTGTTGGTTTTCTCGATAGTAGTCACCAAAGTTAATTTGACAGTATTTCATCCAGGATATGCAATGGGATAGGCCAGGTAGAAGCATCTCCCATTGCATAGCAGTTTAGGGCCTCCGCTAATTTTTCCGCTGCACTTGATCTTTTAAGGAACCAAACATTCCACTTGCGTATCTGAAGTTTGTTATTCTTAAATCGTTTGCGTGGGTTGTCAACAGTAAATCAAATCTGTTATAATACGAGGCTGATGTAGGACTTCCGAACTATAAGACCAGGCCCTTGATTTAATCTCGAAGGGTAAAAGCTGACTTATCGGCTTCACTCTTGCAAAATGATTATTATATCACCAAACACAAAGTTTATTTCCTGCTCAAAAAACAGCCTTGTCTGAAATCCTTTCGTAAAACCTCTTTAAAAGCATCTTATTTTATGGTTTAATAATTACCAGTAAATGTTTTAACTGCAATTAATTTTTTTTAATAAACGCTAATAATTATAAATTCTCCATTGGATTTTATTACATATTGCCCAAAAATGTGTCTTTTAATGGCATGAATAAAAAGATTGTATGGCTATAGATTTCCTTTGCCAACACTTAATTATGATTCTTGTGTTAATTTCAAACCTACGACGATGATTTTGTGGTCGTCTTGGTTAAGTTTAATATATTTTCTTACATAAAAAAACTCGTAGAATTAATCACTAAATCATCAAGAAAACCAAGATAATGAACCATCAGATGAGAATGACCTATAAAAAGAATAACTTTTCCGATAAAAAATTCTCAAACCAACAGGTTGTGTTTTTTTTTATCTCTTTTTCTTCTTTTCATTTCCAATTTCCAAATCAATTAAAAATGCACATAAATATATTCAAAAAATAAACTTTACTAGAAAAAAAACCATAGCACCACGTTATTCTCTTTTTTTCTACCTATATGAATTCGAAACCGATGTGACGTTAGACAAATAAATCTTCTTTCCTTTTTTGTGTATCTTCAACTGAATCCCCTACAAGACATAAAAACTAATAAATTCGTTTAACAAGAGTCTCTAAGATCTTGTGTCTCGGCGGCAGGCTGCATCGTGCAGCAACTCAGTAGCATCATATAATGTATGTTTGATCATCATCGCACTTCCAATAGACACCCGCGAGGGGCTAATGATTCCAAATGGGAATTATTTCCATCACTATACCACTTTTGACTCAGAGTTGGACTTGGACTACAAAAGCCTATATTGATGGCTGGCGATGTTCTATTCGTGTCGCATCCAATAAACAGCTACCAAATGGCAATACACTGGTTGTGTGCTTTGTTAAATGTCTTATGATGATGCTTCCAGCTTACGCCTGGCTCGTGTGTCCATAATCCGGTCAGTGACAAGATTTTAAGTCTTCTGCACACAGAATTTATCATGCCTGCAGCCTGCTAGAACTAGAGAAACAATCAGTCTCCATCAAATTCAACTATGTTCGAGTACTTTGACGGTTGCAATGTCTGCAACAGCACAGCGTCAGTGGCGACAATTGGTACGTGCTGTGTAAATAAACTCATTAACTCTCCAGCATTAACGAGGCGACCAACGTACGGGCGATAGAGCGGCGGGGGATGAAAGCACAAAGCAAACAGTGAGTAAAACAAAACAACACAAAAAAAACAATACTGTCCTCTTCTGATGGAGTATCCTTTTTAAAACCAGAAAATCAGTGTGCTCAGCTCGTGCTGCATCATCATCATCATCATCAGCACTACACCAATGCTGCTGGCTGCTAAAGCTGATGCTGTCTCTGCACAGGCACAATGAACTTCAGACTTAAACATAAAATAAAGAAGGAGAAGAATCACAAAAAACACTAAAGCAGCTTCTAACATGGCTGGATTTGATCCTAAATAGATGTCTTTGTGAAGATATTGGAAGAACTGCTTTTCAATCTAAAAGAAACAATATGAAAAAAGCTTCATCCTTCCACGAAATCTAATGAACTAAATGGAATGTGTCCAACTGGGTTCTTCCTGGCACTGATTCAAGTCTCTCCTTTGATGACAGATCCTTCCCTGGTTGAAATATACGATGCCTGGTGCATAAAACTCGTGCTTGGAATATCCATTAAAATCCATACGAAAGAGTTGAGCATAAAACGCGGTTTATAATGTTAGTTATGGTGGACCCTTTTTAAGCTCGTGTCTTTCGAAAGTGGTACGTCTCCACATTAAACAACAACAAGAGCAACAAAAACAAAATGAATAAAAATATGAAAATGAAAACACAACAACAACAATAAGAATAAAAATAAGGAAAACAACATCCCAACCAGCTGGACTCAAGCATCAATTATTGAAGAAGACAAACCACCAAGAAAAAGGTAAGGCAACATTACATTGGTACAACAAAACAACAACAAAAAAAGCAGCATCACAAAAATAAAAACCGTTTTTATCTTTGAGACGTAATGGCGTTGCCATGTTTGGTCCGCCTGCAGACCGGTTTTTTTTCTTCTCGCTGATGCATTTTGGTTCTTTATAGTTTTTTTGTTGTTGTTATTTTGTACGCTGATATGTTTAATCTTAGCTAAGAAAAGAGCGGGGAAGAGAAGTTTTAACTGATGATGCTGCTGCAAATGAAATCTTCCTCCAGAGATTGCTGTCAAAGGGCTTCTATCAGCTCCATTGCAGCTCTGTCAGTAAAATCTATACAATTGCAGGCGTTTGAATTTTTTTTTGTATAGTCTCCAAAAATAGCATAGACAAAGATACCTTTGTATAGTTGATGATGACGACGACGACGCGACGATGATGTACTTGTACTTGTACTTGATTCGATAAAACTGAAATACAAAACATACAAAAAAGTGTGTAAAGAAACGTGGCGGGAATATATCAAGATCACAATATAGTGCTTTTTTTGGAGAGCACATCTGCGTTGATCCTTAAATGGAAGTTGATGATCTTTTGTCTCCTCTATAGGTTTACTAGCTCTATGGAAGTTTTAAAAATAAGCTAGTACATTATTATTTTTTCTGGCGGGATAAATTGTTGTTTGCGAGCAATTTTTGTAGTCTACGGTTTGAAAATAGAAAATGTATAAAGTTTTCTGCTCAGCTCTTTTGTTTAAGTTTGCTAAAATTTCACAAACTTACTGTTCGGAAGTTAGGAAGGAAATTTGTTTCACTAATTAGAATAATAAACGAACTTTTGAAGTTGGTTCACTTTTCAATCATTTTGCACATCAAAAAGATAATTAAGAAATTGTTTGTGCATTATTGTCTTATTTTTCCAATAAGATGTTTCATTTTAAAAGAATTTTTACTTTAAAATTTGAATTGTTTATCAAACAAAAATTACACTTTTTCTAAAAATGGAACAATACACTCTTTAACAATTTAGCATATCACGCTGAGTTCGAATATGTTGCAAATCTTGCATTTAGAATTTACAATAACCTTAGTCAGTTTTGTCTCGTTGTCATGAAACAACGTCTGGCCCAGATGTACTGAAACAGGTTAAAAAAGTTTAGCTTTGGGAAAAATGTGAAATGATGTGAAAAGAATATGAACCAAGTGCGTGACCGTAGTAATAACAAAAACCAACCGTATTTTCTTACAACAAAAAAAGACTAAGGTCTTAAGGCTTTTAGATATCAGTTGATCAGCTGTAACGTCATATTTTCGCTGATTGAAATCTTGAAATGCACCAAAATTTAAGCATTGCCATATTTAAATAAGAATAACTTCTGCTCTCTTGGATATAGACGGAGGACTCTGTTCCGTAATTCCTAGCTGACTTTTGGTGTAGTTTAAATTATAAGAATATTTATTCTCAGAGATAGTAAGAGGGAACAAATAAGAGAGTACCTCAGGGTGGTGTCCTATCTCCCCTTCTTTTTTAAGTAACTACATTTTTAGTAATGAATTAAATTCTCGTAATATTAAATAGCTATGATTCCCCTTTCCATCTTCAAATATCAATAACCTCTCCTCTCTTGGATGTAGACGAAGGACTCTCTTCCGTAATTCCTAGCTGACTTTAGATGTAGATAAAATTATAAGAGAATACAAAAAATATCTATTCTCAGAGATAGTAAGAAGTAAAAAGTAATAGAGTACCTCAGGGTGGTGTCCTATCTCCTCTTCTTTTTATAAGTTACTAAGTTTTTAGTAATGGCGGAAATTCAGGTTTTCTTAAATAGCTGTGATGTTAAGGGTGTGCACTTATAGTGTCACAGTTAAGTTTACATCTTTTTTTAGGTATAATCAATACTCTGAGAAAGGATGAAGAAGTTTGTCTATGAGACGTGAATTAGGGATTAACTCGAGTTAAACTGAAAAGAAGTTTTTAAGTTCACTCTAAAACAGTCATGTCGCTTTAACTCAAAAGCTAAGCCCTCTCTGGGCGAAGTTCTCGACTTAAGAATGGTTTACTATAACTGAATCACAGTTTGAAATATAGTTGATGCACAATCAACAAAATTTGTATAAGTTCAATTAGAAAAGTAAAACAAATCCAATCTTTCCATAACAACCTTCAGGTTACAGTTCGTTCAAGGTATCTCTTAATTCTTTTTTAATTAAAGTATAGAAATAAAATCTGGCCACAAGGTGTCTGTACTTTAAGTCTGTACATGGCCTATTAGATCTTAACGGAAATAAACACTTTTAATTTAAATTTCAAATCAAAACTAACAATTTCTACAATTTAGGTTAATTCAATTAACTTCAAACAAAACGTTCCCCATATTAAAGCAAACCGCACAACTAATCATTTATCTGTTTTTTTTTTCTCTTCGTTCTTTTAATTGTAAAGTATGAGTATATACATAAAATATTGTATAACATATAAACACCAACAAGAGTAAAAATATAAATGTCCATAAATGTTTAATAACAAGTCAACAAACTACTCGTACTTTATATCGAACCAACCTAACTTTGGTAAAGTATATACCCGCGTTGTATAGTAGAATCAACTTCAACATACATATACTGATGTGATATGCTCAGCATTGGTGTGCAAAACATTATTAATAAAAGTGTACAACACCAACATTGAAGGTAAAGAAAAATATCAACAACATTAAACACTAACAAAAAGAAAACATCAATTTAAACATTCCGATCCACTCGACCAAGGAGACGCATTATGAATTTGAAATTAAGTATTTATAATCAAATCGACACAAAAGTTGTATTTTTGTTTTCTTAAGTCTCATATCAAGCCGCAAAGCCACTACCTAGACTCTAGCTTGGTTGAGTTTAAAGCAAAAACAAATCACAGTGTACGAGTGCTTTGTGCATAATTCATACAGTTTGTTTGAGGTTAGGCCACTTTTACGCGCTATATACTCGACGACTCGGAGTGTCTCCCGCACTCTAGTTTTTTTTGTATCTAATTTACAACCACTTAGACTCTAGCTGTCTTTTTCTATCTATCTTTATATCTTTTACAAAATGATATGGGAACTGGTTATTTTTTGGATACATAAAAACACAATCTTTTGGCCAAACTTTAACCCGCACAAAAACTACAAGAAACATTTTTGTCCGCGCAGAAATGGCTTTAACATATAAGAATCTTGATTTCCTCCTCTTGAAATGTTGCCAAAGACTTCTTCTGAAATGAGGATTCTTCGATTTTCAAATCAAATAAAGATGCTACCAGTTTGAAATGTCAGGGTTAACATGGTTTCTTGCAATGCGATGCGATGATGGGATGATAGAAGACTCGCTGCTTTAACAGTCGAAAATATTATGTGGGCGTTTCGCGCAAAGTACTTCGAGGCTCAAGATATACCTATATACAGCCAGTATATTCACAATTAGCTGCATTGTCGAGAGTTTTTGTATATTCAACAAATATCTCATAAGTTGTTAAGCAACTTTGATTTGAATCTCAAGAACTCTGCATTGTTGGCTTGGTTCACTGCATTATGCTCCATATCAATCGAAAAGTTGAATTGTTTGGAATATAATACAAACTATTGTACTATAAGCTGTGGTTATCTTTCCCGCTTTAAACTCCTTTATGTGTGGAAAAAAACTAGCGAAGTATACCATCAAAACAAAACTACAAAAATAGAATAAAATGCTGCACTTCTGGCAGCATCTTCTTCTTCGAACCATTATCGTTTACCATTTATCAGTGATCGCATTTCTTTAGTGCATAACATTCATTCTTTCTTGGAAGCAGTATTATATACGTTATACCGTCATCATCATGCTTCTTCGTTGTCGTCGTCGTTCGTAGTTCGGTTGCGTATCCCCAAACTGGTATATGTGTTTTTCTATACAAAACTAGTTGTGGATAAAAAGCCGCCATTTTGTTTAAAATAACATACATATATAATGTATACGAGAGTATATCAGTGCCATGGATGGATTTAGGCACGGATTTAATTGCAGTACGCTTTGTTCGAAAAACGTATACACATTGGTAAAAATATAGGAGTGGGTTTACGTGACTAAGAACTATTTATATTCCTAATCCAAGTTTGAAGGAAAAAAGTAAAAATAAGAATAACAAAGGATTCAAAAAAAATCATTGCTGGCTATGAACCAAAATTTCGAAAAACTCTCACAAAAATAATTTCCCTGCTTTAATATCGAAAAAATCAGAACCGAAAATGAATTTTAAATGTCTCTCTTTTTGAATGATTCAGTTGTGTATCTCTTTTAAAACAAAAGAGTTGAGCAGCGAACTCGAAAAAATATCTCTTCAGTTTATATAATTCGTTGCATAGTTATTGGCTTTATTGTAAAGGTGGGAAAATCAGTCTTTAAAATGGAATTTTTACATTTCATTTTTTACTTTGACTCCATTTATTGAAAACATTGAAAAGAATGTCAATAAATTTTTACAAGGACACTAAAAACCATAGGTATTTTATTTATTGTTTAAATTATCACATCTTGCAAACTAGAGTAATATTTAAAAGAGAGTTAATTAAAGTATGAACCAAATGTTCATTACGTACTGCAAGACAACTGATGAATTGATTGCATATTTCAAGGGAAAATAAAAACTTTATCTTGTTGATGTTTTGCAGTACTCGAGAACGAATTACCTTATTTCTGTTGCGAAAAACTCGTAATGAAACAAAAATGTAATTAATAAAAGCAGTTCAAGTTAGAAAGATTTTTCTGTTACCAATAATGTCTTTGTCTTAATGAAGAAAACCACAACTTACTTATCTGCAACATTTAAGCCTTTTGAAATCAATAAGGGAACTCCTTGCTAAAGACCCATCAGCCTAATTAAGTTCGATTTATACATAAAGGGTGAATCTTTTTGGAACTGTTTCAATTCTTAAAATAGTATTCTCACACGCTACAAAATTGATTAAACTACACAGTCATTTCAAAAAATGCAAAAATAGATTTGCTCTTAGATACAACGTTATCAATATAAGATTTGAAGCCAAGACTTAAATCAAAAATCACTTTAATAACCCTCAGAATACTAAAATCATAGAATTTTTATTTAAAATCAATGAGAGATAAGGATTTGTGATACACTCTAAAAATTTTATATTTAAAATAATTCAACTGAATATGATTGCAAAAGTGTTGCTATTCAACTGGATTAACAAGGAATTTTAAAGTGAAGACATTCCAGTAAACACTTTACAATGTTAATCAAAGAAGAAATGAGCCTAAATGACTTCCTAGTGGATAACATGGCCCCACATTTATAAAATTTGAGAAACATTTATCTATTTATACAGCTTTTTTGGCTATTAGTCAGGTATAGATTTAACCACTGTAAAATTTAAAAATTTGTTAAGGCTAGGGAATTCCAAAAGCGTGTAACATGTGCAAAGAACTGACACCCAGTGATAAGATAGTTTAAACGAGGTTTTAAAAGCATAGAGGTCCTTGCTGAACTAGAAAAGTTCAGCCTGCAGTGTAGATAAATCGGCTGTCAGGTTTGAATGATTTCATACAAATAACTTACGGATTAAAAGTTAAAAGTTATCTAGACTAATGTCAGAAATACTAGAAAAAATTTGGATACGAACATAGCGGGTAATATTCCTATATGCAACATTTAGTTTGATGCTAATAGAAGAGTCTAAATAAAAAAAAAAACTTTCCATGAATAAAGCATAATACGAGGCAAGAGGACTTTGGCAAGTAAAAATTTAGTCTTTGCTGCTGTGAAACTTACATACATATACAACCTGAAGAGAGCGACGATTTCCAAAGACTTTTTTAATAACACTTTTAGCGACTTAGTGATGTTTTAAGCGATTTTTCAGTCGATCGTTGAGCAACGTTGTACAAAAAACACTGAAAGTTTTACTTTTAGCTGTCCAAAACCGCTCAGTGTCTTGGCAAGGCACTCATAAAGATTACAAAAATAAAAAATTAAAATAAGGATGCGTCAACATACAATTTGGACTCAGAATTTCTAGAGTTAGAAATAGAAAGACTCCAAATTAAAAAAAAATAACCTTAAACATAAATCCAACCGCTGTTCTGGACTAATTGCTTTCTTTTGTCTTGTTAGTTTTGGTCGAACTTTTTCCAACTGCAAATCAAAAGATGGTACTGACATACGACAATATTGCCAAAATCGATCTGAAAATTTGCGAAGATTTAGATATAAATGATGAAATTCAGCATAATTTTCGCTTTCACGATTTATTAGGTGCATTCAAATCTAGGGATTCTCAAACTTATTACAGATCTATAAATATGAACGCGACTTTCAACCAGTAAACTAGACGACGGCATTTTTCCAACTAATCGCTCAGTGACGTGTCGTTTAGTAAATGGCAACCCATCGCTCAGATTGGTCGCTCAGCGACTCGTCGTTCAGTCGCTCAGTCGCTTATTATGTGGTCGAAACTTTAAAATCATATTTCTAAGCAAGGGTGCAGTTTAAGATTTCTTTAGCTTTGCTTTAATAATCAATTATTTTATCTGCCTACCTTATGTGGCCTAGAATCGAAGGATCAAAGATTTTACGATGAATCCGAATTGCTGTTGATTTGAGCAGATTTTCGCAGCAAGGACGGTTCCTTTCCGACCGTTGCAACGTTGTTGGATGAGTTAGAAATCTCCATTCATTAAATCCACACAATCAATTTTTGCAGCCAGAAGTCGACTTTTATTGAACTGTTTATGTTATGTATAGTGAAAAAAAATGGGTCCAATAAAAGATTCTAATAATTAGAAGAAAGTTTATTTGCAACTTCACATTGTTCTACAATCCATCCTTAGATCATAAGCTTCTGCAGTATGTACATAAGCAAAAGCTTTAACAAAAACAGTATACATCAAGAAGACATCAAATTGTCTATCTTTTTCACATTATTGTTGCAATAATTCGCAAATTGAATTATTATTGTAAGTTGATTATTTTGTTTTTGAGACAAACAATACTTGACACAAAAATTAAGTCTTTGAGTGACCATTTTATCAAAATCTTTGCCTATAGCTAAAAGTTTTGAAATTATTCTCATAGTTCTTCACTTAATGCTTAAAACCAATCTAAAAACAAGATGTAGGTAAGATATTTTTCATTCTATAGGAAAAACAACAATTCCTAAAAATTACAAAGTGACTGCGAACATATTTACAAAATAATAGGAATCATCACTATCTTGTATAAGCTTTTTAAAACGTACTATTTTGTGTATGGTTTAAAACCTTACTAAGTAGTGATATCAGGATACAAGCCCTGCATATATATGTAAAAATATAAAAATTATACGAGGTTTGAAAGGAACGAGCAAAAAGGGCATATGGGGACTAAATATTTTAGTATTTGAAATCTTTTTATTTTAGAATTCAAAAATACCCAGAAAAATTTCGAATTCTGTTTTTATCAGTACTGATAAAATATTACATACATTTTTCAATAAAATGTAATTCATTGCTAAACAGAGCAAAATACAGAGCAAAATACTACACGATCTTTCGAATGATTTGATACTTTAAAATGCTTAAAAGTTTTATTTTAAGCATTTTGTAGATTTTGTATTCTTTTCTTAAATTATATAAATTTGAACGACTTTTTCGTATGAGTTAATAGTTTTATTCAAAAAGATTTGTGTAGAAGGAAAAAGTAATTATATTTAATCAAAGCGGCTGGGAAACTTGTAGACTGTAAGGATTCAAAGTCATTCTGGTACAATGTATGGATTTTGGGTGGTCGCAGCAAGTTTTTCACGTTAAGTATTAGTGTTGACGACCTGGCCACATACTTTGAAGGTTTACTACTGCGAGATCTTGACCAGAATTCCATCAGTTTTGCCCTGCAAAATGTTTCAATCGATGAGCTAGACTCTCCTTTTACCATGGTTGAGATGTTGGCGTCTCTAAGCAGAATGAAAAATAACAAAGCAGCTGGTTTGGATTTCATTCCTATCGAATTCTACAAGAATTCAACTCCTAAATTTCTCGAACGTGTGTTGGGGCTAATAAACAAAATATTTACAGAAGAGAAATTTCCGGGCTACTTTAGTTTGGCTGCAATGTTTCCTATATTTAGGGTAATTCGAGTTCACCAGAAAATTAAAGAGGGATTTCAGCTCTGGGCTCACTAAGAAAACTGTTTTGCACAAATTCTGTACGTTAGGCTTGTGAATTGCATTGAAAGAAATAATTTGATAAGTCGATATCAGGCTGGTTTTCGGGCGGGTCTTTCAACTATTGATCAAATGTTTGCTCTTTCGAGCGTTGCCAGGCGTTTTATCCACAAAAAGAAGCCCCTTTACACTTTTTTCGTCGATTTTAAAACTGCGTTTGATACCATCAACATAAGATCACTTTTATGTAAGCTAGCAGTTATTGGTCTTTTAACCAAATTTATTTAAATATTTTAAACAATCATTTTAAGTACTTAATTGTTAATTGTTTTCTTTCATTGTAACACATATATATTTATTGTTTACTATTCTTTTTCTTCTTCAAAATAACTTTGCCATTTTAAAAAAACAACATTTAAAAAGTTGATCACATTTTTGTATAATTATTTATATATGTTCTTTATTTTATATTCCGTAATTGTATACTCTTTTTTCTGAATGTAAACGTCTTGATAATATTCGGTAGACGGCTCTAATGCCATGCTTAAAAGTTTTTTTTTCCTATTTTAAATTATTATGTATCGTTTTTAATGAATACAGATTTATCTATCTATCTATTTAAAATGTCAAAACGTTTGGATGAATTAATAATTTTATATCGTATATTATGTTGTTATGATTTATTTCCAACATATTAGAGTATGTTTTGAAAAGGATTCACTCTATAAATTCCAATTTGAATTGGACAGCTTTTTAGTGAAGTTAGTTATGCCTATATGTTAATTCTTTCAAATCAATAGCAGGAGCACAAAAATAATTATAAGTTTTTTTTAGATTCAAAAAGCTATTCCTGTTGTTTTTGCAATAGCTTCTTTTCTCCACAATCTTGTGCACCCAACTCGGCTTTGATGAAGATTCCTTTCAATAATGTAAATACCATCTACGCAAGCCATTTAGTTGGTCTCTCCTATGGTTTGATTTTACAAGTCACGGATTGTTTTTTTCAAACTTCAGATTTTGTATTGTTTGAATATGATTCACTTTTCAAAAATGCGTTATCAAAAAATTAATGATTTTGTTTGAGAATGTATCAATGAAATTTTTTTTCGAGGGTTTCAAAAATTTGAAATCAGAAATCAACAATTAGTTATTGATGAGAAAAAGATTGATCATATTGATTATTTCCCCCCAAAATTCTGTACACATCTTTAGATAATAAATTAGACGGCACAGAGGGCTTAGTGACTTGCAACTCTCAAAACTATGCTTTTGTCCAAGTGATGTTGAGGATAAACATTTGCTTCAAATTAATAGTATTTTGGTTGAAGTAAGAAGTCCAACAACAAGTATTTTGAAGATCAAATCATCAATAAATTAGATCTGTGTTTGTTTTTTAAAGAAAAAATCTTCTTAAATGCCTATTTTGAAACAAAAATAGTTCTTATAAATTAACTAAGAAACAGAACCTTCATCCATAAATATTCTCAGACAATTTAATTTTTGTTTTCAGTGTTATTGTCATGTTACCTTAATTTTGTGTGTGTCTTTTTTTAATTTTAAGTTGAAACACTTTTATTTAGGGTCAATTCATTCTGTGCATCTTTCTTCAGTCATTAATCAGCACATGACACACTCAAACGCAAAATTTCAAAACCCAAAAAATTGGAACAATGAGAAACCCTTTTCTTTTCTCGCCGAAACTATACCCAATTATTCTTCTATCTATCCATACTTCCAAACATCCAATCCATCCATCCGTTCGTTCGTTCGTTTGTCATGTCAGTTAGTTCCATTTGAGTGAATACACGTTGTTTTTGGTTATTTTCCTCATCTCATTTAACTTCGTGAAAGAACTCTTTTAACTTTACCACAATGAATACTTATGTGTCCAATTTAAGAGAACTACAAGAAGTGTTCTCTTTGATGGTGGTGTTATTTTATTTTCTCATAGACTACCTCTCTCACCTGTGTTACCTGAATTTTCGAACAGGTAAAACCCATTTATATAAAGGGAAATTTTACTTGACTTCGAAAAATGTCTTGAAAGACAGAAATTGAAGGAAAACACTAGGCTTGTTAAGAAATCCCTAAGAGAGTCTTAAGTCAGTGTAAGATTTACTCAATTCAAAGACGGAGGTGTAGAAACATTGCGGTATTTTTTAATTTAATTATTCAAAATACAAAATAAACAAAAACAAAAACAATAAACTATTTTCTTAAAAATCTAAACAAATACAAATGTTTATAAAATTTTTGAAGTGATCTTAGAAGTGAAATAAGAAGTTAAATCTTTTTGCCTTAAAGAAAATAAAAGATACATGAATCTTTATAAAACCTTGGTTAACTTAGTGCTGCCATCTAGTGTTTATAATATGAACTGTGCTTGGTGCGCGCAACAAAATGGTGACGTCAAAGACTAGATGTTGCCTTCAAATTGTATTAATATCCAATAAAACTTGATTTAATAAATTTATCAACTTTTATGCGGTGTTTTCAACGCTACACGATACTTTTCTTATGGTAGTTTTAAGAAATAAAATAATAAAAATAATTCACTTAGGGGATGAAAATAAAAACTAATCTTGATGTGAACATAGTGTAATTGATAGAATGTGATAAACAAAAACAAAACATATATACAATTGAATAAGTTACAAATATTTGCCATCAGCAAAGATATAAGGGAAGAAGATTCCTACAAAACATAAAATTTATTGTGTGCCAGTGGCAAAAGAGCAGCAGGTGAATAGTTTTTGTATCTTCTTCATTATTGAAGCACCTGTCACCCCTGTTGTTTGGTTATTTTTGTTGTACAAGTCTTTGAAACATTTGCAATCATGCGCGAAATTGGTTGGCAATAAATTTCGCAGACATTTCACACAACCGACGACAACCAACGATAACCTCCTCCGTCTATCTTTTGATCAATTAAATTGGATAACCACAGCACAGCTATAGATAGATTCCTATAAGAGTGACAATGGATAGTACATTAACACCACTACCACCGGTCAGCGGGGATATGTTCCCCACATCTAATGTTGGTGCATTTTTTCAAACCTGCAAGGTAAGTTTTCACTCTTTTTCTAAATAAAAAGAATGTCAAAGAATATTTTGTCGGTAAAATAAAAGACACATTTCAAAAAATTTAAAATTCTATAAAGTTGCAAGCAAAAGGAATATAACTTGCAACACGTTCAAATATCGTATATTAACATTATGCTGCATTAGGGCACGTTCGCACGTACATTAATTATTCACCATATATTGCAATACTGTTATTTTAAGGTGAGGTATAAAACTGTATGGGATATGTGTTGTTGATACCAAGAAGAAGGTAATTAACAATTCAAGCGACAGGTTTTTTTTTCACTTGCATTGTAATTTCTTTGTAAAGCTAGGTTTTGCAGTATGGGTTTCTGTTTTTGTTGTTGTTATTGTTATTTGTCTTATATTAATACCCTTTCCTTTTTTCAAAATTGACAAAAAATAGAAGAATGAGTCTGGATAGATGACATCCTCTCGTCCTAAGGATTATGTTTATGACAAAAGGATTATAATAATTCTAAGGGACTCTTTTGAGGCAGGTATTATGAACATAAGAGGCACGTTTGTTTTTGTGTATGCAGTCCAGATGTCAGCGAAACCAACAAGTATATGTTTGCCTCTTACCTTACAGACTTGACAGTCAATATTTCTAGGATTTTCATTGAGTTGACAGATCAGGTAAATAAAATATAAACAGAATTAGGCCAGTTTATATTCCTAGAATTTCCATTAGATTGACAGATCAGGAAAATAAAATATAAACAGAATTAGGAATAAAATAAGTTTTTCATTTCTTTTCTTAGTCTTTGAATTGTGTGACAGAAAATCCTTGAGGCATTAAATTATAAAAATTCCGTTTTGACAGTAATTTTCTGAAAAATGTTGTTTGCATTCTTAAAAATACAGAAATCGCTGAAATCTTAGAAAAATAAACTAGCCATCATTTTTATTAAATCTTCATAAATGTATGATAATCATGACTTCAATTCGCTTATGTCAAAGAAGTAGAACAATATCGGTATCTTGACACTTAATACATAAACGTCAAAATCATTTGCAAAACAATGGACTTACTCTAATCAAATTGATTTTTTTAGAGTTGGACTTAATGGCGTAATTTTAAACACCATTAGTAACAATTTGTATCACAATTATAATTATTTACTTATAATTGTAAAATACTTATTCTCGTTGAAAAAAGGGATACATCTGAAAAACTCTAATCAATGGCAGTTCGTTCAGAATAAAAACAAAACAAACAAACCTAAATCGGTAGGACGAACCTAATGATTCGAAATGTCAGAAACTCAAAAGTCTTATGGATTTACTGAAATCAAACAAAAATACTTCTTTTTTCGAGGCAAATAACTGATCAAGACTTTGTAAGGTATGGAAAATAAGTGCTACAGAAAGCACTTTCCAGTTGAGTGTCTTAAAGAAGTTTAGGATCGTTTCTGATGAATTTGCCTTTCTCGTGGATACAAATAAGATTGTTGTATTTTCAATTGATAATTCGGCCTTATTTTACGTAGAGCACGGTAAAATTACATCAGGTGTTTTTGTTAACGGTTGGGATTTGAGCGTTTAGCCAGGTTTTAACGTCTTCGCTATTCTCGATTGTCCAATTAACTATATTATCTTCTGTCTCAAGTGGTATTGCCTTGTAGGGGATGTTGGCTTTTGTCCAGGATCAACCCATAATTCTTTGTACTTAGAGTACTTGTACTTATATTCAATCCTTCACAATCTAATTTTTGACTCTCGATTCATGTGACGCCCTTTGTTCCGTCTTTTTAATCTTTTCCATGGCATGGATACACTTAGAAATAGCTGGATGAGTAGCGCCTGATTGTTTGCCAATCATTGTTTTCCTTAACCTTAACTGAAATTTCCGTCTTTCAATCAACGTTATCAATAAACAACTGCTACAGTAGGTCTCCACAAGTATTCCAATCAATAAAACAGCCAATTTCTCAAATTGAAGAAGAAAAGCAGAGCCTTTCCCATTATACCCTTTTTCTGAAGCAAAGTTAAGAAAGATTATCCAAAGAATAGTTGTAAATTGCTGAAAAAGTTGACAGACGTCAAAATCATTATACAAAAATACAATATGGCATGTGCAGGATACCTTGATATGCAAATTAACGCCATCTAGCAGCAAACTGCGGATTTATGCTTATGCTAATGTAGCCTTAAGATTTTACTTATTTTTTTCAGGATTTTTCTCAAATGTCTTCAAAAATAAAATAAAAAAGGAAAGAAATTAACATATTTTGTGTCATTAGAGCAGAATTGAGGTTGAATATCCAAAGAGTAGTTTTAAAATTGCTGAAAATGTTGACAGACGTCAAAACCATTAGACACAAATACAAAATGGCGTGTGCATGGTAGCTTAATATGCAAATTAACGCCATCTAGCAGTAAACTGTGGATTTATGCTTATGCTAAGGAAGCTTTAAGATTTTAATTGTTTTTTAGGATTCTACTCGAATGTCTTCAAAAATAAAATAAAATAAAATAAAATAAAATAGGAAACAAATTAACAGATCTTGTGTCATTAGAGTAGAATTGAGGATGAATATCCAAAGAATAGTGTTAAAATTGCTGAAAATGTTGACAGACGTCAAAGTCATTAGACACAAATACAAAATGGCTTGTGCATGGAAGCTTAATATGCAAATTAACTTTATCTAGCAGCAAACTGTAGATTTATGCTTTTGCTTAAGATTTTACTTATTTTTTTAGGATGTTACTCAAATGTCTTCAAAAAGAAGATAAAATAGGAAACAAATTAATAGATTTTGTGTCATTGGAACTTATGACTATCACAAACAAATGCAAATGTATGTTCAATTGCGTTTTATTTCTTGAAATCGGAGATCCTTTTTTTGAAGACAAAATTGTTTATGTAAATATTCGGTTTTCGGTGAAAAATATTCAAAGCTCATTGAAAGGGTATTATTTCTCCTTCTTGGCAGACATCAGGTCAATGTAAACATGGATCTTGTCATGATTGTTTGAAATAACTCTTAAGCTTAAATTCATTTGCAAGATTTAAGGTCCATGGATATCCCACGGTCATTCCTCTCATTCACTAAGTTAAAATATCAGACAAAAACATTACTTTCAGTAAATCAATAGAAATAACTTTCCGTGGTCTAAGTTAAATCAACATTTATTTTCAAACCACAAAGAAACAAAAACACTTACTTATAACAACTTCTGTGGATATTACAATCTAAAGTGTGAAACTTTCTCAAGTCATATGTATATTGAAAAGCTTCATTATACCGCAAAGAAGATTTCCCTCTCAATTTTGACCACTTCATTTAAAAATCAATAATAATACAAATTATAATTAACATACAGCGCCACATTTCTTTGTCATGTAACCATGACTTTTCAGCCAATATTTACATAACTTGACAAAATGACAACAATGTTAACTCTTCTTCGTCATAGGTACAACAAAAATGTACACCTCTTTTTCTACGCCACCATATCATTTGCCTTGGTACATCTTTTGGGAGTCTATTTAATTTTGTAGGTAAATTATTCCATTTAAAAGCTAACTACAATTTCAAAAAAGAAAAATGTATGTATCCACACGTGAGAAGATTCTATGCGGTCCAATAGACTTTTAAAAGAGAGTCACACATGAGCAAGTTGCACATGAAAGTTAAACCATTTGTTGTCTTGTCTGGGTCTGGGAACTTCCTACGGAAACAACTTTACGACTACGCGATGGCGACGACACAACGAAATAATCATCAACATCATCAACGTCATGATGACGCATAATCTTTAAGGGGGTTACACATGTAATGAGAACTGGTCTCATACAAGGCATAGATAGGTTTTGCGAAAGAAAATAATTGTAATACAAATTAACTTACCTCGCTTAAGACAGACCACCTTATAAGTACATTTTATTTGAGGAAATATATTTAAATAAATTAATTAAGTTGCAACATTGATCTGCAATTAGTTCTTGAATCAATAGCTATACGTTGAAGAAGCTGCATTACAGTACTCTGGCAGAAAAGTGTAGCATTTTGGTGTTATAAGGAAAATGTCTGTACTGTTTTACAGTGATTAGCATTCAATGAGCAGAACTAATGTGTGTAGTCTAATTCTGAATATTCTACACTACCTTTATAAGTCTAGTGTAATTTGGAGCAAGCTGTCAAAATCAGCTCATGTCATTATTTGATTAGATTTTGTTAACCAATAAAGTTGAAATTTTGTAAAAGAAATAGTAATCTCAAAAATTAATAACCCTTGTACTTTTAATTATTCCTTCAATTTTACTTGCACTGAATTTAACTTGTTTTCTTATTTTTGACACTTGACTTATCAAGTTTTTGCTTGAATTTGATCTGACAGTTTTCATATGAATCTGCACTGCATTACACAATACTTTACCTACACTGGTGGCATTTTTCTGATTGAACAAACCTAATTTGTGGTTACTTCTAATTTTTTGTTTAACATTTCTGTTTTAAATTTTGAGAGTTTCGAGAGAACTGATTGGTTTTTTAGTGATAAGAAAATTTAATTAATATGCACCACCATAGGTTATGAAGAACCCTTATAATACTCACAGGTGGTGAAGGTATATCATCAAAAAAGAGGTTGATTTTTTTCTTATTCAAAGAAGATTAAGTATTGAGCAACAGATGTTTGAATAACGATATGTTGATTGATGTGATCCAAATTTTTTTGTTGTTTATTTCAAGAACTGAACAGATTTTAATGGGATGAGAAAAAAATATTATGAACTCAAACAAACAGAACTAACAGTGACTTGAAGAAATCGTAGGGGATGATATATTTACAATGATTTTGATGAAAAGAGGTTTACAAAATTAAAAAGAATACGTGTTTATACATTAAAAAAAGGAAAACACTTTCAATATTGTTTTATCAAGTTACATAGACTTAGGGCTGATAGTTTAGTCGACTTTTAACTAAATTTTCAATGGTTCTGCTTCAATGGAGCTAGTTAATCGGCATTGATAATTAATTTAAGTTTAATTCACTTAATTAAAGTTTTAAACAAAGGTTTTCTTTAAAAACATTTTTGGTTCACATTTGAAAAAAAAAATCATAAATATAGACCCATCGCCATCTTCTATTTGATATCTAAAGTAATGGGTGTCGGCGAGACCAAGTTCTCTTGCGTCACTAACCACCATCAATTTGTAGCAGAAGTTCGGTCTTCCTAGTCATCTCGAACCTGGGGGCTGGGACTCAGAGATTTTCTTTGCTGGAGCCCCTTGTTGTCCATGAAAGAGCCAGAGTAGTCAGGGTGAGAACGTCACACGAGAACATCTTAATACACTGAGAGACCTCCTCCAAAACACACTTAATATGCTCATTAGATGGGCTGATCACTGCGCACTTAGTATTAGTCCTCAAAAAACAGACCTCATCCTTTTTACACGGAAATACAAGATCCCAGTAATTGTACCTCCTTCAGTAAAAAGTGTCCCACTCATTTTTACCAATGAAGCCAAATATCTTAGTCTGATATTGGACAAAAAATTAAGTTGGAAATCTAATATTCAGGAAAGAGTAAAGAAAGCTACAGTAGCTCTTTTCCTTTGCAAGAAAGCCATATGAAACAAATGAGGTCTTCAACCTACTAACCTATTGGCCTCTGCATAAGCGGTGTATTGAGAACCACACCCTCACCAGTCTTAGAACCTCTCCACCATCTGATACCCCCCGACATCTTCAGCAAACAAGTGGCAGCGAGTACAGCTATAAGACTCAACGCCTCATCTCAATGGACCAACAACAATGTGGGACACTCCATCATTTTGAACCTCTTTGGGTCTATACCAAAGTACATAGACTACACTATTCCTAAACCCCAATTTGAAAAAAAAAACTTTTGGGTATCCATTCCATCCAGAGATGAATGGGAAGACAAAACTCCTGGATGACAAAAGCATTCATTTTTATACAGATGGATCCGAGACATATGAGGGAGTTGGTAGTGGGTGTGTATGTGTACTCAAAAAAGCTTAATCTAAACATCTCATTCTGCCTCCCTAATCATTGTAGCAAATTTCAAGAGCAAATTTTAGCGATCAAAGATGTTCTCTCCTGTCTAAGAGAAAACGTGATATCAACTTCTGATATCCACATGTTCTCTGACAGTCATGCGGCTATTAAATCTCTTGGCGGTGTCTTAACCAAACCTCAAACGGCCCTCGATTGTAGATCGTCTCTTTAGGAGATTGCGGAGCAATTAAACATTCACCTCTGTTGGGTGCCGGTCCACAGAGACATCACAGGAAATTGTAGATCCGATGAACTCGCTAAAAATGAAAGATAGGTATACCGATAGCTAAATGTAAACTTCTGCTAAAAGAAACCGCTTTTACGATAACAAACTCTAGGTGTCACAATTTACCAACATGTGAGGCCACAAAGTCATATGGCCTTCACTTGACCTAATGCGCTCTAAAGACTTGTTATCTCAAAGCAGACTTCATAGTTGCTCCTTAATAGGTGTCCTTACGGGACACTGTCTTATAGGCAGACACGCAATACGACTTGGTGAAGCCTCAAATGACTTCTACAGGAGCTGTATGGACGAGGAAGAAGAGGCAATAGTCTCTCACCTTCTTCTCACTTAGACGCAAACTTCATCTGGGAGACTACTGTTTTGATAATCCCAGTGAACTAGCTTAAAAGGATATCAAAAATCTTCTTTAAACTCAAAACGGTTCGACTAGTAAAAAGTAATTCTCTAGATTCATGTGGTGTCACAATGGGCCTTTTCATTTGGCCTAAGTGCGTAGATTCTGAAATCGCAGCTACTTCAACCTAACCTAACCTAGGTGAACTTCTTGATTACTTTGAAGTTACTGCTACCAACATTGACGTTTTGTTCTTGGCAGTAAAAAATTAAGTTTTGTTTATTGACAGCATATTCTATTCCATTTACACATTGCCCCGCTTTTTTTGTAACGTCATGTCGCATAGCAATATCAGATTTTTCGGTATCACAAGCGTAGACATCGCCATTTGCTTCTTAACCAAGCTTTTTAAACGGAATTTATCTTTTTCTGTTATCACAATTTTTCGGACAAAGTGCTCTACAAACTTCGTGAACAGATTTACTTTTTCAAAGTAAAATCCCACAATTTGGAATCGTTGTTCTTACATAAAATAAACAATAAATAAAAAACTCTAAACTAATCAAAATTTTGCTGAACCTTGTTCTTATTTTCTTTTCGAAGTTTTATCTAAAACTTTGAACTAAATCAGAGTTCCAACGCTTGGAAACTTTTTTAAGAAATGATTTGTTTTTAAATAAACCAAGCCTTAGAGACTAAAAATGTATCAAGAATTTGACCATTAGTAAATTTCGTGGTACAAACGTTACTACCATATCGACGTCGTTATATGTCAACGACGCCATTAAAAGTTTTGATAAACCTTTTGATAAAAAACTTTGAAGATCGTAATCACTTCTTTTTTAATGTGAAAAATAGACATTTTTTTTCAGTGAAAAAAAGACCATTAACTCTTATTCTTTGTTAAATAAAATGTTGGTAGTTTCATTCTTCGTTTCGGAAACTCGCCGAAAATCCATATCTTAAGAAACTTATACGCCTTCAATTATTTTACCTATTTCATTTAAAGATTTTCAAAAGATGTTGTTTTCATTATAACACCATCAGTTATGTTTTGTAGGATTTTAAAATTTTAGTATCGTCAATTAATAAAACACTGCATCTCTTTAAGATTTTAAACAGCTTCATATTCAACACCAGACATTAACTTAGGATTAATTTTTCACGTCACTCGCCCACTCGTGTTAACTGTCTTCATTAGAGCTCTTATCTTTTTTAAGAGTTCCCTATTACTTACTTTTTTTTTCTGAAAAAAAAAACTAATACCAAAAAAGGAAATGTAAATACAATTCCACTTATAGATTGCCAGGGCGAAACCGTGGGCATACTCTACGCATCCGAAATCAATAAATATGATAGTAATAGTAAAACGAAATAATGGCGCTTTGCATCTTATTAAGAAAAATTGAAAACAAAACTATATCTCGCCTACACAGGATATAATCTCAAAATATTCATCATTTGAAAGAGAAGAATAAAATCATCACACATAGTAAATATTACCAAATTAAGTTTTTTTAACCATGCCAACAAATCCATAATCATTATCAACAAATTAAATACCTTTTTTTCTGAAAGTCATCAATTTCTTTGTAGTACGTGGTCATTTACCTTCCGGCGACCGATGAGCGTTTTGTTGTTGTGATTTTAACTTTCAGAAAAAAAACTATCAACAGCAATAAGATAGGCGACATCATGTCACAATATTTCTATGAATGGCGTGGCGTATTGTGCGTGAGTGACACACGTTTTTCCTGTACAAATGTCATGTCCAGGTACATATAACCCATGTAGGCACAACCCGCAAAACTAATAAAACATCCTACAGATTGTGTTTACCATATCTCGAGATATGTTCAACTTATATGATGTTTGTAGGACTTTGTAGAGTCGGTGGATGTGTTTGATGAATGATTTTAATCGTTTATGCAAATATTTGATTGAGCCGAGAGTGTGACATTTGATATGTACATATTTCCATTTGTTTCTTATATGAATTGATGCTAATAAGTTCATAATAACGTGTTTTGTTTTTCTATAACACGTGATGTTTTGGAAGAAATTAAAATTCTCGAAAATTTACTAACTCTGTTTAGATAAGACAATCTTATGGTGGCAAAGACGTGGAAGTATGATTTTCCAATAAGAGGTTTTATTTAAAATATTGAACAGAAACGAGTATTTTCTTAAGAAAAAGTAAATGTTTAATTAATTGTAAAGCAAAAAATAAGCCATAAGCAAATAACAGCCACTTGTTAACTATGGCTACGAAAAGATTGTTTTTTCTATTCTGTCCATCAAATAACTTACTTTCAGCCACACTCAAGTTCATAGACGAGTTTTATTAAGTTTCGCTATCATATAACCCATCATCAGTACCGGTTAAAAGTAGCTTTTCTTTTCTGCTTAAAGTCTTTTCATTTTTGATTTAAAGACCATAGAATAGGTGAAAGGTTTTTTATTTGTAGTTTTTAATTTATTTTATCTCTGTCCCAGATGGTCATATCTCATATCTAATACCTCATAATAGCACGCAAGCATAGGGTTTTAATTTCATTCGTTTGGCACATGGCCAGGCCAGGTTATATCCCATCAGAAAGTAAGATGATATTTTTTTTTTGGTATAATTCTCAATTTGTCTCTAAACGATGCCGAACCCCTTAACCACACCTGACTCGCAGATACGTATATTTTTTGTACTTCCTAAAAGAATTAAAGAAAGCAACAACAAAAAATTACCACCATTGTGGTCAAGTTTTTTAATTTTCCTTTGCGTTAAAATATGAATATATTTTTTCACTTCTGAAATGCAAAACATGTTGTTGAAGTGTGAGGAGCTGATTTTTTTTTGTGACACTTTGAACCTCTATTTTGTGTGTGTTTTTGACTAAGATGGTCAAGCATAGCAAATTACTTAAACTTTATGTTCTATGCTTGAACTAGTTTCTGCACGTGAATAGAATGAAAATTGCCATACGTTCCTATTTTCTTCTTTTTTATTTCTCTCTCTTGCCCCCAAATCGTTGTGAATTCCAAGAATATCTTCCAATTATTTTACATTCGCTTGCTTACTGCTTCAATCTAACTCGTGAAAAAATAGTTCAACAATACGAATGAACTAATTATAAGAATTGTTGTATATTAACAAATAAATCACAGATTGGTAAAAAAAAGAAAAAACAACAAACTAAAATCAAGTTTTTAGCACAGCTCTTTTGTTTCATTCATTTGCAATGAGTTTATTTTTTGTATTTCTTTTACTTTTTCTTCATGCAATTTTTGTTTTTTTTTTGTTTCCTATTTTTTGTTGTTGCTGTTTTTTGTTGGTGATCTGAAAACTGGCAACATGGTTAATTTTATCTAGTTTCATGCACCAATCTCCCTTTAAAATATAGAAACAAATTTAACACGAATAACACAAAGAGTCTGTTTCTGTTTCTTTTTCTATGACAAGCTTCAAGCTGGCACACATGAAAAAAGAAAAAAACTTAACCAAAAAACCCTATTCACATGTAAACCTAACTATCTAACTATAACCAAACTTTCAAATCTACCTAGCAGCTATATACATAAAATAAAGCTAAAGCCTAAAGCTGGTATATACATATAGTGTAGGTAGTTATGTATCTCAAAGATGAAAGAAAACAGATACGAAATTTTAAATCTAACGCCAAACCAAACATCCTCTACCTTACCTACATCTTTCCAGCAGCAACTTCGAGTCTCTGAGACCAAAAATATAAAAAGCAAAAGACAGCAAAAAAAAAAACCGTGGAGCTTGACCCGAACACAATACTCGTACCTCTTTCTATACCTCACTACCTATGTAAGGCTTGTCTTCAAGTCGTCGTCGTTTATATACCTTCGCAACAACCAAAGTCACATCGTCTATAAGACAAGAAAAGAAGTAAAATATAGAAAGGAAGTGAATAAACAACTTTTGATGGGGAAAACGTTTGAGGGGTAAAACTTAACACACGACCCAAGTGGTCGAAAAGAATAATGCCCACGAGAGGAAATTGCCATACGAGATAAAATTACGTTTCCCCAATCCCCCATCTTTGAAAGACCGACATAGGTATAACTCCAAGACAAGATTCCATTTTGAATTTGGAACCGAAACACACACATTTTGCTCCAACTTCCAACTCCAGCAATATAGCAGCAGCAGCAGCAGCAGCGCCAACGTAGCGAGTACAGTCATTATACAGAGTGTAGCTTTTTCCTTAAGAAACCCAACCATATCTTGAATGTAAGCGACTTGGCTTGAAAGCAAACAGGTTTTTCGGTTTAACAATTCTTCACAAAACTCACTCATTGCTAAGGCGTAGCCTACATGGTGTACATTACCTATACTTTTCCATTTAGCCCTCTAATACTACCATAATATGAATTTTTTATCTGTGTATATTCAATTGGATTTCTCTTTAAAAACTTTAAGACTTCAAGTTTCAAATTTCTGGCTTTAAATGTTGGTGTTTTCTTTTTTTCGTTTTAGGTTTTGTGGCACTTGGATGCTTTTAGAAGATCATTCAGACAATTGAATCAGCACGTATGCAGTGGGCAAGATTGTATATTTTGTGCTTTAAAGGTAAGTGGATTGTGTTTCTATACATTTTACACGTATGTGGAATCTATTTGATGCCAAAAAGTATGCAATCATACCTTGAAAACTGAGGCAAAATTAGTCACTCACAAAGACAGAAGGAAATCAATGAATATAATCGTAGGCGTTGCAGTGGAAGTACAAATCTTTGTGGATTTTAGTGGAAAGATACATTCCACAAAAGCAAGATTGTGGAACATATTCGAATGATTATGTGTGAAATATGAATCGCCTAAAAGTTGGTAAGAGGTGATTCGTAACGAATATAGGACTTCACGAAAGATTCATGGTTTTCCTAAGAAACTAAGCAAAAGTAGTTCATCAAAGAAGTCGCCTGAAAAGCTTTGAAGAACTTTGCAAAATTGGAACATATTCGTTTGTATCAATGTATTTTGTGGAGCACACATTTAGTGCTTCTCTATAATGAGTACTTCCGCTGAATGCTAACTTAAAAAGAGTCTTGACATAAATATGTAACATTTTATGCCTGATTTATTTTATGTTTGATATATATTTGAAAAAAATAAATAAAACAAAAGAAAGGGAGTCTCATCCCTATTTTCGGAGATATATAGTTCGATAATTATCTAAGGCCTAACTCTAAATAAATTCCATCAGAATGGTTTTGTTAGCCCTGGATTTTTAAACCATCACAAATAACAGTTTAAAGTGTTCATATAACAACTTCAATTGAAATGTGCTTCATCCGGCATAACTACAGAACATTGCTACAGAATATCGGCCCATTGCTTTTCTTCCGTTTCTTTCAAAGAAGTTCTAAAAGACTAACCTTGTTTTCGTCCAAATCACAGCTACAAATCGGCCTTACTTTTCGTAACTGATGATATAAGAATCGCAATGGACAATGATTATATGACACTGATATCGCTTTTAGACTTTTTAAAGTCCAAAATGAATAGTCCAAAAACAAAAATCTTTGCTTAAATACTCTCAACAGCTCTTCTGATCTATTGCAAAACCTTGGATTTTTCGGTCCTTAATCCCTCAAAGTTTGAAGGCGAAGTCATAGACCATTTCAGTACTGCCAGAAATGTAGGGATAATTTTCAATCGTACCCTTACATGGAACGACCACCTTAATAGTGCCATTGGAAAAGTATATGGTAGTCTTCGTGCTCTTCAGTTCACTCGAAGTTACATCCCTACTAAAGCTAAATTGCTACTTGCCAAAAATTAAATGCCGCAAATTAAATGTTGCATATAATAACATTACCCGCTACATTTATAATCTGCGACGATATGACCACATATCGAATTTTGCACAACGTGTATCTGGCTGTAGTCTTGACAGTTTACTAAACTTCCGAATCGGTGAGCTACTTTTTCTAACATTTCCGTGCGTCAATCAAAGCAGGCTTGTAGCTATAGACATGAGCCTTTAGTTGCGTTAAATCGCAATTCATAGTGAGCCAATTGACGGATCCTAAACGTAAAATGTTTAGTTCGCCGAAATACCCCTTCAATTGGTCCATTGTTACGGGTGCTGTGTAGCATGTAGTACCGTCTTGTTTAAACCACATATTCTGCAAGAAAAGTTTTCCATTTTCCGCAAAAAAAAGTATGTTATCATCGCACGGTTGCTCTCACTATTCTCAGTCAAATTTTGATTTACATCATTTTTGAGGACATACCACCCAATGATTCTACCGGCCCCTGATCCAACAACAGTGACTTTTCCTGGAAGCATTGGTTGTTCTCGCAGTGCTAATAGCTGCCCTTCATTTAAATACTGCAGTTTTTTTCACGTATTCATTCCACCTGTGAAAACAATTTTTCGTTAAAAAAAAGTTCGATATGAACTTAATTAAAAAAGAACGCATTTTGAAAATATGAAACAAAGATTTTAAACAGTGCCATAAAACAGTAAACATGCGTGATCTGTTAAAACTAAAAAAGAGATTAAAACTCTTTATTTTGATTTTTCTTACCACTTTATTTTTATTTTATATCAATTTATATATAATTCAGTCTTCTATAAAATTGAAGGACACAATATGTCAAAATAAAAAAAAATAATTCATATCTACTAAATACCTCTAAAATATTAAGCCGGACTTAAAGTCCTTCATTTGTCAAATTTTTCAGTTTATGATCATTTTTCTTTCCTTATCTTTCTGCGTCTTATATTTATATTTCGAAAAGGAAATGATTATAAGGTCTATACGAATGTGCAATGTGCATAGGTAAAAGATTTGTCTACGTGAGAATTTTATTAAATCTTTTGTTTAATATTGTAAAACTTTTCATTGTGTACCTACGTGATATACCAACCTCTCTCAATATATATGCACATTATGTCAATAGGTTTGACGATTTCAACAAACTTATAGACACATATGTTACAAATGCGTATATTTCCATTTCCAATAAAACAATAAAATGTTTATTTCCACTTTTCAGTTTTTGAAATTCACAAAAGATTCACTATTAACAAGTTCAAAAGAATTCATTCAAAAATGATGTGTAAATTCCATAATTTTGAATGATACTTTCCTCTCCATATGTGTACCACTCTTCGTCTTATATTTATACCACAAATCATAAAAATAAAAAGAAGAAAAAACCCAACCTTCCAACAATCTTTTCCAAAATCAAACATCAAGTTCAAAATATCGTGTATATCTTTCTACTAAATTTTACCGTGAAACGTGTATTTTCTATTATTCACCTTATTTAAAACTTAGAGATAAGACAGTTAGAAAACCAACGCGCCAAAATAAAAGCACACATGTCGAATTTTTTTAAACGTGAGAACTCACTTACATTGCATCAAGAAAAAATAAAATATCCCAATCGACATGTGTTTCAAAATAAACTCGACCAACAACAAATAAGATTTCCTTAACAATTCTTCACACCCTCACAAAATAGTTTAGTCCTTTTTAAAATTAGAAAAATTCCCACAAATCTTCAATCAAAATATATGGAATTTTTATATAGGTACGTACCCTTACCTACCTTTAAGGAAAAATCGAGTTCTCTACTCAGCTCTTTTGTATGATACCAATGTGTAAAGAAAAAAATGTATGCACTATGACATTTGGAAATTACAAGATGCGGTGCATCTTCAAGTATCATTTAGAGTTGTATACAGAGGTAAAGCCATTTAACATTTTGCCAACACGTACATATAGAAGACACATCTTCAGCTGAGATGACGGAGTACGCAAACGACTCTCTACCTAAAATATGTTTACAATCAGACAGACACAACAAAAAAAGGTGGAATTCGTAAGCAATTGTTATTGTTTATTTTTTTCTGCAAACGAAGAACCATTAACCTCCGACTTAATTATGTAGGTATATGCATGTTTATTCACATTCACGTTAAATGACGTGCCATACCTCTGTCTATCTCTCTGTGCAGATGGTATAATAAACCTTTGACTATGTGGAACATGTTAAAGAGTGAAAGGTCATAATAACTGTTCAGCGAGTTGGAAACTGACCTTCATGCTTATCTTAAATATTATGCAGTTCTTTTTTTTAAGCCCCCTAATTGACTTTCCACGATGGTATCTTAAATTCTAAGAATTTTTCCATATAGTTCAGTAATTTTCTTTTTATCATTAAACAAAAATACCTGTAGATACAAAAATGTCGTAATAATTTCCACCCTAAAAATTCACTTTCATTCCCACGAATGCATTTAGATTGAAATTACTCATAATTTTTATTTAAAGGGTCATAAAATTTGAAGTTTCATTAAAATCCTGTTCATAAACAAAATGAATAAGGTACTCCCTCGATTTATAATACTTTACTCCTGACAAACAAATCAAAATCCAAGACCTTACCCAAGTCCAAAATAAAAGAAAACAAAAGCAACAATCCTAGCATTTCAACGACCGATGACGATCGTAACGACGACGTTTTGAATGGTCTATCGGTGCGCAATCCAAGTTGAAAAAAAAAACAGATTGATTTTGTTTAATCCAACAAAAAGAGGGAACCTCTAAGAAGGGAATTCATTTTTGTTTGTGGTTGCTTTACCCTCTGTTGCCTCCCTATGTGTTTTGTTGTTTTGTTGATGTTTTGTGTGGGAGAATGTTACATTCATATCAATTTTTATTCCTTTTCAACATAATTTTATACTCACTATTTTAATTCAAAAAACATCAGGGGGAATGACACAAAGAACACAAACGTAGGTATGAGAGAATCCAGCGCGGAAAATCGGTGCGAGTCATCATCAACACCACCATCACCACCGCCGCCGACGTCACACCATATACTTGTTATGTCATAAGGAACTAGAGAAAGAAAAACCTCTTTAGGAAAAACTCTTTAAAAAAAGAAAATAAACCGGGTGAAAAAAGTACAGTCTTTAATTTTCCTAAGTTTCCTTGTCGACGAACAACGATGCGATGTTCTTCTATCTCAGCTTGAAGATGCGTCCATTTAGTATACCTCTTTACCTTTAGTTGATGATGGTGATGATGATGAGACGGTTTGATATGGTAGCATGAATTAGTTTTTCTTTTTAAATCTTTTTTTTGTATTCGCTTTTTATAGAACTGTATAATATAATGGTCTGTTAGTGTTATGGGTCAATGTACACCGCAGTTTGGTGTTGTGTTAAGGTAGATGCAGAGACGGATTAAAATGCAAAGATGATGCACAAAGCGATTAGTTTAATTCTCATAAAGTTTTTTTCTTCGTAACTTTAAGAGGATTTTCATTATTGAGCGTAAAATGATCTGTCAGAAAGAAAGGTAATAAAAATATGTAGAAGGTGGCTTGTTTTCTACACAAAAGCATGGGGTTAAGGCAATCACACACTCATGCGGTAATAACCTTCAATTTTAAAGGCTTTACTTTGAATACACTCCGGTCACTGTACTAAATTTTAACATTACACAAGAATCAGCAGTGTTACTTATAAAGAATAATAAATACATCCAAAGTGGTGAAAAACCTCATATTTTCCGTTTCTAAATTTGTTTACAAATCTCTGCAAAATTTTATAACTTTAAATACAAGAACCAAAATTGTTTCTAGTAAAAACAACACATACATAGTTAAAAAGTAGGTGGAAACCACGCCCACGCCCTCTGCGTGCATTATTTGTGTGCCTAAATTAGTTTTAATTTTTACATATGTACAACTGAAATTCGTTATTCTGCAATCCTTTCAAGAACGTATGCCTTAAAAATGTGTGTAGGTGAAAACCACTCCCCCTAACCGAAAACCATAATTTTTTCGTTTTCTATCATTCCTTACACCGTAAGACCTGCCTTTTTTCAAAATTTCAAGATTCTGCGATTTCGAAAAGTGATTTTTTTTAATTAATATTTTTATTAGAAGGTCATACAATTTGACAGATTCGTTTTGTTGAATCTAGGTTTGTTTGTTTGGTGTTTCTTTGACAGTTTAAGTGTTTTTTTCTGGTTGAAAAAATCTATAGCTTGAACTGTCAAACTCAAAATTGTGTTTCCTTTTCTATTCAAGTGTGTTTACACCTTCAAAGTTGATTTCTTTTATTGTTCTTAGTTTTTAGAGTATGACAAACCCCTTGAAGTAAAAAGACCGATCGATATGTATAAATCACTCAGTAAAAATTAAAATATCAATTCCTTAAATTTAAATGTTTAGATACTGCATTTCAATTTGAAGTCACAATTGTTAGACAATGTTTAGAGAAGAATTGTTTTTGAGCGTGTTCAGATTGTTCTGAAAACCAAGAGTTCAGAGTTCGGGATTAAAAAAGAAAAGTCCCTACTGTCACTATTTAGACGTGTTCAAGTGCCCAATTTAAATAAATAAGGGGATTAATATTTTACCAGTTTGCATAGGATTAAAGTAGAATCATAACTTTATTAGTATTTCGATTTAGGGTTTGCGTAAGTTTGAGAATTTATTTCATTTAATGAGCCTTTAAAAGTTCTGCTTGAAATTAAAAGAACAATGCAAATACTAATTATTGGTTTTGTTACACTTTTTTTTATCAAAAAACTGTATCCTGCTATTTGTACACTTTTTCTACCTTTACAAATAAAAAATCAACCTGCCCTCTTCAACTCATCCAAAGTCAACCTGTTTAATGAATTCAAAACAATGAGGTACGAGTAAAAATAAAAAAAATTCTAACCCTTTTTTTTAAATGTGAGCTCCCCTCATTTTACGAGAACATATTTGTTTTTATTTATTTATGTATTTTCGTCAGTTTTCTTTCCAAAATAATAAAACATTGTGAGGTTTCCATAAACGATAATGTTTCACCATTTGCGTATAATTTCACTTTTAAAATTCAAATATAAATTTGGTTGATTCCAAAGTAAATGTAAAAATATACGAGTACCTTTCTGTAATAAAAATGCTTTTGTTTACATGGAAACGACTTGACGCGGCGCGACATATTGTTATTTTTTGTTCTTTATTTGTTTTAATGTTTTACATTAAACAACAAAACAGAAAAGGTTCTAACATATTACCTTTAAGCCGGCATAAGTTGAAGATAAAAGGAATGAAAATTAGAACAGACAGATAATAAAGTTGACATTTTCAATTCTAATCTCATCAAAAAGTTACGTTTTGAAAAAAACCACTCTAAAAAGATTTTGTTTATTTTGCTTACAAACTAATTTATCATTTTGTGTTAAGTCTGTTTTTATTACCATAGTTAAATGAGGCACAATTTACCTATATATGTTTTCAAAAATAAAGTAATTTAGAATTAGGGTAATCAAATGATGTATTTTTAATTTGAAAAAAATTGCCAAATCTAATTGACTGTCGCGTCATACCTCATAATTAATTTTACAATTTACAATTGGAAAATAATGCTGGGTTATAGAAAAGAAAGGTTTTGCTTATTAAGGCTGAAAATTGAGAATTTAGAAACTCTCTTGGCATTTTCATCAGAGAATCTAGAATAAACCAAATTCATTTTTAAGACAAAACTCCTAAGAGTTTGCGAGCGAAGGTTCTAGATTGTTAAAATTAACATTCTTATTTTTCTCGACTTTGATTTTCATATCCTAGTCCTTCAAATGTGAACTACCATTCAGCATATAATATGCTCTCCAATAACACTTTTGAATTTCTTGGACAGAATTTAAAAATATGTTCTATGTTTAACATAATTTTGATAAAGAATATTCGCCTCTTTAGGAATCCTCATCATTTTACTCTTGAACAAATTTTTAGACGTGCTTTTGAGTAGAGTTAGCATTTCTTAGCCGTACTACATGAATGTGAAATTCTTTATTAGACACATTGTGCATCCTTTCCAATTCTGTTTTTAAACATAAAACAATACCTTTTCCAAGGCAAACGTCACCATTACAAATCTTGTATCTGAGACAAAGTGTGACAATATTTTTGATACAAACAAAATTACCCTATTTCAAGGATAACAACAAAGAGTCTAATCTCGATCAGATCTTGTTAAAAATTTGTTTTCAAAACAACCAAACACAAAAAAGTGGTCACGTTTTTCCTTCACCCAAAAGTTGACATTCCAAAAATAAATAAAATACTTTGAAAAGGGTGCGATGCCTTCGTTTCGATTTCAATTTCCCTGAAATTCCATCAAGGTTCCAATAATGATGTTTTGTTATGGAATGTTGGTTCATATACCTATAAAAACGACTACTCTACTCTATGACATAACCATTTTATATCGACACATCGAATTTAACCGAAAGACCTTTTTTTGTGGGTTTAAATGTCTTTTAAGCCGATCTTATACGCGTGACTCACTTTAAGTTTCTGTATATATGTTATCTTTGACTCATCCATCGAACATTTAAAACACTTTGACCATCATAAGGTATTTAGGGTTATATCTCGTTTTGTTAAACATCATAGAGTCATCATCATCAACATCTTCAAGACCTTTTAATTTAAGCATATTTTTCATAAAATCATATACGGTTTTTAAGAAAAAGTGTTAAAATATTAGAGCTACATAAAAAGCTTTATAATGCCTTAAAGAATTTCCGCAATCACTTATGTTTTCTGATGTTCGATTTATTTTGATTCGACATTCAACTTTCATTTTATGGTTAAGAAGAGAAACAAAAAAATACCCCGCAGGCGCATGTTCTTTAAGTTAATGCTTAAACTAAGATTATTTTATAGTAAAGGCTTGAATTAACTAACACTCATACATTTAGCAAACCAATACAAACAAATACCTCAAAACCCCTTTCAAGCAATCCTCGCGCCATTGCATTGCCATTGCAGTAACATAATTTTAGCAAAAGGAATCAAAGAACAAAGAGAGTATCATTTGACACAGAAATATCCGTTCATCAGTTCAAACTTAGAGTTAGCAGTTTTCCCTGTTTTCAAGAAGACGACGAAGAAGAAGTCGTTAAAAAAAAAACTGAAAAACAGAAACCCTATACCCATTATCCCAGAGGTAAACGGGGGTGTACGGAAGATACACACACACAAAAACACACCTGAGCACACCTGAATTATGTTCCAAAGGAAAATTGTTGCCAGCAACCAGCAACCAAGATTCTATGAAACAAAACAAAAACTTGTTTATTGCCCCGTACAGGGGCGGCCAAAGAAGGGGTATTGACCGTGTCACCACATAGGGCTCTGCGTTTCTACAGGGCTCACAATTCATATTAAAAAAGGTTCAAATCATTTTATTCATAGTGTTGTGTCTATTTCCTCCATTCATTATTCTCGATTGAATGAAGGCAATTATTGCAAATGTTAACTGTCAAACATTTATAATTGACATTTATCAATCAATTTCATCAAACGTTATTGTGACTGTCAATATAATTCATTGTTGTTAAAAATTTTGAATATTTTTAAGTTGTCTATTTGGAATGCAAAACCACGGTAATGTGTTTAACAATATAAATCATTCGTCGGTCAGCAGTCAACTTCACCTGTCGTATGTCAGCTGTCAGTTTTTCTTTCAATCGTCACTTTTCAGTCAATGAGTTAAAAAAACTTAAAAAAGTTAGTTTCGAAAGAACAAAAGTACAAAATTTGAAATTGTTTTAATTCAAAGAAAATTCAAAACAGTAAGCAAAAAGGAGCTTTTGTATAGATTGGCCCTCAATTAATGGAAGAGAATTTTGAACTTGCTAATGGATATTGTTCTAAAATTGAATTTGGCACAAAATTGAAAAACATTTTTCCAGAATGACCTTAAGAATACTTTTAAACTCTAAAATACAATCTTAAAAAGAAGAACACCGAAAGGAAAATACTTTATGAGAACACATTTCTAACCACAATAAAAATACTTACGAAATCGTTTGATATGTGATCTTTGTAAAAAGTTGAAAATAATAAAAAACATCTAGAGTTGACTCGATTTCGCTGTCTGCGAGAAAATGAGTAGAAACTTTGGGCCAGATTTTATAAAAATCGAAACAACAACGAATACAAAATGTATTTGAAAAAAATTCATTGCTCAGAAAATGGGTCTTCCAAAACTCTCTTTTGTTTTTGGACTAAGTATAGGATAACTTCGAAAGAAAATTTCGAACAAAACCATTTAGTAAGTTTTCAAGATTGTTTCAAAAAAGGAATACTTTTGAAAAATAAAGAATTCTTGTTTATTATAACAAGTTATTAAAAAAGGTTTCATTCTCAGAATATTTGTATATTCCGTTGAATGAAGTTTTTCACATCTGGTAAAAATTTTAACGTTTTCATGTAATTAAAGTATCGAGTCTTCGATTCTTTAAAAAAAATATCACCTTTCAAATTTAGCGTTTCCAATTGAAGATATCAGTTTTTATTTTTGTACTTCTGTTTATTCAAAAAATTTAGTTTTTTAAACTAGAAATGTCCTACAAAACTTTGATAGAGTAATAAATTATTTTTCCTGGGGTAACCTCAAATTTCACCGCCTCAATTTGGCCTAATGCTGCGCCCCTTCACTCCACCCCTGTCCCCTCACAAATACTAATCTAAAACTTCGTAAAAACCTGATATTTTCTACAAGTGTGTGGGTTGAGGCTTGAGGTTTTTTTACACTGTGTTTATGTACGGTTATACCTGTATACCTACACTGTGTAGGTAGAGCATACAAAATACAGGTAACAACACACTCAGGTGTGTGTACTCAGGTGGACAGCGACAACAGACCAAAAGAGCCTACCTATACTTCATCAAAAAATATCCAAAGTGAGTGAAATGCGCAGAGTTATATCTTTTCCCTATAGAGTTCAGTTAGTCTCTGCGAACGCTTTGCGAAGCACGGATTTCGTATACGGATAAATGTGCTCTGTTCGATTTTGTGAATCGACTCGATACCTATATAGTATAGGTATAGTTATGTGCTAATTTACATAAGTTACCAAGAAAGAAATAAAAAATAAGAAATAACCTCTCAACAAATTGACCAAAGAATCTCGGTGTGCATCTCAGTGTAAATTTTGAGCGCAGTTTTGGCTTTTATAATTTAAACCGTCGTCTCATCTTCGTGGATTACTGTGATTTAAAAGTTTAAACAAATAAAACGATATGAAATCAAAAAAGTTTTAAGTTACTCTTCATCTCCTTTTGTTTGTCATCTATTTTGTAAGTGGTCAATAAAAAAAAGTTTTCTTTGGAAATTAAATTCTGGCTACGCGGTTGATTTATTGGATACACATCGCACAGCATCATCGTCAACATCATAAAATGGATACACAAACCTATAGTTATAATCACACACAGACACGTATATAATCATGCATATATATGTATAAAAAAGCAGAACATTGGTTTGAAACTGGATTTCTTTCTTTTTATTTAATTTGTCTTTTAATTCCATCAACATAAATCTCTGAACTTCGTGGTCGTCGTCTTTGTCGCCACATGCATTCTCCCACACCTATTCTTATTATTTTGCATATAAATAAATATCCATGTAGATAGATGAGTATAATAAAACTTCCATTTAAGACAAAGAACAATTCTATGCACGGAGAATAGAAAAAAACAAAAAAAATAAAGGCTCATATTTCTTGCAATAGCGAGGAAAACAAAAGAGCTGACTAGCAAACTTGATTTTATGCTTATATGCAAATTTCCATTTTAATGGGAAGAAAAGTCCGTTTATAGCGTTTGAGTGTTGATGCTTGTTGAATTTAAATTTCAAATAAAATTATAATTTAAACGAAAAAAGGGTATAATTCCTACATTCTATGAAATTACCTTATAGAATATATTATTATTCTAAACTTACACGAATTTATCTTTGTAAGAGTTTGATGTATCTTTTTGTAATAATAATTATATGAATAAGCAGGGACTTGAAGTTAATAGTTAATAGTATAATTATATTTATACATATAATTCATTGATTCACCATCACCGGTGCGGTGTGGCGCGGTGTGTTGATAGTGGGAGCAACGCGGCACGGTGGTGGTGACAAACCTGACATGAATATCATTATCTAAATATTCCGATCGTTCTATGTTTGAATATTTTATGTTTGGAACCTTCAAGTTTTAAGATTTCGTTGATACGGGAGATTATAATCATATAGTTCGACATTTTGTTTGATGAAATAAAGGCAATAGACGATCAAGTGAGCGATGGTAAATTTCATCTCAACAATCTCAGCGGGTCAGTTTTGTTTATTGTGTGTTGAATTTTGTCGATGTTAAGAGACTTAAAGAAAAGAAAATAAGAAAAAAAGAAGAAATCTTTTAAAAGGCGGGTAAATCCCTTCTCACAACACACAGGTGTGTCTGAGATTTTATAGATACTCGTTTGTTTCTTTTTTTAAATAGGTAAAGGTAAAGATTTTTTTCTCTGTCAATCATTAGAAACTTAAATAATAATTGATGATGATTTCTCTTACGTTTTTTTAAATTTTATTTTCTGTTGGTTTCTTTGTCATAATTATACCTTTTTTCATAAGATAAAATTAGCCTTTAATTATACTCATATTAATGTTATATGTGTTTTTCTATTTAAAAAGTTTAACAACTTTTAACTAGTTTTGCAAAATACTTGTTTATAATGTGAACATTCATTTACCATTGCTATTTTTATTTTTATTAAGAGTTCAAAAATCACGTGTATTTAGGTACAATATTGTGAAGTAGGTTTTTATATATGTTTGTATGTATATGGATATGTTATTTAAACAAATATTTCAAGGCCTGCAAGTGGTATTTCGTGCTTTAAGTTTTTTTAAGATATATTCATTCAAAAGCTTTTCTTAAGAACTTACTATCTTTGAATCTTAATTGATTTACATTAACTTGAAAAAAAATAAAGTAAGCTTTGGTCTGACATTGTTTTTCTTAGTTTTTAATAGATTTTTTTTAAATTTTGATTATACAGTATAATTTTAAATCTTTTAAAGAATAATATGGTAAACTTTTGGCAATAAATTTTAAGTTTTTAAATTGACAAATTTTAATTCCTAATTCTAATTTATTGCATAAGTTTTAAACGTTCACTTTAACCTTTGAAGTTCTAAAATATTCCCTTTAAGTAGTTCTTTAGTAAATACGTAACTAAATATTAAATATTGGCTTAGACATCAATCTTTAATTTGTCTTTAGATTCAAAATTCTTTTTGTGAAAAAGAACCTTAGCTTATACAGATTCTACAGGTCTTGTATTTTATATTTTTCGGACGAGTGGCATCGATATAAAATAATAATAAAAGTTCTAGCATATAACTGCCACGGCTTCCTCTGGAGTAGTAAGGTCCAATTTGTATTGAGTTTTTACAACATTTGGGGGCATATATGCTCCTTCAAGTGGTCAATCAATTCTGTCTTTTCGACTAGCTGAAGACTTGAAAGTTACGGCCGATTTGTTTATTGACGTATTATTTCAACCAAAAGTGAATTTCATTCTCAAACAAAATTTACACAATAAGTATTTCCGCAGAACCATGATTTTCATAATAAATTTGCAAAACTTGAACGATTTCTTCACGTGTCATTCTATTCATTTTAAAATGTCAAACCAAATTAAAAGTAATCACTTGACAGTTGGAAAATAGTGTTGCCAAGTAGGAGTTCCTTATCTCTAAAATACACTCTTTACCCATTTTGAAGGAGGTTAATACAATAAAGCGTCAAATCTCAATGGATGTGTTCACTGTGAATAAAAGCAGAAATTAAACCAGGCCACTGAATGAGTACATTTAACATTTAAAAAAAGAATAATTGTTTGTTATTTTTTAATTCAAAATTTATGCTAAAATCAACCCAAATTACAACTCCTGGCAGCAAATATTTAAATTAAAATCATATTTTGACGGAAACAATAATTCGTATCACGTGCAATTTTTAATTTGTTTAAACAGAAAAATGTATGAAACCATTAACAACTTATAAACATTTTGAATTCAGGAAAAAAAAAACAATAATCATTGTATACCTACGAAGATCGAATAAAAGAAGAAGAAAATAATATTAAATTGTTGAGGTTTTTTTTTGTTTTTGATTTGTGGTTAAACCAGAATTTTGGCACACAAAAAATAAAAACTAAGAGGAGAAAGTGAAATTCGATTTTAAGAAGGAATGTTTATTGAAATTATATTATGTTCATTTGTAAAAATAGAAAATGCCAAAATAAATAAAACACTAAAAGGCATGATGGATAAATTATGAGCACTTTCATTTGATAAACATTTTTTGTTTATTTCTTATTCTAATTATGTTTTCATAAAATAAAAAAGGAACAAAGCAGAATCAGAAAACGATGAATTAGTTTTATTAAATGTCATTGTGACTGTCAAAACCAATATTGTTGATCTATTGTGAATATTTTTTTTTTATTTTTGTCTACGGAGTTTAAGAAAATAGGTATTGTGAATAACAATTTTTATCAATTATTTTTGTTAGCTGTCAATGTATTCCTTCAATAAGAAATGAATTTGCAGTCGATGGAAAGCTTATTTATTTTTGACAGCTCAGTATTTGTTCATTACTTTTAATTTCCTGTGTGAATACTCTGAACGCAACCATTTATTTAACTTTTGACAGTTCATTTCTCTGTTCCATAATTTGTTGTACTCTTAAAAGTTAAATATTGTTATTGCTGCACGGTAATTTTGTTAAAAGCTCTGAACAAAATAAACGCAACCTGAACGCTCCAATATGTCTGAGTTGAAAAAGAAAAAACAGATCTTATTTTGACAGATCTGATTTGTGATGTGTTCTTTTTCTAACTATTGTCAACAATTGTTAACTATGGTCATTCTTAAATGTTAAGATTTATAACAAAATGACATCATCATATCTATTCTAAATCCATTGTTGAAGTGTCAAATAATAACGATTTTTTACAATCCATAACTCAGTTCATAGAAATGAAACGACTGTCAAAGAAAATGATTTATTTACAAAACAGACAAGTTTTCCTTGCTTATTAAAAAGCAATTTTCCAATTTATGTTGTTTAAAATTTCTGAGAACTTTTTCAGAAAAAAAACGCTTTGTCACAATGAAATATAAACACAATTCACTATTTATTCCCATACACCAATCCAATAAGCTCTCTATTTCTTTTCATCCTTTTTGAATTTTGCGATACAGAATTATTGAAAATCGAATCATAAAAATTCTCTTCATAGATTTCTGACAGCAGAAGTGAGAAAAATTTATGAGAAAACAAAAATCTCCGAGATCTTAGAAATATAAACCCCTTCTTTCCTTATGTATTTTGCGATAAGAAGTTTTAAAAACAAACTTTTTGTATTTACCGTTAGTTTTTTGACAGATGAACAATATTTTCTAACAATAGCCGCTCCTAATTCCTAATAGTGACATATGAACAATTGTTTTGACATAAAAACAACTATTTGTAACAACAGGACAGAATGGTGACGACGATAAATAGTTTATTAAGGTTTTTAATTTAATTGTAGGTACGTAGGAAATGTGAATGTTTAGACAGTGAAAGATCGGGATGATTGTTAAAATTACATTTTTTGAAGTTTATTCTATTTGTTGACGTTTCTTTATTTCATTTAAACCATGTTTACATCAATACATTTTTGAGAGAAAGGAAGAAAGTAAATACAAATAAAAAAAAACTCCATCTTTAATTGATCAAAGGTTTTCACTAAACAAACCAATCATTTGGAGCTTTTTTTGGCAGCTCGGTTAAAATTGACATTAAATGAAATCTGACAGATGAAAACACAAAGTTAATGAAATACCTCCAGTGGACCGATTTTGTTCTGAATTATAAAACCAAAACTCAGCTCTTCATTGAAATCAATTTCAACACGGAATAAATTAAAAATTAACAGCGAGAGAAGTTGTGGTTTAGATAAAGTATCTTTTTATAATGTATTTTTAAAATAAATAGCTTCAATTTAAAAGCGAAACATAACAAATCAAACTTTTTTTTTAAATCACAATAGAAAATCTTCAATGATGACAATCAATGACAACTTTAACTGACCCCTTATGTCAAATGAATAGGACAATGTATTGTCAGAATGACAATTTATTTTTGATAGATCTGTGAACGAAATTGAATTAAGAATTATTTCCCTTTGCAACTTTGTATATCACAAGCCATATGTGCTAATTTTGTCTCTCTGTCTGGTTGCAAAAAAAGCACACACTCTCTCTGTAAGTGGATACTCGATTTTGCCACTTCAACCACCTGTTTTTGGCTTGATGCCACATGCCACAATGATAAAGTACAAATTCTAAATAAAGAAGTGTAGTTTATACATACCCTTATAGCAGTTACACAGTAATTAGTGCTCATTTTTTTAACACTCATTCTACAAAATGTAATGTTTATCCAGACCATCCTGGTTCTTTTTCAACGATTCAAGGTACCCTTTTGCTTAAAACATGACATTAAGAAAAGTATTAAAAGAAAAAAAAAACTTGGCATTTGTGTCACTCCTTGTTGCGAATTGTAATATGAGAGAAATTGACACGAAAAAAGAACATTTCCTGTCTTCCTGAACGACTTCTTTTTTTTTAATTTCCTTTGTCACTGAACACAGTTCATCTTTTTTCATACATTTTTTGTCTCTGTTTTTCTTCTTTTTGCATCTCTTTCGATAAGACATTTTTACAGATTGTGATGGTAGAACAGTAAAATAGGAAGTCAAAAGTTAAGGGAGTGAAGTTAGCTGCGCTTCTTGTCATTTTGTTAGAGGGTATTAGAAATTATAAGATTTTAGCTGATTTACACGATGAAACTCAAATTTCTTTTTGAATTCATAAATCATTGCTCAAGATATATACTCGTATGATTAAAATAAAAACGTGTCCGTGTATTCGTTATATTGACAGCTGCGAAAACATTAAAAACAAACTTCGTATCCAAAAGAAAATTTCCAAGATAAAACAAACATTTAAAAGAAAATCACTCAATAAAAAATTAATTTTATAGTTGACGCCATTAAATCTGTACACATATTGAAGATAGAATAATCAACGGCATCAAAATGATTAAATTTCGTTATAAACGAAAAGAACCAACTAATATTGTTGGTACCGTAGCAGCTACAGCACCCGTTCAAAAAGCTATAAAAGAACAATCTTCAAAGCAAACCAAGTTCAATCAAAGTAATAATAATTCTTCGAATGGAAATGGTGTCACTGGTAGTAGCGGTGGCGGTGGTACTTTACCACGCATAAGTCCGAAAAAATATGCCGAACAAAATGATGCTAATAAATCAGCAACTTTAACGCGAAAAACAACTGCAAAAATAACTTCGGGCATTGCAATGGTAACGCAAATTCCATCGACTGCTGAGCAATTTCACGGTCCAACTAATGAACTTATAATCAATCGTGATCGTTGTATTAACGCCGTTATTGTGAGTGACTAATTATGGTTTTGTTTAAAAAATTTTATTAAAATGATTATGGATTTCAATGCTTATAACTTATTTGATATTTAGATGTCACTTTTGACTTTAATTTGTTTTTGACAACTGACATTTGTTTATTTGCTTTGATTTCCATTATCAGATTTAAGTTTGACATTTATTACCAATTTTCCAACAAACAAATATAAATGATTTATTGTTTTTTTTTTGTTGTATTATAGGAACTTTTCCAACAACTTCAAACAAGTTCCGAGCCAGCACTATGTCCGGAACCACTTCGTCGTGCTTTGGCAAGTGGGCCATTAGCTGGAAGAAGATTTCCATTGGGATGTTTAGGAGATGCAGCTGAATGCTTTGAGCTTTTATTGCATCGTGTACACTCACATATTTCACCGGATGATGGAGATTCCTGTGAGTCACAGGCATGCATTGCCCATCGTCGTTTTGCGATGCGTGTTATTGAACAAAGCGTCTGCAAGTGTGGTGCTAACTCCGAACAGTTACCTTTCACTCAGGTGAGTCACAGTTTTTTTTTATTTTTTGTTTGTTTAAATGACAGTCCTTTATGAAAGAAACTGTAAAGTAGACTTAATTCAAGGAGGAACTTTGACATTTGGTTTATCATTTCATTTTACACGGAAACATATCACTTCTTCGGAGTTACAAATCTCCAACTTATCAAACTTTAAATCCTTTTTAACCGACAGGACTTAAGTTGCTGGAAACTTATTTCAAACGTGCGAAAGGGGGTTAAATGACAACGAAAAATGTGCGTCATTCTATCCTATAGTTATTTTTAAATATTCTTTTTATAAGAGGTTGTATTCATGTTGATAATGAATTATTTATTTACTTGAGTACAATTCTTACTTTCTTTTTCAATGCCAAAAAACTGCTGAATAATTAATGTTGTATAAAATTTGAATTTTTACTTTCGTTTTTACATTATTTGTTTCGCATAAAAACAATTTTAATTTTGTTCTTTTAAATATTATGTTGTTTGTTCATGTTTAAAAGTGAAAACTTATTTTTACTGAATTATTCCAGCAAAATTTAAGGCATTTTTCTTAGGACAGAATTCGGAACACCATAAGTATCTGTCAAAATTGACATTTGGCTCCCTTACACATTTGTTTCTCTTACGATAGAATTCGGAACCAAATATGTATCTGTCAAAATTGACATTTAATTCCCTCTCCAGTCTTTTTACTTAATTCTGTTTTTAACTAAATGATTTTTATTTATTTTATTAAAGACAAAACACAATAACTTCACTTCGGTTAATACGAAGTGAAAGTATCAACAATAAAAAAATCAAATTTGTAATAATTAATCTTTTTCCTTCACAGATGGTTCACTATGTTTCGGCATCAGCCCTGACATCACAAAACAATTTGGCCATTCAAAATCACCAACAACTGACTTTTGGCCAACTACTCCGTTCGGCGGGAAATATGGGCGACATACGTGACTGTCCGGTGAGTAATGATTTCAGAGTGTTTGCTTTGTTTTTGTTGTTACCCATTCTGTGGTGACTTTATAGCTATATAATCCTGTATCATGACACATTTCTTCATCATTAATCAAACTCATTGAAAGCTGTTATGTAAGATCAATAAAAATAAAAAGAAATATATAAATAAACTACACCGCAAAAGACACCATATGGCTGTGTCAATTTTCTGACCTGTCAATTTTGGTTAACCTCAATGATACCTAAAGAAAAATTGTCCAAATTGATCATGATCATGATGAAATGATGAGTGACCAATATTGCTGACATACGGGTCCTAGATGTCCTATCGCTTTAATTTATCTTTGGAGGACTTCAACTGATGATTTTTTTTATTTTCGTTTTATTTATAGAATTCCTGTGGCGCTAAGATCGGTATTTGTCGTGCACTGCTCAACCGACCAGATGTTGTGTCAATCGGTATTGTTTGGGATTCGGAAAGACCTGCAGCGGACCAGGTTCATGCTGTCTTAAAGGCCATCGGTACTACATTAAGATTGTCTGATGTCTTCCACCAAGTGTCTGACCAGCGTTGGGCACAAACCGTCCAACACGAACTTGTTGGCATTGTTTCCTATTACGGAAAGCACTACACTACTTTCTTCTTCCATACCAAGCTCAAGGTTTGGGTGTACTTCGATGATGCCAATGTTAAGGAAGTAAGTTTCAAACTATAGCACTAAATTTTCTTAAGACCGTTTGCTTATTATTGATTTTTTTTTATTTGCAGGTTGGTCCCAATTGGGAAGGAGTTGTTGACAAATGCAGCCGTGGACGGTATCAACCATTGTTGTTGCTCTATGCAGTTCCCCAAGCACCAGCTGGACCGCAAATGCCCCCACAATATATTCAAGAACTTATACAATCGACTGCCCGGCGGGCCATCACGCCCAGTCCTGAGAAACCCATAATGGGTAATACCCGTCGTGCCATAACGCCAACTCCAATTCGATCACCGAACGATTATCAGAATCTCAGTGTTATTCAGAGCAAGATCTTCCCGTCTTCAGACGAAACCGATGCTTATATTAGCCGCAAAACTGTTGAGAACGTTCTAAACGCACAATATCAAAATTTAAGCGTGATTCAAGATAAAATCTTTCAAAATGGAAATCAGTCGTTGGAAGACAAAGAAGGAGGATTTTTGAATCGCAAACCTATTGAGAACACATTGAATTCTCAGCTAGCCCGAAAGCACCATTTGAATCTTCATCGTAGTTTGAGTGCTGAGTCGGGACAAGTGGCCAATGGCTCGCCACCAAGTGATGGTCTTACGATTCCAGATCACCTGAATCAGCCGAGGCGACGTGATTCGGGAAACTGGAGTGGTGATAGAAACAGTGCCAGTTCGGCTTCTTCTACAACTCTTGATAATCCTTACCTTTATATGGTAGGCAAACGTGGAGGACCTGCTGCGGTCCCCCAAAGCCCAACGAGGCAAGCTGGTATGCCCTACGACCCGGGCTATGACTCGTTCTCGCTATCATCAACAGATTCTTATCCACCGAAGCACCACAACCCCCAACTAGCTAAGATTCCAGAATCGGTAGTGCTTACCGGAGACTGTGAAAAGCTATGCCAAGAAGCCGATCAGCTCCTCGAGAAGTCCAGAATAGTTGAGGAATCTCATGACTTGGAAACCGCTCTGGTACTGTGCAATGCTGCAGCAGGCAGAGCTCGAGCAGCAATGGATGCTCCCTACAGCAACCCACACACTATGACCTTCGCTCGAATGAAGCACAATACTTGTATAATGAGAGCCAGAAGTCTTCATCGCAGAATATTAGTTGAGAAGGGCAGCGATCTAGAGACCAATTATCCACCAGAGTTGATAAAGAACATCATGGCTGGTGGCAGCGTCAAGCACGTCCGTCAAAACAGCAAGGATAAGACTCTTGAAAAATCTGTTAGCAAGAATATTGAGATCTATGCAACTTTGCCCAAGAAAAAGACCCCAATCAAGGCGTCTATTCTTGCTGACGACAATGCAATTGAATTTGATCCACCGGCAAAGCCGGAGAGGGAAAGCCGCAGCATCTTTGGACGCAGCAAGGAAAAGGACAAGCGAAGTCGCAGTGAAGATCGCAACAAGATCACACGAGAGTTTTCGGTAGCTGAGACTCTGCTTGTAAATGCCAAGGACACCCTCAAGAAGCACAAAGAAGATAAAGATGAGAAAAAAGAAAAAGATAAAAGCGGTAAGAAGCAACACAAAATCCGCAGGAAGCTTCTTATGGGCGGCTTGATTAGAAGAAAGAACCGATCTATGCCTGACCTAACTGAAGCAAATGCTGTGGAGGAGCAACAACAAAAGGAAAAGCCAGCTCCAACTATGGTATCGGTAGATGATAGTACCGTGGGCTTGAACAAAAACAACACGAGTGGATACATATCGGAAGGACATTTCGATTATCGCGAGACAAGCAATGCAAATCCAAACCTTGAGCGCAGCAAGCTCATGAGAAAGAGCTTCCATGGTAGTGGTCGGCAGTTAACAGTTGTTGCGAAAGTAGCTCCACCACCACCTTTAAGGACGAGTTCTGCCTTAACTCAACAAGACCAAGCCATCCAACCCTTCCACGAAGCAAATCTCTCAAACATATCCAGCATGAGTGAAGATTCCTGCCAGACTATCATCACTACCTGTGCACAGGTTCACTCAGAACAGTCTCCAATGAAGCACGATGAGCAGAACAACAGCTACAAGAATCCATATGGCTATGCAGATGGAGGAGTTGATGAAGTCGATGGCCGTCTTATGGACTCAACACTCGATCTTCCACCATATCCAAGTCCACCAGCATCAGCTTGCCATTCGAGACAGGCGAGTGAGGATTTCCCACCACCTCCTCCGGAAATTGATATGGAACCACTTAATCAGCAAATTAATCAGATCCAAGCTCTCGAGGCAAATAAAATCCGCAATCTGGAAACTCTTGAAGGCACCACAAGCATTTTGGCCCAGCTTCAGCAGCGCCAACACCTTCTGAAGATGAGAAAAGATCAGAATTCTCCCAACACCACTGCCAATGATAACTGGCTTAAGGAGCTCCAGATGAAACAAAGCGACCTTAGAAACAAGAAACCCGACGCTGTGGGTTCTCCAAACAGTGTAAGAGATCTAGCCAATCGCTTCGAGCAAACCAAGCTCCAACCACAACCACCACAACAAATGCCAGATCAGAATTCACAAATCCGGTCGTATCCATCGCAGGAGCTTCTCAGCAGTAAACCACAAATTCGAACGCAAATGAATGGTCTTCCAGGTCCAACAGGTTGCAGTGGAGTTGACGAAGTTGACTGCCCTCGACCTCGACTGCCCTCAAACTCGGGACTACCTAAACCGAAGTACGAAATTGCTCAAAGCCAGATTGCCGAAGAAATACGCGAAGTTGAAATGCTGAACGCAGTAGTCCAGCAAACTCTAAATAACTCTCAAAACGGCGTTAAGCGAGTCAAGAAGAAGAGCGTTTCATTTTGTGATCAAGTCATTCTCGTTGCCACAGCGGATGAGGAAGAAGATGACAGCTTCATTCCTAACCCAATTCTGGAGCGCGTCTTACGCACTGCCCAAAATCCAAATGACAAAGTCACTGCCCAACTTATTCAACAGCAACAGCAAAACATGCTGAGGCTTTCAACTGAAGCGACTCCAAGAAATATCTCCCAACAACAACAGCCAAGCCCAACACCCTCCGCAATGGATGCCAGGCGAAGCATGCCTCAAGACATGCAGCGCTATATTCAGATGAGACACCAGAATAGTCCAAAAATGGAAAACAACCGACACGAAATGACTTATCCTGGCAGCAACAGTCCACAATTTCACCAACAACAGTTGATCCCACCAACGCTACAGCAGCAGCAACAACAACAACTGCCACCACCCCAACCCAACCCAAATACTAACAGTGCCACACATAACATGCGTTCACAAGTTTACACTCCAATGCAGGACATTTTCAGGATGCAAAATGTACCAGGGCAGATGAACGGAAGTGCCAATACTAACACCAACAACTCCAGCCCCCACCTCAATACAAGCCCACTGACCAATACTAACGGCTTGGTTCAGCAACTACCGCCACGAACCAGTATGAGCGGCATCGCTAGTCTTGCCAACATGCAACACATGCAGATGCTCAGTGGCAACACTGGACAAATGGACGCCAATGTAAATGGCATCGTTGGATCGCGAGCCCCAATCGTCGATCAACAGGTCTATCCTAACGCAAATCCTGCCAGCCGTTTGCAAGTTCCCAATTTAAATCAGAGCTATTTGGTATCACTGCAAATGGCAGCACAGAAACAACAGCAGCAGCAACAACAGCAACAGCAGCAGCAACAACAACAGCAGCAGCAAATTATGAACCAGCAATTACCGAACGGTTATCACATGATTTCCCAGCAGAACGGTTACCACCAACTGTCAGATGATCGACTCCATACAAATGGGCCATCGCCCTATCAGAGGGTGCCACTGCCACACGGTGCCTACCCTGGTAACAATAACTCTCTTCCCCCAAACTCCTCCCCTTATTTTCAGCCACCAGCACCATTGAAACAGATGTCTCAAAAGAAGGTCAGCTTCGAACCCGGCACCAAAGGTGAAGCCGAACTAGCGAACCAGCAGCAAAACACCAACGGCATGCCAACGCTAGAGAACGCCCAACAGAATGGCGGTGCATCTGTCAACGTCACCGTCATTCCCACCCGTGTCTATAACAATGCAATTGTAAAGGCTTCTGCGAAAGCAGTCGAATGCAATTTGTGTCGGAAACGTCACGTTATCGCACCAGCTGTTTACTGCACAAACTGCGAGTACTATCTACAAATGTTGAACAACAGAAGATAGACGCAAACATTAAGCGTCCGTGCACACTCGGTCCGTTCCCGCCCTTCCAAAATATGGTCTCTCTCACTCTAAGTGCAAATTATTTACAAAAGATCTAAACTTTTAGCTCTAAAACTTAAGTTATCAATAATTTTTTTTTAGAATAAGAATTTTATATATTATGACCCGCCCACAATAGGCGTGTCTGTGCATAGTAGAAGGTAAGTATTTGAATTGATATTGTGATATTTAAGTTACAATATTTGTTTTTAAATTTAAAGTTTTTTTAAGTTTTCTATCTATAACTTAACATTGTATACCCACACAATTTTATAAAAATTAAGAGAATTATTTTTTATGGTTGTACATAAAAAATTATGTGAGTATACATTTTATTGTTTAAAAATAATAATTAATTTTAAAGAATATTATATTCTATTTAAGTTTTACTTTAATTTTTTTTAAAAGTTTATTTTAAGCAAAAAAGAAATGGCGATACTTTCAAATGGTGTTGCAACTATGAGCGTACGTTTTATAATGATTTTTTTTACAGAAAAGAAAAAGAAAACTAATATTCAAAATATATAAATAAAGAAATAAATAAATAAAATATTCTTTTACAGATAACAAAGTTAAAATCTTTTATTTTTGTTTTAAGAATTTTATATTCAAAAGATCTTTTAAATTTCTAAGTAGGTACAGGATTTATAAATGTATGTTTTCTCATCAAAAAGGTAAGCTTAAAAATAAAATATGCTGAGTATACTCAAAACTGTAACGCATTTTTGGAAGTGACGCATGGGAGTGTATCTGTCAAAAACTTACTTTGTCCCGTCTGCTCTTGATAACAAGTTCTTCTGTATTTCCCAAATCAAAAATGCAACTTAAATTATTGTTTGCTTGCAAAATTTGTTTTGTATCTATTTACACTTCTGAACTACCCACAATCCAAAGAAATTTATAGCAGAAGCAAACAAAAAACAATGCTTTGTTTAACTCTGAATGCTGCCATTTCTCTTAAAATTGATTCAATGCAGTCATCTGTCAGTCAACACAAGAATAGTTAAAACAATTCAAAGGGCTGCTGATGGCAAAAATGTAATTTGATTTGCTATCTACTTTTTCAAATTTGTTTGTATGCTATTGAATTATATTAGAAATGTTAATATGTCAAACACATTAATCAATCCGAACAACTTTGAATTTTATAATTTGCAAAGTTACTGAACGCCGTCAATTTTTCTTGTTAGTTCAGAAGTACAGCGGCTCCATTGGCTGCGTTCATAATTATATCTTTAACCCACTTACACACAAGGAAATAAGTTGCTAAAAACTTTTTCGCAGTTTTTGTTTTAAGTTAACTGAGAAATCCGTTCCAGATATTCGCTTTAAAGTAGAAACCTTTCTTTTTTATTAATTGTATTATACAGTTGTGTTCATAAAAATTGCAGTGCTCTCCAAATAAATAAAAAGGCTTACAAACCGTTTTTAAAATATACGGCTCTTCAAAAAATAGCAGTGCATAGCAAAGTACTGGATCTATAAAGTATGAAGTAAGAAAAACTGTAATAAGTTATATGAAAGTATTTAAATAATGTTAGCTTACTGCCATATGACTGCTTCGTATCTACGTGGCATCGAGTCCACTCTCGACTGTTATTGCGTTACACCAATCAAGAACTACCTACAATTCTTTCGAATTCTTCGTTTTTGCTTTATGAACTGCGTTATTAACATCCCCCTCCCAAATTTTCGTTGGGGTTAAGGTCGGGGTATTCAGCCACCCCATAACGGATAGCTTCTTCTATGCAAACCACTGGCTGATGGAACCGTGGTTGTCCTTAACCTCAAAAATACTTTGCAGCAGCAAAGAAAGTTGAATAGGGAAGTCAAAGAATCGAAGGCTATTCACATTTGCTGTAAATTTTACCGTAACAAATACCAACCTTTCCTCCCAAGAAATGTGTTTACTTTTCAAAAAAAGTAAACCATTTCTTAAGGCTGACTCTAGTAAAAAGGTTTTCAAAAGGTTAAGGTTGACGACACAACATAAGGTTTCGATCATAAAAGTAATGAAATAAAAATATTAAAATATGGCTCGTTTAAAAAAGATCTTCACGCCACCTTCGCCAACTGCGAATCCCAAGACCTATGATTATCACTCAAATATGCCCTAAGCGTCGTTTTCGAAATTTGGTTAATTCGTTCTGCTGGATTTGCTGTGGGAAATAATGCGCCGTAAACCTAATAATTGAACCATAACTATCACACAAGGATTTTAATTTCTTGCTCTTAAACTGGGGCCCATTATTATAAATAACGAACTTGGATACGCCGAATAATAAAAAAAACATTGTCTTCCCATTCTTCCCAAGTTTGGTAAAATAATCAACAACCGTTGATCAATCAGAGAAGCCGCCTCTGATGTGCTGGGTTTCAAACAGCCACTAATAAGGAACCCCTGGTTTGATGAGAAATGTCAAACAACAGGCACGCAAAGCGGCGCTGCATAAAAGGACGAGAGCTGCTTATGCGCAGAAGAGGCGAGAGGAACGCCGTCTTCTCAGAAGGAAAAAGAGAGGGCATGAGAAGCGTGCGGTCGAAGATGTTGAGAGGTTTAAAAGCAGGAATCAAGTTCGAAAGTTTTATGAACAGGTGAAACGAAATTCACAGGTACATAAAACCTGTCATAGTGGAACCGCAGTCAATGCTGAGGATATGGAAGGACCGTCCTCCCGACTTAGACGAAGTAAAGATTGCCATATCTAAACTGAAATATAATAAAGCCGCTGGAGCGGATGGCTTGAATGCCGAGCTCTTTAAAGCAGCTGGAGATAAGTTGCACCAACTTATCTGTAAGATATGGTTGGAAGAAAGCATGCCCGATGAATGGAACCTCAGTATTGTTTGCCCGATCCTGAAAAAAGGAGACCCTCTAAACTGCACCAACTATAGAGGAATCAGTCTACTTAACATCACCTACAAAATCTTCCGTGCCGTTATATGTGAACTTCTTAAGCCCATCGTCAACAACCTGATAGGTCCTTATCAGTGTGGTTTTAGACCAGGAAAGTCCACAGTCGATCAAATATTCACATAACGGCAGATCCTGGAAAAACACAAGAACACCAAATCGACACCCACCATCTTTTCATCGATTTCAGGCCGCATATGACAGCATATACAGGGACGAGCTGTATAGAGCCATGTCTAGTTTAGGCATCCCTGCCAAACTCGTCCATTTGTGCAGGATGACCATGGAGAATTCACGCTGCTCCATAAAGGTTGGAAACAACTTAACAGAACCTTACGATGTCAAAAAAGGTTTAAGACAAGGTGATGCGCTGTCATGTGATTTTTTTAACAAAAATGGGTTTAACAGTTAATGAGGGCAAAACAAAGGACATGTTCTTGTCAGGAAAGGACAAACAATACCGACGTCTTGGTCAAAACGTCACCATCGACAGACGTAACTTTGAGTTAGTCAAGGACTTCGTCTACCTAAGCTCCGCTGTAACCGCAGAAAACAACACCAGTGCTGAGATCAAACGCATTATAACTCCTGCTAACCGCTGTTTCTTTGGACTAAGAAAGCAATTGAGTGGTAAAGTCCTCTCTCGAGGGACCAAAGTGTCGCTATATAAGACCCTTATCATCCAAGTCCTGCTATACGGTATAGAAGCATGGGCTATGACAAAAGCGGATGAAAGCACCTTGGGTCGGTTCGAGAGAAAAGTTTTTCGTGTAATCTACGGTCCCGTATGCATCGAAGGGGAGTGGAGGAGCAGATGGAACGAAGAGCTTTACGGGCTGTACAGCGACGTAGACTTAGCCAGAAGAGTAAAAGTCCAACGACTAAGATGGCTGGGTCACGTAGAGCGCATGGAAACCAATGATCCTGCCCGGAAAGTCTTCGAATCCACACCCACAGGACAGCGCAGTAGAGGAAGACCGCGTATCAGGTGGCGCGCACAAGTGGAAGGTGACCTCACCTAACTTGGAGCGCGAAACTGGAGACATCTAGCTAGTGACCAAGCTAGATGGAGAAGTTTTTTGGGTGAGGCCTTAGTTCACACATGACTGTAGCGGTACCTCATATACATACAACCCCTACCAGACTTAGGGAGTGGTTCTACCAAATCAATACACAACATTTCCCACGGATTAGTAACTCCTTTCCTCTCCGTCATCAACCCAGCCGCTTTTTCTTTAACTGGTATCACACTCTGAAAAATCTTACAATTTCTGACGTACTTAGTAATATCTGACCTCATTTTTGGCCAGTAATATTTTTCTCCTACCCCAGCGGAAGTTTTCTTTAAACCCATGTGCCCTGCTACAGGACGGACATGATTTTCTTCTAAAATCTTTTTCATATCACTTTTTGGAATAACTAAGTTCCACTCATTATTAGTTTGACGAACTACTATATGATTTGGTTCTATATAAACTTAAATAATTTTCCCTGCTCTACTCGCCTTGTTGGAAAAGCTGACGGATTATTTTCCACACCTCCTATCATTTGTCCTATCCATGGATCAGTTGTGGGCTCTGAAATTCCTAATAAAACAGAAACGCTCCTCGAAAGCATGTCGGGCATCACATGATCTTTTCCTTTCCTATGAAAGATGGTCGGTTATGACCCTAAAGGCGTTACTGATCATTTTTGTTGAGCAGCCTAGGATGTCTTGAATATTTTGGTAGGTTTTTCCCTCCAAACGCAGTTTTCTAAAAAAGAGTTTTTAACACTTTTTAATTATAAAATCAAAGGCACTGCTATTTTTATGAACACTCTCTTTTTATAGAGTTTGAAATAATGTGTATTCACCGGGAAAGGTAGAGTATACCTTCAAGACAAAAGTCTCAAATAAAACAATTAAAGACCGTTTGATGCAAGTCACTTGTTATATTTTTTGTAAGAATTTAATTTATTTAAATAATTGACAATCTTATACAGTGTAACCAGCACTGCTATTTTTATGAATTGGCATTTTTATTTTAAAGCTCTGATCTCGGATCTCGGAACTGTCAAAAAAGTCTACGTATTTTTGTTTTTGCTCAGATATATCGGATATTTTGTAGTTTTGATATTTAAAGCAGAGTAAATCAAGCTAAGCTAATTTAACTTTTTTTTTTAAAGTGATTTGAAGTAAAAACTTCAAATGAATTTTCAAACACTGTCAAATAATATAATTATCCAACAAATGACGTCTCTGGTTAAGTTTCAAAAGAAAAGAGAAATAAGATTAGGCAGGTTCAGACAATGAAGGGGCCTTATTTACAGTCAACTGCATTTTATTAACGTACATTTTGACCAAGGCAGCTGGTTAGTTTTAAGTGTCATGAATTTCGGAGTTGGAACTTTACTTTTCTAATATCCACCTTAAGATCGTCATACAAAAACTATCAGAAACATTATTGTCTACAAAACACTCCTCAGTGTTAAGTAATAGAGTTCACCTTTCAGTTGAATTTAATAACATTATCATCTGCCATTTTGACATGCGTAGAATAGACTTGGTAGTTTTCGAGAATTTTCTTGACTAACTACTCAATTTTCCAATAAAGTTGACATAATTGAAAGGCGAGTTTTTGGCAGCTGGCCAATCAAAAACTAGAAACTTGCTTTACTTTTGAGTCCCTTATGCAATCTGAACCTGCCCCTTGGATGCTTGTCAAAAAGACAGTTCCACACCCAAGTGTGTTATTTATTATAAATAACAGAGGGCTCTTAAAGCTTTACTCTAATTGCTTTAGTTTTAATCAGAGTTTAAAAAACGCCAATAATTGACTAAAAGACAATATCGGAAATTCTTTGCTATAGAGTAAACTTCATCCGGTACAAAAATAAACGTTGGACTCTTGTTAGCTGTCGCATGGTTTGAGTGGAATCCAGAAAAATAGAACTATGAAATGTCATAATGAATATGCTTTAAGGACTTTTCAATGACAGCGAAGAAAATATGTTTTTTCATAAAGACCCTCTTCATCGTTTCAGCTTTTAAAAGTGTAAATCAACATTTTAAATGACAACAAATTTCTCATATGACCTCAAAAGTATTTATTTTTTTTTAAAAGGCAAATTAAGCCTCAGCTTATAACCTGTATAATCACAATTAACTGCTAAAATACTTTCAAGTGATACTATAATTTTATATGATAAAAATCTTATCTCATACAACCTATACTTTATATAAATAAAAATTATATTTAATATTAGAAATTACTAAACAAACTATAATTATTTACAAAAGTAATTTTGAAAACAAAAAATATCGATATCTACAGAAAAAATATAAATTTACAAAAACTAAAAAAAAATAAAAAACAAATTACAATGAGAACAAATTGCTAAAATAAAATTCCTAAGTAACATTGCCCCTAATACAATAAGATTCGATCAATTCCACTACTTGTCTGACTCGAAGGCTCGATTCGAGTGACCAATTTCATTTCTGGGTCCTTGAGATTCCAAATTATTTGATCGATTTTTGTGTCCAGGGTCTTCCTCGAAATCGGAATCATCGGTTTGGTCCACATACTTGAACCGCATGGCCAAGACGATAAAAATTAGCATATCAGCAACCATAAATGCGGCGAAAAGTATGAATTCTTGAGCCTGAAATGTCAAAATTGATTATCTTGGTCTTATGTGGTAATTGTAGAGCGTAGCACATTTTATCAGTCTGACAGTTTGATATTATTTGACAATTTGTTGATCGTTAACTGTCACCTTAGATCTATAGTGTGTACTACGCTTTAATACCTCACCTGTGAATCGAAGAATTTAAGTTTAGCTATGATCACGACTAAAATATTGCCAATTGCAACTGTCAAAAGCCAGCAGGCTTGAAGAACAGATTTCATACTCGCTGGAGCCTGAGTAAATGAGAATTCCAAGCCTGTCACTGAGAACATAACCTCAGCAGCTGTCATCACAAAGTATTGTGGCAATTGCCACATTATGTGTAAAGAATTAGATTCCACAAGAGTGTATGACGAAGTATTCTACAAAATTAGATTAAATATTATTTTGTAAATGTGAATCCATACAATTATCCATTATTACTTACGTATCCACTAACTTGGCTCCCTTCGACCGTAATGACTGTAACGCCTCCAATATGACACATCAGTGATGTCACTTCGTTGCCATCAACTGTCAAAGTATAAAATCCAGCAGGAATATGCAGCATGTCTGTTTGGGTTTTGTTAATGTTCATTGACAAATCAGAGCCTCTAATCACGAATGATCGATCTTCTTCTTTAGGAACATTCAACAATACTCTTAATGCAGATTCTCCTGATTTAGGCTTTCCGGGAGAATCTTCGAATTCTCGAACTTTATTATTTCCAACAAAATAGCTCATTGCTTTTCCTGGATTAAGATTAAATTCTCCTGTCAGTGGAGGGCATTTGATTGCATCTTTGGAAGAAGCTGAATAATTATAGGCCATGGAATTGGCCACTATTAAATCCTTATCCTCAAACACTCCCATCGATGGCACAGAGAAATTTCCCTTAAATGGCACAGTTGTCATAAAGTCATAGTTGCATGGCATCCCATTGTAGATTCTCAATTGAGCTTCTTGGGGTCCTGGTATCTTAGGATCCATAGCTTCTAGTTTGAATTCCACAAAGGCTGACATTAAAAATGCAGCTGCCGCTAGCAATCCACCCAGAGTTAACTTCTGTAGAGGTCTCCTTATTCCAACTACACTCAGTATGGGATAAACGACATAGTTGAAGAGCGGAATAAATCCCAAAATCAACAATGGATTGATGACTTGCATTTGATCTGGTTTGATAGTGAAACCCCCGACATCACCAACCATTCTGGTAGCCTGAAAGGTCCAACGAGACCCTTGCTGATCGAATAGAGCCCAAAATACAGGGAGTGGCAGATAAAGAACCAGAATTTTTAGCAAAGATTTAGTATCTTCGATTAGTTTTCTGCTACATTTGCCCTCTGCATAATCCAACCAATGGATACTGGGCGTTTTCTTGCCTTCTCTAAAACGACCTCTTATGGCCTGGGATACACATTGCGACACGCCCAGAATCATATTGCCCGATGGAGGTTTAATGACATACAAACGCTTTCCAGCGATGAAGATAATCAATGACAAAACCATCAAAACGGCTGGAACACTGAATGCCAACGAGAAGCAGTCCTTGTCGCCAAAACAATGGACATCAGCCCGAAGAATTGGAGTAATTGTTGTCGAAATGAGGGACCCGGCGTTGATGGCGAAGTAGAACAATGAAAAGAAAGTAGCCAACTGCTTAGCTTGTTCGGGAATCTTGAATTGATCACCACCAAAAGCTGACACGCAAGGCTTTATACCACCGGTCCCTGTGGCTATGAGGAGAAGACCTATCACAGTTGCCTCTCTGCAAATAAGAAATCATGAATTCGATTCGAGTCATTTCTGATTTTATACCAAATTTATGTAAACTCACTTCACTGGCAAATTGATCGGTGGTACAGCTCCCAATGCAATCACCACAGCTCCAAAAGTATAAACCACCGATAAATACCATATTGTCTTGAATCTTCCAAGCCAGCTATCAGCCAAGACCGCTCCAATCAGTGGGAATACATAGACCAAACTTGTAAACACATGGAACAGCACCGTCGCTTGATCTTCTCCATATTTCAATTTGTCCGTTAGATATAGCACCAAAATTGCTAAGAGTTAAAAGAATGTTATAAAATTTTTGAGACTGGCTGGTATTTAAAATTGAACTTACTTCGCATGCCATAGTAATTAAACCTTTCGCAAAATTCATTTCCAATAATAAACCCTACAGATTTAGGGTATTTGAGGGTTCCTTGCTGGAATGAAAAAAAAATAATTAAAATTATTTAAACGAGGCAAGAACATTAATTGAATTTAAGACATTCGCTCTTACAGAATGGAAAGGACTACGCGTTTCCAAGAAAAAAACGCTTAGCTGAAAATACATGGGATGAACCTTAATGCATGGCATAAAACTTCTATGTCCTAACCATCTCTCTACGAGACACTAACAATATCTATGTGGTCTTAACAAAATTTTAAAACTGCAAGGTTTTTCCTTGACATGAAATATGTACAGGTGAGCCATCTAGCGGTTTCAATCATAGGTTAGTTTGACACTAACAGCTGTCATTCCAAACGAACAACGTTGCTAAAAACGTTGTTTAAAAAAAAAAATTGTTGGACAAACCGTTCAATTGCCTAAGCAAATGAATACGCACGACCAATCCGCTTCGTTAGAGATTCGCAATTACAGATTGACAGTGACAGTTTGGCGGGGATTATGGATTGGAGTGGTGGCTTCATTGGAAAATGAGGTTAAAAACTATGTTTCGTTCAACGATGGGTGTAGTAGAGCCATGTTTACGGACTTCGTTTTTATTGAACTAAAAGAATATCGCACCATGCCCGCACAGGTCATACCACAGACGATCTTATAAGCATCAAATTCCCAAATTGTTAACCCGCGCCCGTTTTTGGCGATGTCAATATTGGCAGCCTCAGGAATTTGGGTTTTTATGAAAACACTAAAAAATCTCAAAAAACTTCATAAGATGCTGCAATTGTTTGCAGCTCGCGTGACCAGAGAACTGAGCTGTCAATTGGAACTATGTGGTTAGTTTCTAGCTCAGACAGCTGTCAAGTTGTGTTTTCAGAGCCTACTTGGAACCACCCGCTCTATGAGCTGGAAATTAAATGTCCGAGATAATGGAGTAAAAAAGTTGATCTTTGTTATCGTGTGGTAAACAAGAGACAGATGGCTTAGTTCTAAAACTTTTGACATATGAGTTTTCCTTTCTGTCAGAATGACAGACATTTTCAACGATAACAATAAAAGACCTGTCAAAATTATTAGAAATGAGTGGTTTCAATGATGAAAGTCAATGATAGCTATAACTGGTCCCTTATGATGATAACGTTCTTATTTTATAATTTGGAACAGAATCGTTTCACTTAGGACTTATTTGACCTCAAATTTAAACAAGAAAACTTTGTTTAATGACAGACATATTCGATAATCACTTTAAGCGATCTGTCAAACAAATTGTAATGATTGCTACAGCTGGCCCCTTATGATGAAAACGTTTTCAATAAACAGCTAATGGCCCAACTATAATAAACTTCACCAAAAGTAGGCTAATGTCAAAACCGAACGAAAAGTTATCAGAAGTTATCGTCAAAACAAAAAGTAACCATAATGGATTCAAGTTACTTAAGAAAAATTTGACTTTTGCTTAAGCTCGAGCCATTTAAATGGCATTTGCGTAGTTGGACGAAAGTTAGCGAAATTTAACGAAACTGAGCAGAATGTCTATTATGGTTAGTGACATATAAGGCTGCGTATTGGTTCGTTCCCTTTAGCTGGCTTAAGATCGGTTGAGTATATTATAGTTGGACCTTGACTCTCTTGTTTCATAATTCGGAACAGAATAGTTCTTTCCACTCAAGAATGTCCATTGTGTCTCTTTTTCCCAACAGACAGTTTTGCTTTCAATTATTTCACCTCAAACTTAAACAGAAAAATTGTATTAAGTTACAGACATTTTCAATGACAGCTCTAACGACCTGTCAAAATAAAATTATAATGATTGCTTCAACTGGTCCCTTAAAATTCTTTCACAGGTTTTTAAAAGAAGACAACATAAGAATAAAACATTTGAAAACCGAATCACACTGTGCTCGATCGAAGAATCTCGATCTTGTATTGGATTGGTCTAGTTTTCTGAAAACAGTCACAAGTTTCAAATCACCCGCTTGACTGAAACCAGATAATTTAAACAACACTGATGTTGCCGTGGGTTTAAGTCTTTTCTTACCTGCGTAACTTCCATATCGAATCGATGAAATGACTTTCATTTGCGACAATAATTACTATTTTTTCCTTTTTTATTTTTGCATAATAGTAAAAGTCTGTTTTTAAATTGTTATGTAAATAAAGAGCAGCTTTGTTTTTTTTTAAACTTATTGGAATTTGTAAACCACAATTCGCAGGTGATTTGTTGAATGAAATTTTGAGAAAATAAAAAATTGTACGCCTACTTAATTTTTATTGACATTTTTGTTGATGTTTCTTTTTTGTATCTCACTCATGTTTTGAGCTTTTATAGAGTTAATCTAGTGTGGGACGGGAAGGCTACAATCTATAAGTGAGTTTCAATTGATATATGTGCAAATATTTTCGGTTTTAAGCACAGCTTATAGTCTAGGAATATTTGATGCTGGGATTTGATGGAGAGATTAATTTCTACGTCTTTAACACTCTCCACAAAGTTCTCACTTCTTGAACCAGCGAAAAGGGTGGGAAAAGAGTTGCAATTTCTTCGAATTTCTTATAAAACTTAAGTTTTTTCTGTTATGTCTGGAAAATTATATTGCATTAGAAAACCAAGTTTCGAAATAAGACCACCAGGGGATCGCCGCCATATTGAAAACTTATTTTTTCTTTTTTTTCATTAGTAACTTTTAAGAAGATTATTTTTTCACAAAATAGTCCGAAAACTCACTGCAGCCAATACAATTTCGTATTAAGTCCTATATTAATGACACTATGTACGTCAATTAGTTCTTTAGTTATAGAATATCAGAGATGTTTCTTCGCCAAGATGGTGGAAAACTTGGTCTTTTTCTGTGATATCTTAAATACCTTTCTTTTCTTTGGAGAGCGGTCATAACCATTTATGTAGTGCTCTAGCTTTAATATAAATCTTTCTTATGCATTGGCAAGTGTACAAATCAAAGCTCTTTTCACTCTTGCACCTTTTTGCACTTCAAGCTTTTTAATCGAACTTAACGACAGTTTATCATTCATGATGTATTGCTCATTTTAGAGCTTTAATATAAATCTTTGATGTATTGCTCATTTTAGAGCAATACCTATTAGAATAAAACGCGGATCAAGAAGACGACCTTTTTTAATTTTTCACCCTGAAAGCTCCAATATAACTTACAAACCTAACTTAGCCCAGCTTGACGAATCTCAACATAACGAAATCCAAGTTAGCTTGAATGTCTTTACTATTAAACTAAGAAAATAAGTTAGAGTTATTTCTTTTAATTTGTTTGATCATTTCCTTCTGATTTTTAACGAAGAATTGAAATTGTAATAGAATAGAGAGATTTAGTAAAAACAATAAAGCTTTACCACTAGTGCAAACGACACATAAAGTCTAAATACATAATATGTGAATATCAACCTAAGATAGATCTAGAGCTTAAAGTGAAATTACAACTTTTAAAAAACACAAACAAATAAGGCTCAAAATATTAAAGAACCTATTGTCAAGAGTTTTAACAATTTACTAGTTAAAAACGTTAAAAACGAGCATCCAAACATGTATAAAAAGTGACAGTTCGTAAAAATAAACAAAACAACTACGCTTAAACGCGGACTTATTAGTTGGAATTCCCAACAGTTGACTGGACCATTCCATCCACTACTCTTATGAAAAAAATTGTACAGATGACATATGGATGGGGAACATTTCTAAATTCCGTTATTTTCACTTTAGTAAACGGTTATATCACCTTTTTAACTTCCGATAGGAAGTTATTGCAATGGGTCCGATTTGTCAAATTGAAAATTTTGACATTTCTCGACGTTTTACGTTCGACGTTTCATTTTCGTACGTTCGCGACGTTTTTTTCGTTGTCCATAGCTCAAGAACCAGAACAGATATCGACATCAAATAAATCTTGTTATACAGATAATAAAGCAGAAAGATGCAGAAAGGGCTCTCAAGAAAATTGTGTAGGCGGTTTTTCTACCATAACAGTTTAACAAAAAGGTGTACATTTTGGTTAAACCTAAAATTCTTACGAACCAAAAACGCTAGAGAGTTGAATTAAATTTTATATTATACATTGTATTGTGATACCAAACAAAGTCAATGTACTGTGATACCCAAAAAGTCAATTTTGTTTATAAATCAAAAAAAACTTGAAAAAAAAATTGGTCACCTCGAAAATTTTTCGAATACAAAATGATTTTATCTCCAAAATGATTTTGTGCAAAGAAAAATTAATTTGATGGTATCTGGTAAAATTTTGAGAAAAATCGAATGGACAGTTTTTTTATAAAAATAAAAACCTAAAAAAAAACATTACTCAAAGTTGGTAAAAATTGATTTTCGACTCAAATATATTTTCAAAACTTTGAGATATTAACTTTAAACTACTTTTATCTTTTAAAAACTATTGTTGTCAACATTCATTCAAATTTGGATAAAAATCCGAGTGACAATTTTCTTACAAAAAATAAAAACCTAACAGAAAAACAATACTAAAACTTTTTAAAAATTACTTTCGATTTAAATAGCCTTTAAAAATTAAAAATATTGTCTTTAAACTTTTTCATTTCACAGAAAATATTTTTCGATATTCAGAAGTTTTTTTTAATAAAAATCCAATAGTCCGTTTTTTCGTAAAAAAAAGTAAAATTTACAAGAAATAGTACGCATATTTAGTAAAAATTAAGTTTCGGTTCTCGATAGATCTCAAATCAATTTAATTCATTCAATATGTAAATATTTAAGAAATGTTGCTAAAATTGGTAACAATTTGTTTTCGATTAAAAATCCGTTTAACAAAACTAGATTTTCAAACCAAACTTTTTCTTTATATGAAAAATATTGTTTTAAAATTTTTAAGAATAATTTAACAAACACCTTTTTTAACCCGACCCTACAAACTTTTAGGCAAGACAAATCGACAGACTGGGTGGGAAGTTATCAGTGTGGGTCGCATCTCAGCCTCTTTTTTGAATATCAAATCACCCTGTCTATGATAGAAGCCTCTCGACTTTAATTTTAACCATGAGCTGAGAGTGGAAAGAAAGAACAACATTTTAAAGAACCTATTGTTCAGAGTTAACCAATTGACTAGGTAAAAATTTGCTAGATATTTAGCGATTTACTAAGGGTGTACAAAATTTTAAACCTTCGTTAACTAGTAAATTGGTAATTACCTTTTAATAAAAAAACGAGAATCCCAACTTGTCTAAAAAGTGACAGCTCGAGAAAATAAACAAAGCAACTATGCTTAAACGCGGACTTATTAGTTGGAATTCCCACAGTTGACTGGACCATTCCATCTACTCATATGATATCATATGAATTTGGCAAAGTGCTTAAAGTTAAATTAGCAATACCATGACTTTAGCGTCAGCAAATTGTTAAGAAAAAGTAAGATGTTAAAATAGCTTAAAATAAGATAAATTATGCTAAGTAAATTGCTAAAAATGGAAAAAACTTTACTAAATCGTTTAAAATATTTTGTCATAGTTTTTTAAGTACTTTCCAAAAAAGTGTACTCGGTTCTCTTTTACACCCCTTCCTCCACTCCAAAATTAGAAGACTGTTTATAGAATGTTAAGAAAGTATAAAACAAGCTGTCCACCAAAATTCAAATTTGTTGAAGAAATGATATAAAAAGATATCTTATTTTCCTAGACTATAAGCTTATGGATTTTGATTTCGTAATAAACCAGCACGCAGCTGTTTCAGTGCTTAGCTTTTGTAAGTAAGGTAAGGTAGGTAAGGTATACAACTACACCTGATGGGAAACTGTTCCAACGACCATCCTTGACATAGAGAGCCAGAGCAGTTTATGTTGGGCTGGTGGACGGCGCGGCGGCGGTGGTGCTGGTGCATGCGAAAGCGGCTGGCGGTAAATAAAACTTTTGACGACTTGGATCAATGTTTGAAAATTGTGTTTCTTACCTATTTTTGTTTTGGTTTTTCGTATAGTTTTATGCAAAAATAACACGTGTTAGTATGAACGTGGCTTAAAGGCGGAACTATGAGAATTTTGCTAAACAATGAGATATTTTGTTGATGGGCTTTTGTTTATTGTTGCAAAAATAAAATTGCTTCTACTTCATTTACGGGTAAAATACGTACAAGTGAAACCTGTTTGACAAGAATGTTTATACAAAAGCTCACATGTAAACAAAATGTCAATGAATGATTCAAAACTATGATAAAAATAAATTACAATTGTTGCATATTTCTTTTTTTGTATTTTGTGGATAGTTGAATCATTGTAAATCCCAGCGAAGATAATCAATATTGTAGTGTACAAAAATTGTATATTTCAAAAAAATTAGATAAAGCTCGTAAAATGTTGGGACTTAAAATTAATACAAATATTCAACTAGTGACATTTTAGGCTGACATTTTCATTTTCCCTACATTCTACGTAGTACTTAATATGTGAACGTGTGCGTAAGATCATGCAAAAACCAAACACATTCGTTTTTTAATAAGTTGGATAGGGTATCTTTGATAGGTGCATACGTTTTAGATACGTAGCTTGTTTTATTTTATTTTTATATCTATTTACAGTATTAAGTGTAATGTAAAATTATAAATAATATATATTATGAAAGCATTAACAACAAAGCCATCAGCTTGTTAAATATTTGTATTGAGATAGCTGTCAAAAAATAAAAAAAACTTTCAGCTGTTCACAGAGAAACATTTAAGCTTCGAAGTCAAAATTGTTGTAAGATAAAACATTTAATGGATAATTCAACTGATTCGTTGGACGTAGATGAATTGACAATTGAAATAAGTCAATTTTGAAGTTTTAAAAAACAGATCATAATTACCTTCTAAAATTTAGAAGCAAATAGCTTCTTCATAGTCTATTATGTACAGAACATTCTCAAATACAACTTCAACTAACATTGTGTGTCTTTTTGTTTACCAAATAATACAAAAAGCTGAAATCAATTTTCAAGTTTCTTGAAATTCAACCATGTGTTGAATCAGCTGTTCTGTCAGATACCTACAATCTACATACCATAGAAATTCTTGGATACCTTTGGATTTTGACATCTCAGCTGTTTTTGATCAGCTGTTATTAAACGCGTAAAACACTAACGGTATCCGGATACCCTATCTGTCTGAGATAGAACGCAGCCACAAATAAATCATCCCTTTATATGATTTCACTCCACATGTCAAACAGCTTTTATAAAGTATTATCCCGCTTGAATGAGAGAGAGTTGCATTGTGTGCCGTAAAGCCTTCCGAATCCTATGCCTCTTTCAACTTTCTTATGCTGAATCACAATCTATGCATGACATATAAAAAGATATTCAAATACATCTTGAAATCTGTCAAATTCCTTTCTTTTTCTATTCTTTTCTAGATGCTCTATTATTCACATCTGATCAAATAATATATAGGTTATTTAAACAAGTGTAAATAATATATAATGTACAATCTAAATTTGTCATGACACCATTTCAATTTCATATTCTCTTTGCATCGTCCCCCTATCATCAAATTTGACAAGATTCAAGGGCTCAAGATCTAATAAATAATTATTACCACCAAATCAATAAACAAAAATGTGTCTATTCTTATAATATTGTGACGATTGTTTTAGAGTTCGTGGTTTGTAGTTTGTTTTATCTTGTGTCCGGTAAATGCCAAAAACAATTAAAACATAAATGATAATAATCGATAGATTCACTTTAGGGTCAAAAAATTGTGAGTCCACGTCATTCAATTTAAGCAGGGAATACTCAAAATTTGTTTTAATTTAAGTTTTGTAAGTTGTTATTTTTATATTGGTTCATCATTTGGAAACGAAAATAATAGTGAATATGACAATATTTGTGGCAGCTGTCACTTTTGAAGATTTAATTGTTTGACATTCGAGAAGAAATTGTAAGACGTCACGACTAAAATGGTGAAAATTTGCTGTCAAAGTTCGCAGAACTAACTCTTGGTCGGTAAAAAAAGTCACCATTCGTTAAAGATCTATCAAAGTAAGTTTATAAAAAGTTTATTCGTTGAACTTTACTTAGAGTTGTCAAATGATTCTAAGATGACGTAAAAAGTTATAAAAAAACTGTAAATTCCAGTTCTCCACCATACCTAACAGCTGTCAGTTGTTTCGATAACACTAAAACAAAACCATGATATTTTGTGGAAAAAAAACAAAAATTAAACTTAAAATATTTCAATGTTTTCTTTGTGACTTTTCCATACAAGTTTTATTATTTGCTAAAGGTTGTTCGTTTATAACTTTTAAATATAAAAATTAATTTTTTTTTCCAGTCAATCAGTTAATTTGTTAGCTTGACATGAGGCATTTTTAAAAAAAAGTCAGAGAATCTGCTGGCAACTTTAATAAGTTCGGGTTTCGACTTTTCACTTTAAAATTTTTGCAAATGGTCACAACTGTTTATAGTTTTTTGACATTTGTAAATTTGTAGGAAAGACAATTTCACTATTGACACCTAAAATGTAATATTCTAGGGCGGTCCTACATGTTTGTTCCGGATAGGGAGATTAAGCATTTGTATTCTTATTTACGGTTTAGTCAAATGACCATTCCGAAAAAGTTTCACTTGCTAAGGCCTTAATTTGGATGAACCTTTTAAGAATTTTATAACCACCCGTTAACTAAACGGGAGAAAACATATTAAAATACTCTGAATTACAAAGATGAGAAACATTCGTAATGTTCGCTTTTCACAATCCGTTTTTTAACATTTTGACTTTATCCAACAGAAGTATAACGCAGAGATCTAGCGTCTTTAGACAAGGCAGCAAACAATTATTGGCTGCGTATTTAGTTTTAGATCCTGCTTTTCAAATTTGTGAATAACTGTCAAATTCCAGAATTCACTTTTAAAAATTGTATGAAGGGTATGTTCGAAAAATCATTAACCTAAAGGCGAAAGCACAAATTATTGCAACAGAATTTAATTTTCGAATATGATCAACTTCAGTATGTTTGTTAAAAATGTTTCTTTTTATGAAACGCAATTCCGTCAAATTCTAATATTGTAATTTTTTTGGAATCAACAATTTGTCGCATGAATGCAGCCATCCATCAGTAAAAATTGAAACATCAGGAATCTGAATCTGTTTTATTGATGGGGTCATTTATAGTAATGAGTAAATTTACGATTTTAAATTATAGGCATGAAGGAACCTGGAGCTTTCTTTCCATAGCTCAAAAACCAGAAGTGATATCGACTTCAAATAAATTTTGTTATACAGATAATAAGGCAGAAAGGTCTTTTAAAAACATTGAGTGGCTGTTTTTTTTACCATAACGGTTTAAAAAAATGGTGAACATTTTGGCTAACCCTAAATATCTCACGAACCAATGACGCTAGAGACTTACGAGTAAATTAAATTTTATATTATAATATAATAACGAAACCAAACCAGGATATTTTTTCCATATTTTACTTTTTAAAACTTGAATAGAAAAAAGGATTTGACATTTCTGCCATAGTATAAATGTCAAAAACTCACTGGCTGCGTTCAATCTCAGACAGATAGGGTATCCGGATACCTTTTTGTTTGTGTTTTACGTGTAAAATAACAGCTGATCAAAAACAGCTGACATGTCAAAAAAGGAGTCCAAAGGTATCCAAAATTTCTGGGGTTTGTAGGTATCTGACAGAACAGCTGATTCAACACATGATTGAATTTCAAGAAATTTGAAAATTGATTTCAGCTTTTTGTATTTGTTGGTAAACAAAAAACTACAAAATGTTAGTTGAAGTTGTATTTGAGGATATTCTGTACATAATAGCTATTTGCCTCCGAATTTTAGAAGGTAATTATTATCTATTCTTTTAAACTTCAAAACTTACTTATTTATTAAATTGTTACGCACCTATCAATTCATCTTCGTCCAACGAATCAGTCGAATTATCCATTAAATGTTTTATCTTACAACTCTTTTGACTTCGAAGCTAACATGTTTCTCTGCTTTTTGTGAAAAGCTGAAAGTCATTTTTATTTTTTGACAGCTATCCAACTCGTTCAGCAAGGTATCTAAAAATCCACCTATCCAAGACACCCAATCTAACACGATATTGAACGTAGCCATTAATACCTCTTTTCGTTATAGAAATAGATGTCAAAGATGTTATTTTGCGTTGGATAAAATTATCATAGTATTATTATTTATATTAAAAGTGTTATTTGATTTATTTTCAGTACAAACCAAATTTTTAATTTCTCCTTTTTATTTTATTATTATTTTAATAAAAAAACACTCACTAGATTTTATTGACAGTTTAGGAGATAATCGAAATTAAAATGATTTTTTTCTTGGTACCAGCACATGTCTGTATCTGGGTTGAAATCTTAAATTTAAAATGTCGAGAAATGTCAAATTTACATAACAGTCCTTCTGTCTAAAACTTACTTAATTTTCTGGTGTAATGTGAAGTTACTATGACGAGGTTTTAATAGTTGTTGTCCAAGATTTGATAGTTGAGAATGTCAAACTGAGTTGACATTTCTATTCAGTAAGGTTTAGTATTTGGTACGTCTATGAATCGCTTAATGTAAATTAATGAAGAAAAAATTGTTGAAATTTAATTTAAGAAAAACAATTTTGTCCATTTCTAGTTGAATGTTTATATGAGACAAAGACAATCTTCAAGCCATTAACGAACCACCTAAAATTTGAAGTTTGATGCGGGTTTCACTGGTGGCGTCATCAGTAGCCCTTTCAATTCTTTCAGAATGAGAAAGAAGCTGCTGCAACGATGAGTCGAGAACTAAATCGTGCCATGCTGATTTCTAACTTCCCATAGGAAGTTATTGTAATGGGTTCGATATGTGAAATTGAAAATTTTGACATTTCTCGAAGTTTCAAGGTCAGTAGAGTCGAAATAAAAGAGTTTTAGAAAGATGTTTGTGCGTGCGTGTGTACGTATGTTCGTACGTACGTGCGTCCGTATGTCCGTACGTGAGTACGTCCGTACGTTCGCGACGTTTGTTTTTGTTGTACATAGCTCAAGAACCAGAAGAGATATCGATTTCAAATAAATTTTGTTATATAAATAATAAGGCAGAAAGATGCAGAAAGGGCTCTCGAGAAAATTGCGTGGGTGGTTTTTTACCATAGCAGTCTAAAAAAAAAAAGGTGAAAATGTTGGTTTACCCTAAATATCTTACGAACCAAAAAAGCTAGAGACTTGAATTAAATTTTATATAATATATTGTAACGTGATACCAAACAAATATATTTTTTTTAAAAATCTCAAAAACTGAAAAAAATTGTCACCTCGAAAATTTTATGAATACAAAATTATTTTATCTCCAAAACAATTTAACATCTGGTAAATTTTGAGAAAAATCGAATTGACAGTACTTTTTATAAAAAATAAAAAAACCTAAAAAAACATTACTCATAGTTGGTAAAAATTGAATTTCGACGGAAATATCTCTTCAAAAATTTGTAATTATGGCTTCAAACTAATTTTAACTTATAAGAAATATTGTTTCCAATATTCTGAAAAAAATTTGACAAAAATCGAATTGACAGTTTTCTTACAAAAAATAAAAACTTAAAAGAAAATTTAGCAAAAGTTAGTAAAAATAGATTTTCGACTCAAATATCTTTTCAACGCTTTGAGATTATAGCTTCAAACTAATTTTTACTTATTAAAAATATTGTTTTCAATTTTGTGAAAAATTTTGAAGAAACTCGAATTGACAGTTTTTTTAACAAAAAATAAAAGCCCTAAACAAAAAATAAATAAAACTGGGTACAAATTGACTTTCGACTCAAATATCTTTTCAAAACATTGAGATAGTTTCTTAAAACTACTTTCATCTTCTCAAAAATATTGTTGTCACCATTTATTTAAGTTTTGAGAAAAATCGAATCGACAGTTTTCTTACAAAGAATAAAAACTTAAATGAAAATTTAACAAAAGTTGGTAAAAATACATTTTCGACTCAAATATCTTTTCAAAAACTTGAAATTATGGCTCCCAACTATTTTTAACAAAAGAAATATTGTTTTCAATAATCAGAAAAATTTTGAGAAAAATCGAATTAACAGTTTTTTGACAAAAAATAAAAACCTAAGCAAAAAAATAATAAAAGTTGGTAAATATTGATTTTCGACTCAAATATCTTTTCAAAACTTTTAGATATTGGCTTTAAACTGTTTTTATCTTTTAAAAAATATTGTTGTCATCATTCAGTAAAATGTTAAGAAAAATCGAATTGACAGTTTTTTTACAAAAAATAAAAACCTAACAAATAAAACAATACAAAAACTTTTTAAAAATTTACTTTCGACTCAAATAGCTTTTCAAAATTAAAAATATTCTCTTCAAACTCTTTTGTTTCACAGAAAATATTGTTTACAAAATAAAATCTACAAGAAATACAAAGCAAATTTGGTAAAAATTGATATTCGGTTCTTGATATCTCTTAAATTAATTTCATTCATCCAATTTGTAAAAATTTAAGAATTGCTACTAAAATTGGTAAACAAATTTTTTCGACTTATTTTTTCAAACTAAACTATTTCTTTATATGAAAAATATTGTTGGTAATTTTAATTTTTTTTAGAATAATTCAACTAACGACTTTTTTAACCACACACAAAAACCTTCAAACTTTTAAGCAAGACAAATTGACAGACAGAAGTTATCAGTGTGGGTTGCATCTGAGCGTCTTTTTTGTTTATAAAATTTGGTCAGCTAAATATGAATACATTTGTTTCCAACAAGATAGCGCTCCCTGTCATACAGAGCGCTTAACTGTCAATGTATGGATAAATCAATTTGGTGACTTTTTTCTTATCTTGGGGACTCGTTGGTGCGACTTTACATCTTGCAAATACTCTTTATGGGACTAGTAACCGTTTTCCAATTAATTGGGAAAAGTAGTAAAAACTCGCACTGATTTAATGGGCTTTCTTGTAATTCCTAATCCGTGCCAACACACCCCAAAAATATTATTAAAATATAAAAACTCATTTCAACAATATTTCTGCTTCGTATTATCATACAAATCGCTCAAGCTAAGAAAAAAACACCCGATATATATTTTTATGGGAGCACTGCGAAGCTTCATAAAAATAAAACATCACATCTGAAGATTAGTCTCAAGTTTTGATAAGATTACACTTTTTTAGAAATCAGACGCGTGCGGTAAAAAGACGCGTGTCAAATTAATAAAAATAAAAATTATAAATAAAATAATCTTAAAAATTTCATCATTCCATATTATGACAGACATTCCATGCAATGAAGCTGCAACATGGTATTTCCATGTAACTCTAAGTATACACGGGCCTGACATTTACCAGGTAAATGTGTGTATTCAAGTTGTTTAAAAAAAATAACACAAAAGTGTGTTTAATGACCAAAATAAAAAATATTTACATAAGACATTTTTGTTTGTTTGTCTTCTTTTTTGTTAAATAAATTAAAAACAAAAAGAAATATTTAAAAAAAATAGTATTTTTGTACGACAATCACGTTTGCATTGATCATGAAGACCGCGAAACAGAGACAATCAACTTTGTTATCGTTTTTTATTTTATATTGTTTAACCATAAAAAAGCAATTTATGGTACACGTATTCAAATCGCATAAAAGTCACACAGTCACAATGAACCCTGTCAAAAATTGATTGTATACTAAATTTTTATAATATATATATTTTGTTTTTAATGTGACTTGAATTGCCAAAATTCCTAATCGACCTTGGCCTTGTTTTCTTAAGGCAGTTTTCTAAACTTGGAAAACTCCAAAGAAACAACATTTGAAGATCTTAAAAGCGCAGAAAAAGAAATCTCTCCATTTTTAGCAAACAATTAGGCATAGGTAAGGTTTTATTGAACAAATCGATTGACACAAATTTCTCTGTCACATCAATATAAACCTTTCATCACTTTCTCAACTTGTTCAACTGACAACTGACATATCGCAGCCATCATCTTGTGTTGTGTCTTGTAGGTAATTAACGGAAATTACCGCGCATATAACTATCAAAAGAATACCTTCTCTTACCGGTTTTTCAGTTATCTTCAGCGTACTGCTAACCATAGTTTGTTACTTTGTTTGTTCGTACTTCACTTCGAGAATTATAACAACAACAAAATTAATTATTGACTGTCTTACTGTATATTAACAATACTCCGTATTTAGCATTCCGATACGGAAATCCGAATGATATGTGTTTTGAATACAAAAAATAATAATAATTTCTTCACGTCACAAAAATGCTTTTCAAGGATAACGGTTAGAAGATTGAGGCAAGGTTACTTATAAAAATTTGACAGATGCGCCAATAGATCAAACACCCGTAATTATAAACGTCACTGACAGATGACAAACGGACAGCCGACGACGACGCGACGGTGATGGCGGAGTTATTGATGCGGCGAGACGTTAGAAGAGCCTCAAAACAATAAAGCACATAAAAATAAAGTTAACAGATCGGCGACTACCGATCAACCTTTACTTCACAGAAGCTCGACTTGATGTGGTTCGTTTATAGGGGCTAGAGTATAATCGTGATCATTCGACGCGACGTTGAATCATATTTCACTCACTCATTCGTTATTTTTTCCATAACCAACCTTCAGAATTTATGGAAAGGGCAGTCTCACTCAAAGTGAGTTAACGAGTGATTTCTGACAGAAAAGCTTAAGCAACAAGTTGTAGCCGAGCGTTGGCTAGCGCCACAACTTAATCATAGTTGAGCCGATAATGACAATCGAATCGGGTGGCTTTGGACAACCGTTAATTATAGTAGTGTCACCGACTGACAGTGTTGATATATTCATATAACTTACTACACGGTACAAAAAGAAACTGCTATAAAGTTAGCTATAAAATTTTGAATATATTCAGATTGAAGTCTTTTAAAAATCAGACATGTAAATAAAAGTTTATCTCTAAGAACCCATAAAGATTTAGTATTCTTTTTGAGTAAACATTATAATTTTATTTTATAGATAAGTTATAGGTGTCATTAAAACATAAAGTAGATTTATTTTAACTAAAGATGATCTGGCATAATTGATAGAAAGTTGTATAGGATAATTATAAGACACTGACAAGTCGCTATAATGAAAGGAAATTATCTTTTATTGTTTACTATAATTTTACAGTGTTGACACTTCATTTTTAAAAATATAAGAGTAAAGGGAATTTTGAATGATGAAATGTTGAAGTTAAAAGTAAAAGCTTTAAAAATATCATGTGTTGAAACAAAAAAAACAAGTTTGCAGTGTGTTTTTGAAAATATTTAAGCCCAAGATTGACATTGTGCTAAAAAACATTTCAGCAAGTGAGTAGATCTTCAAACTCGTAATAAATTTGTAATTAGTGTAATGTTATACAAAAAAAATATAACTGCATTTGTTCAGTGACAGATCTGTCCCAAATGTCTTACAATTATCTGAATATTGACAGATCTGTCCCAAATGTCTTACAATTTTGTCTGATAATATTGTCACTTGAAGGCCTTGCACATAAGAGTGAACAACGAATGAATGAATGGACAAACAAACGTGATTTTACACATTTCAAAAAGTCAATTTCAAACAAAAACACATTTAAATTATAAGAAACCAACTGACACTTATGTTAGGATAATAAAATTTGCATTTAGTTCTCTAAAACAAGGCAATTTTGTAAAAACAATTTGGTAGTAACAAATTGCAGTGAGGTTGCTACGAACTGTCAAACTCTATTCGCGTTCCACATACCATCCTCAGTGGAATGAATAAATTGTTGGCGCTTAACTTAACGTCAAAATTATACTACTCTTGTTTTGTTTGTTGAAAAATATAATTATAAATTGACAATTTGACAATTGATCATGTGAAAGAAAAGTCAAAATATGCGAACATCCACATTTCGCAGTTCACAGTTCGTAGCTAATGTGGTGTAAGATGCTTTAGTATTTTGACTTTGTGTAAGGAAACTAAAGCTGATTTCTAGAAGTTGGTACACATTGGTTTTAACAAAATAAAATAAAATAAAATAAAATAATGCCTGAGAAAAAAAGATAATTTGGACTAAACTTTATCAAAGTTAGAACAACTTGACATAATATCGATAAAATTAAAGTTTTTTGTATATATATTTCAATAAATCTACTTTAAAAGTAACCAAATATAAATTCGTATTATAAACGACTTCGGAAATAGTTTTGTTTTGAGATTCGCAAAGTTTTTCTATTTAGCATTTAAAATTATGTTCGTTTTAAACGTGCGGCAAGAAAAACTGCTACAAAAACATAACTGTCACACAAATTTGGTGCAAAATCAACTGTCACAATTGTCATGTTACGTTAGGTCATGATGGAAAAATAATTTTTGTGGGGATCTTTCAAAATGTTATTGAATTATAAGCGTCGAAATTAACGTCACTAGAATTTACTTACTTACTTTAAGGTGACGTTACAGTCCGGGGTGGAACTTGGCCTCTAACAACATGCGTCTCCATCCAGCTCGGTCCCTAGGTAGCTGAGTCGCGGTCTTCCTCTACTGCGCCGTCCCTCGGGATTGGATTCCGGGCTGGAGCGTTGATGTCCATTCGCTCTACCATCTAGCCATCTAAGCCGTTGGACTTTAATTCTGCTACCTAGTTCAGTGTCGCTGTACAGCCCGTACAGTTCGTCGTTATATCTTCTCCTCCATTCTTCATCTATGCGTACGGGACCAAAAATCACCCCAAGAATTTTTCTCTCGAAGCATCCTAAGACGTTCTCATCTTTCTTAGGCAGGGTCCAGGCCTCAGCGCCATAAATGAGAACCGGGATGATGAGTGTCTTATAGATGGTGATTTTAGATGCTCAAAAGAGGACTTTACATCTCCATTGCCTTCTAGGTCCAAAGAAGCAGCGATTTGCAAGAATTATTCTTCGTTTGATTTCAGCGCTGCTGTCATTGTCTGTGTTTATAGCGGTGCCTAGGTAGACAAATTTCTAAACTACCTCGAGTAATTGGACGGACCTTTGGAAGATTGTGCCTCTAGAGTTGACGGTTGAGTTTTGCACAATTCTTTCCAGATCGATGTTGAAGAAGTCGCATGATAGTGCATCGCCTTGTCTAAAACTTTTTTGACATCAAATGCATCGGTGAGATCTTTTCCAATTTTGATAGAGCAGCGTGCATTCTCCATCGTCATACTGCACAAACGGATAAGTTTGACAGGAATGCCAAAACTAGACATTGCTCTGCAGAGCTCTTCCCTATGGATGCTGTCATACGTGGCTTTAAATTCGATAAAGAGATGGTGGGTATCGATTTGAAGTTGCTGGGTTTTTTCCAAGATCTGCCGTAGTGTGAATATTTGGTGGATAGTGGAATTTCCTAGTCTGAAGCCACACTGATCAGGACCTATCAGGTTGTTGACGAAGTTCTTCAGACGTTAACATAATACGGTAGAAAGGATCTTATATGCAATGTTAAGGAGACTAATGCCTCTGTAGTTGGCGCAATTTAGAGGGCCCCTTTCTTATGTATCAGGCACACTAAGCTGCGATCATATTTTGCAGATTAGTTGGTGCATGTTCCCTACCAAGTCATCGCCTGCTGCTTTGAACAGTTCGGCAGCGATTCCGTCAGTTCCAGCAGCTTTGTTTGACTTAAGTTTAGATATAGCTATCTTCTCTTCGTCAAGGTCGGGTAGGCGGAATTGTTGATTTGCGTCGCCAAGGTTGAGTATTTCTATCTCCCTTACAGCGGAATTTGGTTCGTCATCGCCGTTATATAATTTGGAGGAGTGGTCTTTCCATGTTCTCAACATAGACTGCGGTTCTACTACGATGTTCCCCTGATCGTCTTAACAGGCTTTGATTAGTGGCTGGTACATTTGGGAGGTTTTTTTTACCTTTTGGTAAAATTTACGAACCTCATTCCTGTTGTGACATCCCTCTTTTTCCTCGATCGCGCGCTTCTCATGCTCTCTTTTTTTCCGTCTAAGAAGCCGGTGTTCCTCTCTCCTCTTCTGGTCCTTCTGTGCATGTGTGCTTGTTGTTTCGCTTGCAAGCTTTCGTCGTCAAACCGAGGGTTTCGTTGCTGTGGCCGTGTGAAACCTATCACTTCAAAGGCGGCATCTCTGATGGCTGCAAGGCAATGTTGGCACTGGTTTTCAATGATTAATGCAGGCAGCATAGGACTCCTTAAGAGGTTTTTATACTCTCGATCGGAAAAGGACATGCCAGTCTCTTGCTATTTTAGCCGTCTAACGTCAAATCTTCTTACAGTACTGCCTTGTTTTGGCTTATTTCGGGATATCCGTAGCCGTACCTTGGCTACAACGAGGTAGTGGTCCGAGTCAATGTTGGCCTCTCGGAATGTTCGGATATCCTGGATACTGAAGAAGTGTAGTGCGTCGATCGCAATGTGGTCAATCTGGTTGACGGTTGATTGATCAGGAGATTTCCAGATCCCCTTGTGGATATTAAGATGCGTGAACTGTGTACTAGCTACCAGAACGTCTCGCCCCGCAGCGAAATCGATCAGCCTGAATCCGTTGTCGGAGGTGGTGTCGTGCAGGCTGTATCTCCCGATTATGCCACCAAAGATGTCTTCTCTTCCTAGCTTGGCATTAAAATCTCCTAAGACGATTTTAATGTCGTAGCTAGGGCACTGCTCATATGTCTTGTCCAAGAGCTCGAAGAATATGTCTTTGGTGTCTTCATCTTTCTCCTCTGTTGGGGCATGCGCGCATATTAGGCTTATGTTGGTGAATTTAGCCTTGATGCGGATTGTCGTGATGCGCTCGCTCACACTGTTGAAACTCAAGACTTTTTGCCTGAGCCTATAGTAGTATATATCGCAGTCTTTTAGTTTGCGTTTGCTCGGTCCATCCCATTGCACTTCTTGGATGGCTGTTATATCTGCCTTGCAGCAGTTTAGGGCTTCCGCTAATTGTTCGGCTGCACGTGGTCTGTTAAGGGACCTAACATTCCACGTACATATCCGAAGTTCGTAGTCCTTATTTCGTTTGCGTGGGTTGTCAACATTGAATCCGTCCGTATCCGAGGCTTGTTGGTGCTTCGAAACTTAAAGTATTTTTACGTGGCCAGGAAGTCACCCCGACGGCACAACCCCCAACCTGGAGGGCCAGATCCTTAGTATAACTCCAAGGAAGGGAATCCGGATAAAGCGCTCCTTACAGGCCTGGGTTCCAAATATGTCGAAGAAGCCCTATAAGGTGTTCACTAAGTAGTTTAACCTTACTGGAACTGTAGACGCCACCTTTGATCCCATCTCGAGGATTCGTCCACTGCCGTCTTGATAAGGGCAGGTGCCTTAGTGGAAACACCTTCCCCCCCTCTTTTGTTTGCTACCGCTAACAACTTTCCTCTGGGGTTAAAACGCAATCTCCAGTTGAGGTACTTGGCACCCGATATTCACCCCGGGGAGGTGAGAGTAGGAATTGATATTTTGAAAGCGAGTTAATTTGCGAGTATAGTAAGAACCACAATGAAAAAGTGTTTAAGCCTTCTATTACATTTTCTACTACATTCGCTGTCAAAAAGTAATATTTGTAAAACAAAACAAATATTTGTTTTTAACAAAAGTTAAGTTTTGAAATGGTTTCGTACAATTCAAATATTGAAGACATCAATAGAGTCTTAGTCTTAGAAGACATGACCGAAAGAATAAAGCAAACAGTATTCGTCAAACTTGTTGATCTAGCCCTTTTCAAATATTGTTTTTTTGCCAAAATAATGGATATATATGAAACAGGAACACTATTAAAAATTAAAAAAAAGTACTTTCTTTCCTACTTCTTTACAAAAAATATTGCCATTACATTACATCACAACAAATCTTAACTCTTTTGCTTGAATTGCTGTCAAAATGACAGTCCAAGCCGTGGAGTAATATTTAATTTAGCGTTTGTAGTTGAGTTTTTCAACAATAAAAATTAAGCGGAAACTGGCCCTTAATCTGACTAAGAAAATAGTTATAGGTACGGGGAAATATTTGGAGCTTGGTCAAATATTTAAGTAAGCTTTAATTTTGATTATTGCACGGAGGCGAAATCGAAATTGTTTTAACTTTTAAGTTTAGTCAATTATTCGTGGTTATTGTTTACTATAACGAAAAATTAGGCTGGAGTATTGACATTGTTTGTTTTGTTAAGAAAATCAAATGATAAATATGAGACGTCACTTATTGGTAATTTTAGATTTTCTTGTTATCTGTTTCTTAGCAACCGTAAGTTATTATCGCTCTTAAACTTCAAGATTGTTGCATAACCAGCATAAAAGTGTTCATATATGCGTTTCGCCCTGATGCAATGGTTGGGCTCATCAAAAGTCCCATAGCAAGGCAATAAAAATAGCTACAATTTATCTTCTTTGAAGACTTGTAGCAACTATATAATTCACAGTAGCTCTATGTAGCTCGGATTATATGGAATCTCGATTTATTAGGGAAAATATGCGTCAAGACAAGGTGTAATGGTCATATTCTGATGAACCAACCATTACATCAGGGTGAAACGCATATATGAACACTTTTATACTGGTTCGATCTTAAATTATATTTATTGAAATAAATCAATTTGTTTGCCCCATGGAAAGCAAAAACAGGGAAAAAATGTGTTTTGACAGATCTAGATATAGAATAAATTGATTTATTTTACCCGTGGAAACCCCAGAAACGATTCTCATAAATTCTAATTATTCGTATAAATGACATTTAAATAATTATTTTTGACATAACAGCAATAGAGAACTCTAGTTAGAAAAAGGACACACAACTGACAGAGTTTCTTGTATGACCACTGGCTGATGTCTACACTAAGCACAAAACGCTAAATTCTGAATCTTGAATCTCAAACAGTCTTAATAATCAATTATTCATGCTTTGATATCTTAAGTAAACTTTAATACAAAAAATTACTCAAGAATTAATCAGCGACATAGGGAAACAAATTTTGTTGAAATTCCATCCGGTAATAAAGAAAAAGTACCATAAACTGTATATGATTAGTTTATAGGAACATTTAAATTCTTATCATTGAAACAAATAATGAGTAGGTACAATCAGAAAGAAAAAAAAACATTAAATTATAAATGTTTCCGCGTAACTATAGGGTGCCACTGACTGCCGGCATTCAAGTTCACGGACATCAGTCAATCCGCATCACACGAGAAGATGCGATGATTCAACAGAGAACTTATTTCCATCAACAATCACAATACGAATGTGGATTGTGCAGGAATATGAATATTTATTGTTTAGCTAGCCACGGGCTTCCATTGCACTTGACCGGCTGGCACGGCTATAGCCGGAGGCGGTGGATAACCAAGACCGAGTCCGAGAGACCGATACCGCAAATGAGAAAGAATGAATTAGAATTATAGCGACTTAACAGTGTTTATGGCAGTGATCTGTCAGTTTATCACGTTATTGTCATTTTCAAACAATATCAACAATATTCTGCTGCTTTATTATTGTCAAAGCGTTGAAGATGCAATTTATTCGTTTTAAAGCGAAGCAGCCACTTAATTCATTTTCAATAGATTTATTTGTTGTTGCTTTTTTAATTCACTTGATGAATTTATTTGAAGTTTGCGTGCAATTTTTAAAGACTTTGTCGGCTTTTAGGTTTTAATTTTGATCTCATTTAGGTTCATATTATAACAAATTGCATTCAGATTAGACAACAATTTGGTGTGTTTGACGTTTCACACCCATTTTATATATGACAGATTGCAACGAGGAGCAATTTAAGAAGCTCAAACAATTCAAAGGGATGATAGCAATGACGTCTAACAATCATTGCTTGGAAATTCTCATTATTTGACATTTCTTCCAATCATAAAATCATTTAAAAAAAACTTACCAGTTCTAAGTCACTTACTTTTTCTTTAAAATTGACATCTGAGGAACTCTCATTTTCTAAAAATTTGTCATATTGTTTTTTTGAGTGAATAAGCATAAGCGGTAGGCCTACAAATTATAAGAACAAATTAAATATTTCATGTTATAAGAATGAGCCAACCTACAGTACACATTGCTATGAAGAATTAGTATTTGACATCTTTCAAAAAGCACATTGCAAAGAAGTACATTTTCATACTTAAGGCGATATTCACATCGAAGGGAGTTTATATTGGACTCTTTTGATGGAACTTATTTTGACTTCATCATTTTATGTCACTCACTTTTGGTGAGAAGAAAGACAGAGGTAATAAATTAATGATAACGAGATAAAATATTAAAACATCAAAAGCCAAATGTGAACACCGTGTTAAAACATAAAAGGGATGAAACGTCAAAGTGAAATATTCATTTTTGTTCAGATACGAAAAAGTTAAAAGCGAACAAAAATGTTGGATCAATAATATGACACTGTAATTTTTTGATTTATTGAATGTGTTCACATTGGATTCCTTAACAGTGAAATATTTGGAAGTTTCATTACCGTGTCTCGATCCTGCTCTCTTCAAAAATAAAACAAATGAGATAAAACGACAAGACGTCAAAATATGTTACCTCAAAAGAATACAATGTATACAAAGCCATACAAAAACAGTTATCTTTAAATTTCTGTTGATTTGACAACTTACGTGAAACATAACGTCATATTTCTGAATTGTGATATATTTGATGAATTTGCATATTCCACTTTTGTTTTTATTCAAATTCAACTTGTTTTTAGAATGAAAATATAATATACAAAATTAACCAATTTCTTTAAGCTGATGTGCACTGTACCATCAATAAAAGGGTAATTACTTTCACAAGACTTTAGTGGCATAACACAAAACCGTTCTTTTATCGTGAGTTGAGTTTGTTTTTATTTTTAACAAAGAAAAAACTATAAATTTAATATAATTATGACTTATTATAAAATATTTTCTATTAATGTAGGTACAGAAGTGATCAAAATAAAAAAGAGAATTATTGAGTACGCAACAACTTAGATTATGTATTTGATAGAAAATAATGATGTGCATGACCAATAATTGACATTGTAATACAAATTGAAGGCTGATTTGAATTTCCATCCATTTGTATGTTGTAATTTGACAGCTAACAATTTAAGTTACCTTAAAATGTAAAAACGTAACAAAGTTATAAAAATGTATAAAGTATAAATGCATCATGTTCAACTGTCAAATCGTATTTTTTTTTCGGCTGTCAAATTGAAATTGTTGATCGGCATAGTTAATAAACAGCTTAAGAAGATAATACTTACTTAAAACAGGTTCTTTTCTACTGTCAGTCTGTAAAAATTAAACATTTGTAATGGTTTCTTTTTTTATTAATATTTTAATGTCAGTACAAAACTGCTCGAGCAATCTCGAACAGGTCTACAAATACAAGTTTAACGGCAACTTATATAATAAAAACGCAACAATCACAAATTTTAAATCTAGTTAGGACAATTTCATGTGTGCAGATTATTTCAAAATTGAATATGTCAAACGAAAAAAAATCAAATCTTTACATTTGTCAAAACTAAAATTGACAGCTGAACAAAATATTGACAAATGTTCGACATGTGCAAAGAAGATCTTCTCATTCCCTAAAAGTTGTGTGCTGCGTGTGTGATGTCCTTAAACTTTAATCAATACTTAGGTCTACAACTGATTTAATCCATTGAACTATTCTTTGTATCTTCGGTGTTTCCTTCACTTATTGAATTCACTGCATTGGGATCATTTGGCTTATAAGCATAAGCTAAGAACATAAACGCAATCATATCGATGAACATAAGTCCAGCAAACAAGAAAAATTCAAATGCTTGAGACTCGAACAGTTTCAATTCAGCTATTATAACCACAATGACATTTCCAAACGCTACTGTCAATAACCAACAAGCTTGCAATACAGATTTCATAGAAACCGGAGCTTGGGAATAGGAAAACTCGATTCCAGTCACTGAGAACATGACTTCTCCTAAAGTCATTACAACATATTGTGGAATCAATAACAGAATATTAACCGAATTTGGCTCAGCTATTTCGAAAAGCTTCGTTTTGTAGTTTCCATCCGATTCTTCCCCAATTACCAAAGTATAAACGCCACCTTGTTTTAATTTTGTTTTCAAAACTTCTTTGCCGTCAACGCTTACAGCGTACTCTGTTGGCTTAAACTCGAACAGAGGATAGAAATCGGTTGTGTTCGTGTAGGCTTGGTATCCTCTTTTGATTTCCTTCCATGTGACAGTTTTTATGCCATTGACATTTGCCAACGTTCGCACTACTGGATTTCCACGGTCAGGTTTATCAACTTCATCTACGTAATATAACAGTCCTATTCCGTTGGATTTAATGAAAAAGCTATGAGCTGTCTTATCGTTTAAACTCAGCAAACCAGTGGGGAGATCGGGACAATCTGAAAAGATTTTATAGAAAATTAGATAGAACTAAATTATGAATTACAATAAAATCATGTCTTTACCAGGTGAAGATTTAGTGACAGTGTCAAAGTTAATGGCATTTGCATAAATGTGTTTTTCTTCAAAATGTTCCATGGATTTGACAGTAAATTCCGAAAAGTCAGTCAGGTTTGTTTTGAATGTGAAATCACAGTTCGGCACTCCATTGAATATACGCATTTGAAATTCACCTGCTTTTGGCAGAACTGGGTATGTGGTCTAAAATAAATAAAAAAAGGAATTTCATAGAAAAACTGTGATCTTCAATCGTGTTGACGTATCGCTGTCAAAAAGACATTTTTTACTATAGCAAATTGACATACGAAAAACTTTAATTTTAGACTTAACAATTAAACTTTTTTGGAATTGATAGAATTGACAGTTAAGAAAGCCAATTGATCTTTATTGAAATTGAAAATCAACTCTATAAATCTTTAGGAGGGGTTCACATTGGACTCTCTTGACATCTTATAATTGAATCTCCTTCCTGCTTGAAAGTAAAGCAAATAGAATAGACATTTTAACAAGTAACTACACATGTAAATATAGTCATAGATTCTCAACGTGAATGATTGTTGGGTTTATAAAATGACAACATTTATTCACTTTGTAATTTTTGTGACGTTTAACATGACATTTAAAATAAAAACAAAAATGTATATGAAAGCGAGATAAAATTATAAAACGACAAAATAAGGTGCCTCAAAAGAGTCAAATGTGAATACCAATAAATCTGCAGGTTGTGTCAAAGTTTCAAAATGTCAAACATTTAAAATAACTTTTCACAGAACAAAGTAACCCATAACGTATGATACGTAAACATACGTCATCCAGTTAAATTTGTGTATATGTTCATAAGAGAGATATGAAAATAAAAACCTTACCTCTAACTTCAGTTCGATTAGTCCCGATATTGTGAACGCAATTCCAGCCAAAATTCCACCAGCTGTCAATTTCTGCAATGGCCGTCTTACTCCAACCAAATTAAGCAATGGATAAAATGCCACATCATAAAGTGGAATAAAAATTAAAATCAATAAAGGATTCAGCATTTGCATTTGATCGGGCTTCAGGGTAAATCCTCCAAAATCACCATTCATTCGAGTTGCCTGGAAGGTCCATCTTGAACCTTGTTGGTCAAATAATGCCCAAAAAACCGGCAATGGAACATACAACAACAAAACTCGCAACAATACTTTAACATCGGCAATAAGTTGTTTGTCGTACTTTTTGTCGGCATGGTCCAACCAATGTTCTCGTGGATTTGTTTTACGTTCTTTGAAATAAGTTGAAATTCCATTCTTCAAAAATGCAAATAAAATATTAAGGATTTTTAAACTTGAGTATTTCTTATAAACTTACAGCAATGGTTTTGCAAACCAGGACTACAACGTTGCCTGCTGGAGGTCTGATTTTATACAATGGACGACCAAGAACGAAAATAACTGCAAGGAGAATTTTATTTAAAGAATCACTCACGAACAAATCAAAAAATAATGATTGAACTCACTTATGGAAAGAATCATCAGAACTGCTGGAACTGCAAATGCCAGCGAGTAGCACTCCTGTTTTCCAAAACAACGAACATCTTCACGTAGAATTGGTGTGACAGTCGTTGAGATCAATGAACCAGCATTGATGGCAAAATAGTAGAGTGAGAAAAATGTGGCAGCTTGTTTCACTTGTTCTGGCATTTTGAATTGATCACCGCCAAAAGCCGATACACACGGTTTGATACCACCCGAACCCAAAGCTATTAAAGCAAGTCCAAGCATTGTGAATGTTGTGGCTGGTAGATGCCATGTTGGAACAGCTCCCAAAGTAACCAACACCGATCCGCAAACGTAAACCATGGAGAGGTATAGAATTGTCTTGAATTTTCCCAAAAGACTGTCAGCTAATATGGCTCCCAAAATGCAAAGGAAGTACACAAACATTGTGAATATGTGAAAGATGACAGTTGACGAATCAGTGCTGTAGCCGAGTTCTCGGTTGAGATATAGAACCAATATTGCTGTAAAATGTTTGAAATTATGAAAAAATGTCAGGTTGACACTTTAAGTGAATTTTGATAGATAGCGGAAAAGTTGTCATCCCACGCAAAAGTTATCCATCATCGAATAGAGAGATGTCAAATTTCGTTCAAATATCAATTATAATCTGACGTTTGTGACAACTTTTGCGACACTTTGTAATAAAATAAAAGTACTTACTTCGCATTCCATAGTAATTGAATCGTTCACAGAATTCATTACTGATAATGAACCCTACGGACTTCGGGTAGGGGATTTTCTGAAATGAAAATTTAAATATTTATTATTGTATATTTTTTTCGAAAAGCTTTTAGGAAAACCATTTTATTTTATTTTATAGTTAATCGAGTGTTCAAATGACAATAAAAGCTAAGAACTAAGCTAATATTTGAGATAAACTATATATTTAACTTGTTGTGTTCAATGGGCGCAATTAAATTGATATCACTTTTCGTGTTTGTTTTGGACGGATTACCAATCAGAAAAGTCTACATACAAAAAACTACTTATCAAGCAATGAATGTAGTTTTTTTAAGATTAATGAAATAAAAGGGTTTTGCCCTCGATATAATTCACAATAAGATGTATGTAAAAGAAAAACTGAAACGGTTTAGACACTAACTTTTTTCTGTCATTTTTTTGCTCTAAGATCTAATTTTGGAAAATTTGAGACTTCAACTTAAAATTCTGCTTCTAATGCTCGTTTTTAAAAAGTGAATAATGATAAAGATGAAAATTTGAATGTACTGGAGCGAGAATGTACTTTTTTTGAAATATGACAACGAACGGTAATAATTCCCCAAGAGGTAACCTAGCTTTGGTAAATCCTTCTATGGTCACTCCGACTGTAGCAAACCGCACATCAGATTGTCGACTACTGCAACGCTAGTCAACTTGTGATTGGGGGTTCTTTATTTCCGCACAAGACCTGCCACAAAATCACCTGGGAATCTCTTGATGGTCCAACCAAAAATCAAATCGATCACTTCATTATACAGCAGAAATGGAGGAAGTAACTGTGCGATGTTCGTAACGAAAGAAAGGCTGATGCAGGTAGCGAACATCACTTGCTACTGGTTTCGCTTCGATTACGAACAGCTGCTGTACAGCGTCGCTCAGAGGGTATATTAAGGAGACCAAGGTTCAACACAAGCGTTCTAAATGACCCTAACGTACGTCGTAATTTCGTCACCACACTCGGCGACAAAGCAACAAGCATACAAAATGCTGTCTTATCGGTAGATGCTTTGTGGGTCTAAATTAAGAGCGCTTACATGGAAGCTGGAACTGCAACTATACCCAGACAGACAAGAGCTAGATATTCCTGGATATTCCAAGGTACAAAATCACATATCGAAGAACTGTTAAAATTAGAATCAATTCAGAAAGTGATGCTCAGCGGAAATTGATTCTACGAAACGAGTATAGAGCATCTCATAAGACAGTGCTGCAGTTTGTGAGACGTGACAGGAGGACAATGGTGGAAAAACTTGCGGAACATGCTGCAGAAAGAGGGGTAGCAAGGGAGCTGTATAAAATCACTAAGGACATTGTCGGACAGCGTAGTAGGACTAACAATAACCATCCCGTGTTAGATTTGAACGGCAACCTTTTAGTGAAGACAGAAGATCAGCTACAAAGATGGAAGGAGTACTTTTGTGCGCGATGCTAAATGATGCCACAATGCAGAATTGAATCCACAGAACAACATGTGTAGATCTTCTACGGGTATTGACACCAGTCCCCCAACAAGTGCAGAGATAAGTAATGCGATACATCTTCTAAAAAAAAACGAAGCAGCTGGACTTGATGGTATTCCTGCAGAATTCCTAAAAGCAGACCCTGAGGCAGCTTCCCGTATTTTGCTTAAACTCGTGCAGGCTGTCTGGGAGAGTTAAACTTAACCAAGGGACTGGAAGGATGGAGTGTTTATAAAGTTATCAAAGAAAGGAAACCTCAAAAACTGTAATAACTGGCGCGGTATCACAGTTCTGTCCGTTTTTCCGAAGTTAGTAGCAACTATTATTCTCGAGAGGAACAAGTCCAGGATCGAGTCTACCCTCAATAGGCACCAAGCGGGGTTTCACAGTGTACGATCGTGCGTCGTCCACATCAAAACCTTGCAAATCATACTCGAACAATCATCTGAGTACCAATCACCGCTGTACCTAATGTTTGTAGATTTTGAGAAGGCGTTTGATAGGGTCAATCGTGAATGCATCTGGAGATCGCTTATTGCGTGAGGAATCCCTTAGAAAATTGCCGCTGTTATTAAAGAATCGTACAACAACGCAAGGTGTTTTGTGTTGCACAATGGACTCCTTTCCGACTCCTTCGATGTCCCTCAAGGAGTGAGACAAGGAGATGTCTTGACACCATTTCTGGTTTTGCTGGCGATTAACGATGTGATGACTGCCTCGGTGTTTACAAATGAAAGACACGGTATCCAATGGAGTCTGTTTGACAAGCTTAGCCACACAGATTATGCTGACGATGGCTAACAACACGGCAGGCTTAAATCAGATGTGTCATTCACTGCAATTAAATGGAGAGGTGGCTGGCTTAAGGATTAACACAAATAAGACCAAAGTAATGACCACGGGCCGAGTACCCGTGGCATGATGGTTAGTGCGATGGACTGTCATGCGAGAGGTCTTGGTTTTGATCCCTGCCTATGCCTCCTAAAATTTTTTTCACGGGTACTGCCTCTTGCGAGGAATTGACAAATTCTCCAAGAGTAATTCTTGTCATGAAAAGTTCTTTCTCAAATTTGCCGTTCGGATTCGGCTTAAAACTGTAGGTCTCTTCCATCCCTGACAACAGTACTTACACACAGGAATGGTTGAGAGTTGTCAATCACTAGGCCCTAGTTCTCAAACGGACTGTGGCGCCACTCAATATATTTATTTTTTTAATGACCACGGGCCAAAGCACACAAGTTATTCTAAGGCAGGGAACCATAGAGGAGGTCGAGGAGTTTAATTATCTGGATGTTAACAGTAGAATAAACAAATCCCGTAGTGCATTTGGAATCCTTTCTCCACTGTGGAACTCTAGAAAAATATCGCTATACGCACCAAGTTGAAACTCTTCGAATCCAACGTCATATCAGTGCTGTTATATGCTTCTGAAACATGGAAATGCTCTGCCAACATCTCTAGCGGACTACAAGCTTTAGTTAACCGTTGACCGGAAAGAAAAAATTGGACGTAGACATCGTGCAACGGAAATATCTTTGAATAGGCCATACACTGAGGAAACCGGACGACAATATAGCAAAACAATCGGTCCAATGAAATCCCCAGGGTAATAGACGCATTGGAAGACCAAAGACAACTTGGAGGTCCTCAGTTTTGAAGGAGGCTCTGTCTCAAGGTATTCAACCGTGGCACAGCTGAGGTCAGTTGCGGTGAATCGGGATAGGTGGAAGGATCTTGTTGCTGCCCTATGCTCCAGGAGGAGTTAAAGAGCTGCTGTACTTGCAGCCGGACTTGAGCTTGTACTGAAGATCGAATTAATACGATCCGTGAAATCGAAATTAGAATTTCAAAAACAAACACTTTTAAGAGAAAGTTGTTGCCTCTCCTTTGATTGGGTTAAGGCTTAGACTGTTCTTTTTGCACCAAATTCATATCCTTTTGGAGTTGAAATCGTGTGTTTAAGATTGTGAGCTTTTTGAGATTTTCATAACATCTGCACAAAAAATAAATTGTTGCTGTATCGTACACAAAGGGGTACGAAATTGATAGCTAAGATAAAGAGTAGAGGTCCTAAATAACTACCCTCTGGAACTCTTGATGTGGCAATGAAAGCGTTGGAGAAAGAACTTCTGAACTTAATTTAATGAAACCTATTTTGAAAATAAGAAGAAGGAGGAAATCAAATTGCCTTCAGCTTAAATGTGTTCATATCATAAGAAAATTCGTGAAAAGCTGTAGAATGAGCAGTATAAATACATTTGAGCTCTTGACCGAGTTCCAAAGTATTTGAGCACTTAAGCGAAAATTGAAGTAATTAGTAATTTTTTAAAGTTTTAGCATTGGACCATGTTAAAATACAAACTCTCAGAAACAACTTGTTCAAAAAGTTCGGAGTACAGGACAGTTTGGAGATTGGTCTGTAATTACTAATGTCAGTCTTGTTACACTTTTAAACAATGGTGTAATAAATTCGGAGAAGGGAAAATGCTGCTACTGATCAACTTCATTTGAGTATTATAAAAGGTAATCGGGGGCTGGTCTTGCAAGTATAAAAAGGGGCAAGCTCAAGAGAAATATCCATACGTAAAGGGTGTTTTATTTTAAGGGCCGATGTTGAATGTGCCACACCTAAACGTATCGTGTTTTTTGCATTTCATTTGAAATATCGGACCAATTCAATTTTAACCTTGAAAAGATACACAATCGAAAAACGGTATTAAGTTATTCAGTCTTATTATGAAAATGAAACTTCGTGATTTGTTCAGTCAATTCAATAGTCCAAATGTGATTTTAAACAGTTAGACTTCTTTCTTTGGGACTTTTTGAAAGTAAAGGTGTACCAGTAAAAATTCAAGAGCTAAAGGATGAGATATTTCAGCACGGCATAAAACCTCCATTATTCCTCAGCGTCACTGAAAATTTGGTCACCTTTATCTTTGATGTAAGATTCTAATACATTGTAAAATTATAACGTCCGTCGTTTAAAATTGGTAAATTCTCAATACCACAATCAAAAATATCGTGATAGAAAGCTGCTGAAATTTTTGCTTTCCAAAAATCAATAGAATATAAACAATCATCGGAATTGCTATGTTTTTAGATGGGCATCCAAGTATTTTTAAAGAGGCCTACGTTTTGAACTGTTAAATATCTCTTAAATGGCGCCCAACAAAAGTATTACGTTTTTTCACTGTTAGCCCCATAGGAGTAACACAAATAATTACATTATGTATAAGGTTTACAGTATTGATTTTTAAAATATAAATTAAGATTCCTAGCTCTTCAATTTATTAATTATCCCTTGAGTGGCGCCCAACGGAAGATTTCTTGTATACATTAAATAATAAATTAGGTGGCGCAATAGTCCGTTGAGAAATTTATTATTTCTTACCTTGACTTGCCCTTCCATAGTATCAGGACTACGAATACCTTCGCTGTCTTCTTTGCCATCTTTAGCACTCAAGGCAGGTAGAATCTTTGGTAGGTTGTTGCTGGCATTGTTTTTTTCATTTATGTTTTTTTCCTCTGAAATTAAAAAATTAACAAACATAAATAAATTAAAATGTGAATAATTGTTAATACCCTAAAAAGTATTAACCTCTTTTTATTTCTTCATAATTTAAGTACTTTAAACCTTTCGAGAAGACCTATTATTTATAACATATTATTTTAACTTATTCTCGTTTTAAATAATGTTTGTTTTTCTTGAAATTTGGAGCAAGAGTTTATAAAATATGTTTATTTTTATCTCAAGGACATAGTCATACAAAATTTGGGAGACAATAGAAGGAAAAGGAAGTTCAGAAGATAACATATCTTTTATGACTTGAGATTTTTGGTGGTGGATAATATTTTTTTATTACTGACACAAACTTTTATGATTTCAATTAAGATAAACAACAAAATGATTCAACTTAATAATAAAATTGACTTAAAAGTAAAAATATCACGAATATCTTTTTGTTACATGAAAAAAAAAATATTTTGTCGTGAACTTTTCGCATTTTTAAAAATATTGTTCATTCAAAAAAAATCATTTATAGTTATATTGAGTTGACTAATCTATAACCCGACTCCATCTTATCAATGATTTATCACAGTTAAGTGTCATAATGGGAATTAATCGCATAAATGTCAATGAATGTTCTCTTAACTTTGACATAATCAAATTAATAAAATTCACATTTTCAAATATTTGTTTGTACTTTTTATGAATACAAAATAATAAATAAGAAAGCTTAACATTGTTAAGATATTGCATTTTAAAATTCATCATAAAATCAGAATTTTTGTTTTAATGTTTTCTGATTAATCACGTTGTGATCAGTTAGAAAATAAAAAATAAAAACGCTTCCACTGATTAATTAAATTGGTGTTGTATTATAAAATATTTATTTCTTATAATCAAAAAGAAAAGATTAATCAATTAAGTGTCATTTGATAAACATTATAATAGACGATACTTAAATATTAATCTAAGAAATATAATTTTTGGGAATTTTAGACAGATTATTGACAACTCAATTCATAAAATATATACAAGTTTTTTAATCTATACTTGCGTAGTATACAAGCTATCAAAAGTAATCGAAGTTGCGACTTGAGGATGTGACTAACAAACATATTTTTTGACAGTTGATATAATTTTTGATAACATTAAATCTAAAACACTGACGAAGAAAAAACACTGCAAAATTTCGAAAAAATTACCTTTTGCTTGGCACTTGGAGTTTGTGGAATAATACGTAAGTCAAGTATTGCATTCGTAGAAAAGTCGGACTCCAAATTTTAATCAAACATGACATTATGATGGTAGATGGAACAAAAATGTATGTCCGGCAATTCTATCCCTCGAAAGGGAAAGAACCGATCACCGGAGTTAGGCAAGAAAATAAGAATGACCATTCCAAAGCGTCAAAATGAGCTCGTAACCGGTTGGTTAATCCCCCAGCCTTTCATCCTTCGGCACGCATTGTGAAAAAACCTCACACCACCACTGAAACTTAAAGACCCCGTATCGATGGTCAGAACGACTTGCTGTAAGTTTAACTACTGAAAAGTAAAGGACCCCATGTAGAGTTCGTCGTGACCTTAGCTGATTCGCATCTTAACAAGTCTGAAGGCAGCTGTAGTGATTATTACTATAAGTGGACGGACGGACGGAGGATCCTTTTGACGAAGAGAAAGCGACATACTATGAAGAAGTCGAAAGAGCACAATCAGTGCCTGTCAAGGTATGATGTAGAAGTCATCGCTGGGGAGCCGGTATACAGGCATTATGCAGGCATTGCATTATTTACATGAGAACAATATTGACAATTTACTCGGAGTCTAAAACTGGCAGCAGTCTCGTTAAGTTTTTTTTTAAAACCTTCTGGTTATCACCTGATGGAGTTACTCCCAACCAGATTGACAACTTGTTAAAAGACCGTCTTTATTAATCGAGCCTGATGACAGTACGTATCACTACAGTCTTGTTTAGTTAATACAGGGTGCGGCAGAGCCGACTGACGAGTTTCAAAGGACTATAAATAACAAACAGTAAAACTTAGAGAAATTTTTTTTTTTATTTAAATCAGTATTCAATCCTATTTTTGCAAATTATATCTCAAAGATGGCGGTCGTCAGCATTGACACACTGTTGTAGACGATCTCTGAAGCTTTCACATGTTTTTCGGCACATTTCGACTGGTATGGAATCGATTTCCGCTGTGATTTTCTGTTTAATTTCTTCTATGGTATGTTGGCGATGTCTGAAATCCTTAAGTTAGCCCCAAAAGAAAAAATCACACATGTTTAAATCTGGCCAGCCTATGTCTCCGCTTAGAAAGACTATAACCGCCCAGGGAACAATTCAGGCTGTGTGCGCTGTAGCTCCGTCTTGCTGAAAGCATACATCTCCCAAATCTTGTTCTTCAACCATTTCCTCCAAACTTTGCTGAAGATAAGTTTCCAACATGAAAATATTACTAGCGAACGTGACAAGGACGGTCCTGTTCTCATCCTCAAAAAAGTAGGGGCCGATCACCCTAAATTGGGACACAGCACACCACACGGTCATTTTAGGAGAGTGGAGTGGTCTTTCATGGAGCTGACGTGGGTTATTCGCAGCCCAGTATCTAAAATTTTTTTTATTTACAGTTCCAGAAAGATGAAAATGGGCCTCATCGCTACAGAAAAAAGTTGATATCGGAGGAATTTGCAGAAGAATTTGCTGACAGAGATTTTCGCAGTTGTAGTCAGTAGTATTTAACTCTTGGACAAGCATTAATTTATAGGGATGGAATGATCAATCTTCGTGAAGAATTCTCCTCAAAGAACGTTCTGAAATTCTCAAAGCTACGGCGTGTTTCCGGGCTGAGCGTCTTGGTGACTGCTCAATTGACTCTCTAACCAACTTCACATTTTCGGGGGTTCTTACCGTTCTGGGTGCTCCGTGTACAAGTCTACTTAGGGTACTTCCAGCTTCTTCCAAATTTCGTATCCACAGTTTGATAATGTTAGTGGAACAGATTTAAGCACGTGGAATGTGCTAAAAGCCCTTTGTGTAGCGATCACAGAATGATTATTTTCGTAATATGCAACCACGACGAAACGTTTACGTATAAAAACGGTATTACCGCACAATTCAAAATATGTCACTTATTAAGGCCTACTTTTATCTTATCACAGGCTAATGACCTCATTGAACTCGTCAGTCGGCTCTGCCGCACCCTGTATAGCGTTCTCAGAGCGGATCACCCTATGGAGACATACTGCATCCATCGATTAGATTCAACACGGCTGCCCATTACACATTGCATACACCAGTAACACCTTTGGTCATGCGTTAGGACTCACCCTCGATGAGCCAGTATGCCAGGCGTAAATGAGAAGTGGACACACCTTAAAAATTCTGCCAAATCTTAGGCCGCAGTCACAGAGATCATAGCGACTGGTAGTGACTTAGCATAAGAATGTTGGGAACAATGAACATGTACACGCAAAGAGAAATGAAAAGACCTGAAAAGTTAAGAAAGATGTCTTCTTTGATCTTTTGAACGCGAAAAAAACCGTGAGTGGAAGTTCTGCCAAAACGTCCAAAGCATGACGCACATATTTCAAGGATGGAGAGAGAAATTTAACTACCGACGTTTAAGGTATACTGAGTAGCGAAAAGGATGAGTTAAGAGCTCAATGAGGGAAAGACCAAGTATACACTGTCTTCAAAAAAGAACATTGATTAACGACGTGTTGGACAAAACGTCACCATGGACTTTGAGGTAGTTAAGTACTTTGTATACCTAGATACCGCTATTAACACAGAGAACGACACCAGCGCTGAAATCAAACGAAGAATAACTCTTGCAAATAGCTGCTTCTTTGAACTTAGAAAGCAATTGAGAAGTAAAGTCTTTTCTCGAGCATTTAAAATCACCATCTATAAGACACTCATCATCCCAGTTCTCAATAATGGCGCTGAGGCCTGGACCCTGTCAAAGAAAGATGAGAGCGTCTTAAGATGCTTCGAGAGAAAAATTCTTCGGTTGATTTTTAGTCCCGTACGCATAGGTGGAGAATGGAGGAGAGGATATAACGACGAACTATACGGGGAGTACAGCGACACTGACCTAGGTAGCAGAATTGAAGTCCAACGGCTTAGACAGCTAGGTCATGTAGAGCTGATGGACATCAACGCTCCAGCCCGGAAGGTCTTCGAATCCAATCCCGAAGGACGGCGCAGTAGAGGAAGACCCAGGTGGGAGAGGACCTCAACCAACTTGGCGTGCGAAATTGGAGACAGCCAGCTAGGCACCTAGCTGGCTAGAAGTAAGCAAGCCGTAAGTAGCACCAGTGGCATGATGGTTAGTGCGTTGGACTGTCATCTTAGAGGTCTTGGGTTCAAACCCTAACTGTGTAATCTTGCGAGGAACTGAAAAATCCTTTAAGAGTAATACTTGTCATGAAGAGTGCATTCTTAAATTACTCCTCTAGATTCGGCTTAAAACTGTAGGTCCCTCCATTCTTGACAACATTACTCGCACACATTAACCTACAGTTTGTATGTCTTTTTCGAAGGGCTAATTTGAGAAAGCACTTTTCATGACAAAAATTACTTTTATTGGATTTGGCAATTTCTCACAGAGATTGAACCCAAGGTCATAAAGGCTGTTAACAAGCTCAAACAAAACAAAACCAATGGCATATCTGCCAAGTAGCTTCATATACAGCGGCCCAGCTCTAAATCGAAGAAATCATAAAAGTAAAGTGATGTTGGGAGCATAAAGAAATGCCAGAAGACTGGCGAAAACGTATCACATGGCCACAAGATAGGAGATGTCACAACCTGCAGCAATTATAGAAGTATCACGTTGTTGAGTTCCACCTATAAAATACTCTCCTCTATCCTACAAAATGGATAGCTCCAAACGCTAAAACTTTTATCAGACATTATCAGCGTGACTTCATTTCAGACAAATCAACAGCCGATGAGATGTTTACCCTAAGTCAGGCGATGGAAATTGGTCTAGAATTCAAGCAACATCTACTATGGATTTCGCTAAGGGGATGGTTTAACCTGGCATTGGAGAAAGTAGTCCGTGACTGTGGCAAGCCAACAAGACTTCCCATTGTCACAAGGTGCCATGTTGAAAATTTGTTAGAAATGCCAAAAATACAATTCCCTGAAAATTTAAACCCTGCGCCAGAACATTAAATCGACACCCACCATCTTTTCATCGATTTCAAAGCCGCATATGACAGCATCTACAGGGACGAGCTGTATAGAGCCAAGTCTATTTTTGGCATCCTTGCCAAACTCGTCCGTTTATACAGGATCACCATGGAGAATTCACGCTGCTCGGTACAGGTTGGAAACAACTTTCGATGTCAAAAAAGGTTTTAGATAAGGTGATGCGCTGTCATGTGATTTTTTTAACATCGTGCTTGAAAGAATAGCGCAGAGCTCACACGTTAACACTAGAGGCACTATCTTTCAAAAGTCTGTCCAATAACTAGCATATGCTGATGACATTGACATAATCGGAAGAACTCAGCGTGTAGTCAATGGGGCTTTTGTGAGTATTGAGGCAGAGGTAGCAAAAATGGGTTTAACGGTTAATGAGGGCAAAACAAAGTACATCCTGTCGTCAAGAAAGGACATACAACACCGACGTCTTGGTCAAAACGTCACCATCGACAGACGTAACTTTGAAGAAGTCAAGGACTTCGTCTACCTAGGCTCTGCTGTAAACGAAGAAAACAAAACCAGCGCTGAGATCAAACGCAGAATAACTCTTGCTAACCGCTGTTTTTTTGGGCTTAGAAAGCAATTGAGTGGTAAAGTCCTTTCTCGAGGGACCAAAGTGTCGCTATATAATACCCCTATCATCCCCGTCCTGCTATACGGTGCAGAAGCATGGACTATGACAAAAGCGGATGAAAGCACCTTGTGTCGGTTGGAGAGAAAAGTTCTTCGTGTGATCTACGGTCCTGTATACAAAGGGGAGTGGAGGAGAAGACGGCACGGCGAGCTGTTTGGGCTGTACAGCGACGTAGACTTAGCCAGAAGGGTAAAAGTCCAACGACTAATATGGCTGGGTCACGTAGAGCGCATGGAAACCAATGTTCCGGCCCGGAAAGGACAGCGCAGTAGTGGAAAGTGGCCTCACCCGAAAGCGCGAAACTGGACACATCTAGTTACTAGTTAGGGACCGAGCTAGATGGAGAAGTTTGTTTGGTGAAGCCCTTGTTTACACATAACTGAAGCGCCACCTTAAGTAAGTAAGTAACTTCTATAGCTTCAAGGCATTTTATAGTATTATCTCCCACAGTGAAGGGTTTTTGAACTAATTGAACGCTCATTTATTGCGGTTTATAGCCTAAATTCTCAACAAGATGGTATTACGAGAGGTATTTTATACTGCCTATATCTCCAAAATAGCAATATTAAGAAGAATAATAGTTTCGAGATAAAAGTCGTTGTAAATATGAATCGAACTTCAATTGTGACTTCTCAAAATACATACATATGTCAAAGAAAACTTAAAATTTATAATATTTTTGTTAGGTAAGGTTAAACAAGTTTAAGGTCATTTCTTTTTTCTCTAAATATTTTAGTTGGAAATAAATTTTTACCAATTTTCAGTAATTTCTGAAAGGTTTTAGTTTGTACAAAAAAATTGTTTCGATGTATTTGAAAACTACACCAGGTGTCAAAATCCTTAATTTTGGTTTGACATTTACCTTTTCTCTTCGGCCATATTTCAAGAAAAGAATAGATTTTGAAAATAAGTAGAAAAATACTCAGTGGTTGTTTTTTACCAATTTGAAATGACGTAATTTAAAATGCAACTGAAGTCGACAGTGTCATTAATTTGTTAGATATTTGGGGAAAAAAAGCTTACACTTTCATTTTTTAAAGTCTTTTCTACTTTTTAAGTCCATATCTGTTTGGGTTCATTGCATGTGAACTTCAAAATAAGGTAACGATAGTGTACGAACGTAGGAAGAACGTGCAAATGCTCATGCAGATAGATTACACGTAACGTCAGGACATGTCAAAATTCTCAATCTGACAAATCGATTCTTTTGCAATACCATTTTATGGGAATTTGACAGTAGTCTTTGCATTGACATAAATGTCAATAACAAAACTGACTAACACCTCTCTGAATCTAAAAATATCAATTATTGTTTAAATTTGTTGATCTTTTTTTTATCATGAAATTTACTAACAAAAATCATTCATGTCATTTCCTCAAGAGACTGATACTTAATAAAATTATTATTATTACCTTATCACTTTCATCACACACAAAATCAACAGATAAACTCAATCCGCCAAAAATATATACCTAACCTATAAAAATAGATAAGAATATTTATTATAGTACGTAACATATACAAAAAAACATCAATTACCACATATTTTTGTCTATATCGAGTCTCACGAGTATTTCATGCATTTTATAGACAAGTGCGATTAAAAAGATATTTGTGTGTCTATTTGAAGAGGTTTATGAAGAGTGAAAATATAATCGAACTTTGTGTTAAACACCGATTTAATTATTGTTTGCGATATTTACGAGAAGAGGGTTTTTTTTACGACAGCGAAATGAATAACAAGTGCAATTGAACTGTGCAATTCATTCAGCGAATTTTACAACTGTCGCGTCGTATGAACACATGCATTTAGATGTCATAAGAAATATGAGTCGGTAAGTGCATTGAATGCGTTCATTTTAATTGACTTAATAGATTTTTTGACATAGTAAAGTAGTTGATAGCTTTTGAAGGAAGAGTGTTTTAAAATGTTTACATTAAATGTCATTTAATGTGTCATATAAAGTCTTGAAAATTCTTGAACGAAATAATTTGATAATGACATTTTTAGAGCGAAGTTTGTTATGAGATCATATTTAGTTCTTTGGCAAGAGCTGACATAAGCCAAATACCGTTCAATTAACAATTTTCTAATTTGCTCGGTTTTTCACAACGATTTTGTCCCAATGCATTCATTTTTCAGTGTCGTAAATGGTTATTTCAAAATCAAATGGGGTGGCGCAACAGTCCGTTGTGACCCAGGGCCTAGTGACTTACAACTCTCAACCATTCCTGTGTGCGAGTACTGTTGTCAGGAATGGAAGGGACCTACAATTTAAGGCCGAATCCGAACGGCTAATTTGAGAAAGCACTTTTTCATGACAAGAATTACTCTTGAAGGAATTGTCAATTCCTCGCAAGAGGCAGTACCCGCGAAAATTAATTTTTTAAATTAAGGTGGCACAGGCAGGGATTGAACCCAAGACCCCTTGCATGGCAGTCCAACGCACTAACCATCATGCCACGGGTACTAACCACGGGGTTATTTAACTATTTTAAATAAGAAAAAAAAAAAATTATAAAACATGACAGTTACATTTCAACAACTGTCAGATGCTGGTTCAGACGGCATATTATATAAGGCATGTTTCTTAGTATCTCAGTGGCCATCTGCCGAAAAGTTTCCCTCCAATTTTTGAAACTTTCTTATACTATCAAGTCAAGTCCGCTTATGTCAAAATGACAGCTGACCATGTTTTTTCATTCAACTGAAAGCTGAACTTCAAAACACTAAGATTTATTAATTAAGTCACAGTATTATTAAAAGTATTTTGTAAAAAAGTCACTCTTGTCATATTGGGAAAGGAATGAGGACTTTTTCTTGACAATACGAAACACAATTTTGATAGACTTGTAACCTGTGTAAGTAAAAGTATTTTTTTTACAAGTAAAAGACAGTCAAGTAAAGTTTGAAGTTTAAATTTAATTTCATCTGGAAAATTGACTATAGGTACTCTTAAGTCGTATTTTTATTTCACAAAATACAGTTGAATCCTTATGTTGTCTAAACACGACAATTTTAAAAATTGTAAAGTGGGAAATAGATGCAATTATGAGCCGTCAAAATAAGAGTAAATATTGTCATAAAAACTGACATTTGATAACTGAAAATAATGTCTGACAATGGCTAAAAACTACGTTTCTGGCATTATTTTATACGAAAAATGAAAAGTTTATAACCAGTTGATTAAAAACATTTGCACCTAAGGCCAATAAATGGATATTGAAGGGTTATCCAGTATTGGGTTTTACTGTCACTTTTGACATTTGACAAGCACGAGTTACGCCATTATTAAAGTTGGACTTCAAAAATGTTAATAGTCAAAAGCTTGAACTGAAAAAAATTGACACTATCTGACATTAACCTGGAATCGATTTTGGTTTTTCTAAAATGTGATTTGTTTATTATTATTATTTATTATTCTATTATTAAAATTCAAAATAATACGAAGCCCATAAATAATTTTTTTATGATTTTTTATCAGAGGGCTTTTTTATTAAATCCAGTCATAAGGATGCCTTCGCAATAAAATCGGTACACAAATTTATAAAAATCGATAATACTGTTTGGCGTCACGATAACCGTTTGATTATGACAAGATTTTTTTTTTTTAATCAAACTTTGAATTTATAGCCCGTGAAAATTAATAAAATATAAATTATCCATTGTTGACGGCGGGTCGTCGGTGCGTCAGTCGCTATGCCGTTCGTTTGTTGTTGCGTCACGTCATCGTCGTCGTCTATTGTGTTGAATTAATTTACAACGTTTACTCAGTTTTGCTATTGTCTCGCTTTTTATCAATATCGTATTTTATGTTCAAGGTCAAAATAATTTACAATTTAAAGCGCTTATTTGTTGTTTTAGTTGACAGCTAAAGATACGGAATTTATAGATAGATCTTTTTGCAATGACATAACTTCAGAAATATACTGAATTCATTATTTATTCTAACTAGAATTTAGTGTCAGCTTAGTCAGTAAGCTACCATTATCTGTTTTTGAAACAAACGTCTCAAATGAAAAACAAATGTCAAAATTTGCAACAGAAGAACTTTTTACTTGTGACATATTGATACGTAGAAAATACATATGTATGTAAATCGTTTTCCTATAGGGACGATTTGATTTTGACAGCTCGTGTTGGCCATATTGTTTCTTTAACTTTCTCTCAAAATATCTAATTTCAGTCAGTCACTGAAATAAAACATCAAGGCAAGCTACAGCGTCGAGAAACACATGCAAATATTTAACAAATAAGTGTTCTGTAGAATTAATGGCTGAATCACAACACGCTTCAGCTTCGGCTTCACCTGACGTTTACGAGTTCAGCAATAGGAATTCAATGCATGCTATCACAATGGAGCTTTGATCTCACGTTTCGTTTGACAATCGTAAGGAAAAGAACATAATGTAACGTAATGTGACTCCAAACGGAAGCTCTAGTTCAATTATCTGAACATTTGCTTCGTCTGACAGCTGTAAAAAAAAAGTCAACAAACAAAATATTTGCTCTTTGGAGGGATGAAATAATAGCAATGTCATTCAAAGGAACCTCGAAGCAGGCCCACCGTAACGTAGACGAAGCCGAAGCTGAATCGTGTTTGTGATTTAGCCATAACAATCCGAGCCATGCTCGCTTTTTATAAGGTACATGATCGACCTTCCAAGTTAACTGTTCAACGTTTGGTGGCCACACGTACATAAGCGAAACAAAAGATCTACCGAAAACATCGCCGATGAACGTGAACCTAATGTTGGTGGAAAAATCTGCCTCTGGTGGATTTTGAGGTGGAGGCGTTATTGGACCGTACTTTTTCGAAAGTGATGGTGGCGATCAACGGCGATCACTTCAAAGCAATGATCACCAACTTCATGTAGCTTGAATTAAATGATATTGACACCTAAGCTATACGGTATTAACAGGATGTCGTTACGTGCCAAACAGCTCGGCAGGTTTTATGCCATGGTTATGAATTAGCCACCAAGCTCTTTCCTGTGATTTAATCCTATTAGACTTTTTTCTCTGGGTAATTTTTAAGTAACTGTCGAATTGTCATCGGCAAAATCAGTCTGGTTATGTGTCAAAGTGATCGAAAACTGAACCTTTTTAATTACAACACTTGACGAAACCACGGTGCCTATTTAAATGATGTTGTATTTCGCACATATTGGTGTCAAATATATGTATTAAATTTTTAAATGGACCTGCCTGTGATCGTTAACTATTTGTTTTTAAAGAGACACTTTGAACACAGAAGGAAGTTTGTGCGAACCAGTCGGGAGTTTTATTAGAACTAGTTTCGTTGAGTTTCCTTAAATCTACCATGAAACACTGGATCCATTCCTTCTTGAGTCTTTTTAAAATATATTTCTGTTCATTTGAAATATTTGTTTTTACAAATTTACTCTAAGCTTAAAATGTCCAACCATATGTACCCGTAGCATTATGGTTAGTGCGTTGGACTGTCATGCCAGAGGTCTTGGGTTCGGTCCCTGCCTATGCCATCTAAGGTTTCTTTCACGGGTACTGCCTCTTATGTGTTATGGAATTGACATATTCTCCAGGAGTAATTCTTGTAATGAAAAGTGCTTTCTCAAATTTGCCGTTAGGATTTGGCTTAAAACTGTAGGTCCCCTGCATCCCTGACAATAGTACTCGCACACAGGAATGGTTGTAAGTTGTAAGTCACTAGGCTAGTTCTCATCGGACTGTTGCGCCACCTAATATATTTATTTAATGTCCACAACTATGACTTTTCAACAGCATAAAACTTAACGAAACCGGTTGGATACTTTTTGAAAAAATGATAACAAAAATGTCACTTACAATTTTCGTATAATATAAAAATTTAAATATTGAAAAAGTTCTTATAGCATTTTTTAAACACATTTCTGCCTTATAAGCCATTGCTTCAAAAAAGCTGTGATCTGAAAACCTTAATATTGTGTTGAAAAACATAGTACAAACCACTGTAAGTAGCTTAATTTCGTTAATTTACACGATTTGTGAGAAACTTAAAATGTTCCATTCAGGCCAACAAACAAATAATTTTAGAATTTCTATTTTATCAAGGTACCAAACTTCAATAAAATTGAGATCGACCCGTCTGTTAAACCTTTCGAGAACAGAATTTTGAGGCAAAAAACCATTCTTCTTCTCGTTCATCTAAGATCTCGATTTTTTTAACGAAAGCTGTCAAAAGAACATAATTTCCCCATTGACCAAATATCATTTTATTGCTGTTCGCTTTTTTCAAACACAAGTTGCACAAATCAGAATTTTTTGAACTATTTCAAATTCTCTAAAACATATATTATTTTACTCTTCGTTAGGTTTTTTTTTAAATATAGGTAACAAAATATCACCATTGCTATGAGATTTCTCCTCTGGTGTTGCTCCCATTATGATGATTCACTACAATAAATGTGTTCGCTTCCTTTTTTTAATCCAAATTGTACAAAATATACACAAACTAAATTATTTTGACATTTCATTCGTTAACACTTCCGAATTGTCACTTTCTTTTGAAGAAAAACACAAAAACAGAACGAAAATTTAACGAAATCAACAAAATCGACAGAACGACCAACAAGATGTCCTTGCCCGTTAACTCCGTTACACTGACTAAACTCTAGTCCAAATTGGAATACTTCAAATACATGATGGAGGCCTGTCAGATTGGGATATCGCTTAGGTCGCCAACAGTAGTGTAAAAATATAAAACAAAAAATCTTATCTAAAATACCGATTACACTAAGATATATCGAGACCTATAAGAGACGATTAAAAATTCTAGGTACCATATATTGACTTCAATATTATGTATTTATCGCATTCTCTATAATTTACGATACGAACACTGAATACCTAATATATGTTATTCTGACAGTTGTTGTAGTTGTTGCACTCTTCGAGTAGAAGAATTACCTAGCTTATCACAAAACAATAGCAGTTCACATCTTATCAATATTCTCACGATATCTCAGTATTTTAATCGAAAAGTTATAAAATAAAAGTGTGTGTATATTGAGGTTGACTCGTGTTATTTATAATTTATATTTTTATATATTTATTTATATATTCAAAATGCATTTTGTAATTTCATGTGATGATGTCTACTTTACAATCTGTCTGTTTTATATTCGCTGAAACTGAGTAACGTTTACGTAGACGACCTTTGGTTTTTCCAAAAATAAAATGTCTACCTAAAGTCCAATGTCAAAAATGTCGTATTTCGAATGATTTTATAAAGAGCATGTTATGGATTAGTATAAGCATTATACTTAAGATAATAACTGGATTGAATCAGTTAAAACCTCTATCAAAAATATTCATATTTGAAACATTTAACCGGTAACGAATAATCATCAGCACCATTATTTCAAGTGTCAACTGTCAAATGTTACTCGATAAATAAGATACAAATTCAATCTTTAAAAACTTTATTCATTTTGAAATAAAGCGACTTTAAAGCGATGATTTCACATTTTCTTGTCATTTAGAATGGTATAAAATATTCCCAATTATCAAACCTCTAAGCAATTAGCTGGATATATTTTAAGCTTTGACATTTATCGAGAAGTATCAATTTGTAGGTGACATGGACAAATTTAATTAATACGTCTGACAAATTGAACAAATATAATTAGTAAAATAGAGATAGCTATAAAAGTTTCTTTAAATTGTTATATTTCAGCAGCTGTCAAATTTACCAATGACTTAATGCTTCCCGAATTTGCAACTTGTGTATCGCACGTTGGAAAAATGCAACCCCTTAATTTTTATAGAACTGTCATCAAATGTACGTCAAGTAGGTTTAGGTATTTTCTGTAAAATGAAGTTAGTACAGCGGCTTCTTATTTTAAAGTATTAAAGAAAACTTTGAAATGTCAATTTGACACCGATCAGCTGACTTAAAAGTTTTAACATAAGGTGTAAATATTACCAGGTCTATTTTGAGTGGAAAATATCAACTTTTAAGTGGTTTAAGGTCACAATTTGAACAAAATAAAAATACAGCTCATGTTAATGAAACGTCAATGTCAGTAGGTGTCAATGGATCAGCAGCTAATATCCCCTTTGTTGCACCAGCACCATCTGCTCGTGAACATTTAAGATCAGCAGAAGGTGGAAGTCAACAATGATTTTCATCCGTCGGTCAGCAGTTTCATTTTAAAAATACAACAATTTAGAATCTAGAATATAAGGCTTTAACGTCTCAGGACTTAAAAATAAATTACTTTATCCCAATTTTTTAAATTTTATAAGAGAGTGTGATATATTTGTGCTTTTTCAGAAAAATATCAATATGAACAATTTAATAATTTATTCAAAGGATATGAAATTTTGTGGACATCAGTGATTAGAACGCATAATTTTGGAAGAACAAGGAATAAAGCAAGCAATTGTACCCATATACCTCAACTGTAACCATTGGGTAGAAGACTTTAGTCAACTTGAAGATCTGTTGGGGAGTTTGGATGAAACGAATCTTCTCGTGTTGGAATATTTCAATTCCCGAATTGGCCGTGAGCAAGGATTGCCTCCGTACTTTTCAGTTCACTCAACAAATATGAGCATCTCACGTTCTTCAAAAGACAACCGAAAGGTTGCTTTTCTGAAACTTATCGTTGACTTTAAAGTCGAAGCCAAAAGATTTTCGGAGCGCATGCCACTTATAATTACTTTAAGCAATAATATAGCTGATCAGTGTACCTATGACGAACTAAAATTACCACCAAGGCTGAAATGGAGTGATAATTTGCTTCAAAATTACAAACAAAATCTGAATGATGAATGAATTTGAAAAAAGTTTCCCGGTTCCATGTATGGAGGAATTGCAGGCAGTTATGAAAAAAGCTTGCCCACAGCAACCACACTTCGTAAAGCCCAAAATCCACAACGAAAAATGGTTTGGCGAGGAATGTGAAATCGCTAGAAATCGTTCATTTTCGTTTCTCACTTTATTTAGAGCTCACAAAAAGATTAGCTTTTAAAGATGGTACGTTGAAGCAAATAAAAAATATAAAGCATTGTGCTCGAGAAATCTTAATCTTAATGCTGCGGATTTAAAAAATTATTTTGAATCATTGCTAAATACGGAATTTATTTCATGCAAGTTTCATTACGCGATGCCAAATATTGAAGACGACGTTCTAGATTCTGCTTTTTCAGAAGAGGAACTTCTGTCAGCATTGGATAGTGCCAAAGGGCCGGGACGGACAGAATCCCATCAGAATTTTTTAAGTATGCCTCTCGCAGTTTTATATCCGAGCTTTTAAGGTGTTACAATGGAATTTTTAGGACTTGTTCTATTCCTGCGAATTTAATGTCCTCAATCATGGTTCCGCTTTTTAAAAAAAGAGACCCATCCATTGCAGAAAACTACCGCGGAATATCGTTTTTAAACGCGTCCATGAAGTTATTCGCCAGTATGATATTCCGAAGACTGACCACCTGGGTACATGATAATTCAAAGCTTAGTGAATTTCATGCAGGATTTCGTTCTGGCTACTCTTTTCGTTTTTGTTCTTTTAAATATTGCTGAAACGTACCTTCATCGTGGGAAAAAACTCTACCCTTCTTCGTGGACTTTAGAGCAGCCTTCTACATCAACTCGAAGAAATGATCTCTAGATTGGAAGAATACTGTAATACTTGGAACCTAGCAGTAAATCTCAGCAAATCAAAAATTATGATTTTTAGAAAAGGTAGGGGTAGGTATGCTAGTAACGAGGAGTGGAAATACAAAGGTGAAGAAGTCAGTGTCGTGAAAGAAATCAAGTATTTGGGGATGATAATATCGAGTAACCTGTGTATAAGAAACCAAGTGAAAGCAAGACTCCAGGAGGCAAAGGCAGCAATATGCTTATCGTGGAAAAAATGTATTGCAAATAAAACTATTCACCCCTCCGACAAATATAAATTATTTCTAGCCGTATCAAAGTCTATTATGATGAATTGCGCGCAAGTGTGGGGCCATAAAGAGTATGAGGATGTTGAAAAACTACTCCGGTTCTTTCTAAAATGCCGAACTACATGCTATATATTAAAACTGGAACTTCACCGATGTTTATCGACACACCTAGGACCCATTTTGATTATGTTGTAAAAATACTTCAAATGGATGCGTCAAGGCTAGTAAACAAAGTTTTGAGGCGCCGTTTTGTTAAAACCAAATGTCATTAATCTTAAGCTGACGGAAGACAAGCCGGAGTCAACACAGTTTGTCATTCTCAGCTATCAAACCAAAGACAAACACAATAATTACTGAAGCTTCACTTGAAGTTATAAAAAACATGAATAGTTAGCCAAATGCGGAGTCTTTAAATTTTAAATTGTGTTTTCTGAAAAACTACTCTTTGGTTGCGAAACCACAAATTCGGAAAATCTTAAGTGCGACAAAAAGCATCATCATTGACAACCTTGTTGACATTTGACACTTTCACATTTTCAACTGTCAAATTAAAGACAATAACTTTGATGCCAAAATCAGCATCCATTGAAAATGCGTTAGTCTGTTCAGTGCTCCGTCTGTATACATTCACCCAGAACTTACAGCTGTCACATTGTTATCTTTGTTTCTGTTGTCACAACTGTACTAGTAAAATCAACAGTAAAAATGGAACACCCTTTAGCATTAAAAACAAATCTTGTTGACATATGTCACTTTCATATTCTCAACTGTCAAATTAAATACAATAACTTTGTTTCAAAAATTAGCATTCATTGAAAATGCGTTGGTCTGTGCAGTGCTAAATTTTTATTCATTCACTCAGAATTGTCAGCTGTCACAAGTTTTCTGTTGTCAAAACTGTACTAGTAAATTTAAAAGTAAAAATGCAACACCCTTTAGCATAATGTATTGTTTTAACAAATGTCTTGAAAGTTTTATCATTACTTTTATTGACGATTTAATAGGTTCAAACCTCTTCACAACAGTTGCTAATCTGTCATCGATTTTATTTCAACTGATTATTATTGGATTAAAAATCATTATTTTGAACTAAAAATGTTTACAACTTTTGCTGTCCCACTTTTGACGGTTTTGACAAATGATTTCCTGTTAGTAGCACAGTAATCATAAGAGTTATAATGGATTAAAACATTAGTATAAGTATGTTAAGGTGATAGGAGTTATTAAAATATAATCTATAGAAATATTTACTTCAATTTAACTCGGTGATAAAAGTGACATTTATTTTTTAAGAGGGATATTTTGTTATAAAATTTTTCACTCTGTGATTTTTCTGATGATTCATAAAAAAATAATTATTATTTATCACTTCAAATAAGTTCAAAGTAATTTCAAATAATTGTTGTTTGATTTGAGACAGGTTCATTGCTGATTGAATTTACCAATCACACGAGTATAATTTTATTTTATCGACCGACTTCACTGTGTCATCCGAAACTACTTCAAAAGTGCAAATAGTATTGAACTGTGTATTTCCATTGGCTTCAATTTCAGGCAAAGTCTGCTACGCTATATAATGAGAAAATATTTAATTATTTATTCAAATCAAACAGTCATAAAATATGCCAAGTTTCTAAAATGTGATTGGCCAACTGTCAAAAAATTGCCCACCAATTAGGGCAACTTCATTGGAAACTTGACTGGAAAGTTGTTCAAAAAAAGTCTTCTTATGTCAAAATGACACTTGATCATATTTTTTTCATTTAACTGAAAGCTGAATAATTCCATTTAATGTTCTGTTTATAAAAGGTTCATTGAAAACTGGAAAAAAAATACTTTACATTATGTATGTTAACATTACAAAATACAAATCGTGATGGACTTGTAACTTGTCTTAGGAGTGTACTGAAGACAGTATTGTTTTTGGTAGTTTTTGCACGATCAACTGAAAGTAGAGGTTAATGAAGTAAAGTTCCGAGCTTGAAGTTTATGACACTTGACGAACTTACTATTTGTCTTACAAATCAACAAATCAGCTGTCAATTGAGTGTCAAATTAACGAAACAAAAGTCACCGATTCAAAGTGGTTGGTTGGAATTAAATTGATCGCAAGATTGTTGTCACTTTAATGTGACATATTTCTATTTTATATTATCTTCATAGAGTGTAAATGTATAACCCTAAATCAATTTTATTTTTTCAAAAATCAAAATCAACTCGTTAATCTTTCAAAATCCAATTAAAATGCGTTTTCGAGTGTCTTATAGATGGTGATTTTATATGCTCGAGAGAGGACTTAACTTTTCCATTGCCTTCTAAGTCCAAAGAAGCAGCGATTTGCAAGAGTTTTTCTTCGTTTGATTTCAACACTGGTGTAGACAAAGTCCTACCTCGAAGTCATAGTTGTTCATGGTGACGTTTTGTCCAAGACGTCGTTGTTCAATGTCCTTTTTGATGACAGCATAAACTTGATCTTGCCCTCATTTACCACTAAACCTATCTTCTTCGCTTCCGTCGCAATGCTCAAAAACTCTCCACTGATATCACGCTTTGATCTTCCAATTATGTCAATATCATCTGTGTATCCGAGTTATTGGATGGACCTTTGGAAGATTGTACTTCTAGTGTTGACGGTTGAGTTTTGCACAATTCTTTCCAGAACGATGTTGAAGAAGTCGCATGACAGTGCATCGCCTTATCTAAACCCTTTTTTGACATCAAATGCATCGGTAAGATCTTTTTCGACCCTGATAGAGCAGCGTGCATTCTCCATCGTCATTCTGCACAAAGGGATACGCGGCTTTAAAATCGATAAAGAGATGGTGGGTATCGATTTGAAGCTCCTGGATTTTTTCCTAGATCTGCCGTAGTGTGAATATTTGGTCGATAGTGGACTTTCCTGGTCTGAAGCCACACTGATAAGGACCAATCAGGTTGTTGACAAACGGCTTAAGACGTTCACATAATACGGCAGAGACGATGTTATATGCAATTTTAAGAAGACTAATGCCTCTGTAGTTGGCGCAATTTAGAGGATCTCCTTTCTTATATGTATCGGGCATACTATGCTGAGATTAAACTCATCGGGCATGCTTTCTTCCAACCATGTTTTGCATATGATTTGGTGCATGCTCCGTACCAAGTCATCGCCTGCTGTTTTGAATACTTGGGCATCGATGTTGTCAGCTCCTGCAGCTTTGTTTGACTTCAGTTTAGATATAGCTATCTTCACTTCGTCGAGGTCGGGTAGGCGGATTTGTTCATCTGCGTCGCCTTGGTTGAGTAGTTCTATCTTCCTTATAGTGGTAGGCACTATCTCTCAAAAAACTGTCCAATTTCCAGCATATTCTGATTACATTACAATGATTGGAAGAACTTACCGTGATGTCAATGGGGCTTTTGTAAGTTTTGAAACAGAGGCTGTAAAAATGAGTTTAGCGGTTGATGAGAGCAAAACAAAGCACCTGCTGTCATTAGGAAAGGATCTACAACAACGATGTCTGGGTCAAAATGCCAAGATCGACAGTCGTAACTTTGAGGTAGTAAAGGAATTTGTTTATCTACCTGGGCTTCGTTAAGAATGAAGAATACAACACAAGTGCTGAAATGCAACATGGAGTTAAAATTGCTAACTGATATTTTTTCGAGATTAGAAAGCAATTGATTAGTAAACTTTTCTCACGAGATAACCAAGATATCAGATGTAAGATCCTCATCATCCACGTCCTGCTTAAGCATGCAGAAGCAACGGCTAAGTCAAAAGGGGAATACACCTGGGGTCTCACAACTAATAAACATTTTAAGATAATCAATTATTTATTTCAGAGCCCTCGTCTTTATCTTTCTACTTTGTTGGGACATGTCGCATATTAATTTAATGTTGGCGAATTATTGATTAAGGCACCTAAAGCATCTTGCACATGAGCAACGAACTGCGAACTGTGGATGTAGCGTTTACATTATCAATATCCATAGTGTAAACCCACTAAGGTTAGTTTAATAACTTATTTCTGAAATGATATTTTTATTTCTAACTGTACAAAACACCAAATAAAATTCTTTGATTCGAAGTGTACCAAAACTCATCGCTGCCCGCCATAGTTTTTCCTTCTTTCTTTCACTTTTCCTGTGACTTGATTGAGAGACAGACGACTCAGTATTATAAAATAAAGTTAAGCTTTTGGAAATTAAATAAAGTGTATAATAAAATAAATGTATGTCTTAATATTAATACCAAAGACACAGTGGATTTTCGCATATTTTGACTTTTCTTTCACATGAGTTTTATTTCTATTCGCAGACAGCGGCGCATTGTCAATTTATAAATTATAACTACCCTATCCAAAAAAACAATACATAATAAAAAAATAAATTGGGTGGCGCGACAGTCCGTTGAGAACCAAGGCCTAGTGACTTACAACTCTCAACCATTCCTGTGTGCGAGTAATGTTGTCAGGAATGGAGGGGACCTACAGTTTATATGCCGACTCCGAACGGCCAATTATAAGAAAGCACTTTTTCATGACAATAGTTACTCTTGGAGAATTTGTCAATTCCTCGCAAGAGGCAGTACCCGTGAAAAGACTTTAGATGGCATAGGCAGGGATCGAACCCAAGACCTCTAGAATGACAGTCCAACGCACTTTTTTTTTTTTTTTTTTCCAAATTCATTTTTATTTATTCAATCCTTAACCTATCTTAAAGCTAGACAAAAATTCATAAAACTAGCCTAATTATCCATAACTTACAACTAACTTAATGGTCCCATACGGACACTCTAAGCTAAACTATAACACTAATTACTAATGCCTTTCGGCCTTAAGATCTATTTTACTTCAATTTAAATTTTATTTGTTTTGTTTTTATTAGAAAATTTTAAAAAAACTAATGTCAATAACCTTTTTTATTTATTTTTACTTACAAACTACTTAAAATAAGGTCCTTAAATAAAACTTAAAACTAACTTAAACTACCTATTCTACCTATAAACTACTTAAAACTAGAACAACCACAGCAGCAAATCTAACTATCTAACATTTTTGTTTTTCATATTTCGTTGTCTTTTTTTTTTTTTTTTTTATTTTTATTTATTTTTTTTTTAATGTTTTGTAATGTTTTTTCTTTTTTTTTTTTTATTTTTTGTTTTTTTGTTTTTTTTTTTTTAATTTTTTTTTTTTTTCGTGCCACCATGCCTATTCTACTTAAAACTAAACCCTAAAACTATAAAACAAGTATGTAAGCCGGCCAAGGCTTAAAACCCCATCCCGACTACCCAATATCAAGTGCCGATTGAAGCCACCAAAACTGGTTCTCCTGCTTCACCCTATCAGTTCGGTCCCGTTCGGACACAGCCCTACTGAACCGAAGGAGCTCTGCTCCGCCTTGTGCCATGACGTCCCGATTGTACAGGAGTCGCCTATCCACGGTTCTTCGTCTGACGTGGTAGATTAACGGAACTGCCAATCTATCCTGTATCAGACCGCATCTATCTAAAAAGAGGAATGCCTCTGGGGGAATGAAGCCGCTCAAGCGTGCACTCTCAAAATACTCGTCGTTCGGATAGAACGCCCCGAAAATTAAATTGTTGGTCGAAGACATAGCTCTTGCAATGTGACCTCGAACGAGTTTTATCACGAAATTGTCAATTCTGTTGATTCGAGCCCCGTTGTACAGGACCTCGTTGGAATAATAATGCACATAAGAAGATTCGGCTGTTCGATATAAGCCGGTACAGCGTCGTAAACACTGCCGCTCGAACACCCGAAACTTCTCCATCTGAGAAGGGGCAACGTTGAACCACACAGGACAACCATAAACGATCATTGGCCGTATGAGGGCCATGTAGCAAATTACCTTCACTCTGGGGTCAAGCCGACTGCTAAAAAACAGCCGTTTCGTCAGAGCGAAGGCTCCTCTAGCCCTGGTCAGAGTAGCATTTATATGTCTGTCGAAATATAAATACTGATCTAACCAGATACCGAGGTACTTCACTACACTTTTGCTCGCCAATGGCTGCCCGTGAAGATCAACGATGACCATCTTGCGCCAATTCTTACACGTATCCCTCGTGGCCCTAGCCAACGGAGTCCGGAACAGAATTGTCTCTGACTTCTGGACATTTATTTTCAGTTTCCAGTCGTCGCAATATCGCTGAATCTTGTCGAAATCACGCTGCAAGAGAATTCTAATAACCTCAACCTTTCGGGCCGTTCTGTACGCAATTAGATCGTCGGCGTACGCAATTGCCTTTGTAAGACTACCTATCAGATCGCTGGTGTAAATGTTGAAGAGAATCGGCGAATTCACCGCTCCCTGTTGAAGACCATTTTTAATTGAGAACGTTGTGGTAGAAGTTACATTGCCACTTTTGACAACAAACTTTCTACCGTTAAGCATATCATAAAGTATATACAACAATGGCTTGCTAATGCCAAACCTGCTCAATTTTAGGTAAAGACCCTCTAACCATACGGTGTCAAAGGCCTTTTCCAAATCAACCAGGACAGCACCTGTGCATTGTTGTTTTGATTTATTCCATTGGATATCCGAAACGAGTTTAGACGCAGCATGAATTGTGTCATGACCCGCCTTGAACCCGAACTGTTTATCCGGAATTATTTTGTTGTCCGCAGCCCACTTAGTCAGAGCCCTATTAATGATTTTTTCGAAAACTTTGCTGATGCTCGGAAGAAGACTAATCGACCGAAGATTTGACGGGTTGGAGTTGTCCTTTCCCTTTTTCGGGAGAGGATGAACCACAGCAGTCTTCCAATGCACTGGATAATATGCATTATTCAGTGCATTGTTGAAGAGTGTGGTGTAAATGTCAATTGCTTCCGTCGGTAAATGTCTTAGTACAACGTTGGATATACCATCGACACCTGCTGACTTTTTATTTTTTATTGAATTGAAGATGAGCTGAAGCTCAACCTTCGTCACTAACAAGGTCCCGTTTGCTCGGCGATTATGGCATTTGCCAAGGAATCGTCATTGAACCGCATGAAACCGCGGTTCTCAGATCGCCATTGTGTCATATCATTTCGAAGGTAAAAGTGATTAAGTAGGGCTCTGTTTTCCAGGTCGTGGTTGGGGCGAATGCTAACATTCACCTTGTACACTTGCTGGAAAGCAGCTCCCACCGCCTCCACTTTTTCCTTCGGATCTTCAATTATGTAAAAGTCATCGTCAAAGATGGCTTCCTCTGGATCTATTTGCGCTGTCCTGAGTACGTCTCTGTTCTCTTCAGTTCTTTGGAGTTTAAGACACGGAAGGTCATTATCGTTTTTTTTCCTGAATATCTTGTTGATTTTGGGGAACATACTAGGGTCACTCGAATTAACTGACCGGATCTTGCGGTCCCAGTACTTGTTAATTGATAGCCTGTAGTTCTCCTTAATCAACAGATTGACATTTTTTATTGACGACTTCAGTGTCCTAACCTCCAAGTCGCGTGGGTCTGTAAGTCGTCTATGCAAGTTTTTGAGTCTTGTTAGTAAGCCACTCTTGTGCCTACGTAGTGCGTCAATTGTCGCGTTTCTGTAAGCGTCCATTTGTTCCCGTTCTTTGTACTTTGGGATTGTCCGTTCCATCGTTCGTTTTATTGTTTCGTCCATCTGTTGTAGGTGTTGGTCAATTTCTGTATTTGTCAGGTTTCTGTTGTTTGGTGGGGCTATGTCACTCGAACGAAGTTCTCTCGCTAAGGCGTTGGTGAAACGAGGCCAACGCATCTTACTGTAATTGTAAGAGTGCGTTGCAACGTATTCCTCCAACTCCACGCGTTCGTTCGGAATCTGCATTACAGCAGCCAGTCCGCAGTGATCACTGTCGTACTCGACTGTCTGTAAGCAGTTTCGAGGGTGATTACCCACTTTGTCTGTTACTGTCAGTCTAGTGTCGTACAGCAAAAGATCCAGAAAGGAGCCGCTTCTTGGATACGATGGCTTTTCGGTAGCCAGCAGGTCGACGCCATATTCAACGCTGTAAAGATTCATCAAATTAAAAAGATGATTACCTCTGGGATTACTATGTTGATTTCCCCAATCTTCATGTTTTGCGTTCAAATCACCGGCCAAGATGAAATAGTTTTCTTCCAAGCTCAGTTTCAGTTCCCTAAAAAGAATCTCGAGTTCTGAAGCAAAGTAAGTAACCTGCGGAGCTCCAGCCGCATAAGCCGCAATCATATACATCCGCTTCCCTTGAGTGAGAGAGATGCATACAACGCAAACTTCTAGCGTCTTGAGCTTTCGCAATTCATTGTTGTATATGACTTTATAATTAATGCCTTTTCGTATAAAGAGAGCGACACCACCCCCTTGAGTGGAGTCGGGCCGGTCTCTTCTTACGATATTGTAATTTTTATGAGTCAATTTGTGTTTGTGGTTTAGCTTAGTTTCGCTAGCCATAAACACATCGGGACTGTAGTCTTTCAACAATTGGAACATATTGGCTCTTCGTTCAATCCTTATCAGTGAATTTACATTCACAGCTAGGACTTTAAGGCGCGTCTCCGGCAGCGCGCCCATTATGGTCTAAATTGCGCCAGGCCAGGCAACAAAGAGTAGAGATGATCTACCCTTTTGCCTTGCTCCTTTATCTGACTTTGCAGCCCTGTTAGTTGACCTTGAATGCTCAACAACAAGGCTACAATGTCAGGCTGCACCTCTGGTGCCTTAGGCACAGGGGCCTTGGGGGCAACCGTTGGTGGAGCCTGTCTCGTATTCCCATTCCCTGACACCATTTGGGCGTAGGAAAATTTGGGATCTACGAATTTTTGTGTTGGAGCCTGTCGACTATGTGTTCGACTTTTTTCGGCTTTTTGGCTGGCCTGTTTGTGTTTCATTTGTTGGACCTTAGGGCAACCCCTATAGTTAGCGGGGTGCCCTTGGTTTCCACAAAGGACACACTTGAGCAGGGTCAAATCCTCAACCCGCTCATTCCCCAGCTTACATTCTCCCTCTTTGTGGGTTTCTCCGCACCTGACACAACGCAACTGCATATTGCAGTTGGCATTGGCATGGCCAAACCTCTGGCACTTCGTACATTGTAGAATGTCGTCGTGCCTTTTTAATGTCTCCCAGCGTACAGCTTGATTGTCGAGAGATGTGATTCTCTCGACACTATTCAAACTGCTTTGGGGCGATAATGTTACGAGGAACATTGGCAGCCTATAACCCCCTCGTCTTGACTTCACCGTAGTGAAAGGCTTGACCCCGATAAAATCGAGGTCGTCACTGGCTTTTTGGCGGAGCTCAGCTAAGAGCTCCTCCGGTTCCGTGCAGGAACTTATGCCCTTCAGAAGGACCGTCTTAAACTTTTCACTTTTTGGCGTGTAGCTGAAGAACTCAGCTGTGGCCTCTTTTAACAATTCTTTCACTAGCTTGTATTCGGCCAGTGAGAAGCACTGGACCGAATAATTCTTTTCTTTTTCGTTAAGAATTTTAATTAGAAATTTGCCCTTAGTGGCCGACTTACATACCTGTTTAATGTCCTGTATGTCAACTTTATGGGTCCTAATAGGTGGTATTTTTTCTTTTCCAGCCTGTGGTTGTTTCTGGTGTTGCTGCTGCTGTTGCTGCTGCTTCTGCGGCTTCTGTTGCTGTTTTTGCTGCTGCTGCTGCCTTGCTTGTAGCTCTTGTTGTTGCTGCTGCTTGGCCTTACTCGAGGTGGATGGGCCCTCAAGCATTGGGCCTGTCACTGCTGGTAAAGTCTTCAGTTTTTGCTCCGCTCCAGTGATTTTGGTAGCGGGCTTTGGTTGTTGCTGCTGTGGTTGTTGTTTTTGTTGCCTTGTTTCTGGCTTTTTTTGTTTCGCCTGTTGCTGCTGTTGTTGTTGTTGCAGCCGTTGTGTTTCTTGTTCCTCCTTCTCAGCTGCCTCTTTTTGTCGGCGCGCTTCAATTTTAGCTTTCAGTGCACTGAGAAGGGGCTCCATCTCCTCCTTCAGTTTTTTAAGCTGGTCCTCATAGGCATCTATTTGCTGCTTTTTTGCCTGCAGCACTTGTGCCAGCTCCGCTTCATCGGCTTCGTTGTCGTTGGGGGCATCAGGAACCTCCATCTCCCTTTCCTTAGGCTGTTCTGGTGGCGCTAGGCTTGAAAACCTATTTTTATTTTTAGGTGACCTATAGTGCCCCTCTCCATCTTCGGAGACGTAGTCAATGTCACCGTCTGATGACTCGCTTTGTGACGTCATCGCTTGTTTTTTTTGCTGCACTCCTTGTCGCATCGCTCCGCGCTTAGCAGCATTGTTCCTTTCTACAAGGTTAGGCTTAAGTTTTCTTTTAACATTTTTTGTTGTTGATGGACTATCAGACTGGTGGCCTGATGATGTTGCGGTGAATTTGTGTACCGCTGATGGCACATTGGCATCACCTGATGAATTGGCAGAGGTATCTTTCGATACCCCTGCTTTCCTCTCCTTCTCCATTTGCTTTTTTTCCCAATCTATAAAATCTACGATTTCACGATTGTGAAAAAAAGCTTCCAGATTTTTAGTGCACTCCGCACGGGATTCGAACCCACGACCCTTGGAGCTCTTTTCGGACGCCAGCTCCACTAGGCTCTCGATTTGTTGTTTTAAACAGTGGCAAACTGTCTACTTAATTGCCAAACACTACAAATGCACTTTCTTTTTAAATGAAATTAAAAATTAACTAACACTTGTTTTCACTTTGAAAGCCAAAGAACGACTGACTGCGGACGCCACTTCCACTAGGCTACCGATTTGTTATATAATACAGTGGCAACCAGCCAACTTTAGTTTTAATAAAACTATTGAACTTATTTAACTTTGAAATAAATATAATCACTGGCACTTCTTCACTGTTTGGAAGTCAAAGAACGACTAGTCCAACGCACTAACCATCATGCCACGGGTACCACTAAAAAAAACAATACAAGAGTGGTATAATTTTGAGGTTAAGTTGAGCGCGAACAATTTATTCGTTGTAGTGTGGATGGTTTGTGGAACGCGAATAGAGTTTGACAGTTCGTAGCAACCAAACTGCAATTCGTTACTACCAAATTGTTTTTACAAAATTGTCTTGTTTAAGAGTACAAAATGCAAATTTTATTATCCTAACATAAGTGTCAATTGGTTTCTTATAATTTAAATGTGTTTTTGCTTGAAATTGACTAGGACTGTTGGTGCTTAGCAACTATTATATTTTAACGTGGTCAGAAAGAAGCCCCAACCTGGATGGCCAGATCCTTAGTAACTCCAAGGGTGGAGAGTGGGATAAACCGCTTCTTACAGTCTTGGGCTCCGAACATGTCGTAGAAGCCCAATTAGGTGTTCATTAAGAAGTTCAACCTTACTGGAACTGTAGACGCCACCGTTTATTCCATTTTAGGAATTCCTCCGCTACCGTCTAGATAACAAGAGGTGCCTTAGTGGAAACACTTCTCCCCCTTTTTTTCGTTTGCTTTCCTCCACAGTTTTCCACTGGGCTTAAAACCCAATCTCCAGTTGAGGTACTACGCGCCTGATGTTCACGGCGTTGAGGTGAGAGAAGGAGTTGGTAGACAGAGGTGGATTTTAAGGAAAAACCTGTGGACGCTTGTGTCGCTTTGGAAGCACATGTCTACCATTTGAACAACTTTCTTAACAAACAAATATTAATTTTAACTACAATAAATATGTACTTACTTCCTTAACAACAAAATTAAACTCATTTAAAAGTTTATGAAGTTAAAAACCGCACTATTTTCCGGTAACTGAGATATAACGAAAAATCCAGTTTAATAAGAACTTTAAGATGACAAATTTTCACAGACAATTTGACTTAAAAATCACGATATATTCGAACTTCTCACGTTTTTATAATAATCTACTGTAATCTTTTCACCAAATATTTACCCACTTTTTGTCTCTAGATACACTTGTACAGTTAGTATTTTGGATTTCCACTTTCTCATATGGAAGTGATAATTACGTAAACATTTCTATACACCTTTTCAAATATAGTAAAAATAAAAACTTGTAAAGAGTTTTCTGTAATGATTCATAAGAAACAAGCGTCTCTTCAAGTTAGTGAAGCTCTTACCAATTAGAGGAGTTGCCTCTTTTTTATCTGTTTCCATTTTTAAATTCACTTTGATCGAAAACTTTCACAACTATCATAACTTTTGAATGAGTTCAGCAAATTGAAAATTGATATTTATTTATATTCTTTTTTTCCAGCGACCGACTTCTAATAAGCAGGGATGCTAAAGCTGTTGCAATTTTTGTTTACATCAGTATCTAAATGACTTGCAATAATTTCAGTTCAGTTTGATGTAAAGATATTGAAAGTCATTCATAAATTGTATTCCCCACTTCAATCACTACTGCTTACTATAATTATTAACACAATTATTGACATGACTAATTTTAAATGACAATGCTTGAAAAAAAAAGAATCATAAAGGGTGTTTTTTTGAGAGCCAACCAGTGTGGAATTTCAAAAACATTAAACACGTCTTAAACATAAAATAAATTTTGGTGCTCAACTGTTTGTTTATTATTTCGTTTCTATGTGTAGTTTTGGATATAAAGCATATGTCAAATTAATTATTAATTTGAAAAAATAATATCTTATTACATTTTTAGGGCTGGGTAAATTTATTAACTATTTTTTTTTGTCAATAAAATATGGGATGGTTTTTTATTAAAATAGTTTTAAAATTCCATACATTTTTGAAAAATCATTATAAGATATAAGTCTTCACGTTTTCAACATAATATTGAAGGCAAAAGACAGTGGCGTAGCTACCGCTGTATCAGATGTATCCATGTAACAGGGCCCCCGAGATATAGGGGCCCCAAAGATATAGAGCACAAGACGTGTGTAAAAAAATTCACTTAAATATTTAATAAAGTTTTATTACAAAAAAATGTTCCGATGATCGGAAGCAACTCGATGTTTTTCAAACTTTCATTACTCATATTCAAATAAGGCTGGTATTCGAATTGTTAGACCATGGTTATGCTATTCTAATATTTTGAACAAACCTTACTGTCACTTCTGTTGGTTGTTAGCAGATTGTCAAAGCAAATCGTACTCTTCCGCATGGATAAACGATGTCGTAGTTAGAACCAATTTAACTAAAAATATATCTGATCATGAAAACTCTCAGCAACACACAAACACTGCTTTAAATTATAAAAATTGATTACAAGAAGGCACCTATTTAGAAAGTGAACTCAACAGTAAAATAACTTTTTGGCGAAATGTTTTGCCCCGTATTATAAATGTCATAATTACTTTGGCCTCGTGCAATTTACCTTTAAGAGGACATGATTCAGATTCTGGAAATTTTATATCCATTATTCATTTAATATCTAATTATGATCCTATTTTGAAAGAACTCATTTTGAAACCAAAAGGTGAAATAAATTATTTAAGCCCTACAATTCAAAATGAGATAATTGAATTGCTTGGTATCACATTAAGATAAAACAAAAGTGATACCATTGAGAGAAAAAGAAAGAAATCAAAAGAAATTCAGTGATCTACTTAAAAAGTCCAAGGAATTAGCCAACGATTGGGGAGTGACGCCTGTCTTCAAAAATAAAAGGGGGAAAATAACGAAGCGGTTTTTTGATGAGTTGCCAGAAGATCATAGAATTTTTGATCCGGAAATTTACTTCAAAGGCAATATTTACTATTCCTGCTTGGACATTTTGATTGGACAAACTCAGCAAAGATTTCAAAGCCTTCATAGTCTTAGTAGTATGTTTGAAGTGTTGGAACCGGATAAGCTTTTATCGTTCTCAAATGATGAGATAAATCAAGGTTCAAAAAAGCTAGTGGAAAAGTACAATACAGACATATCTGCTGATTTTTGCAATCAACTAATTGCTCTAAAAACATTCCTTAAATCCGAAATCCTCAAAATTCATTCCATAAAAGAACTTGCTAAATTATTAGTGATCGAATTTAATAGTTTTGCTTCTAGTTTTTCTGAAGTAATAACAGCATGCTTTCTCTTTTTGACTCTTCCGGTCACCACAGCAACAGCTGAAAGATCTTTTTCCAAGCTGAAAATAATAAAAAATTATCTCAGAACTTCAATGGCACAGAAGAGGTTGTCAGATTTATCACTTTTATCAGTAGAAGCAGATAATCTTGAAAAACTGAAATCTTCTTCAAGAAGATTTAATAAATAAATTTGTAGAAAAAAAGGCAAGGAAAGTAGTACTTTGAGAAGAAGTGCAAATATTATTTAATTTTTTTTGTTGAGCTTTATAAAACATGTATCTATATATTATGTAGTATGTTTTGGTAAGAGGTGATGGGGCCCAAAAAAAATTGGATACAGGGCCCCTAAAGGTCTAGCTACGCCACTGGCAAAAGACTAAACTTTTTATGTTCAGTAACCGTTTCTGACAATAAACAAACACAAAAACGACTTAAAATTGATTTTTTTTTTCTAATAATAAATCAGTTTTCAAACTATGCTGTCTCAGTGACAAGTTAGTAATGGACGAAAGTAACTTTTAAAATATGTGAAGTTTAGATTCAATATTAGTACAAATCATAAGACAATGAAAGCATGAGATTCAAGGTTTTTAGAAACCTAATTTACAAGATTCAACTGAATGATAACTAATCTAAATTTCCGGAAACTGGGTGGGATGCTTAAAAGATTTAAATTGTAATTAGAATTTAAAAGCTGGTACTTTGCATACTTACTTACTTAAGGTGGCGCTACAGGCCTGTGTGAACTAGGGCCTTACCCAACAATCTTCTCCATGTGCAGCCCGTGGAGTTCGTCGTTTCTCCACTCCCTGTACTTAGCATAATCATCATACAATATAGGTATCTTTTTTAACTAAGCTTTAAAAACGCTGTTTTATGGATTTTTAAAGAAAAATTTGCCTAATAGAAAGATTTATAGGTCAAATTAGAATTCAGGACAACTTAATCCATTGAAAAGCTTATTTTTTGTTGACTGATGTAATTATTTGAATTAGTTTTAGTCGAAGTTCGGATATAAAGGCACCTCAGCTACTGTTATTTGAATTTTCGAACCACCACTCTATTTGATGTTCAAATTATGTTGACTTTTTATACATCTTTCTAAGATGTCTAAAAACGTTTTCATTCAAGTTGGCAGATTAGGAGGAATAGATTCAAACAAAAGCCCTAATCCAGACGAAAAGCTCTTTGTTGAAATCTTTTTGAAAAGCTGATGTACAAATTGAAAAATCGAATTAAAAAAATATGCTTTAAAGGTTTTGACCCTAGAAATGTAAAAAATGCTAGAATTTAATCTGATAATTTGGACCGTATTAAAAAAAACATTGCTGTTTAAAAATAAAAACAAAAACAAAGAATAAGACACCCTTTACATCTGAAGAGACCTCTATCGTTTTATTCTAAATAAAAATCACTGAACCACGGAAAAGTGTGGGAGGGTAAAAAGATTTGGAATTCATGTCTACTTAAGGTATAGGGTTCAATTTAAAGGTATAGTTAAAATCTCCCCCAAAAAACATTTCTACCCCAATTTTGACGAAAAGAATTAACTTTTAAGAGCTAAAACTTTAGAACTAATTGACGTACACACGTGATATACCGTAATAAATCGTTCTGTAAACAATTATATTTTCTGAAGCTTTTCCTAAGATACAAAATTTAACTTTTGGAAAGTTATTAAACAAAATACAGACAAAAGTATTACTTTTTTCGGTTATGCACCTTTTGGTTTTTTCAATACAAATATTTTTGAACCCTACGAAAAAAAGTATTAATATCATTTTTGTATAGAATCGCATGAGGTACAATTTACCAGTAAAACTTTTTTCAAATAAACCTAAAGTTTTTGAGCAACTTTCAAAAAGTTTAATAAAACCTCTGTTTGACCCCCTTAAACATTTTTTACTGTAGTTCAAAAAAGAGGCTCCCCACTTAAATTCACTCCTGTCAGAATTTTTCAAAATAAATTTTTAAAATTTCACATTTTTATTGTTTTATTAAATGCGTAAGTACCAAAAAGTATAAAATTAACTAAAAATCTCTTAACCCGGTCAACATTTGATATCAAGTTATAAAATGTTTAGAACAATTTCGAAGCATGAAGATCGTCGCTCGTCTGTCTGCTACAAATGTATAAAATTCACATCCCTCCATTAACAAATATGAAAAACTGCATTGTTTATATTTTCACAATGATATCTTATAAGAATGATGAAAGTTACATACCTACTTACGTTCTAATTAGTTATCTTGTCCACTTGTGATTTACGAGAAATACTCTGGTTTAAGGGTTATTTTTTCGGTTTACAAAAAAAATTAACACTTCAGATTACCTTAATTTTCTAGTATTGTGATTCAAAAACACCAATTAATTTCGAGTTTTTTCTTTTTTTTTTTATTTTAAAATACGGAATTGTTAAAACAGAATAGTTTAAAGAATAACATTCATAACAATTTTGTATTAACTTTAGCAAAACATTTTAAAAACATTTAAATTATCTCTGATTCTAAATTCTGAGAAAAACAGTATTTCGACGACTTCCGATTGAATTGCTTTGTTCTGTGTTTTGAGACATTTTTAAATCATATACCTAAAAACACGTAACATTTTGATATTAATAATATTATTAAATATCCCTATAGTATATCAACTATTTATTCATAACAACTATTTTCCCATCAATTATATTAAATGTCATTATGACTGTCAACTACAAATATTGTTAACCTATTGTGAATATTTTTTAATTGTGATCTATTGTGAATTAACAAATCGGTATTGTTTTCAACAATTTTCATCAATTTTCGTATTAGCTGTCAATTTCTCTATCTCAATCGTAAATTTGCAGTCGATGAGTTGGTAATAACTAAACAAATAATTTTAAAATGACATTTTTAAATCAACCATGGCATAAAAATATAATTATTTAGGAACAATCAGGAACAAAACAAAAAGCATTTGGCCTGTTAATGGAAGGGAACAGTAAACTCGCCAATAACACATCTTTTTTACATATTGTCTTTAAGTTGCCTGGAGTAAATAAAACAAACATTTTTGTAAGTTTGTCTCCAAAGATATAAATGCCATTTGACTTGTCAACAAAACCGCGTGATTTATTCCAAGACACAACTCATCCTAGGACATTTCATTTCGGAAATGAAAAATACTTGTTAGCATACTTAACGAAAATAATTGTTTGTGTATTCAACTAGTTCGTTCAAAGCTTTTTCCTTTGGATAGCTTTATTTTAATTTCATATTAGAAGAACCAGGATGGAAAGTAAATTATCTGAAGATAAAAAAGAGAAAGAACATGTATGTTTAAATTGTAAAGCGATCGCCTATTGGTTGTTTATTTAGGCAGGTGTCTAAACCGAATAAAGAATAGTTCATTGGCGAGCTCATCCATGTTTATGACGATAATGAAAGAATGTTATTAGTAGGTAGAAGATACCTACTACAATCCAATCACATTCCTTCTTTTCTACAAGTTTTCAGCGCAAACATGGAGTTATTACGTTCAGTTTATTTTTTTCGTTAAATTTTGAAAAGAAACAAGCATACGAACAAGTACAAGAAATTACTATTCGTGGATTGTTTTTGAGAAAATTAGAAATTTCGTTTTTTGACCAAAAATTGTTAGTTTTGATCTTAAAAAAATTCTTAACGCAAATCTGCTCAAAACCTTAACTTTCAAGTTTGAACTCAATCGACCCAATGATTTAGGCTGTAGGAGCGTGGATAGACAAACAAAACAGACCGGACGGAATCGCGGGACCCATTTTTTTGACTTCTCTACCATCGTAATATCATGTTTGATTAAGATTTCGAGTTCGAAATTTTTTACGAATGCAAAGCTTGTCAAAATTGATATCCGCAATAAGAATTAGTATTATCTCGTTAAGAACAAATATGTGCGACATGGTAATTATACAATTATCTTTATTCTAATAGGAATTATATTCTTCGACTTTTATTCATGTATTAATGTATTCACAATACATCACCCGATAAGTAAACAATACAATGAATAATTCGATATTTGAATATGTATGTTTAAAAAGGAAATCAAAGTCGCATTTCAAATTAAATTAAAAACCAAATGAATTCAAAATAGTTACATATAAAATATTATATCTAAAATATCAATTTCTAGCAGGCTTCGTTTTTAAGAATTGTACAGTGTAATTTTAAATATAAGTTTCCAGAAAAAGAATTATCACAAAATAAGCAAATAGCTTTTAATAATTCCAATTAAATCTTGGTTTAAACTTCAATTTGTGTTTAAGACACTCAAATGTCACTAAGCGGTAAACAAAGCCAGTTATTGTGTTGTCCAACTTATAAATTAAAAACTTAAATAGATATGTATATAGTTTAATTAAGGGTATCCCTTGGATGGGTTTAAGTCTGAGAGAAACAAAATAAATGCTGGTGTGCCCCAAGACTCGGTTCTATCACCGAAACTCTCTGTTGTTTTTATTAATGATCTTCTGTCTAAAACTTCTAATCTACTCATTTTTCTAATATTTTCATATTCGTTTTAACATTCACAGCCATGCTCCTTGGATATGGATCTTCAACGGAAATTTGCATGTCTTTTTATAAAAAGTTTGAACGTTGAAATTATGTGTGAAATAAATGGTGATTTTTTAAGAGCTTGAGAACTTAAAAAAAAAAAACGCATAAAATTTGCAAAATCTCATCGATTCTTTATTTGAAACGTTAGATTGGTCCATGACATTTACTTTTTGAAGATAATTTCATTTAAATGTTGACCGCGGCTGCGTCTTAGGTGGTCCATTCGGAAAGTCCAATTTTGGGTAACTTTTTCGAGCATTTCGGCCGGAATAGCCCGAATTTCTTCGGAAATGTTGTCTTCCAAAGCTGGAATAGTTGCTGGCTTATTTGTGTAGACTTTAGACTTGACGTAGCCCCACAAAAAATAGTCTAAAGGCGTCAAATCGCATGATCTTGGTGGCCAACTTACTGGTCCATTCCTTGAGATGAATTGTTCTCCGAAGTTTTCCCTCAAAATGGCCATAGAATCGCGAGCTGTGTGGCATGTAGCGCCATCTTGTTGAAACCACATGTCAACCAAGTTCAGTTCTTCTATTTTTGGCAACAAAAAGTTTGTTAGCATTGAACGATAGCGATCGCCATTCACCGTAACGTTGCGTCGAACAGCATCTTTGAAAAAATACGGTCCAATGATTCCACCAGCGTACAAACCACACCAAACAGTGCATTTTTCGGGATGCATGGGCAGTTCTTGAACGGCTTCTGGTTGCTCTTCACTACAAATGCGGCAATTTTGCTTATTTACGCAGCCATTCAACCAGAAATGAGCATCATCGCTGAACAAAATTTGTCGATAAAAAAGCGGATTTTCTGCCAACTTTTCTAGGGCCCATTCACTGAAAATTCGAAGTTGTGGCAGATCGTTCGGCTTCAGTTCTTGCACGAGCTGTATTTTATACGGTTTTACACCAAGATCTTTGCGTAAAATCTTCCATGTGGTCGAATAACACAAACCCAATTGCTGCGAACGGCGACGAATCGACATTTTACGGTCTTCAGCAACACTCTCAGAAACAGACGCAATATTCTCTTCTGTACGCACTGTACGCATTCGTGTGGTTGGTTTAATGTCCAATAAAGTAAACTGAGTGCGGAACTTGGTCACAATCGCATTAATTGTTTGCTCACTTGGTCGATTATGTAGACCATAAATCGGACGTAAAGCGCGAAACACATTTCGAACCGAACACTGATTTTGGTAATAAAATTCAATGATTTGCAAGCGTTGCTCGTTAGTAAGTCTATTCATAATGAAATGTCAAAGCATACTGAGCATCTTTCTCTTTGACACCATGTCTGAAATCCCGCATGATCTGTCAAATACTAATGCATGAAAATCCTAACCTCAAAAAAATCACCCTTTACTAGATCACTATGGCATGTGACAGTGACAGCCAAATACAAGTGGGTTATCATATGAACCCTATGAATTGACGGTGACAGTATCGTTTTAAAAGAATTAAGGTCTAATCACACCTCCGGACCAAATAACGCACCAAACGATGACTTTTTGTGGATGTAATGGCCCCTCTTCATTTACTTGAGGATTGTTAGAACCCCAAATACGACAATTTTGTTTATTTGAGTTTTGTTTATATATGTTTCGGCGCTTCAGCTTCAGTTTCACCTGACTTTTAGGAGTTCAGCCATAGAAATTCAATGCATGCTATCAGAATGGAGCTTCGACCTCACGTTTCGTTTGACAATCGTAAGGAAAAGAACGTAATGTAACGTAATATGACTCCAACCGGAAGCTCTAGTTGAATTATCTGGACATTTGCTTTGTCTGACAGCTAAACGACTGTAAAAAAATGTCAACAATAAAATATTTGCTCTTTGGAGGGATGAAATAATAGAAATGTAATTCAAAGAAACCTCGAAGCAGGCCCACCGTAAAGCAGACGACGCCAAAACTGAAACGTGTTTGTGATTCAGCCATCAAGCACACATTCAACGTATCTACGACGTTTTGAATGGTTAGCGGACTTCAGTTGTTGTGCAAGCTGAACCTTCAATGGTTGTAGTATGTAAAATACGCCATAATGTACCAAAAGACAGTCCTAATTCCTGAGAATCGACATATTCGGGTCTTCGGCAACACTTTCACTTAAGGCAACGGTATTTGCATAGGTCTTACAATATCTGTAACCAATCCAGACTCTTCAAATTTCTTCACAATTGCTTGAATAGTTGGACAGTTATGTAAAACACAATTTCCTCTTAAGAACAACATGTGGCTGTGGCAGAATCACCATTTTTGGAGTAGGGTTTAACAACTTGTATGCGTTGTGCTATGTACATTGATGTTCAAATGGTAGACATGTGCATCCAAAGCGACACAAGCGTCCACAGGTTTTTCTCAAAACCCACCTCTGTCTACAACACCTACTCTCACCTCCCCGCGGTAAACATAGAGATTGGGTTCCAACCCCAGTGGAAAGTTGTTGGGGGCAGCAAACGAGAGAGAGGGGGAGATGTGTTTCCACTAGCAGCAGCGGAGGAATTCCCAAAATGGAATCAACCGTGGAGTCTACAGTTCCAGTAAGGTTGAACTACTCAGTGGACACCTTATTGAGCTTCTACGACATGTTCGGAGCCCAGGCATAAAGAGTGGTTTATCCGGCTCCCCGTCCTTGGAGTTATACTAAGGATCTGGCCATCCAGGTTGGGGGTTCTGCCGTCGTTGTGACTTCCACGTAAAAGCCTCGAAGTTACGGACAACCTACGCAAACGAATTAAGGACAACGAACTTCGGATATGTACGTGGAATGTAAGGTCCCTTAATAAACCACGTGCGGCCGAAGAATAAGCATAGGCCCTAGACTGCTATAAAGCAGACATCACCGCCATCCAGGAAATACGATGTGATAGGCTGGGCAAAAAGAGTATGAAAAACTGCGAAATTTATTATATATTATTTATATTATACCGCAAAAACCAACAGCGCTTATTTGGATGCGGCTTTGTCATTGGAGTCTGACTAAGCCAAGAAGTCTTAAGCTATAGGTGCATCAACGAGCGCCTCATGACAATACGCATCAAGGCTAAATTCGGCAACATTAGCCTGATATGAGCGCACGCCCCCGCAGAAGAGAAAGATGACAACAACAAAGATATGTTCTTCGAGATCTTAGACAAAACACATGAGCAGTGTCCTAGCTACGATATTAAAATGGTCCTGGACGATTTTAATGCCAAGCTAGGAAGGGAAGACATCTTTGGTGGAATAATCGGGAAAAACAGCCTGCACGACAACATTTCCGACAACGGATTCAGGCTCATAGATTTTGCTGCGGAGCAAAACGTCATGGTAGCCAGTACGTGTTTCCACACCTCAACTTCCAAAAAGGAACTTGGAGCTCTCCAGATCAATCTACCGTCAACCCGATTGACCATATTGCGATCGACGCCATAGATGTCCGAACTTCCCGAGAAGCTAACATCGACTCGGACCACTACCTCGTTGTAGCCAAGGTAGCACTTCGGGTTTCCTGACCCAAGGCAAAACAGGGAGATGCTGGGAGAAGGTAAAACGTCGAACGGCTACAATCGCAAAAGATCGTCAAATTCTTATCCGACCGAGTTACAAGTAACCTCTCTCGAAGTTTTCTGCCGCCAACACAATGTATCGAACACCAGTGGTAACATTGCCAACATGCAATCAGAGAAGCCGCCCCTGATGTGCTATGTATCAAGCAGCCACCAACAAGGAACCCCTGGTTTGATGAGCAAATGTCGGCAGGTAAATGCCGCCAAACAAAAAGCACACAAAGCGACGCTGCATAAGAGGACGAGAGCTGATCATGAGCTTTATGAGCAGAAGAGACGAGAGGAACACCGACTTGTTAAAGTAAAAAGATAGGGCATGAGAAGCGTGCGGTCGAAGATGTTGAGGGTTTAAACGTAGGAATGAAGTCCGAAAGTTTTATGAGCAGGTGAAACGAAATTCACAGGTACATAACCTAGAACCGAAGGCTGCAAGACGAAAATGGAAACATAATAGTGGAACCGCAATCAATGCCAAGGATATGGAAGGACCACTTCTGCAGACTGTATAACGGCGACGACGAACCGAATTCCGCTATCAGGCAGGATGATGATCCGTTCAACATAGACGACAAAAGCTAACAATCCCGTCCTCCTGACTTAGACGAAGTAAGGATTGCCATATCTAAGCTAAAGTCTAATAAAGCCGCTGGAGCCGATGGCTTGAATGCCGAGCTCTTTAAAGCAGCTGGAGATAAGTTGGTTAAGAGCATGCACCAACTTAACTGTAAGATATGGTCAGAAGAAAGGATGCCCGATGAATGGAACCTCAGTATTGTTTGCCCGATTCTGAAAAAAGGAGACCTTCTAAACTGCACCAACTATAGAGGAATCAGCCTACTTAACATCGCCTATAAAATCTTCTCTGCCGTAATATTTGAACGTCTTAAGCCCATCGTTAACAACCTCATAGGTCCTTATCAGGGTGGTTTTAGACCAGGAAAGTCCACAGTTGATCAAATATTTACATTACGGTAGATCCTAGAAAAAACCCAAGAACACCAAATCGACACCCACCATCTTTTCATTGCTTTCAAGGCCGCATATGACAGCATCTACAGGGACGAGCTGTATAGAGAACTCACGCTGCTCCATAAAGGTTGGAAACAACTTAAGAGAACCTTTCGATGTCAAAAAAGGTTTTAGGCAAGTTGATGTGCTGTCATGTGATTTTTAAAACATCGTGCTTGAAAGAATAGTGCAGTTCTCACATGTCAACACTAGAAGCACTATCTTTCAAAAGTCTGTCCAATTACTAGCATATGCTGATGACATTGACATAATCGGAAGAACTCAGCGTGATGTCAATGGGGCTTTTGTGAGTATTGAGGCAGAGGCGGCAAAAATGTACATGCTGTCGTCAAGAAAGGCCATACAACACCGACGTCTTGGTCAAAACGTCACCATCGACAGACGTAACTTTGAGGTAGTAAAGGCCTTAGTCTTCCTAGGCTCCGCTGTAGCCGCAGAAAACAACACCAGCGCTGAGATCAAACGCAGAATGACTCTTGCTAACCACTGTTTGTTTGGACTATGAAAGGAATTGAGTGGTAAATTCCTCTCTCGAGGGACCAAAGTGTCGCTATATATTACCCTTATCATACGGTGAAGAAGCATTTACTATGACAAAAGAGGATGAAAGCACCTTGGGTCGGTTCGATAGAAAAGTTCTTCGTGTCATCTACGGTTCCGTATGCATCGAAAAGGAGTGAAGGGGAAGATGGAACGACGAACTGTACGGGCTGTACAGCGACGTAGACTTAGCCAGAAGGGTAAAAATCCAACGACTAAGATGACTAGGTCACGTAGAACGCATAAAAAACCAATGCTCCGGCCGGAAAAGTCTTCGAATCCACACCCACAGGACAGCGCAGCAGAGGAAAGCCGCGGATCATGTGGCGCGCACAAGTGGAAAGTGGCCTCACCCAACTTGGAGCGTGAAACTGGAGACATCTAGCTAGGGACCGAGCTATATGGAGAAGTTTGTTGGGTGAGGCCCTAGTTCACACAGGACTGTAAGGCCACCTTAAGTAAGTAAGTAAGTATGCGTTGTGCTATAGTTAAGCGACCTTTTTTCGTAAATGATGGTTAGTGCGTTGGACTATCGAACCAGAGGTCTTGGGTTCTAAAGTTTCCTTCACGGGTACTGCCTCTTGTGAGATTGACAAATTCTCCAAGAGTAATGCTCATGACAACGGTACTCGCACACATGACTGGTTGAAAGTTGTAAGTCACTAGGCCCTAGTTCTCAACGTAAAGAAAACTGTCTATTGAATTATTCTAAAATTTCATTACAAAATTTGTATTTTGCGTTGCATAAAATTATTCTGGACGTTTTTTAATTTGTAAAATATTCGAAATTATTTTTCAAAGTTAAAAACACAAAACTAATCCAATGTTGTCATTCAATTTTATTTACATAATTATGATTTCTTTTAAAGACTATAAACAATATACACTTTTTTAAAACTAGAAAAAAAAAACATTAAAATTACAATTAAAATTATAACTAAATATTTACATAAAATTACAATAAAAAAATATACATTTAAATAAGAAAAGCGTTTACACCCTGAATCAGCTACAACCTATTTATAATATAATTGTTAAGAATTTAAAGGGTCCGCTGAAAAAGACCCTTAACCCACTTATATTGCTATAATAATTAAACAATCCCAGAATCCATTTTCAATATAATGTCACACTTTAAAAAACAAAAAAACTTATACAAAAACAAATAATTATTAAAATTAACTTAAACTAAGATCTTTTGTGTGAGTTTAAAATTTGTATCACATATAATTTTTTGTTTGTTTCTCTCCATAGATCCTGGCTCTTGACAGCACTTGAGTATAGGATAAGTAAGTACGCCACCATCATTGGTTTTTCACGGCAATATTAATTATTGGATAGTGTTGCCACTTTTTATGTTATGGTTTCTGTTTCGACATAACCATTATGGACGTAACCTCCTTGAATATCACTGCTATCTAGAATTTTCTCGAAAACGGTATCGAGACGGCAGCGATTTATTGTGAATCGAATTGAAGTATTTTCAGAAATAAGGAAATTCATTCTTCGGAAAAGTTCGGCTAGGGTTGGATTGGTTTTGTCTTCGGGACTTAAAGAGGAATTATCATTCTAAAGAAGGAAAAAAGAAATCAGTAAACCAATTTGGTTTTTAAAATGTTTTTCAAAACTTACCTCGTGATGCGTTTGCTGAATTTTCAAAACGAACTTTATTGAATGTGCATACGTTTGAATATCAGTGCAGCTTGGGAAAGTTTCATGAATTTTCTACAAACATTAAAATAAATCATTTAGAACAAAGGTTTTTAGATGTGACTTAAACTAGAGCTAGTTAACACTAAACCCCAGTGCTTAACAAACTTTTGAGTCATTTCGTCTACATTTCCATATTTGACTTACTTTTTCAATATCCCCAACCTGTCCAGCTCCACAAAAGACAGCAACGCTGTAATATCCACCATATTGCATCTTCAGAGTTTCTGGTCTGCTACAAGTGAGCATTTGTCCGTCCTTCAAAACCGCAATCCGATGGCAAATATGATCAATCTCCGATATTGAGTGCGATGTCAAAACAATAGCTCTCTGCTCAAGAATCAAGTCATCAATTGCGTGATAGACTATTGATCTTGTCACCGGATCCATATCGCTGGTAGGTTCATCCATTAGAACCACATCGGTCCAACCGAAGCACGTTATGGCAACATTTAGTTTCCTTCTATTGCCGCCACTTAGGTTTTTCACCAAAACATCTTTATAGCTTTCTAATTGAAACGATAGCAGGGTACTTTCTGTCAGCTAGAACAAAATTAAAAAACAAAACGTTTTAAGTCTTTTTATTTTATTTTTTTTTTGGTTGAAAAATTCATATTCAATTTTATAAATGATGACTTCACCTTGTGAAGATTGTGATCGATTGCAAGAAACTCTCCCTGAAGGCAATGCCTCAGTTCGGCCATCGTTTCAACAGCCAACTATGTACGATCATTTGAGTAGCTTTACTAAGTTCAAGGAAGACAAAGCTCTCGCTAGGAAATTGCGAGCCAAAGAGGACGAACTTTTGACATTTAACAAAAACTTCACCAGTTTAGAATTTGACAAGACAAGTGGTGAAATATTGGACAAGTCTGAGATTAGAAAACATCGATATAATTTGAAAAAAGAAGATCGCTTTCATCGACTGCCAGAGATAGTCGAACCGGAGAAATTATGGAAGAATCAACACGATGATGTGAAATTAACTAATTCATTGACCTCAATTTCAAGAACTCCAATATCATGTCCTGTGAGTAGGTGTGGCAGCACCATAGGAGTGACATCACTCCTGTCACATTTCATGAGAGATCATAACGAAGATTTGACAGTTGAATTCATGAATCTCTACACCAATGGACGGGCGATTTTGCTCTTTGAACGAGATATGTGGAATTTTGGAGAGAATGTTTGCTTAGGGATTTTATCCTATGGAGGAATAGAAAAGTATGTCACTAGAAGGTCCTCATGAGTTCTTATTTAAAATAATTCATAAAACTTCTTTGTATAGTAAAAAATCATCTCGGCCAGCTTTGAGAGGAATTTGCAAACAGAATTCATTTCTTTCGGAGACATTTGCTCATTTGGAGAATCATCTTCCAATTTTAGTAATGGCCTGCAAGACTTCTATATGTTCCCTCTTGGATGATAAGGAACTTGTAAACAAATTTAGTAATTAAACTCAATTCAATATTTCACAAGAATTTTGTATATTTTCAGTCAAAAGAACTTATTGATCGAGAAGATCAAACTAAACATATTCTTATAATTTGGTTGGCAACTGTTCAAACTACAAAACCTATATTCTGTACAATTACGGCTTTTGATAAATTAATGATATCTTCTAGAAGTACTATTATTAATGTAAAATTTCTATATTAAATATTTTGTGGGGGGAGTAATGTAATTTTTTCTTACAGGTTCGAAGCTTAGATTCTCCTCAAAAACCTGAAGAATTTATAAGCAATGAAACAAATTATTTGATGCTAAATCACGGTGAGTTGAATATTCTTTCGGAAGAAGGCAAAGAGTCCATTCGAGTGGAAATCAAAATTCAGGAATTTATTGAATGATTTAAATAAATAACACAAATTACACTTCATTCCATATACGTCTCTTTTGTTTAATTTAAGATATGCCTCAAGGCAGACCCTTAGGTCCGCTTCTTTTTATTCTTGCTTGTATTCTTTAAATTTGTTTTCGAGTTTTTCACCTATTAATTCATAAGAGACCTTAATTTTTTTGGAAAGTGAGTATTATTGAGCTTTTCAAATAGTTTGAGAAGATTTTGTATTTGTTCTTAAAGCTATTTGTGGATTAAATTAGAATGTGCTCTACTTGTTTCTTTGGAAAGAAGACTGATACAAATCTCAATGCAAGCATTGAACAATAAACATTTCATTTTGAAAAATTACCTTTTGAATATCATTGATCCTTCTGAGTTTCCCATAGAAATTAATCATCTCCTTTACTGTCAAAAGTGAATCCAGAGTATTAGTTTGTGGGCAATATGCTATATCTTTCTATAAGGATCAAAGAAAAACCAATCACAAAATTATTTAAAGTTCTTCAAAAACAATCCCAATAAAACTTACATTAGCATAAACAATACTTCCGCCACTTGGTTGCATTTGACCGGAAAGCATTTTGAATATTGTCGATTTGCCAGCACCGTTTTTGCCCAACAAACCAAAACACTCTCCAGAAGCTATTTCAAAACTAACATCCTTTACGGCGTATTGTCGTCGGTTGAATCGTTTTGTCAATCGGTCTACTTTCAAAACGTGTCTCTCCAAAGAACCAACTTTTTCAGATCTCTTCAAAGAGTTCTGTATGGAAATGATTTTTAAATCATCAACAGGATCATCAATGCGTTCTTCTATTAGCTTCTTGAGAAGTTTATTAGCCACACCGCTTTCAATCAAAATATTCAATGTCAGAAATATAATTCCCAAAACAACCAGAGCACTCATATGAGGCACTAGGAGATCACTGGTAATAGGATTTTTGTAGGAATCAATATCATATCGACGGAAGAATTCGGCTACGACGAAATTTTTGCATATCTCAAGTAATCCATCGCCTAAAGCGTGTTGTGGGAATATCAGGAAAGCTCGATTCAAAAAGAATCGCCAGCTATCAGCTGTTTCGGATTGTCCAACAATTCCAATAAGAACCACCACTGCCATTGTGAAGATTGGGATGATGGCATTCATGCAGAAGATTGTCATAATGGCCATGCTCGAGTCAGTGAATAGCTTCTCAACCACATGGATCGCTGGAATACATGCAAAACTGGAAGGAATTTGATTGTTAGAACAAGAATAAAATTGACATTATCTAAAGCTTTTACCCATAAAGGAACGCCAGAAGGCAGATACCCCAGAGGTTTGATTTTGTTGTGTAGACGGGCATTCCAAAGGCAAGCAGAACTGTAGCGCATATAAAGATTCCAACAATTAAGACCTAGAAAGCAATATGAAATCAGGATATCAGGCTTTTGCAGAAACTAAAATATTAAAAAGCATTTATGGTTAAAGCTTAAGAAAAAACATTATAATCTAACGAAGACTTCTTTATTCTTGCTATAAGAAAAATAAGCTTTTCTGTTTCTTAAAAAAAAGCTCTTCAAAGTTTGTTCCATCCGATAAAACCATTAAGCTTACCAAATAATCCCAAACGAATGCCACGCCCCAATATGTGGCAGCATCCACCCCACACAGCATCTGTTGGAGTTTTTCACCCTTCATCCTTTCGTTAACAATATAGACCGAGGCCACAGCCATCACCAAACTTAACGAAATTAAAAGCACAAATGAGACGCCAGCGTCTGAAACCTGCCGAAGTCTAGAAATAAGAAGGCAGTATTAGAAAATTGTCATTTAGATTTTGGAAGGAAAGCCTCTCCCTTACATTGATGATATGCTGAACTCTCTGTCACCAAGCTTCCAGGGAACATTGAAAGCTGTTATCTTGTAGTCTGAATCATTCATCTCTGCCTGAAGAACATGAGAGTTAAGGTCATTTAACCAAGAGATCATGGAGTGATGACCCTTGTTATTGTACCAAACCGTGGCTCGAGTCTCATTGAACGTTGTGCCTCCATAACGTTTCTCATGGAAAAGATTATCAGTGTCTAGAATCCAGTAGAAAGCTTTTGTAGAGTTATCAAATTCCATGCAATCTAAGCCCTTGTCCCGGCATTCTGACTGCAGTAGACTGTAAATGTTCTGAGTGAATTCGGTGGGATTTTCCATGCTCAGAAGATTTGTTGTGTGTGGATAGAGATCTTTGGACAACTTCAGTGCTCGTTCGAAATCATCCTCCAATCGAAGATTCACAAACCACATGGCGATCATCTCAAATATTGCTGGCAAAATCAAGGCGCACAGAAGCATCCGATAATTCCGACTGAAGTGAGTAAAACGTTTCCCGAACAACAACTTAACTTTCTCCATCGCACACAGTGGTTCGTTGCGAATTAATTCCTGGAAGCCACCGGATTTTTTCAACTCAACTGGCTGCAGAGTTTGACGTTTGGATGCATAGCCGTTTGTCTTGTCGGACAAACTATTAACCTCCGTGAAGACTTCCTCGAGGTTCTTACTATTTATCGAATATTCATTGATTTTACCAGATTTTTGGAGACTTTCCAAATCATCCATGAGCTGTGGACAATTGTTGGATTGCTGATCGTAGCTTACTTCTAGTTTAAAATCAACTGGAGTTTCTTGAGCGATCTTAAAGCTTGTTAGACTTTCGTTTAGTTGTTTTTTGACATCAGTGACAGATTGTACATCAGGACAGTGTATTTCGAGATCAAAGTTTTCAGTGAAGAGAGCTTTCATAGTTTCCGGATTATGATGGGCAATTATTTTGCCCTTAAAGAAAAAAGAAACAAAACGCATACAAAAATTAAGGCCAAGCTGGTTTTGGAAAAGCTAAGGGTTTCTTACATTTTTCATGATTAGAATTGAGTCACTTAAGTATTCGGCCTCATCTAGAAAATGAGTAGCAAATATCACAGCTCTTCCCTTTCGCAAGGCTTCAATAAGATCCCAGATGTCTTTGCGGGCCTTGTTGTCAACACCGTTGCATGGTTCATCAAGGATGACGACATTGGGTGAACCTGTATAAATTAAGAAGAAATGTGTCGTGAAATTATAGAGCAATTATTTTAAACTAGCAGATTACTTAAGGTTTAACGCTGGTTGAACCAGAGTTAAACCTCAGATTATCATCTTCAACCGGGGAAGAAGGCTGAAAGTTTGTACAAAAGTTTTTCAAGAAGAATTATGCCGAGAAATTATTTTAAGCCAGCCGATTACTTAAGGTTTAAAGCTGGTTGAACTAGAGTTAAAACTCAGATTATCGTCTTCAACGGGGTGATGATTTAAAGCTGATCGTTTGTACAAAAGTTTTTCAGGCATTTTGCAATTAACCACTTACCAATAAACGCAATAGCTACGCAAAGTCTTCTCTGATAACCACCGGAAAGCTTCCAAGCTGGATAGTTTTCATGTTTTCCAAACTTCATACTTTTCAACGTCTTACTAACTATCGACTGATAACCTTGTTTAAGCTTTATCTTAGCATACAATTCCAAATGTTCTTTGGCTGTTAAATTTGGTATTAAAATATTATCCTGAGAACAGACTCCAATTTTATCATATTCTTCAGCTTGTTTATCAGAGGACTGTGATAAAATAACTCGTCCAGTTGTTTGGACAATTTGACCAGTTAACATTTTACTATAAAAAAAGAAACAAATAAAATGAAATTATGTTGCGTCAAGGAAAAGAGGTAATTCAACTTACATTATGGTACTTTTTCCAGCTCCATTCCTGCCTAGTAAACATGTCACTTGATCTCTTTGGAAACCTACTGAAATGTTACTAACAGCGATATTATTTTCACCGTAGATCTTAGATACGTTGGTCATGGTTGCTCCCATATTTGGGGCAAGTTCATCTCTTGTGACGTCAGTGAATTGATATTCATCTAAAAATTACTATCGTTTTAAATTCAAGTTCTTCAAATGTGAGATGTTTGAATTATTTTATTTGGGGGCAACATTTTAATCCACCGGTTCAACTATGGTTCAACTGATGTTTAACAATAGCTTAACCTTTTTAAATCGGTGGAATTATGATTTTTCAAAACCACAACAAACTCACCATCTGTCCAAAATTCAATAAGATAACCAATAGCAGCATAAAGGATGGTATCAAAAATGATTGTTGCCAATGCAAAACCAAATTCACCACTTAAACCGTCTTCGAAAGCATCACTAAATGTTAAACCAGTCATTTGTAGCTCCATTCTCAAGATATTATTCCAAGCTTGAGCAAAAGCCGATGTAAACGATAAATTTAAGAAGAAATTTTCAAAAGTTGTCAATTTAGCATCGTAGATGATAAATAAAATATAAGGACAAAAAGAGATTAGGAAAAATAGAGAAGTGGTCACTGAACCAACAGTGGCTGAGGTAAAAAATGTTGCACACATGTAACTGAAACAAAAACAAAAGAACTTTTATTTAAAACAAAAAAAGGTGAAAAAGTTTGAAGCTATCTTACCAAAATGAGATCAAACAAAGTCCAAATATTATTAGAAAAATTAGAACGAAATAAAATTTCGTATAATATAGAATGCTTCCAGAATACAAAATAATGCAAACAGCTATGAATATCAAAAGCATTTCAATGAAAGTTGTAATGCACCATGAAACAAGCTCCGAGGATGTCTTGAGGCCCATTGAACGCATTATCTGAAAAGAGAACAGTAAAGCATTAAATGAAGGGTTTGATGAAAAGTTGCCTTGTTTGCCTTTTTAATAAAAATAAACATAAATAAATTAAAACTGGCGCCCAACGTGAAAGTTTTTTTGTTTCTTTGTTTTGTTGTGTCTTGAAACTTGAATATTTCATTTCAAAGGGTATCCCCAAGTTGCTTTATTACAATTTAAATAAGACTATAGGAATTTCATATAATGATCTTATGTTTAGTATAATCAAACTGGCGCCCAACGTGAAACTGGCATATTTTTTTTTAATTATATCTTTAAACAGAAATGCTAACAAGAAACCGTTACTTAACTCCTTAAGAACTTATTTGACAACTAAAAAATAACTGCTTTGAGTTTAATTAATTAATTAATAATATTTACTTGGCGCCCAACGTGAGTTGCAACTTTTTTGTCCCGATTTTGGACTTCAGAATTTCGCAACTGTGTAGAATAAAAAACATTCACCTGAAGTGAACACCGTGATGTGTTGAGTTTCAGAGAAACAATGTCCCAAAAATGATGTTAAAATTCTCCTGGGATATTTTAACGCCAAAATTGGTAAAGAAGACATCTTTGGTAGGTCAATCGGAAGACATAGCCTACACGACATCACATCTGGAAACGGACTCAGACTATTGAGTAGCACCAGATTCCCTTGCCCAGATATCCACAAAGGTACCTGGTGGACCCCGACGATCGAACATGCAACCAAATCGATCATGTTGCTATTGACGGAAGACACTCCTCTAGCATACTTGGCTACGTACAGATCAGCCAACATAGATTCCGACCACTACTAAGTTGGTGCTAAACTGCGCGTACGTATATCTATGCAAGCTCTTAGGCGAACAACAACCTCGAGGAGAAGATTCAACGTAGGAAGACTGCAGCAGGAAGATACTGCCAATGCCTTTGCCGACCGAGTACCCCTAGAGCTTGCGAGCAACCCTACAATGGACGAGATGTGCCCAGATACCCACTGGTAGCTTTTTAAACAATCCATTAGGAATCCTGCAGAAGTGGTTAGGTTCCTCAAAGCCACCACCAAGGAACCCCTGGTTTGACTCTGCTCAAGCAAACAAAGGCAAAACGGAGGCATACAGATTGTGGCAGCAAAGGAGGACACGATCTTCCCGCCAGCTCTACGTCGACGATAAGGGGTGAGAACCGCTTGATCAGAAGAAAGAAAAAAGCCCATAAGCAGCGTGAAGTGAAGGAGATCCAGTGATGTTTTAACAGGAAACAGGTCAAAAAGAAAACAACGGGATTCACTAGTCGCCCTGGAGCCTGAAAAGATAAGGAGGGGAATACAGAGTCGAGACGTAGTAAATGCTAAAAATCTGGAGAGATCATTTCAACCAACTGCTTAATGGTGATGAAGTCAACGATTCCACCAGCGAGCAGCCACGTCAAATCCATTTGGTTGACGATCTAGAGTTCCACCCACCCTCTGCAGGCGGAGCTTTTTAGGCATGCACCAGCTAGTTACTAAAATTTGGTCGGAAGAAAGCATGCCCGACGACTGTTACATAAAAAAGATGACCACCTTCTCTGCGCCAACTACAGAGGCATTAGCCTTTTTAATTTCGCATCAAAATCTTGTCCAGCGTATCATGTGAATGCCTGAAACCATTTACTGACGAACTAATTGGCCCTTACAAGTGTGGCTTCAGGCCTGGAAAATCTACCATCGACCAAATTTTCACTCTACGCCAAATCCTGGAAAAAACCCAAGAACATAACATCGAAACAACCCATCTTTTCATTGATTTTAAAGCAGCGTGCGTCAAAATTGGAAGAAACTCGACCGAAAACTTCGAAACCACCAGATTACTTCGACAAGGTGATGCGCTGTCACGTAGCTGCTTCAATATTGTTCTTGAAAGAGTGGTGCGCAACACCAACACCAATACAAGTGGCACCATCTTTCAAAAATCCAAGCAATATCTTGGATTTGCAGATGACATGGACATTAGGGGAAGAACCAAACGAGCAGTGACGGGTGCTTTCTCTAATGTCGCAGAATTACCCTTGCTAATCGTTGTTTCTTTGGCCTAAGTAAACAGTTGAGGAATAAGGCCCTATCGTGAAGAACCAAAGAGACACTGTACAAAACTTTAATCATCCCAGTCTTGCTGTATGGTGGGAATGCATGGACCCTCTCCCAGGCGGATAAAGAATTTCTTGGTATCTTCGAGAGGAAGGTTCTGCGTACGATCTATGGTCCGGTTTGTGTCGACAAGCAAAGTAACATCTGGCGGAGAAGATTCAATCAGGAGTTGTACGACTTGCCACTGGTCAAAAAACTGCGTGTACAATGCGGAGTTACACACTCATCTTCTAAATTCCCAACCTCTTCGTCATTCTGACATAGTGAACACCACCATCCTTAATGAAATTGCCTCTCAAGCAATTAATTTAGGTCCCGATGAGGTTATAGCATGACTTGGAATTTTTCTTCTCGAAACTTTTCCGATTAACAATAGGCCGATTCGCGTCGCTAGAACCGCGCTACCCAAAGGAATTGGGCGAAACATCAAGATCGATGTATCAAGTCGATTCTTGCTGGCCCTGACGAAAGTCAGATGTCACCTAAAGAAATTATGATCCCTTATTGGGAGAATGTCATGCGACATCCTTCGCTGTCTTAACCACCTGACAGAATTTGTGGTGACTCGTTATTGTCTTTGACAATGCCTATCACTGCACTTGAAATAAAAAGATCTAGATTATCGATTGGTACATCTCCAGATCCTGATGGACTCACATCAAAAATTTGGTACCGTCTTCCTGAGGAAGTAGTAGCAATGATATTTAATTTATTCTTGTGGTGTGGTAAAGTACCACAACACCTTTATGAGGCAAAAATGACTCTAATCCCTAAGACATCCAATGCATCAGATCCGGGCAACTTTCGAACTATTGCGGTCTCGTCTGTGCAAAAGGCTTTCAAATGCTGTGGTACTTGACCCAAGACAACAGGCCTTTGTCGCTTCTGATGGATGTGCTATTAACACCACTCTACTTGATTTACTACTAAGATCTCAACACCAATCACTATCTATCTGCTACTTAGCTTCAATCGACGTCGCTAAGGCGTTTGATTCAGTGTCCCACCCGCTCCTTTTAACTTCGTTAAATATATAGATGAATACTATAGTAGGGCTTCGACTAGAATAACAACAAACACTTGGACTTCGAGTCCCATTCACGCCAGAAATGGTGTCAAACAAGGAGATGGTTAAGTCATTTCGAGCGAATGAACATCGAAGCTCCAGCCGATGGAGTGATTAAGTCGAGGCTGACGCACGTAAACTTGGTATTTGAAACTGGAGGCATCAAGCTAGAGAACGAGTAAGCTGGCGAAAGTTATTACTTGAGGCCCAGGAGCACAATGCGCTGTAGCGCCAACTAAAGTAAACTAAGAAATATTTCTTGAAGTCTCTTACCATAGTATTCCTGCTTTCTCGCATCCAAATGCGATGTCGTACACAGGTTGCGATTTGTGCCATTAATCCAATAAAGAATGCAAATTGTATAGCTTGACCCAAATAGAGTCCAGTCTTGAAGCTAGAAAAACAAAAAATTCAAAATAAATTATCCAACTTTTACTCCTTAATTAACAAAAAGTTGTACTAACTTATCTTTGGTGTAAGCAGGATAGGGAAACTGTTTTGTAAAGAATTGCAAATTCTCCACTTCGAATACGTCTCCAGTAAGCTTACTAGCTGCCATTCCCAGGAACAAATCCAACAGTCCTTGTGGAGAACGTCTTGCACGGACCAATCCATCCTCGGGCTCAATTGTTGTAACATCAATATCTTCATTGTTTTCATCGAGTTCAACATCTCCAGCTACAGTGGTTGTGGGTGGAAGAGTAGTTTCTCCAGCAATTTCTTCTTCATCTTCGTTCGAATTGAAACTGTCATTGTTGCTCTCCCGATTAACTCCATTCATACCGTCCAAGAATCCGCTCAAAAGACTCGAGAAACCACTTATAAGTCCACTACCACTACTTGAATTCGAAGCTGTTTCCGAACTTTCATCGTTCGTAAACCAATCATCATCATCATCGTCATCTTGATCCTGATCCTGACTCCCGTCCTCGTTTTCATCAACCCGATAGAATTGTACCAAGCTTTGAGTTGTCGTTGATGGCCTCGCGGTTGTAGGTCTGACAAGATTCCACTTATGTTTTTTATGCTTGATAATCCCCATATCGATGGCATGCTTTATCTCAACAAAACCTTGATGATACTTCATGTCAGTTTCCATTGCTCCAGCTGGTCCGGGAAACCAAAATCGTTTTTTCACCTCAACCGTCGGTGGTGTATTATCGGTATCCATGTGGAAATTATAAACAACTTCCTTGCCTTCGGTCTTATTAAAATGAACTCCAGCATAGTAGAGTCTCTTCTTGTTCATTGTGAAGGCCAACTTTTGAAGTTCGTCTTCTGTTTGGACTCCAACAAACCGATCAATTGAAAAACATTCCAGTAGATTTTTAATTGTGTGTACAACTTCAAAAACTATTGGATCTGTTCGTATTCCAACCATAACAGCTTCGATTTGTGCAATGTCAATACTGTCCCCGATAAGGGTTTTGACAATTGGTGACTTGGCCAATTCTAGAATGCTATCGAATTTAGCTTGGAACTCGGTGTTATTGCGGAGCTTGATAAGAGATTCGTCGAGGGCCATAGCTAAATTCACAAGACGGTTGAGTTCTTCAAAAGTGGTGTTAGACTGGAGAAAAACATTTCAAAAAAATCCAATATTAATTTTTTTAGAAACTTTTGTCTGTAGAATATTTGACAGAGTTTTTCATCGATCAAAATACATACTTACATATTTCATAATTGATTTTGTATCTTCTGTCACTGGTGAATATAAAATTTTTCCATGAATAATTGGTTTTATTTGACTCCATGTCAATTTTCCAAAATTACTACTTGTCACATCCAAATATAAACGTTTACAATAATTTGTTGGCATAGCATCGAGCTCATCATCGTTAACTTCACTAAAATCTTCCGAATATAAAATGTCACTAGCTATTGGTATGACATCTGTACTTGGAAATGGATGACCACAAAGTAATTTTCCACCTCGAACAAATGTCGAACGATCTATGTACAAAATTTATAGAAAAACTTGGATTTTTCCAAACAGTATAAAACTAAAAAACTTATACCTGAAAAAAGTCTTTTAATGTCAAAATTATATCCAAGCATTTGTTCAACTTGTGGTATGGCTGCAATTACTTTTCCAATGTGATCTGAAAACATCATAAATTGTTGTCAAATATTAAAAGTTGTATTTAAATGTCAGTCCGGACCTAGTTTGCTATATAAATGTCATTTTTTCTTTGACGTCTGTCAAGTGAACAAATAGAAAATAAAAGTCAAAAAAGACATATACTTACTTCTTATGTCATTAAAATTCTTATTAGTAACGAGAGATGTCACTGCAGCTATAAAATTGGCCTTTTCTGGCAGGTCAACAAGTGTATTATAAAGTGAGTCATCTTTAATAAAAATTTGTGCAATGTCAATAATTGGTTTCATTCTGAAAAAAAAAATCAAAAATTTAAGAAATTAAGATATATGCGCCATCTTTTGGAAGAATAAAAAAACTTACGGGGCATCTTCAAGCTTTGAATACTCCTCATAGTCTTCGGTATTTGTGCATCTATTCTCTATACTACAAATGTACGAATGAAAAAATGGTAGAACATTGTCTTTTGTTGGTAATTGACGTGTTGGAAATTGACAGTTGTCAACTTTGACAGCTCCAAATCTGTCACGAATTGTATAGAGCAAAAGGAATATAAGACATGGCCAAATAAACTGCACAACTGTCATCCACTAAAAACAAAAAGATTGTAACTAAAGTTCCAAATAAATAAAACGAAAGAAAATAAAACTTACTGGCTGTCGCATACGAACTAGGACATCTTTTTTAAGCAAAGCCTTTATCTGGGGGCCACTAAAAGCCGCCGCCTTTAGTGTCTTCATTGTACTTTAATAATAAATACTTTAAATGTTTCTAATTGAGATGCTTGAACGCCTGATGTTATTTCATGTTCTTATCTGTTGATCTGTAAATATAGAAATAGACATTTATAAACATTTTGATGACAAATATTATTAACAAAACAAAAAAAATTATAGAGGCGTAATAATCTAAATAAAATTAACATAAGCGTAACGATTGAACTATAATCATATTCTATTGGAATGTAATGTAAGATTCGCACTACTTGATCGACATGCGAGAGTGAAACAAATTTTATGCGTAGATCATATCATTTTTAATTGCTCCTATAAAATTTATATTCAATGCCATAATCGGCGACGACTATGGATGACGAGGACGAGTGGAATGCTAATCTGCTCTTAATATTGTTTTTGGCTTTGTGTAATGTGAAATGTGATTAAAGCAGAACAAGTGGTTGTTCTATGGTTGGTGGTAGAATAAAAACTAATTTATGAGAGTTGGGCTTTGCATGCGAAATACATTTTATAGTTCTTTTTATAGCAAGGAAAAATACCTTTTTGGGCAAATGTTCCATAAACTAGTTGCTAAAAAGAAACATAATGTGTCATTACGCTTGTGGTCGGACAATAATTTGCTATAATTTTTTTTTTCCAAAAAACATCCAAGTTTCCTTGCATTTCGTTGAGAATAAACATTTTCAGAGCTTTGGTACATTACTTGAACTAAAAAAAACAGTAAAAATAAAACCATTCATTCGAAAAGTTCGTTGAATATCCATCACCACATCACTTGCTGTTCATCGATTTTGAGAAGGATTTGACAGGCGTTAACAGTATATTAATCGGGCTTGCTTCGCGGAGGAAAGGTATCCCGCAAGAGCTCATCTCTACTAACAAGGTGATTTATTACGGGTCTTAATGTCATGTCGTACACATACTTAGGTTGTCAGAGGAGTTTGAAGTCCAAAGTGGAGTCAGACAGGGCTACATACTGTCACCAATTTATTTCTTCTTGGTGATCAGTGATATGCAGCGCACGGCCTTGACAGGAAACGGGGGAATACGATGAACTTTGACAACATACCTAATCCTCTTGATTATGCAGATGATGTATGCTTGCTATCGTACTAGATAATGGATCTCCATCAAATAGAAACAAAGGTGGAGAGGGAAGCAGAGATCGTGGGGTTGAAGGAGAAACCGAACAAGATATCGTTAGACGTATCAGAAAATCTAAGGCTGCGTTCGGGATGTTTTCCAATTTTTAGGAAACAACTCTCTCAGCTACGACGACAAAGCTAGCCTCAAATGTGGAATCAGTATTAAGTGCGTTTTTTTGGTATTCGATACATAGTAAGTGCAAATTGCCAAAAAAACGATCTGCAGTAGCCAGATTTTTGCATTTAAAAATTCGTATAATTGAAAGAAGATCTGTCAGAATAGTAATAATAAAAACCCACAAATAGAAGAAAGTTGAGTGAAAATCAAATGTTAAAATTAACTTAGCAAACAAAACTAACTAAAACTAATAAAATGCACAATTTTCCAGAAGAAATGGTAACAAAACATCTGGAAATTGAGATTCTATAAAAAAAAACGTTCATTTAACAATTGCTTCAAGGAGAGGGGGTTTGTTCGTAGACTACTACATTAACATGTGGTGTTCAAGCTAGCTTAAAACTCGCCTCAAGTCTTTATATACCTGAATCGAGTTAAAATGAGTTTGATTCGCCTCGATTCCGTCTGTCAATTTGTCTTGCTTAAATGTGTTTAGGGTTGGGTTAAGAAAGTTTTTGGTTGAACTATTCTTACAAAATGTTTAATTTGAAAATCAAGTTAGGTTAAATAGATTTTTAGTCGAAACAAATTATTACCACTTAAAGAAGGATTTCTTAAATTTTTACAAATTGGTTGAATGAAATTATTTTGAGAGATATCGAGAACCGAACATCAATTTTTACCAAATTTGCGTACTATTCCTTATAGATTTTATTTGTTTATGAAAAAACGTACTGTTGGATTCTTATAAAAAAATACAGAATATCGGAAATAATTTTTTCTGTGAAATGTAAAAAGAGTTTGAAGACAATATTTTTAAATTTTTCAGAAGCTATTTGAGTCGAAAGTAAATTTTTACCAAGTTTTAGTATTTTTTTTTGTTAGGTTTTTATTTTTGTAAAAAAAAAACTGTTGAAAACAATATTTCTTATAAGATAAAAAAAACTAGAAGCCTAAATTTCAAGTTTTTGAAAAGATATTTGAGTCGAAAATCAATTTTTACCAACTTTTATTATTTTTTTCGTTAAGGTTTTTATTTTTTGTAAGAAACTGTCAATTCGATTTTTTTCAAAAGTTTTTCTGAATGTTAAAAACAATATTTTTTATAAGGCAAAATTAGTTGAAAGCCAAAACCTCAAAGTTTTAAAATGATATTTGAGTCGAAAATCAATTTTTAATAACTTTTGTTAAATTTTCTTCAAAATCTTATTCTCAAAATCTTACCAGAAACGTTATTTTTTGTTATTTTGGAGAAAAAATCATTTTGTATTCGTAAAATTTTCGAAGTGACAAATTTTATTTTCAGTTTTTTTGATTTATAAAAAAACCATTAATTGGATTTTTTTTTCAAAAAATATACTTGTTTTTATCACGTTACAGTAAATTAAATTTAAATTTAATTTAATTCAAGTCTCTACCGTTTTCGGTTCATGAAATATTTAGAGGTCACCAAAATGTTCACCTTTTTTTTAAACTGCTATGGTAAAAAAAACACCGACGCAATTTCCTTGCGAGCCCTTTCTGCATCTATCTGTCGGTCTGTTTATTTGGGTCGATACCTCTACTGGTTCTTGAGCTATGGACAACAAAAAAACGTCACAAATGTACATACGTACGAATGTACGTACACACCCACGCACAGACATCTTTATAAAAATCTTTAATTTCGACTCTAGGGACCTTGGACCTTGAAACGTCGAGAAATGTCAAAATTTTCAATTTGACAAATCGGACCCATTACAATCACTTCCTATGGTAAGTTAAAAATGGACATGGATTAGGAAGCATATTCTTATATGGTGCTGAACTATTCAGTTCTTCATTGTTTAACACGAATCAACCTATTTCACTTGCACTTCATAAGTAACATTGAAACACCTAGAAAGTGCTGTCATACTTAATAATTTTTAAATCTTCTTGTGCGGTGGAAACACCAAAAAGATTCATTTCATCTAAATTGAGATAAACCTTTGGTGGAAACATAGCAAAACTTAATTATCTTTTCTATAGTTTTCTCTTGCAAAATAATATCACTTAGTCCATTTTCATTAACAAAACTAAATAACATCAACAGTAAGAAATTGATTCCCCAATGGAAAATACATACATTATTCCAAATGCACAACTACTCAACGAACACAGCCATCGAGATACGAATGCAATATCAATCGTACCAACATTTGAAAACAAAATCACATAAGATCCATTCGAGACTCGTATAAATGTCAAAAACCCATCCGTAGTAAGATTCTACTTTAACGTTTATCGGTAGTATTCATTCTGTGGATATTGTTTTTGTTATTCGTGTAAAATCCTTCTATACTATGGATAGATTTTCCAACAAAACACGGGTATTGTTATACGGTTGCAGCACCTAGAAAATAATAGGCAACGATTGCTATTAAACTGCAGACCTTCATTAATAGGTGTCTTCGAAAAATCTTATGGGTTTTCTGATCCAATCGTATATTCAATCTATTTATTTATCTATCTATTTAACGGGTCAAGAACTCATTGAATCTATTATGCGAATGTGCAAGTTGCAGTGGGTTAGACACACGCTCCAAACTAAAATATATTAACTTTATTGCATGGGAGTGGACTTACTCACTCAAGATTAAAGGAAAATTCAAAAACTTGTTAAAATCATATTTTTGGTCGTTAGGATGGAAAATCAGTTTTTGCTATCACAAGTTCTATAATAGACATTAAAATAACTGATATTTGTATGACAAGTCTTTCATTTCAGCTTAAATCTGTGGAACTGAAAACAAATATTTGTAGCCTTAATACTCAAACATCACAAAAAATTGATTTAGAATCTTTAAATAATCTATTACTTCATGAAAATTGGTCTGAAATTTACGTACAAAATGATCCTTCTTATGCATTTGATTTGTTTTCTAAGGTTTTAGATGATCTTGTTAAAATATGCCTTAAATCAAATACAGAAAAAGTTCGTAGACTGCATAAATTGAAGCCTTGGATGTCAGATAATTTATTAGGTAAAATACAGGAAAATAATCTTTGTCTGCAGAAAAAAAATTCAGAGTTATCAAAAGAAGTTGCTGCTCAGATAACCTCGTGTAGAGAACACTACTATTCTCAGAAATTTGAAATAGCTAAAGGCGATCTCAAAAAAAAAAGAGTGGGGCATCATTAATGAAATTTTTTCAAGGAATGTTTCTTTTGATTCACCCAATATTATTAACTATGTGGACCAAGAAATTCACTCTTCTTTAGATATGTCTAACATATTTAACATTTTTTTCACAGGAGTTGCCCTCGATACGCTTAAGACTGCTGGCTTTACAACCTTAAGCGATAGTTTCCGTTCAAGACATTGTTTTAATAAAGAAAATGGGTCTTAACACTGCTTTTTATTTCAGCCTATCGATTCTTACGAGCTTTGAACAATTATTAATTCCCTGGATAGCTCAAATTCTGCAAACCAAAACAGTTTTTCTAACAATTTTTTGAAAAGTATTGCTCCTAATGTCGTTGATGTATTGGACCATCTATTTAATAATTGTGTTTATAGTGGATTTTTTTCAAACAGCTTAAAAATGGCTGAGGTTATACCGATTTTTAGGAAAGGCGATTCTAAAAAAATTTAATAATTAAAGGCCAATATCTCTCCTTCCTGTTTTTTCTAAACTTTTTGAAAAATGATGAAAGTCAGAATTGTTTCGTATTAGGATAAAGTTAACTTTTTTAGTAGAAATCTGTTTGGGTTCAGAACGGGTAGATCAACGGAAGACGCACTTCTTCTATTTTGCAGCCAGATCTATACCAGTCTTAACAGTAGAAAATTCACAGCTGTTATTAAACTGATATTATCAAGGCATTTGATACTGTGAATCATGATCTAGTACTAATTAAACTTGAAAAACTTGGGTTTAGAGGATTCATTATCAATTGGTTTTGTTCATATCTTAAGGGTAGAAGACAAAGAGTTAAAATAAGAGATTCATTCAGTGGGCACTTAGATATAGATATTGGTGTTCCCAAAGGCTCGGTTCTAGGTCTCATTATATTCTTGATATATATAAGTTCTGTAACAGGTTTTACTGATGATATTAATTACGATTAAGAGGTAGTACCCCTGACATGATCGTTAGTGCGATGGACTGTCATGTGAGAGGTCTTGGGTTCGATCCCTGCCTGTGCCACCTTTGTTCACGGGTACTGCCTCTTGCGAGGAATTGACAAATTCTCCAAGAGCAATTCTTGTCATGAAAAGTGCTTTCTCAAATTTGCCTTTCGGATTTGGCTTAAAACTGTAGGTCCCTTCCATCCCTGACAGCAGTACTCGCACACAGGAATGGTTGAGAGTTGTCAGTCACTAGGCCCTAGTTCTCAAACGGACTGTTGCGCCACCCAATTTATTTATTATCCGCTACTAGTCTTCTACTACAGGATGCATCCTTTATTATTTTCACTAACATATTTGTATAATCACTCTTTAAATAATGTTATACATATACTCGTATTAGGAATTATTATATCTACACTTATTTTACAAATTATGTGATTTTCTTTTAATTATTTACTAGAAATGTTATATTATTTATCTTGGAAATAAAATCTAATCTAATCTAAAAAAAATCTAATCTAAGAGTCAGTAGACCGAGATGCACTTGAAGAAGAGGAATTGTCGAGATTGGGAAAAAGCTGAAAGGAGCTCAAAAACATCGACGGAAATCTCAAGGGATGGTGCGTAGGAATAGTTTGGGGCTCTATATCCACAAAGGATCACTTACAAACTTTAAAATTCGGAGGACCTAAAGGAAGTAAATATTCAACATTATAAAATTACCATAAGGAGTAGGAGCAATATGGCCGAATGATAAACTTTGTTTTGAAGATCATGATTTCGAGAAGTTTCCTGGTCGCGTAATTTCATTTCTCTTCGACATCAGTTACTAAGTTTTTGTTCTGTCCCATTAACATAGCAATACTTTAAAGGAATAAGTTATCCTGAGTTCGAATCTCACAGAAAAATCTTGAAAGGCATTAAAAACCGGCAAAAATAAACGTTATCAACACGTTTCAAAAACTTAATATCAAATCCTTCTTAAAACGACAACGGATTCCTGCCAAAATTAGTCTCAAACAGTTCTGCTTGTTTCTGTTCAAAAGCATTTTAGCATAAATGGTTCAGGGTTTCTAAAAGATTTATGTAAGGAGGATGCAATCTTACAACTTGGAGATTTTTTGAAATTTGTTTGGAATACTACATATTTTGTACATTTTTACTGGATATTGAAAATAGGGATCATAGATTTGACAAATCATTCCAATTTTCCATCCAAAGGCATCGGAAAAGTTCAAAAACTTTGCTAACTACTGAAAACAAGTTTTAGTAACATACCTTTTCGATTAGGTAACATAAAGAGCATTGATGTAATTTAAATAAAACAATTAAAACAATTAACTAATGGTGTTAAATAGTTCAACTTGGTTTGTTTCTTTGAAATATAAACAGCCTTGACACTTAACTTCTGTTTATCAACTCTTATTTATTATTCTTATCACAATAAAAAACAATTTGTGAAAACCTAATTAAGTGTGTCAATAAATGAACCAATTCAATATGCGTCATGATGTTATGTTTTGAAGATTAAAAAAAATACGGCAAGAGAAAACAATATTTTTGAAACAGACTTCATCATTTTAATATCACATCAATATAAAGATTTTGCCAAGCCTCTGAAGTAGACCTCAAATCTTGAAGATTATTTATTTTTAAATCCACGTTGTTTAAGTTTTATCAATCTACTCAAGGTTTTTGTTTATTGCGAAATCTTCTATTCCCTGTCGTGTTTATATGATTTAAACATTTCCTCAACTTGATTAAACATCACTTAAAAAAAAAAAACTTAATAAAATAAGGCATGTCTTTATCACGCAACATTGAAATAAGCCTTTCAAAAACCCTATCATACAAATTGTTTAAATATAACGTTTTTCTCACAAATCATAATGCCAACTTAATAATTATTTAATAATTAAGGTGGTAACACACAAGTAAAGTTATTTTTATTCGATTTCCTTACAAATCCAAGTTCAATATTCTTGAAAGCCAAACCAATAAGTTGTCTTAAATGAAGTTCTAGTTCAAGAAAAACACATTTCAGATTAAAGTCATATGTACGACTCGTAGATCGTTAACAATCAATGGTTCAAAGTCATGACTATGTCGGGTATTAGCTCTAAACTTAGCTATAAAATATACAAGTTTGGTTATCTAGCACGCAATGGCATAGAATATTCAGTTTGTTTTATCTTACTTACGAGTATCTCTAATTTAAACTTGATTTACAATGAGATATTTTTACAATTTCAATATCAGTATTTTTTCAATGTCCAGGTTATGGTCATTTTTTCAAAGCTGCGCTCGTAAAAATATTTGCATTTTCATTCATAAATGCTGCAATTCTGTAGTAAGCTCATACCATGACCACCTTGCATCTTAAAGCAAGTTGCTCCAAGACTAAAACTATAATGTTTTCCTATTTATTAACTCAATTTGCCAGTTTAAAGTATGTAGCTGCAGGCTATACAATAGCCAAGACCTTGGACAATTGTGATTTGCTTAGAATTCTCTGAAGTTTTGTATATAAATTATATGCATATTTTATTTCATTACAATTAAATCAAGGAACAGTAGAAGTCAAATAAATTGGTCTTACATTTATTTTGCTTATTCATAGAATATGAATGTAGAGTAGAATTTATAAGTAAAAGTTTACAATAATTGAAATCATCTTAACATTTTAAGAAAAACCTAAAATGTTGTTTTTTATTATGTATTTAATTAAAGCATGAGAAGTTTCAGTGGTTAGACAGCTGGAAATGTCAAACTCTGTGTGACATTTCGATTTTGTAAGCTTTGACACTTCAACATGAAACTTTTAACACCAGAACAATGCTTCTAATTGTGGAAATTTACTTAAAAGGCTAAAGTTAAATTTCCTTATAAGGAGTTCACTATGTTTGCTTTCTTTGACCTTCAACCTTTAGCAACGTGGACACATCTGCAATCATATCTGCACTAACATCTCTAAATGCAGAGAGTTCACTTCAGGAGTTGATTCATTTAATGCTGACTACCAGAATACTTAACTCAAAACTGGGCAACTCTTCTGGCAGACGATTCGTTAGTAGAGGGACATCGGAAGATGGTGTTCTATCCCCTTCCTCTGGAACCTAGTGGTAAGTGAAATCCTAACTAGTATGGATGCGGAGGGTTTCAGAGTGATAGCCTATGCGGAATTGGAAACGCAACGTACAGGAAGGAGTCAAAAAAGCTACTGTAGCTCACTTTTCTTGCAAAAAAGCTATTGGTAATAAATGGGGTTTACAACCCAGAATCACGCATTGGGTATACACATCGGTAATCAGACCGATTTTAATGTACGGTGTGGCAGTATGGTGGACTGTTTTAGAGAAAGGTATAAACAGGGATAAGCTAAAAAAAAAGTCCAACGTTCAGCTTGCCTATGTATAAGCGGATCGCTTCGCACGAGCCCGTCCGCGGCACTGGACACCTTGCTCTATCTTACACCTCTTGACATATTAAGTAAACAAATAGCTGCAAGCTCTGCTGTTCGCCTCAGTGGACTAACAACAACATTTGCCACTCCGTAATTCTTGGGTATTTAGAATCAATTCCAAAGCACTCCATCCCCCAACTGCAATTCGACAGAAATGTCAAGATTTCTATACCTCCCAGATCTTTCTGGGAGGATAGGACATTCCTGGAAGATAAGTCAATCCATTTTTATACAGATGGTTTAAAACAAAATAAGGGGTTGGTGGAGGTGTGTACTCTGAACGACTGAAATTAAGTCTCTCATTCCGCCTTCCCAATCAATGTAGCGTGCTCCAGGTGGAAGTTTTGGCTATAAAAGAAGTCTTGTCCTCTGATATCCGTATTTTCTCAGATAGTCAGGTTCCTATCAAATTACTGGACTCTGTCTCTACAAACTCTATAACAGTCCATAACTGTCGATCATCTCTAATGGAGATTTCACAACAGTTTAATATTCACCTTTGCTGGTTGCCGAGCCATAGAGACATTCCAGGTAACTATTAGGCACATGAACTCACCAATAACGGTACAGTGTTTGGCACATACTGGCATACCAATCGCTACTTGTTAACTGTTGTTATTGCAAGACACTGTGAGGAGGGCAGGCACCAGGTGGAACAAAATCACCACGTGTCAAGTCACAAAAAACATCTGGCCAACACTGGATTTAAAACGTTCAAGGTGCTTGCTCTCTCTAAACAGATCGCATATAAGCTCGATAATAGGCGTCACAACCGGACACTGTCTAATAGGAAGCACGCCACGAGACTAGGCGTATTCGCAAATGACTTTTGCAGAAGCTGTATGGACGAGGAAGAGGAAGAAACAGTTCTTCATCTTCCCTGCACATGCCCTGCTCTGGCCCGAAAACGCAAGAATTACCTAGGAGAATTCTTCTTTAACGATCTCAATCATATCAGCATAATCAGCCTCTCACGTTTCGTAAGGGACTCAAACTGGTTCCATTGAGCTTAGGGGCAAGCCTCAAGATTCATGTGGTATCACAATGGGCCATTAAACTGGATTAAGTGTGTCCGTGTCTATCTTAGACAGCCACTTCAACCTAACCTAACCTAGCACTATATCAATTTAAATTGATTGTTTAGTGCTGCTTCCACACTGGCGGAATCATCGGTCCTTACTAACTTGTAGTAAGAAGTTGTTTTAATCCATACCATTTATCACACTGAAAATTTTGACGTTTCTCTACGTTTCAAGGTCCTCAGGAAAAAATTTCACCACGAATATTATAGGAACAAACAATGATATTACCTCCAAAATAATTATGTGCAACGGAAAGTAACATTTTTGACATTTGGTAGTTTTTTTTAGAAAAGACGAAGTTTTTTTGAAAATAAAACATAAAAAATTCTACTAAATATCTTGTCAATAATCAATCTATCAACCTATATATATAAAAATGAATTGCTGTTAGTTAGTCTCACTATAACTCAAGAACGGCTGACCGGATTTATCTTACCTTAGTCTTGAAATGTTTGTGGAGGACTAGGGAAGGTTTAAAAGGCGAGAAAAAATCGAATAATTTCCGGGAAAACGCTAAAAACAGCCCTTTTCTATTTCCCATACAAACGTTTGCTATTCAATAAAGTTCATATTAAATTATAATCACTCACTGTTGTCTAAGCAATTTAGGTGTGTTCCTAACGTCAAACAGTCAAATTTGAATTTATTACCGCTGCATAAAGTTTAAATTCAATCATATCTATGAAAATAGTCTTCCTTGATGCTCCCGGAGTAACCCGAAAAACGTTATTAATTTCATTGCTTTTGGCGAGGATCAGATCGCGAAATGGTGTTGCTCTAGCGTTGGCTTCATCTGGAATAGCTGCAACTCTGATAGAAAGCGGACGAACTGCGCATTCTGCCTTGAAATTACAATTAAACATGCAAACCACCGAAACACCAATTTGCAACATCGTTAAAAATGGCATAATGGCCAAGATTTTACACGTACGCAAATAAATTGTTTGGGATGAAGGCACAATGGCCCATAAGGGGTCACTGGAGGCACTGGACAGAACATTAAAAGACCTATGTGACAACCAAAGTATTTTTGGTGGGGCCATGATTCTGTTGTCAGGTGATGTTCGTCAGACTCTTCCTGTTACTCTCCGATCAAATGTTACTGATGAACTAAATGCATGCCTGAAATCATCGAATTTGTGGCAGTACGTGAAGACACTCCAATTAACAACTAACATGCGAGTATTTTTGAAACATGATGAAACTGTCAATGTGTTCGAAACAGCTGTTAGATAGATGCAATGGGCACCTCGACCGGATTCATCACATTACCCACAGATTTCTGTAACATCACAGATTCAAAAGAGGAGCTTATTCAGCGTGTTTTCCCAGATATAGCGCAAAAGTTCAATAACCATAATTGGCTGGTTGATCGAGCAATATTAGCAGCGAAAAATAAAGATGGCGAAGATCTCAATGAGACCATTCAGAACCAAGACAGTTGATTTCGTTCAAATGACATAGTCAAATATCCCACGGAGTTTTTAAATTTGCTGAAATTGCCTGGATTACCACCTCACAATTTGTACTTAAAAGTAGGATCAGTTGTCATCATGCTGCGTAAGATTAATCAACCTCGAATATGCCTCATCGAGCCAACAATCATAAAAGGAAAATACGAAGGAGAGGATGTCTTGATCCCACGAATACCGATGATTCCAACGGATTTACCATTCGATTTTAAACGCTTACAATTTCCAGTATGTCTGCCCTTTGCGATGACAATAAATAAATCGCAAGGACAGTCTTTAGAAGTTTAGGGAATCAACTAGTATTTTCCCTGTTTCGGGAATGGACAATTATACGTCGCGTGTTCGTGCGTCGGAAAACCGTCTTTTTTGTTTATTTACGCACCACAAAACAAAATTGATTAACAAACTGTATCATAACACCTTATACAGTATTTCTGTTTTTTTAAGTAAGAAACATGATGTGTCGAAAATAATAATAAAACTTCATGCTTCATTAAAAAAATGATTTAATATTCAATACGTTTTGTTTGTTTTAAAATTAATTTATACAAAAGTTAAGGTCTTCTATTTATTGATTGAGACAGTACGAAGTCAGTGGGGTAGTAAATAAATAAATAAGGTGGCGCAACAGTCCATGAAGAACCAGGGCCTGTGTGCGAGTAATGTTGTCAGGGATTTAAGGGACCTACAGTTTATATGCCGAATCCGAACGGCTAATTTGAGAAAGCACTTTATCATGACAAGAATCACTCTTGGAGGATTTGTTAATTCCTCGCAAGAGCAGTACCCGTGAAAAAAAGTATGGTGGCATAGGAAGGGATTGAACCCAAGACAGTCCAACGCACTTTTTTTTTGTTTTAATTCATTTTTATTAATTCAATCTTAAACCTATCTTAAAGCTGGACAAAAATTCATAAAACCAGCCTAAAAAACCATAGCTTACAACTAACTTAATGGTCCCATACAGACACTCTAAGTTAAACTTAATACTTATGCCTTTCAGCCCAAAGATCTATTTTACGAGTACTTCAATTTATATTTTATTTATTTTTGTATTTATTAGAAAATTTGAAAAAAAAAACTGATATCGATATCCTTTTTATTTTTACTTAAAAACTACTTAAAATAAGGTCCTTAATATAAAACTACCTATTGTACCTATAAAGTATTTGAAACTAGAACAACCACAGCGCAAATCAACCTATCTAACGTTTTTTTTTTTTCATAATTTGTTGTCTTTTTTTTTTATTCCATGTTATTTTTTTTTTTGTGTACATATTTTTTTGTATTTTTTTTGTGCTACCATGCCTATTCTACTTAAAACTAAAAACCCTAAAACTATTAAACAATATGTAAGCCGGCCAAGGCTTAAAACCCCATCCCGACTACCCACTATCAAGTGCCGATTGAAGCCACCAAAACTGGTTCTCTTGCTTCACCCTATCACTTCGGTCCCGTTCGGACACAGCCCTACTGAACCGAAGGAGCTCTGCTCCGTCTTGTGCCATGACGTCCCGATTGTACAGGAGTCGCCTATCCACGGTTTGTCGTCTGACGTGGTAGATTAGCGGAACTACAAATTTATCCTGTATCAGACCGCTTCTATCTAAAAAGAAGAATGCCTCTGATCGAATGAAGCAGCTCAAGCGTACCCTCTCAAAATATTCGAAGACATAGCTTTTGCGATGTGACCTCGAACGAGTTTTATCACGAAATTGTCAATTGTGTTGATTCGAGCCCCGTTGTATAGGACCCCTCGTTGGAATAGTAATGCACGTAAGATGATTCGGCTGTTCGATATAAGCCGGTACAACGTCGTAAACACTGCCACTCGAACACCCGAAACTTCTCCATCTGGGAAGGGGCCACGTTGACCCACACAGGACAACCATAAACGATCATCGGCCGTATGAGGGCCATGTAGCAAATTTTCTTCACTCTGGGGCCGAGCCGACTGCTGTAAAACAGCCGTTTCTTCAGAGCGGAGGCTCCTCTGGCCCTAGTCATAGCAGCATTTATATGTCTGTCGAAATATAAATACTGATCTAACCAGATACCGAGGTATTTCACTACACTTTTGCTCGCTATTGGCTGCCCGTAAAGATCAACGATGATCATCTTGCTCCAATTCTTGCACGTATCCCTCGTGGCCCTAGCGAACAGAGTCCGGAACAGAACTTTCTCCGATTTCTGGACATTTATTTTCAGTTTCCAGTCGTCGCAAATATCGCTGAATCTTGTCGAAATCACGCTGCAAGAGAATTCTTATAACCTCAACCTTCCGAGCCGTTCTGTACGCAATTAGATCGTCGGCATACGCAATTGCCTTTGTAAGACTACCTATCAGACCGCCGCTGGTATAAATGCTGAAGAGAATCGGCAAATTCATCGCTCACTGTTGAAGACCATTTTTAATTGAGAATGTTGTGGTAGAAGTTACATTGCCACTTTTGACAACAATCTTTCTACCATTAAGCATATCATAAAGTATATATATACAAAAATGGCTTGCTTATGCCAAGCCTGCTCAGTTTTAAGTAAAGACCCTCTAACCATACGGTGTCAAGTCCAACGCACTAACCATCACGCTACTGGTACTACTAATTAATGATATTACCTCCAGAATAATTACATATATGCAAAGAAAAATAACATTTTTGACATTTACTAATTTTTTTAGAAAAGACAAAGTTTTTTTTTTAAATAAAAACTTAAAAATTCTACTAAAAGTTGGTTAAAACTGATTTAAGCTCCAATACCTTGGCAATAATTATGTATAGAAATTGATTTCAAATTAATTTTATCTTAAGAAAAAAAAATCTGTATTTTGACTCGAATATCTCAAGTATTGACATCAAATAATTCTATACACAATTTTTTATATCATAACATCATTTTTTTAAGCTAAGTATGCACGATTGGAAGGTATTCCAATGTTGGCTCTATTGTCAAAAGTCTTCCAATAGCATCCAATTAGGTGACAGTTGCCAATTTTATATGAAGTGAAAATTGTCCGTTTATACAAATATAACATAATTTTTTGGGTAGAAAATCAACTGACAATTGCACACAATTTTTGTCATAGAAATAAAATTTGTCTGTTTACACGGTCGTTTTTCATTTATTTCCAATTTCGTGGTTTTAAATTCTTTCCAAATTCTGTAAATTTTAGTTGTTGTACAACAAATTGGGAGTTTAGACGAGCTCAATTGTTTGCCAGAAGTGGGTTAATTTCTTGATAGAAAATTTACAGATGATTGGTTGGCAATTTCTTCTGTCACTTTTGACAGATAATTGGTTGATAGAAAATTAGTTAAAATTATTTCCTGAATTATTTAATCTGTCAATGTATTGAAAACAAAATGGACATTTTAAAAGATGGAGGGGATTTCTTTCTGCTGTCATTCAGAATAAACGTCAAAATATGATTTAAGAAAAATTTTTCAGGTGAAATCTTTTGTAATTATAATCTAATTTAAAAAAGATCATACAATGCTTTTTTGGGCGGTTAGATGTTTTATTTTTGAAGCGCATTTAAATTCATTATGGTAAATTTTTCCAATTGGCATCTCAGTGTTTTTAATAAAATATTATCATAGCCTTAATTTCAATGCATTGAATTCGTTTAACCTAACATCTACATGAGTAACATATATGCACCTGACCCTAATGAAAAGATTGTATGATGATTATAAATTGCATATCATATAAATACACTATCTTCAATGATCAATTTGACAGTCTTTGATGTTAATGATAATGAACAGCACCACCTGTCATATATTGTGGTTTTTAAAAAAGTAAACATTTGTTAAGTTACTTGGTAAATATAGAAATTAAAGTTGAATGTGTTGTATAAACTTCAAGATTAATTAACGATCAGCTAAGTGGTTTGTTGTTTGGAAAGTAACAAATAAAATATTTTTAATTCTATATAAGAGTGTATGCATAATATTTTTGTATGAAAAATCCGGTATACTTTTATACTGTTTAATTTTGTAATAAATCACAACTCGTATAATCCAGGGGAAGTTTAAAATTGATTTTTAGATTGATTTTTTTACATAAAGAATCGCTCGAAAAGATTGAACAAAATGATTGATGTCAAAGTGCCTTTTTATCAATTTATCTACAAATGGTACAATTTAGTGAGTTAAGATTACATTTTGTATATTTACGAGTAAGTATTCGTTTCACTATTGGGGATATCAGGAATGTGTTAAAACTATTTAAAATGTCACAAATGTCACTATTAAGTTCTGAGCCTGCACTTTAAAATGATGGCTTCATGATTATCTTAAGCCAAATTATGGACTATGTAATTATAATTATTCAAGTACATATTTTATACTTTATAAAATGAATTTTAGAAATAAATATTTTTATTATAATTTAATTTCTTGCAAACTTCGCTTTATGTTCTTTAAGTTGGGAACGAAATTTTTTTAATAGCATAGTTAGTTACTACTATGATAACTTAAAGAGTTATTAACAACAAAATGTTTATAGTATTTAACAATCAACACAATTTTGAAACTACTGAATCCCAATTAGGCTTTAAAGGTAATGAGACATTTTGTAAGTTTTGGGCAGTAATTTAAACCATAAAAAGTAATATTCAAGAGAACTTCTTTAATTGCAACTACCTATTTACTAGAAACTATTATCTCTGACGGTTATTTATGAAGCCCTTGGTTTGTTTTTTCTCTTTTGCGAAGTTAAATTATTATTATTACAAAGTCAAAAGGAAGACTTTCATTATATTTTTAAATTTAAATATAATGTTGGAAGCACGACTTAAAACCAGCACCACAGACAAACATCTACGGAAGCAACACCTAGTGGCTACGTTGAAATAAGTTTGAACAGTGTTTTTACTTAACCTTAAGCTAAGTTTACACGAGTGGAAGATCTTCTAATATTGCTCTGATTTTTAAACTGTCAAAAACCTTCCAATAGCATCGAACTAGGTGAAATATGCCAATTGGCTGTCAAGTCAAAAATGTCCGTGTATACGGTTGGTTGATTTTATCCAATGTTAGAGAATAATTGACAACTGCCAAAAATGTTTCATCTTTCAAATAATAATTGGCTATTTAGTATTTATATGGTTGGCAGATTTTAGAAAACAAAAAAATTGGTAGACTCATCAGAAGACAAATTTCTCGGCAGATGACAGAGAATCTCAACATTTATTATAGAAGTGAAAACAACAGGTTGTGCAATAACATTTAAAAAATATAAAATATAAAAAAGTTTAATAAAAACGAAGCAGAAAATATCGACTATCTTGTGAATCCTTATTTCTTTCGATTTTTTTAAGTTTTATAATTCTTTCAAAATCCGGTAAACGTTTGTTGTTTTGTTCAAAACCTTTTTGTAATAAAAATCTGTCACTTTTGACAGATAAAATTGGGTGTTTACATGGTGTATACTTAGCTTTAGTATATAAAACTTCTACAGCGTCATTGCTTCCACGGCGAACGTACAAAAATAGATCCATGATAATACTCTAGGTTTTATATTCAAAGAAGACAATTAAAAGAAAGGTAAAAGCAGGGCATGTTCAGAAAGTATTTTTAATGAAAGCGTTCATTAAGTGTCGCGTTTTTTATTTATTTTAACACTTTTTCTCAGTTGACGAATTGAAAAACAAACCAATACGTCAAAGCAAATGAACAATGGTGCATTTAGACACCAACTTTTTTGTTCACGAAAATATTTTGTACACTAAATTAATGCACAAGTTATTAGGGCCGTAACAAAAATATGTACAAAAAATAAGAGGCCAGTTATAATTATTATGGGTTTTCAAAATGAAGAGATAAGTTGGTTAGGATCATGCACCAACTTTTCTGTAAGATATGGTCGGAAGAAAGCATGCCCCATGAATGGAACCTCAGTATTGTTTGCCCGATCCTGAAAAAAGGAGACCCTTTAAACTGCACCAACTATAGAGGAATCAGTCTACTTAACATCGCCTATAAAATCTTCTCTGTCGTAATATGTGAATGTCTAAGGCCCATCGTCAACAACCTGATAGGTCCTTATCAGTGTGGTTTTAGACCCGGAAAGTCTACAGTTGATCAAATATTCACATTACGGCATATCCATGGAAAAAAACCCAAGAACACCAAATCGACACCAACCATCTTTTCATCGATTTCAAGGCCGCATATGACAGCATCTACAGGGACGAGCTGTATAGAGCCGTGTCTAGTTTTGGCATCCCTGCCAAACTCGTCCGTTTGTGCAGGATGACCATGGAGAATTCACGCTGCTCCATAAAGGTTGGAAACAACTTAACAGAACGTTTCGATGTCAAAAAAGGTTTTAGACAAGGTGATGCGCTGTCATGTGATTTTTTTAAAATCGTGCTTGAAAGAATAGCTCACACGTTAACACTAAGAGGCACTATCTTTCAAAAGTCTGTCCAATTACTGGCATATGCTGATGACATTGACATAATCGGAAGAACTCAGCGTGATGTCAATGGGGCTTTTGTGAGTATTGAGGCAGAGGCGGCCAAAATGGGTTTAACGGTTAATGAGGGCAAAACAAAGTACATGCTGTCGTGAAGAAAGGACATACAACACCGACGTCTTGGTCAAAACGTCACCATCGACAGACGTAACTTTGAGGTAGTCAAGAACTTCGTGTACCTAGACTCCGCTGTAGACGCAGAAAACAACACCAGCGCTGAGATCAAACGCAGAATAACTCTTGCTTACCGCTGTTTCTTTGCACAAAGAAAACAGTTGAGTGGTTAAGTCCTCTCTCGAGGGACCAAAGTGTTGCTATATAAGACCCTTATTATCCCCGTCCTGCTATACGGCGCAGAAGAATGGACTATGAAAAAAGCGGATGAACCTTGGGTCCGTTCGAGAGAAAAGTTCTTCGTGTCATCTACCGTTCAATATGTATCGAAGGGGAGTGGACGTGAAGATGGAAAGACGAGCTGTACGGGTAGTACAGCGACGTAGACTTAGCCAGAAGGGTAAAAGTCCAACGGCTAAGATGGCTGGGTCACGTAGAACGCATGGAAACCAATGCTCCGGTCCGGGAAGTCTTCGAATCCACACCCACAGGACAGCGCAGTAGAGGAACACCGCGGATCAGGTGGCGCGCACAAGTGGAAGGTGACCTTACCCAACTTGAAGCGCGAAACTGGAGACATCTAGCTAGGGACCGAGCTAGATGGAGATGTTTGTTGGGTGAGGCCCTAGTTCACACACGACTGTAGCACCAATTTAAGTAAGTAAGTTTTATTAATGAAACCAAACATTGGAATTTTTTGACACGTTGGTTATAGCTTTCATTTAAATATTCTATTATTGGACACACATTTCTTATTTATAACTTAGCATTCCTGATTGGAATCAAGCATTAGAGGTAAGAGTTGATCATTGAAAGTTCAATTGACAGCTTTTTTAATATCAAAAATAACAAAGTTAACTTTCTTCATCGCTTTTATATCTTGAAATAAAATTTTCAAATATTATAAAAACAAATGATTGCTTAAACTGGAACCTAAGTACAAAATATAATATAGCATTTTAAATAAATATTACTAATATTAAAGGTTATTATTATTATTATAAGCTTTTACTTGGCATTATTGATATTTTGTACAATATTTGTTTACATTTTTGTTTAAATTTGTCTGTTTCTATTGAATTGATTACTATGTAAAATCGACATATTTTTTCTTATCAACTTTAATATGTGAGCAAAGATTGAATAAATAAATGGATGGATATCAAAGGTGCACCATATTAATTTCCAAAAACCTACTTTTCATGCTTGTTTTCCCACAACTTGAAACGACATCGTACTCATTAAACGTAGGGATCAATTGTCCACGAATTTATCCAGAAATTCATCGCAATAAGTAAAGAGATACTTTTATTAATTGTTTTCTTCAGAATTCGATACATTATTTACATTTCACTTTGGGAATTATTATTTTTATACAATGCTTCTTCAACATTTTTCAATCGAATTAAATCGAGTAGAATCACCTTACCCATACGGAAAGCTTGGCGATAGTTACATTTGACTATCAAAAATGTAACAATCAGTTATCAAATTCATCGATTCCATCAATACTATCTTAAGTTTCTTTTCGAAATTCTAAGAATTTTTGTAAAAAGTGCTTTTCGTAGCTTCTTGTTGTTTAAAGAAAAATAAATTCAACCTTTTCATTTGCAAAATGTGCCTACTTAGGTTAGGTTGAAGTGGCTGCCCAAGATGGACACGGATACACTTAGGCCAGTTTAATGACCCATTGTCATACCACATGAATCTAGAGGCTTCCTCCTAATCTCAATGGAACCAGCTTGAGTCCCTTACGAAACGTGAGAGGCTGATTATACCGATATGATTTAGATCGTTTAGATCGTTAAAGAAGAATTCTCCTAGTAAATTCTTGCGTTTTCGAGCTAGAGCAGGGCATGTGCAGAGATGATGAAGAACCGTTTCTTCCTCTTCCTCTTCCTCGTCCTTACAGCTTCTGCAAAAGTCATTTGAGAATACGCCTAGTCTCGTGGCTTGCTATCGTTAAGACAGTGTCCGGTTATGACACCTAATATCGAGCTTATATGCAATCAGCTTAGAGATGGAAAGCACCTTGAACGTATTAAATCCAGTGTTGGCCAGATGTTTTTTGTGACCTGACACGTGGTGCCTGCCCTCCTGACAGCGTCTTGCATTGGCAACAGTTAACAAGTGGCGATTGGTATGCCAGTTTGTGCCAAAAGTGGAAGGATGGGCTCCACTGTACCGTTATTGGCGAGTTCATCTGCCTTAGAGTTACCTGGAATGTCTCTATGGCCCGGCACCCAGTAAAGGTGAATATTAAACTGTTGTGCCATCTCCATTAGAGATGCTCGACAATTATGGACTGTTATAGAGTTTGTAGAGATAGAGGTCAAGTGATTTGATAGTAGCCTGACTATCTGAGAAAATACGTATATAAGAAGACAACACTTATTTTATGGTCAAAACTTCCACCTGGAGCACGCTACAATGATTGGGAAGGCGGAATAAGAGTATTAATTTCGTTCAGAGTACACACTTCTAACCAACCCCTTCTTTTGTTTAGAACCCTTTGTATAAAAATGGATTGAAATATCTTCCAGGAATGTCCTATCCTCCCAGAAAGATCTATGAGGTAAAGAAATCTTGAGATTTCTGTCGAATTGCAGTTGGGGGATGGTGTAGTCTGTGTGCTTTGGAATTGATTCTAAATACCTAAGAATTACGGAGTGGCCAATGTTGTTCTTAGTCCACTGGGGCGATTAGCAGAGCTTGCAGCTAATTGTTTGCTAAATATGTCAAAAGGTGTTAGGTAGAGTGTCCGGTGCCGCAGATGGGGTCGTGCGAAGCGATCCGCTTATACATAGGCTAGCTGAACGTTGGACTTTATTTAATTTATCCCGGTTTATTCCTTTCTCTAAAGCAGTCCACCATTCTGCCACACCGTATACGTTAAAATCGGTCTGCGTGATTCTGGGTTGTAAGCCCCATTTATTACCAATAGCTTTTTTGCAAGAAAGGAGAGCTACAGTAGCTTTTTTTGACTCTTTCCTGTACGTTGCGTTATTTAGCCTCGTCTAAGAATTTTAATTGGATTCCTTTAATTCCAGGGTTAACATTCAGTCCACACCTATTAGCCCAAAGTATTAGTCTGTCTAAGGCATTTTGTAATAGTTCTTTTAAGGTGTTAAGATGCTTTCCTGAAACTGCTATAGCAACGTCGTATGCATAGGCTATCACTCCGAAGTCCTAGCATTCAGACTAGTTAGGATTTCATTTACCAATAGGTTCCAGAGGAGAGGGGATAGAACACCACCTTGCGGTGTAACTCTACTAACAAATCGTCTGCCAGAGGAGTTGCCCAGTTTTGAGTTAATTATTCTGCTAGTCAGCATTAAATGAATTAATACCCGAAGCAAACTCTCTACATTTAGATGTGTCCACGTTGTGAAAGGAACCTTCGATGTCAAGGAAAGCAACCATAATGAACTCTTTATGATGGAGGGAATATTCGCTTTTTAAAGACAGCTGGCAGAAATTGCCTCAAGGATTGGTGCAATTATTTCAGAAGTCTTTTGTAACTCGGCTGATATTATTTCATCTGGTCCTGCAGATTTAAATGGTTTGAAGCTGTTGAGAGCCCATTGTATCTTGTCCCTTGTGATCAGACCTTGTGGATATGTTATATTTGAACTTGAACGTATAAAGCTGTTGCAAGTTTCGGTAAGAGAACTAGCAGGAAAGTGAGTGTCCAATAGTAAGTTCAGCAATTCATTACTTAATTTGTCCAGGAGCCGTCTGTATTTTTCAAGCAGCTTGGCATAGCTGGATTAGTTGAAAGAATTTTCCGTAACCTAGAGGCTTCAGAAGTTTCTTCTATCATGCCACAGAAGGATCGCCAAGAAGATCGCTTGGATTTCCTTAGTACCTTCTTGTAGATTCTTAGGGATTCTTTGTAGGAGTCCCAATGAGAGGCTAGTCTTGCAGCTTTGGCCCGGTTGAAAAGTTTCCTGCATTCCTTCCAGAGCGAGTCAAGCTCTGAGGCCCACCATTGTGGTTTCCTCTTTCCTCTTATGTGTATAAGTGGACAAGCAATTTCTAGCGATCTGTTCATAGCTGAGGTAAGGTCATTGACTTTGTTGTCAAGTTCAAGTCAAGCCTACACTATAACAAAGAATTATTTTTGAACACATCCCTCACATATTTTTGTTATGTCAGATTCAGTTCTTATTTCTTTGATTTGGGTTTTCTTAGAATGATGATTCAATTATAAATTAAAACTGTTACCAATTCATTTGATTGACAGCAATGTGCTAATTTATTAGTAATTTATTCTTTGAGTTAAGCTGATATTTTTATTTTTTTCTTTCATTATGATTTGATAACAATGATTCATTGACTTAAGAAGATTTGATTATTATAGGAGCCACGCGTTTTGTATTTCCGCTTTTAAAACAACTGACATTTAGGTTTATACTTAATTAGTTTATAGTTCTAGTTTATTTAACAAAGCTCATATTGGTTATTCATAAAAGAAATTTCCACTAGATGACTAGACTGTAGAAACCTAACCTATTCCGGTTAAATACAATTAAATTAGAATAAACTATTTTAAATGCTATTTTTTTTTTCTGTCTGAAAGAAGTTTGCATATTTTTGAATATCTGTTCTTCTAATTTTTTCAAAAATTTTAACTTAAAGGTCATCTCCGCTAAAACAAAAATTATAATTAATTAAGAAAATAAATTCAGTGCAGGTGTACAAGGAAAATAAAATATTCAAAGTTAACTTAGTAGATTCTTGACATTTTACATTTATTGCAAATAAATAAATAATAATAATAATAAGCAAGCACGTTCTTATCACTTGTTTTCAAGATTGGAATTAGGTATTTTCAATTGCTTAAATTTAAAGATTAATACACTCTTGAAATACATGTCCCTATGACATATGTCAAATATAAGTAATACATGTATTTAGAAAACAAACAAAGAACATAAATTATATTGCAACTTCAAAACCGCTGAGTAAAATTTCTCAAACAAAGCTCTTCAAAACGTAGTAAATATTTAAATATCTGCTTAATGTTTTTTTAAGTTCAAATCGTAAAACGTGATTATCTGGAAGTTCTTGTTTGGTCGCTTGTATTTGAGACATACAAGTTTTAAGATTGCATTTTATTTGAAATAAAATTGATATAAAAATAAAATAACAGCTATTCAATGTACTTTGTGAGGTGCATTTATATTTACCTATAGATAATTACATGTTGTATACTCTTTTTCTAATCGTTTATCAAAACCCATTTAACACTTTTAACAACCTCTGTGAATACCCAGAATACAAATCACCTGTTTGAATTAAACTTGTTGATGATATTTCAAAATAAGTTCTCATCTTATTGTTAACTCTGTTTGTATAAATATCCAAATGAAAATAAGAAATAATTTTATTTTTTTGCAAAACAAGAATCAGGTATCTTTTATTGTCTTAATATTATGTAAATTTTTGAAGCTTGAATAAGATAAATTCACATCATCAATATTGAACCTTGACTATAGACTTCTATCTTCTGTCTTCCATCTATCTAATGATCTCTAAGTATCTTCACAGAGAATAGAGGAACCTTAGGAAAATATTAAAGTTAAGACTCTTTTTCAAAACATTAAAAGACGTGTAGGTTCTTAATTATCATATTTAAAGGGAAGTGTTTAGCATAGCTTTTTTCTTTTTCTTGTTTTAAATGATGTGTCTATAGTAAAGGCGGTGTAAATATTTTGTGACGTAATTTCATTCTAAGGTTAAACTTCTTAGAGAAAAGACTAAATCAAGTTTTTGTTTAGACAGAAAACCACAAAAAAGATTCAAGATAACTGAAAATACGTTTTTACACAAATCTAATGATGAAGATAATCTTTATAATGATGAAGTATTGATAGATTTTTATGACTTTCATTGATTTATTGTGTTCAACCTTTGTGTAGTGTTTTATTTTTTCGCTGAATGAGAAGTTTGAAGGTTAGAAATGTCAAACTATTTTGACATTTAACTTCAGAAAGGATTGGAAAGCCATTATAAACCGTTTAACGACAGGACAACAATTCCAAATTGTTGAATTATAAACTAAGAGGTTATATCTACCCTTAGCATGTTCAAAGGTTAAACACCGGTGTAAGCTTTAGTAAAATTGGAAAGAATTGATGAGGAGATACCGCTGCTTATTGACCTTAAAGTTTTGAATATCAATATGGGAAGGAAAAACAGAGATGGGCCAAGAATTCCACAATATTGATATGAGATTTAAAAAAAAGAGGCTGGGATGCGACTCACACTGATAACTTCCCATCACGTCTGTCGATTTGTCTTGCTTAAAAGTTTGTCTATATGTACTCGTATCAATTTTTACCAAATTTGCGTTCTATTTTTTGTGGATTTTATTTTTTATGAAAAAACGGACTGTTGGATTTTTATATACAAATTTCTGAATACCGAAAACAATATTTTCTGTGAAATAGAATAAATTTGAAGCCAATATTTTTAATTTTTGAAAAGCTATTTGAGCCGAAAGTAAATTTTTACCAAGTTTTAGTATTGTTTTTTTTTTAGAGTTGTATTTTTTGTAAAAAAAACTGTCAATTCGAATTTTTTTTAAATTTAACCAAATGTTGAAAACAATATTTTTTATAAGATAAAATTAGTTTGAATCCAATATTTAAAACTTTTGAAGAGATATTTGAGTCGAAAATCAATTTTTACCAACTTTTGAAAAAAAAAACTGTCAATTAGATTTTTCTCAAAATTTATCCTAATGTTGAAAACAATATTTCTTATAAGAAAAAATTAGCTTGAAGCTATTATCTCAAAGTTTTTAAAAGATATTTTAGTCAAAAATCATTTTTTACCAACTTTTTAAACATTTTTTTCGGTTTTAAATTTTTTTGTAAGAAAACTGTCAATTCGATTATTTTCAAACTTTAACTGAATGTTGACAACAAGATTTTTTGAAAGATAAAAGTAAATTAAAGCCAATATCTCTAAGTTTTGAAAAGATATTTGAGTCGAAAATCAATTTTTACCAACTTTTATTAATTTTTTTTTTAGATTTTTATTTTTTGTAAAAAAAACTGTCTATTCGATTTTTCCCAACATTTTTCAAAATGTTGAAAACAATAATTCTTATAAGATAAAATAAGCTTGAAGCCTAAATTTCAAGTTTTTGAAAAGATATTTGAATCGATATTCAATTTTTACGAACTTTGAGTAATGTTTTTTTTTAGATTTTTATTTTTTGTAAAAAAAACTGTCAATTAGATTTTTCTCAAAATTGTATTAGGTGTCAAAAACATTATTCTTCGTTGCACAAAATTGTTTTAGAGATGGAATCATATTTCAGTCGTAAAATTTCGGAGGTGAAAAATTTTTTTTTTCAGTTTTTTTGATTTATAAAAAAACTGTTATATTGACTTTTTTCAAAAAATATACCTAAATGGTATCACGTTACAATATATTATATAAAATTTAATTCTAGTCTCCAGCGTTTTTGGTTCGTAAGATATTAAGGGGTTTACCAAAATTTTCACCTTTTTTTCAAACTGCTATGGTAAAAAAAAACAGCCCACGCAATTTTCTTGAAAGCCCTTTCTGCATCTTTCTGCCTTATTATCTGTATAACAAAATTTATTTGAAGTTGATATCTCTTCTGGTTCTTGAGCTATGGAGGACGAAAAAACGTCGCGAACGTACGGACGTACAAACGTACGTTCACACGCACGCACAAACATCTTTCTAAAAATCTTTTATTTCGACTCTAGGGACCTTGAAACGTCGAGAAATGTCAAAATTTTCAATTTGATAAATAGGACCCATTACAATAACTTCCTATGGGAAGTTAATAATCTCTATAATCGAGAGTTCGACTGAAAATAAGCTCAAGGGTAAACTACTGAGTATTCTTAAAAGTATTACAGTTAAATTGTTTAAAGGGTAGGGATGCAACTAGTTCGACAAAAAATTGTTTACAAAAATATCATAAGACAACGAAAAACATGAGAGACATGTTGTGCGAACGATCCAAAAATTGTCAACACCGTTTTAAAGCTTTTTATTTTTGGTTCCGTCCAAAAGACTTACATTTGTTTTAGAGACATCTGCCCAAATAGGTGAATTATAAGCAGTTTTTGGGCGAATAAAGGTTTTGTCAATTACAGCCAGATCAGAATGGAATGACTAGAAGGATTTTCTGCAATCCCGAATCTGTGGTAATTCCAAAAGATGTGATCTTTAATACAATATTGACAATTGATTAGTTTATCGATGCAAGTGCCACTCTTGAACAGCAGAATTAAAGGAGAGGGCGTGTACGCGTTAACAACAGTAAACAGAATTTAGTTTTTGAAGTATTTAATTCTTCACGGTTAATAATTCAATACTAGAATATGCTGACGAGATTAGAATTTCATAAGCCTATCGTACCCTATACTGTTTAAGTTTCGTATCTGAAAAACAAGGGTGTAAATCAGCGATGCAGTTTAATAGATTAAAAGTGTCAGATAAATAATCGCTCATGAATATAACGAAGAGAGTCGGAATCAAGATGGAACCTTGGGGGACACCAGCATTTATTTTATGGAAGATAGTTCCTCATCCAAAGAAGAAGAGCTTCACCAATACTAAAAGAAAATCAAAACCTTTTCTAAAACAATAGAAGGATAAGTTCTACTGTTTAAGAAATAAATCATCAAATTACTGGCGAAAGATTTACTGCATGCATATTCAAGATATTTCTTTAATTTATGATAAATCTTGACCTTGGAAAGAAGGAAAGTAAACACAATAGTTCAAGGGAAAAGAAGATATACCATTTATGAGGAAATGCTAGACATATAATGTGTTTCCCATTCACTCGTAAAGAGACCTGCAGAATATAATAAATGGAAAGTTTGCAATGAGCTTTTCCCAGCGTTGGTTAACAACTCTTCAGAAAGAACAATAGGATGGATACTATCCGGGCCAGCGCTTTTGTGTATGTCAAGGTCTTCCAGTACTCTTGCTATTGCACGAGTTCGAGAGAAAATATATCTTGTAAGATCGTTCAAGCCCTCAAGTACAAGAGGAGTCAATATCTCAAAGTTTAAAAAAGATATCTGAGTCCAAAATCAATTTCTACCAACTTATGTAAACAAATGTTAATTTTTTGTAAGAAAACCATCTATTCGATTTTTCAAAAAAAATTACCACACTCAATTTGCTCACTAGATGGGCTGATCACTGCGGACTTAGTATTAATCCTCAAAAAACAGACCTCGTCCTTTTTACACGGAAATACAAGATCCCAGTAATTGTACCTCCTTCATTAAAAGGTGTACCACTTATTTTTATCAATGAAGCAACATATCTTGGTCTGATATTGGACAAAAAATTAAGTTGAAAACCTAACATTAAGGAAAGAGTTAAAAAAGCTACAGTAGCTCTTTTCCTTTTTTTGCCATAGGAAGCAAATTTGGTTTTCAACCTCGCATAACCTATTGGCTATACACATCGGTCATCCCACCAAAAGTTACATGCTACGACAAACTCAGTAGAGTCCAATGATGGGGCACTCCATCATTTTTAACCTCTTAACAACAATTTGGAAAAAAAAACTTCCAGGTATCCATTCCATCCAGAGATGAACGGGAAGACAAAAAACTCCTGAATGACAAAAGCATTAATTTTTACATAGATGGATCCAAGACAAATAAGGAAGTTGGTAGTGATGTGTACTCAGAAAAGCTTAATTTAAGCATCTCATTCCGCCTCCTTAATCATTGTAGCTTTTCAAAACAGAAGTTTTAGCGATCAAAGAGGTCCTCTCCTGGCTAAGAGAAAACGTGATATCAACTTCTGATATCCGCATCTTCTCTGATAGCCAGGCTGCTATTAAATCTCTTGACGGTGTCTCAACCAAATCTAAAACGGCCCTCGATTGTCGATCGTCTCTTATGGAGATGGCGCAGCAATTTAACATTCACCTATGTTGGGTGCCGGGCCACAGAGACATCACAAGAAATTGTAAATGGAACCCACATACATATTTCACTTGAGAGGGAGAAGATAGGTATACCGTTAGATACATGTAAACTTCTGCTTAAAGAAAAAGCTTTTGCGATACCAAACTCTAGGTGGCACAATTGGCCTCCACTGGACCTAAAGCGATCTAATGACTTGTTATCTCAAAGCAGACTTCATATTAGCTCCCTAATAGGTGTCCTTACGGGACATTGTCTTATAGGCAAACACGCAATACGACTTGGTGTAGCCTCAAATGACTTCTGAAAGAGCTGTATGGAGGAAGAAGAAGAGGAAACAATCTCTCACCTCCTCTCCACTTGCCCTGCCCTTTCACTAAGACCCAAACTTCATCTGGGAGAATACTCTTTTGAGGGCTGATTATGCTGATATGATTTAGATCATTTAGGTCGTTAAAGAAGAATTCTCCTAGGTAATTCTTGCATTTTTGAGCTAGAGCAAGGCATGTACAGGGAAGGTCTAGAACTGTTTCCTCCTCTTCCTCGTTCATACAGCTTCTGCAAAAGCCATTTGAGAATACGCCTAGCCGCGTGGCGTGCTTTCCTTTCCACAGTGCCCGTTTATGACACCTATTATCGAGCTTATATGCGATCTGCTTAGAGATAGCAAACACCTTCTTATTGATGATATTGAAACATTTTCATAAGACTAATAATTAATTTTAAATAAATTTCAACTTCCTATAGAATTTTTAAATGACCTATTTGTATGTTTATACTTAAAAGTCCTCAACTAAGTAAAAGGCAATAGGTTACTATTATAATGTAATTTACCAGTTCTCTAAATTATAAGCCATTTTGTACAAGTTGAAAAGTTGCAATCCTTTAAAAATTAGTTTGATCACTGAAGACCAAAAACCTGTACCAATTAAAAAAAATAAAATATATCATAGAATTATTAATAATTAAAGGTGCTAAGAAAACCTGCTTTACAACTATTTAGGTCTTAACTTTTACATTAATCATTTTATTTTATTTGAATAATTGTGAAGTATTCCTTCCTGTTGTTACACCTGTTTAATAAGATCAAAGTTCAATTAACTATAAAAAAGAATTATGCACAAATTATATTGGAAAAACAAGTTCAAACCAGGTTTATGAGGGTTATACGTTTGTGTAATCAACTTGGTGGGTGCTAATGACGCAGTGAAAGAATTAATTCAATTATGTTTATTGAAAGATATTTTTTTTAGCTCAACTCTAGGAAATATAATCAACTTAATATCCCCTGATCCGTGGGAATCGCTTTGAGAAAAAAGTAATAAATACAACCTTTAAAAAGTGACCTAACAGAAGAGCCTAAGAAAACTCAAAGAATACAGATCGAAAATAGTGATACTGAGATTATGCTTAGAAACTTGAAATAAATTCAAAAATTACACACATTACTCTTCCATAAAATTATTTTGTTCTAACTTGACATTTTTTAACATTTAACTAAAATGTGTCCATAATTTTTAAGAAAAATGATGCTTTTCAAAAGTTCACCTATTTGTTTTAAAAAATGATCTAACAAAATACGAATTTCAGCTGAAACAATTAATTAGTGCAAAAACATTTAGAATTATTTAAAACAATCAGATAAAAGCAAATCATGATAAATTAAAGATTCTTTGAATGTGTCTCAAACTTCCAATAAAGCACGATTCCACAAATATTTCGTCTTTTTTCCAGATACCTTGACAAAATTGAAATATTATCACGTTCGCATATTGCCTACTCTAGTCTAGAATATTAAACTTAATATTTATGTTCATTTAATCAGGTGTATTTAAAAACGCAAATATTAAAACAAATAAAAAAAGAAACAAAAAGAAAAACAATGCCACCATTTATATTGCTTTTTTCTTTACTTAATTATTTTGTTGGTACATTTTGATTATTATTGTTCTTTGTTTTTGATTCTTTTCGATTATTTTTTGAATGAAATTTTGTTATTAATTTATTTTCTAGGTTTTCTGAAAAAAAAAAACGAAAAAACGAATTGCTATTTTTAAAGAACTAAAGATTTCACCGTCTCATTTTCACCAAAGTTTGGACTTATGAACCCTAAACTGCAAAATTGTATGATTTTGAGATATAATCCAACATTGACACAAGGTCGTTGTCTCACCTTAAACTGTGTTCACATTAGACTCTTTTGATTGGAATCCTTTTGACATTTCATCTTACTCTCGCTCATGTCAATTTGTAGTAAGCTTGACCATCAACTGTGTAATACTCATGAGGTGATGGTTAAAGGATAGTGTGGTGACTTCCCATCGCAGCGGCTACACTTGCCAACTCATTGACAGCTACATCTGCTATGTACTTCATTCTTTTCTTTATATACCTGCGTGCAACGGAACGAGAATAAATAAGCGACATCAAGTGTTATACTTCTGTTACTTCTGGTGTTCTTGTTAGCGGTAGACTGGAGAACAAGAAATAAAGCTATTCATCATTCACTTGGCATAAATCAAAGCGAACGGACCACAGTGCTCAAATAGCGAAAACTAAATACCATTATAATTAAAAATCTGTAACCCAATTTTTGAATTAAAATTAAATTTGTATATTAAAAAGTAGTTTTTAACTTCCCATAGGAAGTTATTGTAATGGGTCCGATTTGTCAAATTGAAAATTTTGGAATTTCTCGACGTTTCAAGGTCCCTAGAGTCGATATAAAAGATTTTTAGAAAGATGTCTGTGCGTGTGTGTACGTACGTTCGTACGTCTGTACGTCCGTAAGTTCGCGAAGTTTTTTCGTCCTCCATAGTTCAAGAACCAGAAGGGATATCGACTTCAAATAAATGTTGAAAGGGCTCTCAAGAGAATTGCATGGGTGTTTTTTTTACCATAGCAGTTTTGAAAAAAGGTGAAAATTTTGGTTAACCCTAAATATGTTAAGAACCAAAAACGCTAGAGACTTGAATTAAATTTTATATAATAGATTGTAACGTGATACCAAACAGGTATATTTTTTGAACAAAATCAATACAACGGTTTTTTTTAAAAATCAATAAAACTGAAAAAAAAAAATTTGTCACCTTCAAAATTTTACGACTGAAATATGATTTCATCTCCAAAACAATTTTGTGCAACGAAGAATAATGTTTTTGACATCTGATAAAATTTTGAGAAAAATCTAATTGACAGTTTTTTTATAAAAAATAAAAATCTAAAAACACATTACTCAAAGTTCGTAAAAATTGAATATCGATTCAAATATCTTTTCAAAAACTTGAAATTTAGGCTTCAAACTTATTTTATCTTATAAGAAATATTGTTTTCAACATCTTGAAAAATGTTGAGAAAAATCGAATTGACAGTTTTTTTACAAAAAATAAAAACCTAAAAAAAATGTATAAAAGTTGGTAAAAATTGATTTTCGACTCAAATATCTCTTTAAAAATTTTAAATATTGGCTTCAAAGTAATTTTATCTCATAAGAAATATTGTTTTCAACATTTGGTAAAATTTTTAAAAAATCGAATTGACAGTTTTTTTTCTAAAAAATAAAACTCTAAAAAAAACAATACTAAAACTTCGTAAAACTTTACTTTCGACTCAAATATCTTTTCAAAACTTAAAAATATTCTCTTGAAACTTATTTTATTTCACAGAAAATATTGTTTTCGATATTCAGTAATTTTTATATAAAAATCCAACAGTCCGTTTTTTCATAAAAAATAAAATCTACAAAAAATAGTACGCAAATTTGGTAAAAATTGATACGAGTACATATAGACAAACTTTTAAGCAAGACAAATCGACGGACGTGATGGGAAGTTATCAGTGAGGGTCGCATCCCAACCTCTTTTTTATTTTTCATTTCGGAAATTTACAATAGGAATGCCATTCACAGGTACTGCCTCTTTCAAGGAATTGTAAAATGCTTCAAGAGTAGGCCCCCTGCATCCTTGACATTACTCGCACACAGGAATACTATTATTTTTGGAGCTGTCTCCTAACACGAATATTTTTAAAACCATAATTTATAAGTCTGTATATGTTTCCTGACACAATTTCTCTACCATTGTAATATCACGAGTAAAACTTAAGCATGCAATATACTTTCCATGAGTTCCAAAATGTACCAAATAGAAAATTATGGGATCAATATGGTTATCATTTCAAAAAAATTAGAAGTCATTGAAAAACAATGCACGGTGTTCACATTATGGCTGAATCACATACACGCTTCAGCTTCGGCTTCGCCTGACGTTTACGAGTTCAACCATAGGAATTCAATGCATGCTATCACAATGTAGCTTCGACCTCACGTTTTGTTTGACAATCGTAAGGAAAAGACTGTAATGTAACGTAATGTGACTCCAAACGGAAGCTCTAGTTCAATTTTCTGAACATTTGCTTTATCTGACAGCTCATCAGCAGTAAAAAAATGTCAACGAACAAAATATTCGCTCTTTGGAGGGATGAAATAATAGAAATGTCATTCAAAGCAACCTCGAAGCGGGCCTAACGTAACGGAGACGAAGCCGAAGCTGAAGCGTGTATGTGTTTCAGCCATTAAAGTCTTTTGACGTGACTCATTTTGACATTTCATTATTCTATCAGTTCTTCTCTCTTTTCTTTTATTCTTAACGTTTTAACAACTATCAAACGTCAAAATAAGCTATCCTCAAAAATCAATGCAATTTGAAAACTGTTTTGTTTTTTTTTTTTGATATATTCACAAGCACTAAAGGGGTTATTAGTACCCTTTACATGTTTATATTTAAGCATAGTGCGAGCGTTAGGAAAATAGGGGAGGATTTAAAAGGAGATACCGGTGCACATTGGTCTTAAAGTTCTGAATATCAAAATGGGAGGGAAAAACAGAGTTGGACAAAGCATTCCACATCCTCGATGTGCGATTTTAGAAAGAATCTCTGTACTTGACAGTACGCCCGAAATTAAGCTCAAGGGTAAACTGATGAGCATTCCTAGAAGTGCAAGTATTACGGCTGAATTGTTTAAGGAGTGGAATGCAACTATCTAATTCGACAGAACATTGTTTGTAAAAATATCTATAAAATAACGAAAGACATGAAACACTGCGACGGTGTTCTAGCGATGTAAATGTTTCGATTATAGTTCTGTCGCCTATCATTTTTAAAGCCCTTTTTTGAATTCTATCCAAGAGATTTAAACTTGTTTTGGGGGCACCTGCGAAGATATGCGAATTACATTCAAGCTTTGGACGGATAAAAGCTTTGTAGATTATAGCCAGATCAGAAGGGGTGAAAAATTTCTTGCATCTTCGGAGAAATCCTAAGTACCTGGCAGCATTTTTTGCGATATCGAATATGTGATCATTCCATAAGAGGTGATCTGTGATATTCATAACGAGTACTGAAAGTTGATTAATTTCCTGGATGCAAGTGCCGCTCATGGATAGCGGCATCGGAGGTGGGTTACGCTTTAACGACAGGAGAAAGCATTGAGTTTTTGAAGCATTGGACAATGCTGTCAAGATCAGAATTTAATGAGCTTTTCATACGATGCCGTTTAAATTCTACATCCGAAGGACAAGGATGTGAATCTAGAAACGAATATGAAAAGCTGAGGGTACTGTCATCGGCGAAGCAGATTAATGGATTAGAAGTGACAGACAAAAGATCGTTTATGAATATAAAGAAGAGAGTCGGAGACAAAACGGAGGCCTGGGGTACACCAGCATTTATTTTATGAATTTCAGGCTTGAAACCATCCAATACAACTTGTATTGAACGGTTAGAAAGGTAATTTCTAATCCAACGAAGAAGATAATCATCGATACTAAAAGCACGCATTTTCGATAAGAGAGCTTGGTGCCAAACTCTATCAAATGCTTTTGAAATATCAAGTGCAATAATTTTACTTTCTCCAAAACGATGTAAAGATTTGTTCCACTGTTCAGTGAGATGAACCATGAGATCACCAGTGGACCTATTGCTACGAAAGCCATACTGACGGTCATTAAGAAGCTTCCGTTCTTCAAGATATTTCTTAAGCTGAAAATTAATCAGCGTTTCCATGACCTTAGAAAGAAGGGACGTAAGTGCAATTGGACGATAGTTTGAGGGAGAGGAGGATTCGCCTTTTTTAGGGACAGGCTGGACAAATGCAGTTTTCCATCTACTCGGGAAGAGACCTGTAGAATAGGACAGATGGAAAAGCTTACGCAGTGGTTTTGCCAGCGTTGAAGTACACCTCTTCAGAACAATAGCGGGAATACTATCCGGGCCATTGGATTTGTGCATGTCAAGGTCTTTCAGTACTCTTTCGACGGCACGAGTGCGAAAGAAGATTCATCCCATAGAATCATTTACGCTCTCAAGAACAGGAGGACTCATGACACTATCCGGTAGCTTCGAATTAACAGCAAAATGTGCTGCAAGCAAATTGGCTTTATCAATCGAGCTTACGTAGGGAGTGTCATTGTGGACAAGCGTTGGAACCGAGGATGACGTAATGTTTCGTACGTTTTTTACAAATGACCAGACATTTTTACTACCTTTGAGACATTGTAGTATTTTTTGGTTCGTCGAATATGACCATTACACGTCTTTTTAGCTTGTTTAAACTTATTCCGGTTTTCCTCAGTCGGGTTGGCTTTATAACAACGGAAACTTACATCTCTGAACCTAATAACCTCTTTACAGCTCGAATCAAACCATGAGTTCTCTTTGGGTTTGATAGATTTCACCCTATTCGGGATAAAATTTCTCATTCCACAAAGAATTAAATTTGTTACCATTTCTGCGCTGGAATCCACGTCACTATCGAGGAAGCATAGTGACCAGTTAAAGTTCCTGAAGAATTCATTGATACCGTCCCAGTTGGCTTTCTCATATTGCCAAACGGTTCTCATAGGAGGTTTTTCTTTAACTGGGTTTTTTCGACATGAAAATTTTGCAGAAACGATACAATGGTCTGATGTGCCTAGAGGCGGTAATTCACTAATTGTGTATTTATTAGGGTCAGAGGTAAGAAACAAGTCTTTGTGCTTCACTTACAGTAACCCTTAACTGTCAAATGAGTAGTAGTCGTGTAGTGATGATTAGTGTGGAGGACTGTCATGTTAGAGGCCTTCTTAAATGTTTTTTTTCAAGTGTGCTGTCTCATGCAAGGAATCAACAAGCCTTCCAATAGTAATTATTGTCATGGAAAGAGTTTTCTCAAATTAGCTGTCATTCCTGTTTCCCCATTTCATCACTAGAACTAGCGCCACCATATTTATTTACTTATTTCAACTCTTAACTGTCAACTGTCAAACAAAATTAAAGATTTATGAACAATTCAATATTCACAAACAGTAATTATGAACAATTATGTATATACAAAACTTATTAGTTTCTTATTTGTTCGTTTCAATTAAGCAGTGGCTTTTAAAAACAAATGTTTGCAAACGGTATTCAAGGTCGTTTAAAAATAGACGGTAATTATTTACTTGTTTTTTCATTTATTATTTTATTTATTCTTGTTTGTGAATTAAATTTATCAAGAGGTTATTATGTACCTGAAAAAAATGTCAACTTGTTTTCAAAAGCTAGTTTAAACACAGACAAAAAACAGGTCAAAAATATTTTGCCAATATTTGTTTTACAATTTACAATACGATTTAAAAATGTAAATAATACAAAAAAAAATAAATGGTGATTTAATATTGATGTAAAATTTATAACGTTTAAAAATTACTTGAACGAAAAAGTTTGTTATTAGTTTTAGTATTTTTCTTATATGATTAACTTTTGAGGTTATTTTGTAGCTTTGTATCACAAAATCACCTGCTAAGCAATATTATCCTCAGACAAAGTTAAGTATGGAGTTCTCGAGATAAGTAGAATTTATGAAGACTCCCATTTTAATAATTAACTTCTTTTAATTACCTTAACATCTTCAAAGCAAACGTTTAGCTGTTGGTTTTACCAAGGACCCTAAAAATTGATAACTTCAACTTTTTTAGAAAGAATTTAACTAAAAATTAACTAAAAACGAGACACTAAACTAGGAACCTATATGAGACATGACCGTAACGATCTGTGACCTTCAGTGTAAGGCCATAACAACACATGAAGATACACAAAGTTTCTTAAACGTCGGTCGACTGTGATGGGAAAGAGTCTGGAGGGAACTAAAAGTCGCATACACTAAAAGACAACAAGTTAAATGCAGGGAAATGTTGAAGACTCAAACCATTGAACATCTGCGCTTAATTCATTTTGTTGCTATTTTTGTTTAGTTGACATAAGGTTGGAATTTCCTTTTCCATCCACTTAAGAGAAGATAAATAAATTAATGTTTTTCACTTTGTTTAAAAAGTTGAATTTGATGAAGTCATCCACAACACAAATAGTTCAATAGCACAAAATGGTAGAACACTTCCATATATGTGGAAAACTAATAAAGGAAAACTGATAACAGATGCATTTCAGCAACTGATGATACATTTTTCTACTGGATGAAAGGTCAGGAAGATAATTGATCTTGAGTCAACATGAAACTAGTCGTGAAAATTAAAATATCAAGACAGACCAGTCTTCTTATTTTCATATTCAACTGTTTATAAAACAACAAGAACAAGAATATTCCCGGATTTGAAATTATAAAATGAATTACTTACAAAAAGCCTTAATAAGTTCTAGGAAGTGTCGCAGATGACTGAACTATCAACTACTTTCGTAGGTCTTCAAAATCAGTTTTTTTTCTTTCACACAAACAATTTTATTCTGAATTTAATTTAATATTTTCTTGTGCCAAACAAAACCAGTTAAGGAAAGAGCTCCAATGAGAACCGTTTGGCAATACGAGAGAGCCAACTGGGACGGTCTCAATAATTTCTTCACGATCTTTAACTGGTCACTATGCTTCCTCGGTAGTGACGTAGACTCAGTGCAGATATGATTACTAGTATGATTCGTTTGGGAATGGAAACCTTTATCCCGAATAGGGTTAAAAGTATTAAACCTAAGACTAAACCATGGTTCGAATCGAGCTGCAAAGAGTTTTTCAAGAAGAATGAGGTGAGGGATGAGTATCCGGTGTTTTAGAGCCAACCTAACTGAGAAAAACCGAGAAAGGTGTTAACAAGCCAAGAAGGACTGCAACGCCCATATTCAAAGGACCAAATTTTTGCATGACCAAAATTACGGCAAAAATACTGCAATGTCCAAAGGCAGTAAAAATTTCTGGTCATTTGTAAAAAACATGAGGAATTCTCCCTCTTTCTTGGTTCCTGCGCTTGTTGTCAATGACATTCCTTTAGTAAGCTCTATTGTAAAAGCTAACTTGTTTGCAAGGCAGTTCGTGAAAAATTCCACTTTACCAGATAGTGTCACGGCTCCCCCAGTTCTTGAACGCGTAAATGAATAAATGGGACTTATCTATTTTCGCCCTTAAAGTTCTCAACATTCATAAATCCTCTGGCCCAGATGGTATTCCCGCTATTATTCTTTCACGCTAGCAAAACCACTGCGTAAGCTTTCCCATCTATTCAATTCTTCGGGGCTTGTACCGAGTAGTTGAAAACTGCATTTGTTTATCCAATCCCAAGAAAAGGCGAATCTTTTTCTCCCGCAAATTATCGACCGATAGCACTAACGTCCCTTCTTTCTAAGGTCATGGAAACAGTGATGAGTTATCAGCTCAAGAAATATCTTGAGGAACGGAAGCTTAATGACCGGCAATACGGCTTTCGTAGCAATAAGTCCATTGGTGATATCATGGTTCATCTCACCGAACAGTGGAACAAATCTTTACATCGTTTTGGAGAAAGTACGATTATTACACTTGATATTTCGAAGGTTCTCTTATCGAAAATGCGTGCTTTCGGTATCGACGATTCCCTTCTTCATTGGATTAGAAATTTTCTTTCGAACCGTTCAATAAATGTGGTTTTAGATGGATTCAAATCTGAAACTAATAAAATGTATGCTTATGTGCCTCAGGGCTCCGTTGATCTCCTGTCTGCTACTTCTAATCCAATACATTGGTTCGCTGACGATAGCATTCTTAACTTCTAATTTTCGTTTTCAGACTCACAACTCTCCTCTTCGGATGTGGAGCTGCAACAGCAAAATATGATTAGCTCATTAAATTCCGACCTACACAGCATTGTACAACGGGGAATCAAAAATCGTGTGGAATTTAATGCTTCGAAAACGCAATGCTGTCTTGTATTGTTAAAGCGTGATAAACCCTCTTTGCCACTATCTATGAGTGGCACTTGCATCAACGAAACGGAAAATCTTGACATCCTAGAAATGTTCATCAGCAACCACCTTTTGTGGAGCGATCGCATACACGATGTCGCCAAAAATGCCTCAAGATGTTTAGGTTTTTTCTCCGTCTGATCTGGGGACAATCTACAAAACCTATATACGTCCGAAACTTGAATATAACCCTTATCTCTGGGCTGGTGCTTCAGTAACTTATTTAAGATTCTTGGACAGCATTCAAAGAAGAGTTTTTAAAATGATTGGTGACATTAACATCATCAACTCGATTACGTTACATCGACGCAAGGTTTCTTTTCTCACCCTTTTTAACCGTTATTTTAACAGACTATGCTCTAGTGAAATAGCCAGTTGCATTTCTCCCCTTTAACAATTTAACCGTAATGCCCGCGTTTCTTGGAATACCCATTAGTTTACACTTGAGCCCAACTTTGGCCATACTATGAAGTCTTTGGCATATTAAAGGTTTATAAAAACCTTTTAGTGTTCGCTAATTATAAAAAAAAGAATGTTGTAATACAACCCGTACGTTTATAGAGTACCTTTTCTTAACATACATGTGTACATATGTGTTGATTTGAATTCTAACGTCGTCACGTATATATTTAATTTTGCATAAAATTAGTGTCAATTTGCTCATATGTCATTTACATAAACTATTTTAAAAAAACTCAGACGATAAGTTTGTCACCTGTCAGTTTTTACGAGTACAAAAAGTATGCGTGAAAAATGTCACGAAAATTATCACCCTGAGTGGCGTCTACACTAACTACTTTTTTGACACAAACTCAACTGTCAAATTTATGGAGATGATGAATTACTTTAGCTTGAACATTCTCATTTCCATAACAATTAGCAACGGATGACGCTCATAAAATGTTCTGCTAGTTTACTATAAAATTTACGATGCACAGTTAATCTGATATTGAATAAGCTTGAAAGCTGATGTCTTTTGTAATTATCTAATGGTCAATAGATATAGAAGTATAAACAGAGATAGATAGCATTATAGATAGCTCATCAAATAATGACCAAAGTTAGCGATGCACGAAAAGCGTAACTTCCGTTTTATTTTTCGTTGGTATTTGATTTTATTTATGTTTGTGATTTGTTGGATTTTATACAAAATTATAAACAAAACGAAATGAGGTCGATGTTTATTTTTGATGTAACAATAAAACAAAGTACCTACGTACGTACTCAATTAAAATTAAAAACAATCACACGAAAATAATGATGATGATGAGACTACCAATGACTTCGACTTGGAAAAAGAAGACATTCTTGACATATTTATTTTTCTTGGTTAGGAACGCCTCCTCAGTGAGTTTATCGCTTCAAACTTTGCAAAAATTGAATATCTTATGTACCTTTGTACGTAATAATAGTAGACACAATCTTAATTAAGGGGCTCATGAGAAAATTGAACCTTTAATTCATTGTTTTTTTTTTTAATTCTGTAAGCCACCCCCTCATAGGTACCATTGAATCAATTATTCTTTTAGCACGAAAAAATCACAATGTAATTAAGAAATCGTGCATCAAGTTGGAAGAAAATTAGATAGAGGCTTCAGAATATGATTGACACAGTTTTTGTGGTGATTCTTGCAATACACACTTTGATTTTGAAATCGTATACATTTTGGTAGAATTTGTATCTTGATGTTTTCCATTGTGGTGAACTTTGCTAATATATAAATTTTTCATCAGCTTCTATAATTCAAGTTCCATTTTTTCCGAATTTTGAGATAAAGCACATTAATGTCTTCTATCTATCTCTAAATATGTTTAAGTTATGTTTTTCAATTTAAAACCTATGATTAATCATTGGAGGTACAATCGGGCGTAAATGTACTTTTGTGTAAAATAATCAGCCTTATTGTGAGTTTCGCCCGGGAAATCATTCACCTGAAGCATTTTTGTTCGCCCGGAATTTAAAAAGCTATTGCGAGTTTCTCCCGAATAGAATTTCACTTCGAATCGGAACTGACAGTTCGAATAATTGTGGTGTTCAGCAAACCGAGTTCGCAATAAATTTCTGATTAAAACAGAGAATGAAGTCTGAACCTACATTTCTTGTTGAACATAAGAACGCAATGAAATTTATGTAGTGCGGCAGTTTCCTGTTAAACTTCTGAACTCTGCGTACGACAAGACACTTTTAAAACTCTCACCACTAAAATCTATTTGCGCAAGTGGATATTCAAAATTTCCCTGTACGTTTTTTGGTATGTGAGTATTCGTGTCTAGAAAACGAACAAACCTAGTGAAGTATATTTTTGGTTTGACACTGTCAACGATTAATAAAAAGATCAAAAATACTTCATTACCAAGATCGGAATCTCAGACTGACATTTCGATTTTCCTACAAGCTAACTGCACACTAAACGTGAGAAAGTGTGAGTGAAGTGATGCAAAAACCAAACACATTCTCACATTTAGTGTTCCGGCCCATAAAAATGCTTTATTTTAGTCCTCAGACACATCTAAATGCTTCATTTTGGGCTTCGTTCAAAAACCAAACAATCCGAACCAACAGAATCTAAAGTGCTGACGTGGTCTGAAATTGGAAGATTTGTATAGCTTTTAATTTCAATCCAAATAAATGTTGTAAATGTATATTTAATAATATAAAATTGAATAAATACATATTTAATGACTTATTAGTGCTGTATTTTGTTTGCTTAAATTATTTGCAAACGCAATATGCGCTGCAACTGGTTAAGTTTAATTAGAAATGGACAAAAGTGTAACTCAATACTTTGTAAAACAACAAAGCAGACAATTTTTTCAGCTGTAGTTTGCTAAGAGCAATTATAGCATTTTTTTGGCGAAGTTAGAAGTTCAGGAATAGGCGGGTGCCTCTGTATTTTTTTTGTACAGACGATGCTACGAAGCATTGTGAAGTTCCATTGCCAACTTTAGCTAGTTCAGATTCCTCAATTAGATTAGTATTTTCATCATTTAACCAGTTCGGTAATTGCAAAACCAAATTTTAGTTTTGTTTGTTGCAGAAATATTCCTGAAAATTTCTTTTTCGGGAACTATGTTAGAGTTAGAATTTTGTTTGTAGTTAGATTTTGGAATACAAATTTGAGGGAACCATGTTTTAAAAATAAGTTGCTTTTTGAAAAGCATCTTTAAGGAATAGAGATAGGCAATATGGTTACACACAATATCAACTAAATGAGTGCAATAAATAGAATTAAGTAACTTTTTTTATTCCAATATGGGGAAACCGAACACCCAATAATTAGCTGCAATTAATGCTACATTTTTTTCTAAAAAGTTGATGAAGGTTTGCCGAAGTGGAAATTTCTTGAATGAACATTTTGAACGATCAAAAGACTTGACCGTCAACCCGGAGATCTCTATTAAAGATCCTGGTTGATGCGTTGATCGAATTATCAACGGTAGCGAAAAAACAACTTTGTCCTAATACAACGAGGACTTTTAATGGCTTTCGAATAAAGACCATCAAAGCGAGCGAAATACAACGACGAGATTTGTTAAAAGTAAAAAGACAGCGATTTCCCCTAAGGGTTGTACAATAAGAGTCCAAAAGATTTTATTTCGTTAACAGGTATTTATACAAAAATTCATGTAATTTCGAAAGAAAGATTACGTTACATTTTCAGTCAAAGTTTTAAGGCGAATTTATAAATATAAAAAAGATGGCGATTGATATAATGTGAGTGCCAAATTTGAATTTAAAAATTAAATTTTGACAGTTACAGAATTTGAATTTAAATCAAAGATATTTAAGAATTATTTTCGATGGATGGTTTAGTAGTAATATTTTCTGCTTCAACACATTCCTGAAATATTATTGGCTTTCTTAAAAATATTTTTCTAAGCTAACCTCTGCTTTATATCTCAAAACTATTGTTTATGTATATTTTCGTCTATGTTCTGCATTTATAAAAAGTAATCTACGGTAGTATTTATTATATTAAGAAAAACAAAAACATATGTATGTATATTATTAGCAACATTTTTACTCAACATACCTTTAAAACAATAATAAGTAAACTTGAACGTTGGTAACTAAACATTTTTAAGGAATGAATGAAAACTGTTAAACTGTGGGTATTCGCTAAAAGAAAGTTCTGTACGTCAACAATAAACACTCATGTCGATTACATGATCTATTGAATGAGTTGTGCATGAATTCAGAACGATTTTTTGACGTTTTCATTTTGTGATTAACGTCAAAATTTTGCATTTTATTTACTCTGCATTTATTCAATAAGTTCGCTATAATCGTTCTTATTTTTTTTTTTAATATTGGTGTTCATTTGAAGCATAATTTTGTTTGATAGCAAATACATGTATGCTTCCATCAATCAAGAATGTATTGAGGATGAGGTATATTTCGATTATAACTCTATTTTAAAATTTAATATTTATTAATCAAAATGGAATTTAAAAATAGTTGCAAGCTTAAACCATCAAAAACAAACTATAGATATACTCATATAAATTAAATTGATACAGATTTTAATTACTTGCAAAAACAGAATTTAAATTCAATAAATTGCGCTCGCACCCTTAACTTGATGGTTCTACGAACGCATCTTTGATACAATAATCCGAAATTAATTATGAAATTTAAAGAACTTCGTTGTGATTGCTGTAAATTAATGAGTAAATTATATTAAACTGATGTTTAACATGCATTTTTCAAGACAAAAATGTACACTGGTTCGCTATCAATAAAATGACTGCGAAACTAAAGCTAAAAACTGACTTTTTCATAGAAAAAAGTAAAAAGAAAAATGTGAAAAAAACTTATTAAGCACCCCATTTTGTTTTTGCTTTTCAAAGTACCGCTAACTACAAATACAACAATGTAAACAAAGAAAGATTACGATCTTGGTAAATGGAGTATTTTTGAAAAAAGATTAATAATTTACAATAAAAAGAAAATGTAGAAGGAACAAATAATAATAAGCATTGCACTGCGAATGGTCTTGGAGGTAGAAGAAATAATGGAAAAACGAGCCATTCAAGTCATTTAAGGCATCATTGAAATACTTTGCGAGTTGCGAGAACCATTCTAAGAATGAAATGTACCTAAATTTTTCTAATTTGGTGTTTCTTAAAGGTGCATTATTTCCAGATTTCAACAGCATTATAGGCTCAACAAACCAGCTCTTAGGTCCTTCCTTGCCTCCAACGAAACAAAAATTTGCTATACAACCCATTGTTTGGCTTGCCGCTTGTTTGCGGAAGGTGGCTATCAAAAAGCTACCCACTCCTTTTTGACTATGGACTATGAAATTGGGTTATTGCAAAGCCCTTTTAGTCTGGTACTATCAGAAGTTTTCGACATATTTAAAGAGGCGCTTTGCTCTCAGTGGATTTCTTGGCCAACCCCAGATGAAGAGCGTGAAATTGCTCAAACATTTTATGGAAAACACAACGTACCAGCTGTTACTGGATTTATTGATCCATGTTAACATCATTTCCTCGGCAGTCAATTAACATCTTTTTTGCAACCGGAAGGGATCATTTAGTTAAAATGTTTTGCTCATAAGTCTTATTTTTTTGTAATGATGTTCTTTAATAATAATTTTAAAAAAAATTAATATACAGGTGTACCCACCAAGAAGCTTGTCACGATTCCTTTATTTGGAATGTGAGTGAGCTGAAATCAAAGATAGAAAGTGACTATTTGCAGGATATCAAAAATATTTGATATCCTGCAAATAGTCAATATAATTATTTAAAGTTTAAAGTTATTTTTGAACACAAACTTGAATTAGGACTATTTGTTGTAGGAGATGCTGGGTTCCCCTTAGAGCCGTAGCTTTTGACTCCATATAGGACACAAGAGAGTGGTTCACCTCAATGCAAATTTAACGAAGTCTACTCACGTTGCCGAAACACAATTTTAAGAACCAACTTACTTACTTACTTACTTGAGATGGCGCTACAGTCCTGTGTGAACTAGGGCCTCACCCAACAAACTTCTCCATCTAGCTCGATCCCTATCTAGATGTCTCCAGTTTCGCGCTCCAAGTTGGGTGAGGTCACTTTCCACTTGTGTCCGCCACCTGATCCACGGTCTTCCTCTTCTGCGCTGTCCTGTGGGTGTGGATTCGAAGACTTTCCTAACCGGAGCATTGGTTTCCATGCGTTCTACGTGACCCAGCCATCTTAGTCATTGGACTTTTACCCTTCTGGTTAAGTCTACGTCGCTGTACAGCCCGTACAGCTCTTCGTTCCATCTTCGCCTCCACTCCCTTTCGATGCATACGGGACCATAGATCACACGAAGAACTTTTCTCTCGAACCGACATAAGGTGCTTTCATCCGCTTTTGTCATAGTCAATGCTTCTGCACCGTATAACAGGACAGGGATGATAAGGGAGTTATATAGCAACACTTTGGTTCCTCGAGAGAGGATTTTACAACTCAATAGCTTTCTTAGTCCAAAGAAACAGAGGTTAGCAAGAGTTATGAACTTCCCATAGGAAGTTATTGTAATGGGTCCGATTTGTCAAATTGAAAATTTTGACATTTCTCGACGTTTCAAGGTTCCTAGAGTCGAAATAAAAGACTTTTAGAAAGATTTCTGTGTGTACGTACGTTCGTGCGTCCGTACGTTCGCGACTTTTTTTCGTCGTCGATAGCTCAAGAACCAGAAGAGATATCGATTTCAAATAAATGTTATTATACAAAATTTTACGACTAAAATATGATTTCATCTCCAAAACAATTTTGTGCAACGAAGAATAAATTTTTTGACATCTGATATAATTTTGAGAAAAATCGAATTGACAGTTTTTTTTATAAAAAATAAAAATCTAAAAAAAAAAATATTTCTCAAAGTTGGTAAAAATTGAATATCGATTCAAATATCTTTTCCAAAACTTAAAATTTAGGCTTCAAACTTATTTTATCTTATGAGAAATATTGTTTTCAACATTCTGAAAAATGTTGAGAAAAATGGAATTGACAGTTTTCTTATAAAAAATAAAAACCTAAAAAAAATTAATATAAGTTGGTAAAAATTGATTTTCAACTCAAATATCTTTTTAAAACTTGAGAATATTGGCTGTCACGCCAGAGGTCTTGGGCTAAACTAAATGACAATTTTGTTCCACCCTTTAAGTTATATAAACGCACAAAATTTTTTCCTTTATTTTTAATCAATTCCATGTCCATTTTGAAAAAGATTGGAATTTTTGGAAATAGGTTTTTTTCAAAATTATCATCCATCACAGTTTTCAAATCCATGCAAAAAAAAGAGGCTGGGATACGACCCACACTGATAACTTCCCATCCCGTATGTGTTTTTGTCGTGCTTAAAAGTTTGTAGGTTTTCGTGTTGGGTTAAAAAAGTTATTAGTTAAATTATTCTTACAAATTTTTAAATTTGATTTTATTTTTTGTACAAAAAACTGTCAATTCGAATTTTCTCAAAATTTGACTGAATGTTTAAAACAATGGCGCACAATTTTAAACAATCTATTATTAAGGAATTAGCACGATACTTGTTAACAATTTACTATATACATAGTAATCTACTAACTTTTCACTAATTTTAAACACTTTTTATTTTTTGCTAACTAGTATCATGCTAAAACCATTTTATTTAAAAAAAAAAACATGAACCCATCTAAATAATGACAGGTTGTGGAGCAAACAAAACAAACATACCTTAATATTTTTGCAAATGTCAAAGTGACAATATTGAATTTTTATTTTCTTTTTTCATTAATTTTGTTTTCATTACTCGGAGTGGTTTATTTGCGTTCGTTATTTATTCGTCCAGCTCTTCAAGAGGATTTGCTCCAGTTTAAAAACTTTTAACTTTCCTACACAACACTGAATCCTCAAACATTTCAAAATCTTCTTCCTCCGAAAACATTTTAAATTAATTTACTTTTTATGATATCTATAAATAAATTTTATTTCACAATTCATCAATTTTAAAACACTTTGCCACATTTGAGAAAAATGACATATGTCATACAGATTTAGTACGATACTAAAAAGACAAAGTAGCCATTTGGTGATTTTAACTTTAGTAAAATGTTAAGAAAATAGTACGATACTTAACTCGTTTAAAATTATCAAAATCCCTTTTTTTAAACTAGTATCATACTAAAAATGATTTAACATCGTATTAAATCGTCTAAAATTTTGCGCCAATATTTTTTAATAGATAAAAATAGTTTAAAGCCAATATGTCAAAGTTTTGAAAAGATATTTGAGTGGAAAATCAATTTGTACCAACTTGTATTAATTTTTTTTTAGGTTTTTATTTTTTGTCAAAAAACTATCAATTCGAATTTTTTCATAATTTTACTGAATGTTGAAAACAATATTTTTAAAAATTGAAAGTAGTTTAAAGCCAATATCTCAACTTTTTGAAAAGATATTTGAATCGAAAATCAATTTTTACCAACTTTGAGTAATGTTTTTTTCAGATTTTTATTTTTTATAAAAAAAAGGTCAATTCTCATTTCTCAAAATTTTACCAGATGTTCAAAACTTTATTTTTCGTTGCACAAAATTGTTTTGGGGATAAAATCACTTTTTATTCGTAAAAATTTCGACGTGACAACTCTTTTTTTCAGTTTTGTTGATTTATAAAAAAAAAAAACGTTCATTTGATTTTTTTTTCAAAAAATATACTTCTTTGGTATCACGTTACAATACATTATATAAAATTTAATTCAAGTCTCTAGCGTTTTTGGTTTGTAAGATATTAAGGGTTAATCACAATTTTCACCTTTTTTTTAAACTGCTATGGTAAAAAAAACACCCGCGCAATTTTCCTAAGATCCCTTTCTGCATTTTTCTGTCCTTTTGTCTGAATAACAAAATTTATTTGAAGTCGATTTCTCTTCTGGTTCTTGAGGTATGGACAACGAAAAAACGTCGCGAACGTACAAATCAAATATTAAATTTTTTTTAAAGTACAGTATGAAAAGCTTGGATCGAAATCAACGAGAAATATTTCAAGGAGCACTCGGGATCAGTGAAATAATCCGCAAACAAAAATATGAAATAATCCCCAAAAAAATTGTATGTAAATGGTAAGATCTTTTACATAATAACTCCCTATTTTTAGGGATTTAATCCGACTTTTTTGTTGACTAATAGCTGTATAAAAATAGCTCCAAATTTGGAAAATTCAATAAAGTCATTTTTAAGAAGTTGGTCTTATTTCGTTATATAATTTTTTTGAATTTTGACAGTTCAACATCTTCAACTCTTGTCCTAGAGATCACCTTACGAAACTTCAAAAATAAGTTAAATACGAAGTTATAACGTAAAGTTCTTTTTAAATAACAATAAGCTTGAACTTTAATAACCAACAGTTGTAGCTATCATTGGTTTTTATCATTGATACCAATCATTTAAATTTTGTTGAACGATCGTTTATAGCGATCATTGAAAACTTTCAATATTAGCTATAACTGGCCCGAACAACACTTTACAATAGTAAAAAAACAGACCACTTTGATTTGATAGTGAAGCTGCAAATCAAATTTTATTGAAGAACTATAAAAATATATATTTCTATTAATTTTTATTATTTGACATAAATTATATGTACCCTGAAAAAGAATATGTCAAAGTGCCCGTTTTATATAAACATGTACTTATTATAACTAATCTCTGCAGTTAATTTCTTTAAATTGAATTCCTGAATTCGATCAACTTATAATTGCATATCACTCCCTGAAACGATATAGCATCTAATGCTTGTAATTATATCGTCTATATTATTTGTTTTGAAATAGTAATATTAATAAACAAATAAGTCAATTACAGTGTCTTGAAAATTGATAACTACGCGACATAATGAAGATGATAATAAAAAATAATGATGAAGAACACCAACATTATTTTACTATTTTACTGTCTAATATAAAGTCAATTGTAATTAAAATTGTACTCGTATAGTTTCTGATGTTCATATTGTTTCTTTTCCTTCAATATTAACCATTCATGATGTTTAAGTGAGCAAATATTGATCATTTTCATTACGGTCAATCAAACAAATCATTTGTTCATAAAAAATGTCTATTTATTTTTTCATTGAAATCTAAGTAAATAAATCAGCTGTTTCGCAACAAGTTGATGATCACATTTTCGTAATTCTTTTCTTTCGTACGTTTTTTTTCCATAATTCTGAGATTTGAATTCAATTTTGATTCAATGAACCCATTACCTTGTCCTAGACGATATTTACATAAAACTTATAATCGAACAGCACCAATACAAAAAATAAAACTAACTCACCAAAGATGTTCTTCCGCTTAAACAAAAACAAACAAAAAAGTTCTGTTTCCGCAATTCGTTCAGCAGCAATTTTCCTATAAAATCGTGATCTCTTCGAACGTTTAAGTTTTAATTTTGTCTTCTTTTTTGTTTATTTTGCTGATTTTAATTTAATTTATTTATATTTTTTTTCTCTACGTATAAAAATATCTTGCATCACAAATTAGCACTTTTGTTTTCAATCACTTTGATCACCATCAATTCATTTATGGATTAATTTAGTTGCTATAATAATTCCACGATCGTTTATGTTATTGATGGTGCTTTGGCGTGGTGTGACTTTCAGTTACTTTTTCTTTCACTTAAATTGTTGTTAATAAAATTAAAATATTTCTTTTTGTTTTCTTTTGTTTGTTTGTTGCTCTATCAAGTTGTATTTTTGTTTTGTTTGCATGGGGGGCATATAGTGAGTAAATAAAATTATAGTGAAAACGACATTATTTCAGGTAAAATTTGGTATGGACGTCACGTGGGAATGCGGACAGTGTAAGAAGTGCAATTGTTGTTAATTTTGTACATAAAAGAAGTACATAATTACCACTAACCTCACAAAAAAGAAAGAGCACGACAACAGCTCAAAAATGTAAACAAAAAAGTTAAGCCCGCAACATGATATGGCGCTGTCCGCGCATAGAAATGCTTATACGCCTTCCACTCCTTCCAGTGAGCACAAAAGACCAGCTAATAAATAAGCCCACCAAAGCAAACTACCAAAGAAGAAATTCAATGCGCAACACATGCACCGAGGAAATCACTTTCCAATGGAAAATTGGTATTCTAAGCGCGCTACTTCTGCGCGGCGGCGGTGTGGCGCAGCGGTGGCATTCCCGCAATGCAAAAGTCACAAACAAAAGAGTGGTTCCAATATACTTTGTAGCAAAGTCAGCCTAAGCCTAAGCTTAAGCCTAACCTGATGGGAGGAAATTATTTAACAATTTTATGGCATGAGAAAAACCAGGTATAAATTTATGGCAAAATTGAAGTCATCCTGTTTGAAACGACCGCGACCGGTCCGAATGAACATAAATATGACTTTGCTTATAGCTTTTGTATTTGTAGTTTTTACTTTTTATTCTTTCAAGACTGGTTTTACCAGATCTAGAGATCCTCATGGAATTTTTTCCTAGCTATCAGAACTTTTATAACGACACGAAAGAGTACTTTGCTTCGGCGACGACCGATGACAACGTTTAACAAGCAAGTGACAGTGCAGCAAGCATCTGAATAAGGTGCTCGGAAACAGTATTCTTGATCGTGATAAAGTGACTTTTCTTTAGAGTAAATGCTCACTGGAATAAGTTTTACATTGAAATTCGAAGATTCAGCTTTACAGGTCAAATGAAATGTCAAACTGACAGAGATTACAAATAATTGTAGTTTCTTTTTACCTAACTGAAATTTTTCAAACAAAAAACGAAGAGAAGAAAAATTCTTATCAGTACGTCAACTTTTATTTTTGCAATAGAATATGCACTTTAATTTAGAAACTTCAATTTTGTTCAAAACACAAATTACCGAAGCGGGAGTTGTTCCGCTTTCCGACCGATTCTTAGAAAAGCCGCAATGAAACTAACAACACTAAGCCCAGACCCAGACCCAGTCCCAGACATCAGATCATTTTCAGAGCTTCATCAGAATGCTGATTGCTGGCTAAACTGAAGTTGATCAAGAGATCAGCGTTGTTTGGAAGAAATGGTAGGTTCGAAAACTCACCACACCTTCTAGCTTCTGCTTCTACTGGGGACTGACTCCGCGCTTCATCAGAAAAGATGTTATGAACGGTATGAAGGGGAAAAGATGAAATAATTTAAGCATCAGCATCAGCTGCGTACATATGACAACAACGCCAACGAGTTAAGAGGGTTTTGTTGTTGTTGGGGGACCTTTGTTTGCGTTGACAGAATGCTGAATTTGACATACCCACCTCTATTTACCTGTTGAGTGTAGACTGTAGACTGTAGACTTATAATTGGGGAAAGAGAGAGTCAAATTAAAAACTCATACAAAGAAAGGGAGAGAGCACTTTTTACGAGCTTATGAAAGGTAGTTGTTGTTTTTGGCAGGTGCTTGTGGATGGAGTGTGGTAAAGAAAGCTTTGGCTACCTGTCTAATTTGGGTTTGTTATTATTTTTTTGTTTAAACTAGCACGCAAAAATTTTCTATTGTGCCACGGGGGTTGAACTGGAGTTTGGAATACAAAATAATAGAAATGACTTCTGGGTCTTACAGTCTGAGACAAGATATTGCATTTTTGGTGGGGTGTTTTAAACTTTTTAATTGAAAACTTAATGGAAAAGGATTGTAATCTTTTATGATGCATTCTTTTCAATTTGTTTGCAATTTTTACATTCAAATTTAGAGATTTCAAAAGAATGTAAGTACTTTTAAATGCGTACATGAGTTCTTAAATGATTGCAATGAATTGATTGTTTTCAAATGATTGCAATCTTTTTAAAGTTCAAATCTTATTGGCGAATGCAAAATTTGGAGTGCCAATCCTTAGGTGACTTCAATGAAGGCATTTTTTGTTAATTGCAAAGTTTTGTTTTTGTAGATAAAGACGAAAGACAAAGACGGAGAAATATTAAACCTCATAAATATCTTTAGAAGAATTTCGTTCTTTATGAGACATTGAAGTAAATTATCCCGAAATTTGTATTGGGTTTGGAAATATTGCGCAAATTATGAATTGCATATTGGCTTTTAAAGCTTTTGGAGTTGCTGATTTGTATCGGCATAAACCAATGACTTAACATAACCCAATGCAAAGTAACCCCGAATCTTTAAATCGCCGGATCGGGGAACCTTACAGCGACACACCAGGCAAATAAGTTTTCATCAAATTGATTTTATTTTAATGGTTCTTAGCTTTGTATGAAAACTTTGTCGATGTTTAGCTAATTAATTTCTTGAAGCATAAAATCCATCGTAACGGCGCATAGAGGACCTCAAAATCCGGTCAAAAATATTTTGTATGTTTTTCTCATTGCAATCGGCCTAAAACACTATTCTATAACTTATGATGCATTAAAAAGTTACCCTGAAAATAATTTTCATGTTAAATTTAAAAAAAATGTAATTAATTTTTTTTCAATTTAACTTAATTTATGCATTAAATTTATTAAAATTGTTAATATTTCAGGTTAAACAAAACAAACATTTGCAATTATGTATTATTTTATTTTTAATTTATTAAATTCAATTCTGAGTCTTCCTCCAAGAATAATTCTATTGTTTCTGGTAAGAAACTTTCACTGGTTTTATTTTTCTTTCGTTTCCGTTGACAGCTCAAGAAAGAATCCGAAGTCAGCAAGAGTCTATTAAACCATCTCTATTGCACAGTACTCTAGGGAATTTTCTTGAAAAATCTTGCCTTTAGCTCCTGAAAATTTTGTTTCGGGTCTGTTTAATTATAGAAGGGCCATGTTGAAGTATTTTGTGGAGCGTTGGTGTCATTGAATGCCAGTCGTATAACTGTATGTATAGTTCAGCAGTGGTTCTTGCAAACTTCGCGAAATTATCGTAATCAATTGCATATCCAGAAGAAAGCTTCTAAAATTATTCTTAGATTTTTATAAAGCGTATGTCAATACCTGTAATTTCACAAGCTGTATCTGGATCGCTAAGAAAACCGTTTTGATGTATTGCCAGAATTGGCTGTTGGCTGCCATCACATCCCCATTTCGAAATTAGTTCCAAATCAACTACTTCTTGAAAATCACATGCTTTAATTTTATCTTCCAAGTATTTACAAAGTCTAGAAGCTGTGTGATGTAATAAATCTTGCAGTTTTACTTCCGCACCACATTCTGTCACGTGAATTGATTCTGCAAGGGGATAACACTCTTTCTTTGCCTCTTTTATCAGCGAATAAGAGGATAAATATTCTTGTTGGATTCATGTAGAACCTCATACTGCTTTTTAGTTAGGTCTAAGTCAATTAAAAGTGATAAGGCCTCTGATGGTAAATGTTTTCTGACTAAAGGTCATCCTAATAATCTTGTTTACCCTTGTTGGGGTGGCAACGACTTCTTTCATTAATTTCGGAGCTTGTATTTCTTTGGCTTGCATTTGAAAGAAAAAAACTTAAATATAGGATTCATCTTATTGCATCAATCTTTTGCCAAAAATAATTCTGTAACATGTTCAAAAACTAAAAACAAAAATGTTACCGATGGGTTTTTTTTTTGATGTTTAATTATTCGCGCTGTTTTTAAATGAAAATGTTTACTTTCAAGCGTCAATAATGAGTACGTTCTAGACAATTTACTAGTTTCTGACAGTTCAGCTTTAAAAAAATTGTATAGTCAAAATTTAAAAGGCCAAAATCAAACATAAATTAACGATCAGTTTAACACTTCGAAGTAATTTTGAAATTTTCAAAATCGTTTTTGAGAAATTGAAAAATAATTTTAATTAGATTTTATTGAAAATAAAAATTAAGTCGTTTCGCTTCCAGAGATTATTTAATATGATATCTTTATAAAAGGATTAGAATGTACAAAAGAACAGACTGTGTTATTAGCCGTTTTTTTGGTATTCCATATATAGTACAGTGAGAAATTGCCAAGAAAAACGATCCGCTGTAATCCGGTTTTTATATTTGAAAGTTGATACAACTGAATATTTGCCAGAATAATTTTTCAAAAAATTCAAAAAAAAAATAGCGAAATTCGTACCAGGGGTGAACTCGTGTAAGCTGATTTTTGATAGTTGACTATCAAAAATTAAGAAAATACGTCTATGTAATGTGATATCTAGTTGATTTCAAAGTTTTAACCCACCAGTTTGACAAGAAATAAAAACTTCAAGAAGGGGGTTTGTTCGTAGACTACTACATTAACATAAGGCGTTGAAGCGAGCTTGAATTCGTCTAAATTCTTTATATACCTGAATCGAGTTGAAATTAGGTTGATTCGCTTCGATTCCGGTCGGGGATCGGAGACGAGTAAAAATTTGAGCAGAAAAACCTGTGTGGAGGAGTTGCTTTTACAAATGATGCGTTATGGTCTGTTTATTAACATTTTTGTGAACAAAAAAAAATAGGGTTTTGTCTTAATCAAATTAAAAAAAAAATGCACATGGAGTAGGTAATATAATCTAAACTGAGATAAACCTTTGGTGGAATCATAGCAAAACTTTGTATCTTTTCTATTGTTTTCTCTTGCAAAACTAGCCCAGTTAGTCCATTTTTATTAACAAAACTAAATAATATCAACAGTAACAGATTGATTTTTGTCCCCAATGGAAAACACATGATTCCAAATGCACAACTACTCAACGAACACAGCCATCGAGATACAAATGCAATATCAATTGAGAACGAAATAACTTAAGATCCATTTGAGACTCGTATAAATGTTAAAAACCCATCCGTAGTAAGATTATACTTCAACTTTTATCGGTAGTATTCATACTGCGGATATTGTTTTTGTTATTCGTGTAAAATCTTACTATACTATTGATAGATTTTCCAACAAAACACGGGTATTGAGTTACTTCAAAACTAATTTTACGGCACAACTGGATTTAAAGGGTTTTCGAGTTTAAAGTTTCCAAAAATTTGATTAAATCTTTTTTTAAAAATAGTTTTGAGGAAACTCAATAATATGGGTGCAAAATAAAGAAAAATTCATTAAAATATTATAGAATCGATTGATTGATTGATTGTGCAATTTCTCTGTACTTGAATTTTGTAAGTATCCATACAATTCCTTCAATTTTATACTTGGACATTTTAATAGCCAATACCGAGACTTGAGCTTTTCAATTCCTGTTTTACTTGAAAATTAATTTCAGTGCAATGGGATTTAAAGTATTTGAGTAATTTGAAAATAAATTCAAGACCGTATTAGGAATTAAAAGAGATTGAAGTAAAAACAATGACTTAGATACTGGTACCTGATATTTTTAAGAAAATCCTTCTGGTACTTAAGAATTTTAAATACCAAAGAATTGTTCTTCAGCTATACTTAAGTACTACTACTTAACAGTTCCGGCGCAATCGTTGTTATAATAAAAGTGAATTTTAGCCATCTTATTTAATATAAACGTATATAAACCTATAACCGCCAACGTTACCTCCTTGACTATTAGAATAACTTACCGATAGCATATCCATCCATATTTTATTTATGTCTAACAAATGCATAGGTAAGTCGTCAAGTGCAATTTTTATGATGATTAAAGTAATTACACTTGTAACTTGATTAATGGTAGCTGAAAGGCAGTCCAATATAAAATGAATATTAAATAACATTTACACGTTTTACCTTATATACATTATGTAGGTATTAAATTATTTAGCTAAAGGTACTGAAACATTTGTTGAAACAAAAATCACGTTCACTAAAAATGTTTCCGATTGATTATGAAAATAGTCATTCTAGTATTTTCAAAAATCTTGTTAAATTAATCATAAAAATGTATTTTTCTATTTTCCGGAATGAAATTCATTTTCCTAAACAGCTGATACTTTTATGTTCAAAAGTGAAACGAATCGTTCCAAATTCACACAATTCCAATGACAGATTTCTGTAATTAAAATTTTTTCGGTGGATTTCAATCAGGAAAAACTTTTTTTAATGACAGAAATTTTTTATTTTTTTAAATTCCAGTATTTGTTTTCAATGATAAAAACCAAAGTTAGCTGTAACTGGCACCTATCAGTTTATTGTATTTTGTCAAAAATTTAAACGTATGCTTTCTATAATTTGGGGTTCAATCGGACAGTTTTTTCAATAACAGACATTTTCAATTTTCGCTACGACCGGACCTGTCAAAAAAATCCAATGATTGGTTGCAATGATGAAAACCAATACCCATGTTTTGTTGAAAAATCTATCAATAGTATGGTAGAATTTAACACTAAAGCCTAGTACATACTTCCTCGTGAAGTGAACGTTCGCCAGTGGAGAAAGTGAACTTTTGACATTGCTCACTGGTACACACTTGTGAGTACACGTTGTGAACATGAACAAACCAAATGTCAAAGCTTCACCAACAGTTCCCGTACATTTTGCACGTGAATTGCCCGTGAACGAAAACTCTCCACTTTGTTCTCCACTCAGCTTCACGAGCAAGTTCACGGGTGAACCAAAAACTGAAATTTGTATGGGTTCACGAGATGGTTCACAAGTATGTACTAGGCTTAATAACAAAAACCATATCCGTAGTATGAATACTACAGATAAAAGTTAAAGTAGAATCCTACTACGGATGGGTTTTTGACATTCATACAAGTCTCGAATGGATCTTATGTGATTTCGTTCTCAAATGTTGATACGATTGATATTGCATTCGTATCTCGATGGCTGTGTTCGTTGAGTAGTTGTGCATTTTAAATCATGTGTATTTTCCATTGGGGAAAAATCAATCTTTTACTGTTGATATTATTTAGTTTTGTTTGTAAAAATGGACTAACTGGGCTTATTTTGCAAGAATAGAAAAGATAATTAAGTTTTGCTATAAATCTATTTGGTGTTTCCACCACACAAGAAGATTTAAAAATGATAAGGTTTGACAACATTTTCTAAAATGCAAATGGTGTTTCGATGTTTCTTATAAAGTGCAAGTGAGATACTTTGATTCGTGTTAAACAATGAAAAACTGAATAGTTCAGCAACATATAAGAATACGCTACCTACTCCATTTGCAATTTTTTAACTTCCCATAGGAAGTTATTGTAATGGGTGCGATTTGTCAAATTGAAAATTTTGACATTTCTCGACGTTTCAAGGTCCCTAGAGTCGAAATAAAAGATTTTTGAGAGAGATGCCTGTGCGTGCGTGTGTACGTACGTTCGCAACGTTTTTTTGGTCCTCCATAACTCAAGAACCAGAAGAGATATCGATTTCAAATAAATTTTGTCATACAGATAATAAGGCAGAAAGATGCAGAAAGGGCTCTCAAGACAATTGCGTGGGTGGTTTTTTTACCATAGCAGTTTGAAAAAAAGGCGAAAATTTCGGTTAACCCTAAGTATCTTACGAACTAAAAACGCTAGACACTTGAATTAAATTTTATATAATGAATTCTAATGTGATACCAAACAAGTATATTTTTTGGAAAAATTTTATTTAACGTTTTTTTTTTATAAATCGAAAAAACTGAAAAAAAATTGTCACCTCCAAAATTTTAAGACTAAAATATGATTTCATCTCCAGAACAATTTTGTGCAACGAAGAATAATGTTTTTGACATCTGATAAAATTTTGAGAAAAATCGAATTGACAGTTTTTTTTGTAAAAAATAAAAATCAAAAAAAACATTACTCAAAATTGGTAAAACTTGATTTTCGACTCAAATATCTTTTCAAAAATTTGAAATATTGGCTTCAAACTAATTTTATCTTATAAGAAATATTGTTTTCAACATTCGATAAAACTTTGAAAAAAATCGAATTGAAAGTTTTTTTTTACAAAAAATTGAACTCTAAAAAAAAAAACAATACTAAAACTTGGTAAAGATTTACTTTCGACTCAAATAGCTTTTCAAAAATTAAAAATATTGGCTTCAAACTAATTTTATTTCACAAAAAAATATTGTTTTCGATATTCAGTAATTTTTATATAAAAATCCAACAGTCCGTTTTTTTCATAAAAAATAAAATCTACAAAAAATAGTACGCAAATTTGGTAAAAATTGATATGAGTACATATAGACAAACTTTTAAGCAAGACAAATCGACAGACATGATGGGAAGTTATCAGTGTGGGTCGCATCCCACCCTCTTTTTTTAATTTGATTAAAGCAAAACTATATTTTTTGTACACAAACATGCAAATAAACAGACCTAATGCATTATGTGTAAAAGCAACTCCTCCACACAGGTTTTCTTCACAAAATTCAACTCGACACCAATCCTCGGCCGGAATCGAGTGGCTCGCTTCAACACCACATGTTAATGAAGTAGTCTACGAACAAACCCCCTCGTTGAAGCAATTGTTAAATTAACTTATTTTTATAGAATCTCAATTTAAAGATGTTTTCTTATAATTTCTTCTTGAAAATTGTCAATTTTATTAGTTTTTTTTAGTTAATTTTAAGTTTTAATTTTCTCAAAACTTTTTTCTATTTGCGTGTTTTTTTGTTATTATTCTGACAGATCTTCTTTCAGTTATACCAATTTTTAAATACGAAAATCTGGTTACTGCCGATGTGTTTTCTTGGAAATTTTCTACTATACTAAGAGTTTCAATTTTCTATTAGTTTTGTGAAACCGTTTATTATATCGACGGTAAAGTAGCGAAGGTTTTCTTCTTAGTGGTTAATGGTTTCTGGCTTATCGACGTATACTATAAACTTCACATATCAATGTCACCGGTCTTTGACGTAAACCTAAATGGGTACAAAACGCGTTCTTCGATAAATCAATTGGGGAACGAGCTGTGTTACATATTGCGCCGCGTCGTCTTGTTGAAAACATAGCTACTGCATATCATGGTTGTTTAAATGTTTAATGGATGTACGAAAAAGTCACTAAGCATGGCTCTAAGGCAGTCACCATTTACTGTAACGTTCTGGCCAACACCGTTTTTTAAGAAGTACGTTAAAATTATTTCACCAACCCAGTTTTTGTGGATGTAATAGTGTCTCAATATGCACCTGAGTATCATCATCAGTCGAAATACGGCAGTTTCGTAAAATTGACGTAAAACGTATTAAGAAAAGAATTATGATTTTTAAATTAAATGACGTGTACAAATTGGAAGCGTTCAGGCGTCAGTCTTATTGGCTGCGTTCAATCTCAGGCAGATAGGGTATCCGGATAACTTTTTGTTAATGTTTTTTTTGTAAAAGAACAGCTGATCAAAAACAGCTGAGATCTCAAAAAAGGAATCAAAAATATTCAAGAATTTCTAAGGTATGTAGATATCTGACAGAACAGCTGATTCAACACATGATTGAATTTCAAGAAACTTGAAAATTGATTTCAGCTTTTTGTATTTGTTGGTAAACAAAAACATACAAAAAGTTAGTTGAAGTTGTATTTGAGGATGTTCTGTACATAATAGACGATGAAGGAACGATAAAAGTAAATTATTATCTATTTTTTTAATCTCCAAAATTGACTTATTTTGTTCTCGTTTTGTAGATGAAGATGACCCATTTGCTAGGTATTACCTCCAATCTAGTGTCCAGCATCCTGAAGTTGAAGAACCTCATCCTGTACCAGAGGTAGAACAAAATGCAGGTAAATAAATAAATAGGAAAGGTAAGTTATTCTTTCAGATGATTCAAAACCCCAAAGAATAACCACTCTATTCCCTTTTTTAAAGGTTGGGAACATAAATCCATTCTGTTTTTCTTGGAGGAGTGCAGAAATAGAAAGGACCAGCTGCGAGACCCAAATATCCGTCGAAGAACAATTTTTCAAGAAATTGCAAACGTTCTTGAAGAACACGAGTCAATTTTTGATGAGAAATAATTAGAATTAATATTAAAAAATATGAAAAAGCGCTACAATATTATAATAAAAGGTTAAATGCTTTTCTGCTTTTTGTCAACAGCTGAAAGCTGTTTCTATTTTCTGACAACTATCTACAATACAGCTATCCAACTCGTTCAACAATGTATCTAAAAATCCACCTATCCAAGATACCCTATCCAACGTGAGATTGAACGCAGCCATTATATTGAAATGTCAAACAAAAACTGAATACCTATGTATCACATGACAGCTGACAAAATGGCTGGTAGTGAAAATAGTGTTGCCAACCAAAAGTTCTGTACTTCTAAAAATCTACGTTAGAAAACAATGTAAGCAAAAGGGTTTAAGAGATTGAAATGCCTTTAAATTAGTATTTTTGTTTGAAAATCACAAATGGGGCGAATATTTGATTCATTCCTCACTAAGAGTTATTGAAGCAAAATTATTGAAGAACTTAATTTTTAAGTGATATTTTTCTTCTGAAAACGTTTTTATGATCTGGATCTATTAATTTTGAAATGCCTGAGAAAAGTTAAGTTACATTTTTATTCATACCCATAATAATATTTTGTTACATTTCCTGGTCTTGTCTCAAAAAATAATGGCGCAAAATTTTAAACAACCTATTATTAAGGCCTTAGCACGATACTAGTTAACAATTTACTATATACATAGTAATCTACTAACTTTTCACTAATTTTAAACACTTTTTATTGTTTTGCTAACTAGTATCATGCTAAAACCATTTTATTAAAAAAAAAAACATAAACACATCTAAATAATGACAGATTGTGGAGCAAACAAAACAAACATACCTTAATATTTTTGCAAATGTCAAAGTGACAACATTGAATTTGTATTTTCTTTTTTCATTTTGTTTTCATAGCTCGCCGTGGTTTATTTATTTATTTATATTTTTTCGTTTTTCGGAATTAACTTGCAATTTATAAAAGATTGAAATAAAATAACAAGATGTTGCGATTGGCATTAACTGTGCCTTTGAGGCTTACACAACAAATTAAATCCGAACTTCAAAACAATGCTGGCTTTGTGAAGAAACAATTTGTCCGTGAATTCTCTCGGGATTTAAGGCGACAATTGTTCCAAATGTTGGAGTCATGAAGAGACCCACGAGATCTTGCAACGATATCTATAATTCTGCATTTATGATCCGTTACAATTTGGACATTTAATGAATAATAACCTTTTAGAAATTAAACACTGTCACATTTGAGAAAAATGACAAGAAAAATCTGTCTGACATAGATTTAATACGATACTAAAAAGATAAAGTAGCCATTTGGTGATTTTAACTTTAGTAAAATGTTAAGAAGATAGTACGATACTAAACTCGTTTAAAATTATCAAAATCCTTTTTTTAACCTAGTATCATACTAAAAATGATTTAACATCGTACTAAATCGTCTAAAATTTTGCGCCAATGTATTTAAATTTAAGTTTCTGCGTTGCAAAAACACATAAAAAGAGCTTCAACCAATAAATCAAGGCATTTTTCTTAGAATACCTACAGGTGTTTTTTTAAAAGACTGCTTATACCTCAAAACCCTCATCCTCCTACTGTATGCTAAATTTTATAGCTATAAAAATATACATGTACCTACCTTCTGTCCAGTGAATGACCACTCCACCATCCATTTATAAAAATGATTGTTTCTACTTGATATCACTTGAAAATTTAATTGCCCAAGCGATTAATTGCCATTATTGTTGTTAACTGAAATAAAATTGTTAATTAAAGATTCTCGAAAGAAGCGCTATTTTGTGTTTAATGAATTGAATATAAAACTTATGCGTAATGTTTAACTTAAAAACAAAACAAACTTATAACAAAACGATAGGTAAATATGTACTTATGAGAGAAATATAATTTAAGGTTCGTTCTCACTAAAGTAACCAGTAATTCCGGAAGTTAAAATTTAAATTGTTCTGTTCGTTAAGTATAGCTAAAGTTCTAACAGCAATTAAGACGTTCAGCGAACTATAGCATGAAAGGGAGTTTTGAACTTCGTATTTTTTTATTATTATAAGTATACTTAATGCTTTGATTAGGGGTTGTCTTCAAGACAGTCATTCTTCAATTAAAATCTTCAGGTATTAATCAAGCAATTACAAAATGATTGTGATAGAGTTTGACATAAATGGTTATTACGGTATCACTTTAGGGTTAGGTTTGGTACAATAGCCCCATATTAAACAAACAAGAAATAAGAGAGTTTAATTAAAATAAAGCGGTCCTATAGAGGTAACGTTGGAGCGCAATTCTCTTCGATATCCTATGATTCGGTGACATTGTATGCGATGCTGTTAGGTTAGGTTAGGTTAAAGTGGCTGTTGGTTGGGAAGTCCAACACACTTAGACCAAAGCATGGTCCGTTGTGATACCACATGGATCAGTTGATCAGCTTAACTCGTCGAACCAATTGGAGCTCCGAATGAAGTGTAGGAGACAAATAATGTCAGAATTTTTTAGATCGCTGGTATCGTTGAAGTAGTAGTGTCCAAGATGGATTCTACGTCTTTGTGATAAGGCAGGGCGTGTGCACAGAAGATGAGAGATTGTCTCCTCCTACAAAAATCATTTGCAGGGGCTCCAAGTCGAATAGCATGCCCTCCTATTAAGCAGTGCCTGGCAGGAAACCTACATATAACGTAGCTAATGTGCAATCTACTCAGAGAGATTAATTGTTTTAAGCGTCTGGCGCTAAGATTAGGCCAAATTATTTTTTTCGCTAAACAGGTGGTGGTGTTATTCCACCTGAAGTTTGTTTTCTCTATGGTATCTTGCTTTAGGATGAGTTTACATGTAGCTAAGGGGATACCTAAGCTAGCATTGTGAGCCAGCAAAGGTAAAGTTGTTCCGCTTTTTGCAGTTCGTCAGCTTTGCAATTTCCTAGAATGTCTCTATGGCCCGGCACCCAGAAAAGGTGAATGTTGAACTGTGTTACCATCTCTGTAAGAGTTGATTGACAATAGACAGAGTCTAGGGACTTTAACGCAGCTTAGCTTTTCGAGAAGATGCGTATATCATTAGTTCTTATAACGTTTTCTCTAAGCCAATATAGGACTTCTTTTTTAGGCAGGATTTCAGCTTGGAACAAGCTACAATGATCGGGTAGACGAAAGGAGAGACTTAAGTTTAGTCTATCTTAGTATACGCCTCCACCAACCCCATAGTTTATAGTTCAAATGATGTATTCTCCCAAGAAGCCCTGGGAGGTATACTCACTTTGAAGCTAATGCGATGCAGTACTTTAACGATTTTTTTTTTGACAGATGCGAAAAAATTGATGTGTTCAATTCCAGAGAAAAATAAATTGTTTAGAAATTGGTAGGTGACTTTAGGGGCTGATCGTCTTTCCGCTTTACTCGTGGGAATAAAATGAAAGAATCAAATAAAAAAAAATCAAACAAAACAAATCGCGCCATGGCTGCCAATGCGGTCACATCTCTTGAAAAGGCTGTCGAGCCAACTCAGGTGTGTGAACGTGATGTCAACCCTGTGGTTGCCACTAGTAGCGAGAGTCCTTCTCCCTCTACTAGCCGCAACCTTTACTTGAAGAAATTACCCGTCAGTAGAACAGCTGTGATGCTCGGCTGTCCCAAGGGCGGCAATTCCACACTCCACCTCTTCCCCGCTCCTGCTAGGACGTTGCAAGCGACCCCAAGGAGGGACACCCCATCCGGAGAAACAAAATCTGTACATGTGGAATTGACTCGAAGGGTGAGGGCACACCCGGATTGGTATCGGTAGCGACTAAATCTGGAGGTGAACCCACATCTGTGTCACACGAAAATAGGGCCGGCCAAAAAGAAGTCAAAGAAGTCACAGGCCAATCGAGACCAACGCAATGCTGAGAGGATTCTAGCCGCAGTTGGTGTCATACCGGCGGCGGAAAGAACCCCAGAGCAAACGCGTAAACTCGAGTGAGCTAGTGGCTTTCTTAGCAAAAAAGCTAAACCGACCTGAGGTGACTCAACGTCAAATCTTTCCTTCAGCGACGCGCTCAAAGGCAAGATCATTGCCGCGGTCATTGACAGGAGTCATGTGGATGGTTTCAGATTTGTATCTGTGATCGAGGAAAATCCGGGGCCTCTCCCAGACACAGCCGATGCAGGATGGTACCAAAATCGTATCAAACTCATCGCCTGTGGTGATCAGAGATCTTTCGATCTATACAGGGCTGCTGTCAATGGCTTGCCAGAAGTCTGGCCGGGTGCCAAGCTCGAGGTTGTTGCAAGGGAGAATATTCCTTGCCGGCCAAGAGCACGTATAATGATCCCGGCTCTACACAACTGCCCAGATATGATCATGAAACTGATCAGAACAAGTAATCCGGACCTGCCTACGCACGACTGGAAAGTACCAAAGGTTGAGAAGGAGACAGTGGGTCACTATAGATCCACTGGCCGCGACCAAAGGCGTGATTAGGTATGGTTTTGATGAAATCATGATCTTTTTCTATAAAAAAGATGAAGATACGTTCAACACGCCCCCCACAGAAGCCCCTTCAGCGGAAGGAAATGCTTCACTAACAACAATAATGGAAGTCGATGCAACACCACAAGTGGAACCATCGAAATCCACAGCCCCAAACGAGTCATCCGACGTGGAGACTGAAGATGCTACCTTAGGCATCACTCTGAGTGAGAAAGAACTGCTTAAATCCTCCTCAGACGATGAAAACGCCGACAAAACAGTGGTGGAGGTTGATCTGACTAAAAGTAGCAATGCTGCGATTAGTACAGATTAATCTCCATCACGCCATCATGGCCACAAACAACCTGGTACTCCGACTGCATAGGAACAAGGAAGACATCGTCTTAATACAGGAGGCGTGGGTCTAAAATTCCATCATCAGAGGTCTCAGGACTCCTGGCTATAAAATATTGTATGCATCGGAGAAAGGTGGACCAAGGTCATGCATGATAGTAAAAAATGACTTAAACATATTTTTACTCCCCAATTACAGCGACAAGGACACCACCACCGCTGTCTTAACAACGGATAAAGCAACCTACTGGCTCATATCCTCCTACCTTGGCCACGATAGCCCAATTCCAGGAAACACCTTGAGGAAGGCAATTGCGGACGCGCAATCGAAAAAAGTTGTTCTCCTAATTAGTTCGGACGCTAACGCCCATCACATGGTATGGGGTAGCTCTGATATAAATGAGAGAGGTGAGTCCTTATTTGATTACTTACTAAGCACTAACCTACTCATAAGTAATATTGGTAATGAACACACTTTTGTAACCGAGAATAGGAAAGAGGTACTTGATATTACACTAATACACTTACCTCTGACTCGATCCACAATATGATTTCAAACTGGCATGTCTCAAAAGGGAATTCCTTCTCTGACCACAAATACATTCAGTTTGAGCTCAAAGATGTGACAAATACATCTACGGGTTTTCGGAATCACCGGAATACAAACTGGGAGCGATATAGGGAGGTACTAGCACAACTGCTTGATCACAACCTTCTTAAAAGATCCTTCAGTAAAGCTGAACTTGACCTTTCTGTAAATCATCTCACCGAAGCCTTAAATGAATCAATGAGATCTTCATGCCCTGTAACCATTTTAAAGGGTAAAAAGAAACCTCATTGGTGGCGTAAAGAACTAGAACCATTCAGAAAGAGCTGTCGCAAACTCTTCAACAGATCTAAGTACACTAGATCTCCTTCTGATCGGGACTTATACAAACAAGCTCTAAAGCAATATAAAAAAGAATTAAGAAAGAGTAAGAGGTCTTCTTGGAGAAATTTTTGTGGTAAAATAGAAAATACTTCAGAAGCCTCAAGACTCAGGAAAATTCTCTCAAAAAGTCCAACAATACCCAGTGCTTTAAAGATAGAAGCAGGCACGTGGACTATCACAGATAAATAATCTCTTAATCTGTTATTAGACACCCACTTTCCGGGTAGCTCTAACATACTCAACGACTTCTACAAGCGATTTAGTTGATCTAATAACGCGGGAAAAACTGCAATGGGCCATAGACAGCTTTGATCCATATAAATCTCCAGGACTAGACGGAATCATTCCGGCCGAACTACAAAAATGCTCAAGCAATATGCTCTAGAAACAACAAATGCTAGATGGTCACAGAGTACTACCTGCCTAGCAACCAAGCAAATATGGCCAAGTATTGACTTAAAACGGTCAAAAGGCTTGATATCACTGAGCAGACAAAGTATAAGCTCTACAATTGGAGTAATAAGGGGACACTGCCTCATAGGAAGACAGGCTCTGAGGCTAGGGGTCTACACAAATGACTTCTCTAGAAGCTGCATGGATGAGGAGGAAGAGGAAACAGTCCAACACCTTCTATGTACATGTCCAGCACTCTCCATTAGAAGGAATAACTTTCTCGGTTATCCCTTCTTCGATAACACCAGTGAACTGGCAACGATTGACACAAAACGTCTCTCTAACTACATTAAAAGTACGAAATGGTTTGTTTAAGTTCATTACTCTCCCATGAGTTACCTCATTAGTGGTATCACAATGGACCCTTGAGGTCTACGTGCGTCAATGACATCTGGATAGCCACTCCAACCTAACCTAAAGCTTATGGTATTTTTGTTTAGGTATAATAATATATTGCATTTTCGATATATCGGTTAAGTTGGTCATCTCTGCCTGAAATTTGAAAGCTACTTCGAACCGAAGTTCTGCTTCGACGTGACCGGCTACTTCGAAATCCAAATAAAAAAATAAGTTTGAAATTCAAGGTGACTTCCGTACTTGATTTTCCTGCATTGATAACATCAACAACTTGCGGATCATCATCGATCATTTCGTTGATTATTATCGATCACCTTTTCAAATGTTGTTCATTTATTTTGAGAAGGTTTTTACATCGGCAACAGGGAGTTTATCTGACTTGTTTTGCGCAGGAAGGGTATCTTTAATAAACTAATTTCTATTATAAAGATGATATGGTATTATTATGATGTGTCAAAAAGTCATATCTAAAACGGATGTTGTCAGAAGAATTTGAAGTACAAAGTGAAGTCAGAAAGGGCCGCTTATAGTCATCACTTCTGTTTTTGTTGGTGATCATTGATGTGCTTTCGGTAGCCTTGACAGGAAACGGAAGAAGAAGATAGTCTCTGACAGCATACCAGAAATATCAAGACTATACACCAACGTTTTATGCCTACCTAAAAAAGGATCATATCAACATCCATCAAACGATAACAAAAGTGGAGAGAGAAGCATAAATTGTAGAGGTGAAAATCAATACGAGAAAAACTAACTACTAAGGTTTCATTATCATCGAAGTGTTGTCTCTTCTGAAGTCCGTACCTAACAAGTTATCACTTACCGGATCGGGAAGTCCAAAGTTTCTAAGAACAATTCTCTCAACTTGATGTCAAAGCTACGATTATCCGGATGCAGAACCTGAAAATAAACAGCAGCAATTATCAAGAAATTGCAAACCTTTATTAATAGGTGTCTACGAAACAACTTAAGGGTTTGTTTTGTCCCAATCGTATATCCGATGAAAAATTATGTACATGGAGTCAGGAACCGATTGACACTAATATACCAAGACGCAATTGTCAGTAAGTAGCTAAGCGATGATACCATCCAAACCAGCGGATTTATGTATGTTGAGACCTTTTACGACTCTCGGAACAGTACGAGTACAAAAAAGGATCCATGACACTGCTTTACAAACAAGTTTGCTTCACAATAGAACTAACTAAAGGAGTTTCATTGACAACAAGCGAAGGAACCTAGTAAAGTATTTCTTTTCTCACCATGCCTATCAACTTGTACCACAATATGGTCTGGTCAATGCAAATTATATGTGGTTTAAATTCATTGTCCAAAGGCCCATCAAGTGTGGATAGCAATTAGACTTCCAACGAATTAGATGCGCTGTCCGACTGTATCCAGAGAATTTTATCCCATTTTCCGCACAGTGAGATCGTTGTTGCGGGCGATTTAAATGTACACAACTCTTTGCGGCTGCGCTATTCTGGTCAGACAACATCCGAAGGAAGGTAAGTCGAGATTTTTGCTGAGTTAAACTACCTGACTCAGTTAGTTGACGAGCCAACTCGGATTCAAGACGTTGCAGGTCAATGCGCCAAACACTCTAGGCTTGTTTCTTGCCTTTGATCCTAATAAATATGCGGTAAGTCTATTATAACCTCTAGGCATTGTTTCAAATCTGCTTGATCCTCATGCCAAAAAAACAGTTAAAGAGAAAAACCCTATGAGTATGGCAATATGAGAAAGCCAACTGGAACGGTCTCAATGATTTCTTCAGGAACTTTAACTGCTTCCTCGATAGTGACGTGGATTCCAGCGAAGATATGGGTAAAAACTTAATTCTTTGTGGAATGAGAAATTTTATCTCAAATATTGTAATATCTATATATCAAACCCAAAAAAAACTCATGGTTTGATTCAAGTTGTAAAGAGGTTATTAGGATCAAAGATGTACGAGTAAGTTTCCGGATTTATAAAGCCAACCCTACTGACGAAAACTAGAAAGACTTGTAACGGGCATATACGACACACACATTAAATTGTTGCATGACCAGAAATTACGGTAAAAAAATACTACAAAGGTAGTAAAATTTTTCCGTCCGTTCCTTCGCTCGTTTCCAATGATTCTTCTTTTGTAAGCTTGATTGAGAAAGCCAATTTGTTGCAGCACAATTTGCTGTTAATTTGATGATACCAATGAGTGTCATGACTCCTCCTGTACTTGAAAGCGTAAACGTTTCTATGGGACAAATCTTCTTTCGCACTCGTACAGTTGCTACAGTACTAAAAGATCTTGACATTCTCAAATCCGCTGGCCCGGGTAGTATCTCCGCTATTGCTCTGAAGAGGTGTTCTTCAATGCTGGCAAAACCACTGCGTAAGCTTTTCCGTCTGTCCTATTCTACTGGTCTCTTTCCGAGTGGATGGAAAACTGCATTTGTCCAGTATGTCCCTAAAAAAGGTGAATCCTCCTCCCCTTCTAACTATCGCCCAATTGCACTTACGTCCCTTCTTTCCTAGGTAATGGAAACGCTGATCAATTTTCAGCTCAAAAAATATCTTGAAGAACGGAAGCTTCGACCGACAAAATAGCTTTTGTAGCAATAGTTCCACTGGGGATCTCATGCTTTATCTCACGAACAGTGGAACAAATCTTAACATCGTTTTGGAGAAAGTAAGATTATTGCACTTGATATTTCAAAGGCAGTTTGGCATCAAGGTTTCTTAGCGAAAATGCGTGCTTCTGGTATCGATGAATTTCTTCTTTCTTCGACCGACAAAATAGCTTTCGTAGCCACTGGTAATCACATGGTTCATCTCACCGAACAGTGGAACAAATCTAAACATCGTTTTGGAGAAAGTAAGATTATTGCACTTGATATTTCAAAGGCAGTTTGGTATCAAGGTCTCTTAGCGAAAATGCGTGCTTCTGGTATCGATGAATCTCTTCTTTGTTAGGTTAGAAATTACCTTTCGGACCGTTTAATTCAAGTATTATTGGACGGGTTCAAATCTAATATTATTATAATAATATCAACCACATCTTGTGAACTCCTATGGGCAGCTTGATGTTCCCGGATTTTCCAAGCATGACTTAACTATCGCTTTTTATAACATTAACCTAAATCCGACCTCAGAAACAGAAAGCATTTCATTCAGGAATTTCAATGCAATCGATATGCAATCATTGGTAACAAGTATATATATAACTCTAATGTAGAAAATATATACTATATCTCAGACGTAGATAGGCAAGTTTATTTCTTTACTAACAAAATTAATGACCTTTTTGACACCTATGTGCCAATTAAAAACGTGCGAATCAAAAACCCTGAAATAGGATAGTACACTAGTTACATTGATAAACTTCAAGTTACCACTGTTGTTCATGCAGTACAAAACGTTAAGAAATGCAGTGAATATTCAAATCAGAAATTCCAAGCGAAGATTTTTTGCGTCGAGATTTAACAATGTTTCTTCCAAAAAACTGTGGAAGAACGTAAAATCTCTTGGTATTACGACGAAACAAAAGATTGCTGAGGATGACTGTGATGTAAATGAACTAAACAAACAGTTCGTAAGTTCTGTTTCTGACACAAATAATGGTGTTGCGTTTGACACAAACTTTGAAAGAAGTAATGAGCTTCTCTCAAGTTTCAGTTTTAAAAGAGTTTTTGAAGTTGAGGTATTTAAGGCCGTAAAAGACATAAAATTGAACGCTATTCGACTAGACAATATGCATCCTAAGTTTGTAAAAATTATTCTTATACTTTTATATCTCCTTTCTTGACACATATCTTTAATTCAATATTAACAAAGTCCTGTTTCCCGGCACTATGGAAAGCTTCAAAAATATTGCCAATTCTTAAAAAGTCAAATTCGCAACAAGAAGAATACCGTCCAATTTCTATCCTACCATTAATTTCAAAAGCGTTCGAAAATTCTTTGAAACACGGAATTTAATTACACCGATGCAATCTGGCTTTAGACCGAAACACAGCTGTACGACTGCGCTTCTTAAGATAAGCGACGACATGCGACAACAAATCGATAATAATAAAGTCAGAACTCTGGTTCTCCTTGATTTCTCTAAGGCGTTCGACATTGTTTCACATACAATTCTTCTGAAAAAAACTGAATTCTTTCTTCTTCTTTGAAAACTCAGCCTTAACCCTCATAGCACAGTATCTAAGCCATCGAACTCAGGCTGTTTTTGCTAACTCTAGGCTGTCGGATTCCCTCCCTACCTCTAATGGTGTGCCCCAGGGATCGATTTTGGGACCACTCTTATTCACACTTTTCAATAATGAGCTTCCACTCAAGCATTGCAAAATTTATATGTATGCTGACGACGTTTAAATTCATTTGATGTGTATATAAACCAGTGGTCCAGGGAGAATCATCTTAAACTTAACCCTAAGAAATGTCAGGCAATCGTCATCAGTAACACTGCAATAGATACTTCTTATTTCCCTAGTATTGAACTTGAGGGGGAAACGTTAAGCTACGTTAGAACAGTTAAGAATCTTGGGATTGTTTTTAACCATAAACTTACATGGGACGATCACTTGACTTGTGCCGTTGGTCGAATATATGCTGCTTTGCGGGTTTTATATATATCTGCCATTGTCTTCCAGTTTCAACAAAAATGACTATAGCAAAATCTCTTGTCCTACCAATACTTTTCTATGGCAGTCCCATTTTCTGTGCCCTTGACAGCGCTAATAAATGAAAACTTCAAGTCGCGTTTTATAATGTTGTTCGCTTTATTTATGACTTGCGACGGTTCGATCATGTTTCGATGCAAGCAAGTAGTGTTTTCAACATGACCTTCAACAACTACATAAACTATCAAACTTTGACATTTCTTTTTAGACTTATTATACTAGATCTCCTGAATATCTATACGAAAGGCTTAGGTTCCCAGTATCACTAAGAAGTAATGTTCTAATTGTCCCTTCCTTCAAATTCAGAAATTCAAAACAACAGTTCTTTGTACACGCTGTTGCCCTGTGGAACTCCTTGCCTGCTAACCTGAGAGGGATACACAGCAGCACTCGTTTTGAGAACTCTTTAAAGAACTTATACAAATGCTGAAAATGTTTCCAAAATAAAAATCACTTTGTCTTAGAATTTAAAAATGTATGTTATTTAATTTTTCAACATGACAAAAACAAATTTCTCTTAACTTCAAGCAAATTGTAAATTTAGCATACTAATTTGATTCCTCTTTTAATTTGATAAAATTTAAATCTGAACATAATAAGTATTAAAAATAAGACTCTATGTTTTAAAATGCTTAATGATAATAAATAAATAAAAACACAAAATAAAATGCATTTCTCAAAACTGTGAACTCATAGCATTTAAGGATTTTCAAGAATTCGTATAGAGTCAAATGAAGACTCACAATTCATCGTATAACTACTAATGAAAATTTCGAGAAGACATTTATAAGTTTTGTGCTAAAAAAAGCTAAGCGTGAAAAAACAACAATCATAGATTTTTAAACGCTTTTAAAGAGTATTTTTTCGGAAATTTGAATTGTGATGGAGACAATTCAAGGATTAAATTCGAATTCAGAACAACAAAATCATTTGAAAAATTATTATTGAATCTTGCACCAGAATACAAAATTTAATTTTGATAATAAATAAATACAAATACAAATACAAACACAAATACAAATTTACAAAATAAACACTGATGTGCCCCAGGGCTCCGTTTTGTCTCCGACGCTCTTCCTTACTTTTATAAATGATCTTTTGTCTGAAACTTCTAACATCTAACCCAGTAAATTGTTTAGCGGATGACAGTACTCTCAGCTTTTCATATTCGTTTTTAGATTCTCATCCTTGTTCTTCGGTTTTGGATTACCAACGGCAGCTCATTAAATTCTGATCTTGACAGCATTGTTCATTGGGGAATAAAAACCGTGTAGAATTTAATGCTTCAAAAACTCAATGCTGTCTACTGTCACAAAAGCTTTACCCTCCCCAAATGCCACTTTCCATGAGTGGTGCTTGCATCGAGGAGACTGAACAACTATCAGTCCAAGGTATGTGCATCACAAACCACTTGTTGTTGAGTGATCACATATTTGACATCGCCAAAAATGCTGCTAAGTGTTTAGATTTTCTCCGACGATGCAAAAAGTTTTTACCCCTTCTGAACTGGCTATAATTTACAAAGGTTTTAGTAGTCCAAAACTTGAGTTTAACTCTCATATTTGGGGTAGTGCTCCAATAACGTACTTGAGTCTTCTTGATAGAATTGAAAAAAGAGCTTTAAAAATTATTGGAGATCGTTACCTTACCGAGATATTTGCTTCTCTTGAACACCGCCGCAAGGTCTAATGTCTGTCATTGTTTTATCGCTATTTTTATAAACAATTCTCTATTGAAAAAGCCAGTTGGATTCCACTCCTTAAACAATTCAACCGTAATGCCCGTACTGCTAGGAATTTTCATCAGTTTACCCTCGAGCCAAATTTCGGACGTACTGTTAAGTACAGAGATTATTTCTTTAGCCGCACTACACGAATGTGGAATGCTTTACCAAGCTCAATATTTCCCACTCATTACAATGTGCAAACATTCAAACCCATGCAACAGATTCTCCTTTCTAATCCTATCCTCCTTTCCTAATTGCTCGCACTGTGTTTAATCATTATAAGGGTATTCATAACCCCTTTAGTGCGCGCACAAAATAAAAAAAAGTATTTATTGCAGACTTAGAAGTTGCAATGCTGTTTTGGTATGGATCTTTTCATGGATTTTTGTTTTTATTTAAATTGTTTACCATTTTCAGCAGATAAGGTTGAAAAAAATGGTGGACGTTTTTCCAATTAAAGGAGATTATTTTTTTATCAACGATTGTGGAAGAAGTACTTTCCCTGCTTTTTGAGCCATCAATAAAGAGAAAAGTCAAATTGTTGACAATAATAGATTCCATAAAATTAGATTCATAGAATACAAGTATTTTTTCTACAATTCCTGATGACACAAATCCTTTTCTTTCGATAGATCTTTTTATTATACTAGTCCTAAATGACTCTAATTGACAAGTTATATGATCATTGTGAAGAGGTGAAGAGATTGAATGTAAGATTTTACACATTTTCCATAAATAACGAGTTCATAATCAATTTTTGATTATTTAGAAGAACTAAGCATGAACTTGAATGTTGAGCTGAGCACAGAAAAAGTGCTTGGAATGTGGTGGTGCACTCCTCTGGATAGCCTTACTTTTAAGATCACCTCAGATCGAAATCAAAGACAAATTCTCTTTGATTCTAAGCGCCCAACTAAGCGTGAAGTGCTAAGGGTGATGATGACAATATTCGATCCCCTTGGCCTCATAGCATGCCTTCTCATGTATGTCAAGATCCTGCTGCAAGAAATCTGGCGCTCTAAAATCGATTGGGACGACGAAATTAAGGATGAGGAGTATCACAAATGGCTTGAATGGACATAATCATCTTTCCAAGATTGAAGAGCTACGTATTCCCAGATGTTATGTCTCATCCGATTGGGGGTCTGAAATTCAACTGCACATCTTTGTTGACGCAAGCGAAAACGGTTTTGCGGCTGTGGCGTACATTAGAAATTTGAAGAACGAACTGACGGAGACAGCACTCATAGGAGCAAAAACTCGAGTCGCCCCTCTTAAAGCACTTACAATTCCACGACTGGAGTTACAGGCGGCACTTCTCGGAGCACGCTTTGCTAAAAGTATTATAGACTCGAACGGAATCACTTTCAAGAGTCGATATTTCTGGTCAGACTCCAAGACTGTTCTCTGTTGGCTCCGTTTGGACCACCGAAGATACCGACAGTACGTTACATTCAGGGTGAGTGAGATTTTGGAGCTCACTGATGTAACAGAATGGAGATGGATCCCCACACACATGAATGTCGCCGATGAAGCCACGAAATGGCAAAGGCCGCCGAAACTCAAATCAACCAGTAGATGGTTCAACGGACCAACTTTCTTGAAATCAATCATAGACGAGTGGCCACAAGAGGTGATTGTGGGCTCTACAATCGAATAGTTGAAAACACATTTCGTATCAGTTCACAATATTGCCCAAGGAAACATCTTTCGGTCACACGAAATATCCACCTGGCGAAAATTGCTGAGGATCACCGCGTATGCCCTGCGTTTTGTTAACAATACATCAACCAGAAGGAATAAAACACTCAAAGTGAGCGGCCCCCTATTAAGAAGTGAACTACAGTCAGCCGAAAATGCATTCGTGAAAGAGGCACAAAAATGTGTAAATATACGCCGAAAAAATTGCAGATCTAACAATGAACCGTGGTGTTGAACGAAGTAGCCCACTTTTTAACCTTAACCCATTTTTGGATGAAAACCATCTTATACGAGCTAATGGACGCATTTCTCTAAAACAAGAACTCAATCAAGATCTCAGACTGCCTGTAATTCTTCCAAGATACCATCGAATTAAGGTGCTAATTATCGAAGATGTTCACTGCCATTTTAACCATCAAAGTGATGAAACAGTCGTCAACACTCTTCGTCAGAAATTCTATATATCTCAACTGCGATCCACTCTCAAAGCTATTAAGAAATTATGGCCACGCTGCAAAATAAACAAAGCACGGCCGCACTTCCTCAAGCGAGACTAGCTTCGTTCTGCCGACCCTTCTCATATGTTGGCGTGGACTACTTCGGCCCCTTTTGTGTCACCGTAGGGCGAAGAACGGAAAAGCGATGGGGAGTTCTTCTAACCTGCCTCACCGTTAGAGCGGTTCACATAGAAGTTGCTCATACGCTGACAACGGACTCTTGCATCCTTTGCCTTCGTAATTTCATAGCCAGAAGAGGTACACCGATTGAGTTTCACAGCGATAATGGTACCAATTTTTGCGTGGCTGAACGAGAGCTGAGAGAAGCCGCAGCCAGTATTCGGAAAGATAAACTGATGGAAACCTTCACCACCACAATAACTCAGTGGAAGTTCATACCCCCTAGCTCGCCACATATGGGCGGTAGCTGGGAGCGGCTAGTACGATCTATTAAAAATGTTCTCTACTCTATTATGCCATCAAGAAACCCAAACGATAAACTCCTTCGCTCTATGTTAATAGAATCTGAGAACATAGTGAACTCACGACCGTTGACATATATTCCAATAGATCCAACCAATCCGGAAGCTCTAACTCCTAACCATTTTCTGTTAGGATCGCAATGTGGGTCAAAATCATTAGCACAATTCGACGATGACGCAACAGTACTGCGAAAAAATTGGCTCATCTCACAACAGTTTGCGGACCGTTTCTGGAAGCGCTGGATAGCAGAATACCTACCTACGCTTACCAGACGAACAAAATGGCTCACTCCGGCAAAACCCTTAGAAGTGGGAGACTTAGTCCTTATTGTGGACCCAACTAATCCCAGGAATAGCTGGCCGAAAGGGCGAATAGTAAACGTGAAAAGATCATCCAAAGATAATCAAGTACGAAGCGCTTTCGTACAGACGGCGAATGGGGTGTATGAAAGATCCGCAGTCAAGCTAGCTGTCCTCGACATCAAGACGCCCCCTACCACTTGCCCAGGAGAAACTACCGAGGGGGAGTGTTGAGGGGGATGTGTACACATCCTAAAAAAGAATTGTAGTTACTCCAACCGAGTGTAAGATGGAGCTATAATCTGTTCATACCAACATTCAATCATCAAACAAACTATAATTCAACATTTTAATAATAACGTCCTTTTTTCTGGTTTGATTGAATGTTGGTACGAGGGGAATATAGCTTCGCCATTTTTGTAAGCCACGAGGCAAGTTTCTTCTAGACTTACAAATTTAACTTTTGCCGGCCACTTGGTGGCTATTTACCATAAATTAGACTAAGTAAGTAAGACCATTATTGAACCCATATATGTATTAATACTTATTTCTTTGAAATAAAGGATTTGTAACCTAACGAAAAAATACCAAGTTTGTATTTCTACTGCGTTCACAAATAAGTCTTTGCTGTGACTAAATTGTCACAACAGACATTATAACGTGGATTAATGAGTAGCTATGAGTCAAACTATTTTTAGAAGCTAAATATATCACAAATAAAATTAAAATAAATAAATACTTCATTTAATAAAAATGATGATTTCAAATTATAAAAATATATTTTATTTCTTAACGCAACAAAAATAAGAAGTAAAAATGTTAAGCACATTTTCATGCACATTTATATAAAACAAATCTTTTACTGCTCTAAAAAAAGTTTATATTCGGCAAGAATTTGCTCCTCTTGTATCAAGGACAAATCCAAATATTCATTTTCATTGGCAGATATATCTTCATTGAAACGATTATACGCACTCATCGAATCGATTTCTTTTTGAGCTCTCTTCAAAAACTTTCCCATAACTGTTGAATCATCGCTTACAGCTCCTCCTGTTGAAGTAGATGCTCCTCCTGTGTAAGTTCTGACTAACTGCTCTATTGTATTACTTAGATCACTTTGATTTTTAAATGTTTTCAAAAGGAAATCTATTGCTTTTTCGGGATTATTTGTTGTAGACTCGAGAGCTAATCGAACTGTTTGTTCGTCAAAACCCATGTTTTTAAGCTAAAAATAAAAACAAAACAAGTAAAAATAAGACTTTAAAGTATTTCCAAACTCACTTCATTGAACAATGTTTCATCGATTGATTGAGGAGTGGCGGGCAAGTCTCTAACTAATGCCTCAGAATTGGTTTGCAACATGTCCAACTGAAATGAGTAGAAAATTCATGAGATCTTCCTTCAAAAACCTGCAAATAAAATACTTACAGCCTTTGTAAGATCATTATCGGCCATTTTCAATGCCACCACAACTAACTCTTGTTCAAACCCCATCTCAACCAATGAACACACACTTCGTGGATTTACCCAACTTTCAGTTTCAGTTCCCCCTGAATTCCTCGACTCACCGAGTTTTTCATTTATTTTTCGCTCTTTTTTAGACTTTTTGCGAGCTTCAGCGATTTTATTCTTTCGATCGTATATAAAATTAATGGCTTGGCTGAGATCTCCTTTACAAGCTCGTAAACCTGTCCTCGCCTCGACTGGATCGAAGCCCATCTCAACTAATTGCTCTACGCTGCTATCGTCAACTTTTAATTTTTTGAGTTCTGATTGAGCAAGATCGAGTTTCTCGTAGGCTTCATTGCGTCGATTTTGATGGAACAACAAAACACCCTGTAGCAAATGCAGACGCATTATAAGAGCCCTCTCTGGACACGAATCACCTTTGAGATTAATCAAACGACTTAGATCCTTGCCGTAGCTGCGATGGAAGCTCTTCTCACAGATTTCCAAACGACGTTGGGCATCTGGCAGTTGAGTAAGATTCTAATTTAGAAAAAAGGATAGAAAATAAAAGCTCAAGGTGATGTTAATGCACTTAAGGCCAGGAGAAATTTGCAACAACAAATCAGAGGAAGGAATACCTTGAGACAAAGATAACACCAAACAATATCCAAATTAACAAGAGCATAATTATCGACTGATTCTAGGAAACTGGAATTGCATGTGGTGAACTTTTCGTCAGCCTCGAGGAGTAAGATGAGAGCTTCATCATATTGATTGCGCTTTACAGCTGCCCGAGCCTTCTCGCAATAACCCATGGCCATGAGAAGAGCTTTGTTTTCGTCTGGTGGAAGAAAAACTGGATTTCCATCTTGATCTTCCATCTAAAAAATAATTTTAAGTCTCAATTAATTGAGGAGAAAACCTTGTTCCAACCTCAAATAAACGATTTCCAGAGTTCACAATGGCCTCGACGTCTTCTTTGATTTTTCTTATACGATCGTACATTGCTTCTTGAGAGTTGAGAGCGCCTTTCTCCACTCCACTTATGATTGTCATTAGTTGCTGATTATTTTTTATTCCTGAATATAAATAAAAGCGAATATTTTTGGAAGGACTTATATTTTCGATTCTCACCTTGGACTTCGAGGATAACTTTAGGATTGACAATTTTGCCTGCGGATATAATTTTAATGCGTGCAGGATCATTGACTTGTATTTTTTCGGCAATTTTCCTCTGAAGCTCCTCACCAAGATCTGAGAGGGAACATTTGACTTCGAAAACGTTCTCAGTGCCTTCGGTGTTGTTCACACGACGGACACTGAATGTGGCCAAGCCTGGAATGCAAATGAAATCACACAAAATTTTTGTCATAAGCTCTATAGATCTTTTTTACCAGTTTCCTCGAACTCCTTACGTGATGCCAGTTTTCGTAGAGCTCCGTCTTGCAGCTCACTCAAGGCTGATTTACAATTTGAAACCGAAACTCCAAGGTTTCTACTGAATTCTTCAGCAAGTTTCTAATAGGACAAAAGAGGAGAATAGATGCGTCTTTTAGTGAAATTGAGGAGACATTTATTTACCTCTAACTCAGATTCCACAACTCCGATGTCTTCATAGTAGTACGGTCCAAGCCATAGTTTTATTTGTTGTTCCTGGAGTCGGGCTCGAACTTGGATAATTATATTATCAATATGATTTGGCATTTTTCGTTGTTGTTGTTGTTTTACTTAAGATAAAACACTTCTCGCTGAGAAGCTTTGTCAAATTATTGAAATTGTGAAATTGTGCAGCTGAGTATCTACGTGTATTTTTGGAAAACTAATGGCCCATTGTTCAATATTTCAATATACTTGGAAATTAAACAAAAAACATATGATTATTGTTCTTGAATAGACGATGTAAACATCGGGGGTAAAAGTGAAAGTTGATGAGTGACAGAAACAACAGTCGGTTAGGTAGTTTAATCAATCGATGTCAAATCTTGTACAGTAAAGATAGAAATGTATTCAACTCCAATTAAAAAAAAAAAATGGAAGATGCAACGAAATTGGGATATATTTTGAATTAGATATGTTTTTTTTTCGGTGTAGGCTTTTTATAAAAAACCTATTTTACTATCATGGAGACATTTTGTTTTAATGTTAAATGTACCCACAATATTGCGGAGATATTGGAGATTTAATGTACAAAAGTTAAATCAAAAAATGTCGCTGTGTGTTAACAACAACCTTGGCTACTCTGTAATTCTTAAGTAATTAGAATCAATTCCAAATCATACCCTAACTACAATTCGACAGAATCTTCCAGATTTCTATACCTTCCCAATCTCTCTGAGAGGATAGTGCATTCCTGGAAGACGAATCAGTCCACTTTTACACAGATTGATCAAAAACAAATGAAGGGGTTGATGGAGGTTTGACATCTGAACTACTGAAGCGACTGCTTCGAGGTTGCTTTGAATGGCACTTCCAATATGACATTTCTAAAATGGGTCTTCTGTCATTAGCAGCTGTTATTTTTTCTCAAAATAAAAAAATATGGGTTTTGAAATCGAAAAAAAAATAATTTATCGCGGAAGAAGCTTACACAGCCTATAATAACCAATGTTGTTGATTGACTTTTTTAAAGCTGTCAGACAAAGAAAATGTTCAGCAAATTTGAACTAGAGCTTCCGTATGGAGTCACATTACGTAACATTACGTTCACTGAACATCTTTATTTTCAACCTGGTATTGTCGTGGTATTGTCGTGGATCTGAAGGAGTCTTTCTCTGAGGTCATCAATGTAGTCGTCTTCGGCTTACGGGTCCGACGTGGGACATCCAAATTTTATTTCGCTCAGCAGTCTGATGTTCCTTCCCATCAAAATATCAGACGGTGTATGGCCAGTTGAGCTATGTTTTGTACTTCGATACGCCGTCAAAACAGATGTTCCTTCAGGGTGCGGTTAAATTGTTCGACAATGCCATCAGATTATGGGTGAAGTGGTGTTGTTCTTGTCTTCTTGATATCAAAAAGCCCACAAACTTCCTGAAATATGTTTGATTCAGTAAAATTGTTGTCAAACCTTTTCTAGCGTCATGTTCACTCCTAGATGGCATCCTGAAACTCCACCATGCAACTCTCGCAGAACGTCCATAACCTATGATCTCGGTAAGACTAGCTGCATTTCATAAGACTATCCATCTGCTGATTCCCATTTACGTCGAATTACACCCTCTTGGACATGAAACGAGTCCCACTGTACCCAATAGGCCTTCAGTGTCTGACTTCTACCGGAGATATCAGTCCATTCTGGTTTTTCCTGGTGTTCCTTCCAAGCGAGGATGGGTTCGATATCTGAGTCTTCTTGTTGAGCCTTCCTCAACTCGTCGTTTCTCCAGCCATAAAAGGGATCGGCTATGGTTCGTTGGACAGTAACCACTTCTTTTCCTTCTTCACGGTCTGCTATTGTTGTCACTTTTCGTTTGGTAAACCTGGATGTCGTTCCTGGGGTCATCGGTACAAGAAACCAGCTTCCGCCCCTTAAAGTTGGTTCTTATTCGTTCTCCTGGGTGGGAAACAACTTCGGAAGCAATGTTGTTGGTGTTACTTTGACCAGTTGAATACTTTCTGTTTCCAAAGTGTTGCCATGTGGTTCCTTCTCGCGGTAATCTGCACTGTCGCTGTAGATACCCAGTCTTATTGCAGTTCCAGCATCGTGCTGGTCCGCCTTGCTGACGCCTTTCCACAGTAGTCTTCTGACAAGAGCATTCTTGGACTTCTAATTTTCTTACTCGATGCACGTTTTGAGAAGCTTGTTCTGCAGCTTCCATCGTCAGAGCGAAAGCCAATGCTTCTGGTAGTGTTCGCTTTCCGGAAGTGCATATAGCCCTTTGAAGATTTATATCGCCCACAGCTCTCACAAAGGCTTCAGCAAGTTGATTTCTTATCTCGTTACCAGCTGTTGGATATGCCAGGTGAACCAATCGCTCGATATCTGCCTGAAGCTGCTGCAGTGTTTCACCTCTTTTCTGTGTCCTATTGTTAAGCTGAACTCGGAAGACTTCTGTCATGTGGCTATCCCCAAACCGCTGTTCCATTGCGTTTACAAGAACTGTGAAGTCACCACTCTGCTTTACTGGGATGGTTTGTAGCAGTTCAGCAGCAGATCCTCTTAAAGCAAGCGTAAGATCAATGTTTTTTTCATGATCGTCCCAGACGTTTGTTAACGCTGCTGATTTAAACTGTTCCGTATCCAATTACGGAATTTGACCATCGAAGCTTGGAGGATTCGCTTCTCTCTTTCTTGAGCACTCATCAGAAGGTTCTCGACCTTTCATCTTTCGCACTTTTTCTAGTTCATTTGTTAGGGTTTCTATTTGTTTTTTCAATTTCCCGAAATGTGCATTTTGTTTTTCGACGCGCACTTCAACAGTTTTGATTTTCTCTCCGTTCGTCGAATCGCTCTAAAATATTCTGCGGTTCTAGCTTTTGCTCGTATTTTTGGGCTTCTAGTTGTTTCAGGAAATCTTTTCTTTGAGTTTCTAGTTGTTGGAGAACATTCTGCTGTTCTTGCTTTTGGTCGCTTCTTTGGGCTTCTAAATGTTTCAGGACTTCCTTTTTACTTTCTTCAAATTTGGCTAAAAGAACGACACCATGTTAGATAAGCAACCTTTGCATTTACCTCTTCCACTTTTTCTTCATTTTGCTGCTCCAGATATTCCTGCAGCCGTGAGCCACGATTGCTTAGTTTAACCTTTAGCTCAGAGACAGTTAAGTCTTTCAAAACTTTATTAATTTTTTGTTTTTAATTTCACTAATTTACACAAAATAGTTCAATCACTGCCCACTGTTTTTATTCTCAATAAGTTTTAAGCCCTTATTCTGACACCAATGTAATATTCGGCCTGGGTCTACACTTAAAACTCATTCACACTTGTAAATAAAAGACAATTTTACTTTATTTAAATTGTTCCAAACTTATTTATTGAACACTTTCAATTATTACTTTTCAAACACAGTCTTTACTTTATCGCAGTTCACAACCAATAATCAACCGATTCGCTTCCTAGCGTCAATTTATATACCTCAAATTGGTTCGAGAAACTACTAGGTTCTTGTAGGCGCTGAATGTTCTTGAATTAAGTTCTCCTCTTAGCCACTAGATGTTTCTCGATGCTTAACGAAGCATAAGATAAAGAGTGTACACAAATTGCACCATCAAATAGTTTTTTTTTTTACAAAATAGTTTCAAATTTGTCCTATTCTTTTGCTTATGAAAGAAAAGAGTGTGGTAGTCAATTTTTAGCCATTCAGCGTTCTTCAAATAAAATTGAATTATCAAAACAAACTTATGAGAAGGATATATTATTCTTCGCGTCTGGAAATATCCTACTAACCTCGTCACACTTTAAAGAATCATTCAACTGAAATGCACTAATACGTGCATACCAAAATTACTATTTAGTTGAATGTGACCGCAGTTACGTGTTTCATAATAATATAAAGACATTTTGTATGGGTTTACGCAACTAATACATTTTCGCAATCAGTGTATGAAAAAGACAACTAGAGAAATTGAGATGTAAGGTGGTTCTCTTCTCTCAGAATTTTTGGTGGTCGGAACATTTTTACTACATTTTTTTCTCTCTTGCACTTACAGAAATTTATTCAACGATTGTGTTGAATGTCCGCGTAGTTACCTATAATGACTTGTGACACAAACTAAGGAAAATGCCTAGCCTAAGTTCCCTTCATCCCTGACAGGATTACTCGCAGGAATGGCTAAGATTTGTTAGTCCTTAGGCCCTGGTTTTCAACGGACTGTTCTATTACCTAATTTATTTATTTCAAATTTACTATGTCTGGCAAATAGGTTTAAGTACTCGGTCTTTGAATTTTAGTACTTAACTTTTAAATCAAAAAATTAAGACAAAACATACATTTCAGTAAATCGAAAAGATCATTTAACCCATTTTTCTATAAAATTATGTGTAATCTGGATTATCAATGTTTCGAGCATCCAAATTTACATGAAAAGATGATTCAAAATACGGAAAGCACATGAGTTAATTAGAGAAATATGATCAAAAATACAGAGATCTTCATATATGGAAATTATAGGAAGTACCATAATGAGGGTAATTTGGTATGCGTATCTATCTTTCTCTACTTTTCTTCGCAAAAATAATAGAATTAATCAGTGATGCATATAAATCTGCCATTAGCCTCTATTTGTATACATTTGCTACAAATCTACCTTCAAAAATAGTCATTCGTGTAAGCCCAGCCTTAATTCCCTTTAATGATTATCTGTACAGTTCGAAGCAAAACTTTGATTCTCTAATATTATTCACCTCCCACATGGATATTTATAATGCATTATGACTGAAATAATCTTAATTTCTTTTAAGTTTGAAAATAGAATCTAATCTATATTTATTAGACCACTGCAACATCTGCATCTGCATATAGGTATAAAAAATTAGTATTATTTGTGCAAAAATTTAAAATATTCAATTATATTATTTTTAACTCTTATGCCATACCTGCTTTTTAGTGCAATTTGACATTTTAACTTCGCTCCGAAACGCACCCCATAAATATACGTTTCCACTTGTCAAAAATTGTGCAGTTTTATTATTTTTGCTGTGCAAATTTACATGACATTTCATATTTTTATTACAAACGTCGCAGAAAGATGTTCGTGGTGGTTCTGAATCTATTGAAGTTGAAGTAGTTCTTTGTAAACAAATTTTGTATTAGTGATTTTTGTAATTATCAAGAAATTGAAAAGAAAAATTGTTCCCCCAGAGCTTAGAGCCAAGAGCCCATCATGTGCGGCTATTACGAACGCATCATGATGGAATTAATCCATGTGTACGAAATGTAAGTATCCTCCACCAAAGTTATTGTAATTATTTATTTATGTTTACAAAAATGGCAAAATGGAATAAAAATAAATATAAAAACCTATCCAAATCCAAGGCAAAGTAAGGCCAAACAAGGTAAGCAAGCATAATGAGAGAAGAATGAAAAAAAAAATAAAACAGAGACACTACAACTTCGAGAAAATGACGCAAATCGAAGGCAAGTCCTTGACCAAATAATTATACTTGTTATCAAGGAATTTTTGTATTGTATAAACGAAAGAACGTAACTTTTTATCTATCTATCTGTTGAGTTGTTTTGTAATTGATTTCTTTTAACAACCATCATGTGTCTATTGCCAAGTTTTTCTTTTCCTTTGGTTCGCTTTTAGAAAACACACACAAAAGAAAAAGAGGAAAAAGGACAATGAACTAGCTCTGTCGGGACTCAATACCTCGGTCATAAAAGTCTTGCACCTTTTTTGAAATAATGTCCTGTTTACCAGCGACATCGACACCTGAAAGACCATGAAATAGGTATAACATAGAACTATACCAAACGAAAAGGGTTTTCTTTGTTTTGGTCAGTTTGTTTTTTTATCTTATTTCCTATCGAAATTTTTATCGTATCGTATTTGTTTTTCATGACTCTTAACAGCAAAATATTATGAGGAGTAGATTTCCGGTAGTGTTATCGAAATTAACATAGGGAAATAGAGAGGTACCTTCAAGGTCTTATGATTTGTTGTTGTTGTGTTGAATTGAATAATTATAAAAAAGCAAAGTTAACTCAATTGAGTTGTGTTTTATGTACTCGTATGTATGTTTTATTTTTTGATAATAATTTTTGTCTATCTTCGGGCCAAACAAACACATTTTTCAAGGTCGTCGATTTCTAAATAAAATATAAATACAATACAAAAAACTGGTTCAATGAACTAACTTAAAAAAATAGGTATAGCTTCTTTGTTTATTGTTGGGTTGAAGGAGGAGACATTTGGTGGGTTGATTCTTTTTGTCTGTCTTTTTGAGAATCTCATGTTAGAATTAAAATCATGTATTTTTATTCACTTTAGGTGAAGATATTAAATTTAATATAAAAAATTATTATTTAAAGAAAAAAACACCACTCTTGGTTTATAACGTATTTTTGTTTTCGTGTTTTTTAAATATTTGTAAGAAGTGCGTCACATATTTGTATTTACGCCTTCTTTTATATTGTTTTTTGTTTTTGATGCTTATACGTTAATAAGTTGAAGTGCTAGCCTCGAAGAGTGTAGTCCATTTTATTGAATTTATATTTTTTCGCGTGATATCAAAATTAAACAAAATTATTATTTGTGTCAATATTGTGCAAAGGTAGGTTAAGCTTGAAGTGGAGCACGGCCTTTTGGGATCGTCCAGTTGCATGTTTAGTATAATAAATAACCTTTTGGGTGGTAGTCACATAGCAAACCTTTAATTCCCTCTTTCTCTCCCCTTAAAAAAAAAAAACTAAAAACAAAGTGAATGAATTTTGTGTGTTGAAAATTCAGAGTGTCTATTTTTTATGTTTATTAAAAGCATTGGTCAAACTATATGTTAAAAACCTTTTTAAATATTGTGATCACGTAAAAGTAGAATAACCCTAACCCCCGTAAGAACTTTTAACATGCAAAATGTGTATCGCAATTCTTACTACTTTTATGTTAATTTGAAAAAATGGAAAACTAACGGTATTTATTTTAAACTTGAAATTCTGTAAAAGGAACAGCAATAATAAATCAATTGTTTTGTTTGCCCTCAATTAATTCAAATCGAGAAATAGTATTTAACTGTTTTAAAAGTTGTTTTATGTTTTTGAAACTTGAGAACTTTTTCTTTCTTGCATTCCTAAACTATTTGAACAATTTGTTTGTGAGAGTGTAGCATTTGTTTGCGAACAGCACACGGAATACTTTTGACGAGTTTTTCACAACATTCTGAAGAAATTTCATACCACTGTTCTTGAACCCGTTCCCACAGGACTTTGACTGACGATAGTCTTTTTTAAGAACAACCATACATTTTCAATTGTATTAAAGTCTGGGCTCTGTGCAGGGTACTGTAGTACTTGAAAGCATTGATTTTCAAACCGTTCCTTAACAAATGATCTTCAATTGAGAAGCTGTTATCTGGAAGCGAACGCAAGTTATAAAATGTTATGTATGCAAAAAAATATGCTTATCATAATAAAAAAGCAACTGAACTGGGCCTTACTAAAAATCCAAAGGACTTTCGGGAGAATTGCTAAAGAAATTAACGGAACCAACTATAAAATAGGTGCGGGTATTTCTACCGAAACCCTTGCCACTCACTTTAAACTTTCACAGAAGATCCTTTAATCACTTGCCAAATATAAGATAAATACATTGAAAGCGAAGAAATTGAAGCTTGTTAAACAAAGCAAAAAAACAACAAGGCACCTGGTGAAGATGGAATTCCTTACGAATTCTTCAAAAATGCAATCCCTATGCTTCTCAAACATTTAAAAATTATTATCAATAAAATCTTTATGAATGCCGACATACCTTCATTGTTCAAAAAATCCGTCAGTTTCCCTTTACATAAAAAAAGCTCACTAGACTTACCCAAAAATTACAGAGGAATTTTATTCATGAACGTAATTGCGAAAATATTTTGCAGTCTACTAGTTGAAAGGCTCGAAAAATGGATTGAACATAACATATTTTATCTGATCTACAGGCTGGTTTCAGAAAAAACTTTTCAACGATTGATCATATTTTTACGCTATCATCTATAGTCAAAGCGTTTTAAACACGTAACAAAAAGGTCTTCGCATTTTTCGTTGACTTTAAATTTGCTTTTGACATAATTAATAGCAATGCTCTTATCTATAAGCTAACACAAATTGGTATATCTACTAAGTTCCTGAGAGTAATTAGAGAGATCTACACGGGTACGAAGGCTGCTGTTTGGAATGGAGTGAGCTTTTCAGAATGGTTTAGCACCAGCACTGGAGTCAAACAAGGATGCCACTTAGCGCTCTTTTGTTCTCGTTATTCATTATTGATGTTGAGGAAGAACTTCCTGGGGGATTAAGAATAGCTAGCTGCAAATGTGTTACTATACGCTGATGACCTCGTTATACTTTCAGAATCACCCGAAGGTTTGCAATTGATGATTAATCGGTTATCTGCTTATTGTAACAGATGGGGACTTTCTATCAACATGACAAAATCCAAAATAATAGTATTTGCCCGTACACAAAACGCTTATAATGGAAGAAGCTGGAAATGTTATGGTACGCAATTGGAGGTGGCAAAAGAGATCAAATATCTAGGCTTGAAATTGAATCCAACATAAAATTTCAAAATTCATTTATCGGAGAAAGCTCACAAAGTTTGATAAATTTAACTTGGAAAAATATCTTGTCTAACAAATAAATTAATTTATGTACAAAATACAAAATATTTAATTCAGTTGTGAAATCTACTCTCTTGTATGCTGCTCAGGTTTGGGATCAGAAGAATATGAAGAAATCGAAAAATTGTATAGGAATTTTATAAAGAAAATTTCCAACCTACCTCTGAATACGCCTAGTTAAGCCATATATTTAGAAACAGTACTTCCAAAAATTCTAACAAGCACCCTGAAGTCTCAAGCTGACTACATCATCAAAGTCTACAGCAACCATCAGAGCACAAGACTTTCGAAAAAACTTCTTTTATATGAGCTAAGAAACAAGGACTGGTGGTTTGCAAGATGGCAATCTGTTGGCAATGAGTGTGGAGTGAGATTGGATGATTGTTTCAACAATGTAAACCATGTGAAAGAACAAATGTACAGCATCATAGAGAAAAATGAGGACATAATGAGCCTTTTACTGATAGAAGAAGCTCAAGACTCATTCAGTAGAATAATCTACAGTCAGCTCAGCTATAATCTTGGTGCCAGAAATTATTGTAAGGATTCACTAAGTTATGAAGAGATGTCCCTAATCTTTAAAGTAAGATGTGAAGTCCTCAACTTAAAGAGACTTGAAACATCTTTAACGAGCATGATTGGAAAACATTAAGTACATTTTTGAAAGATATTTACAAGTATAGATTGTTATTAATAACAAAATTCTATTAAATTCAAAACATACACAAATTTAAATATTCTTAATTTTTTTTGTCAACCTGGCTGACGGCATAGCCATAAGCATCTAAATTCAAAAAATTGTATACAATTTTGAAAATGAATGTAAAGAAATGAATTACTTGATGGTTAGTGCGTTGGACTGTCGTGCCAGAGGTCTTGGGTTCGATCCCTGCCTATGCCATTTTAAAAACTGTAGGTCCCCTCCATCCCTGACAACAGTACTCGCACACAGGAATGGTTGAGAGTTGTAAGTCACTAGGCCCTAGTTTTCAACGGACTGTTGCGCCACTCACTTTATTTTTAATTTTTAAATAAATTACTTGCATACTTACATGAATTTTCTCTCGTCTCTTCCAATTCTATTGCCTTACATCTGTACAATATCAGTTACTTTTTCATCTGACACGACACCAATCATCATCTGCCACGACTTCTTCACAAACTCAAGCCGAACTTTATTATTATTTCTTCGAAAGCAAAGGATTCTTTTTTTTCTCCAAGGCACTTAAGCCAGACGAGTGTAGGGCTCATTGAACTGTCTACTTGCTTACTGTTTTTGCAGTATCTCCGCGAACTAGTGCTGCTTCATTTGAAGCTCAATTTGCTTCTCCTGTAACTTGTCTTATAACTCGTCGAGTATCTGCAGGGCTCAGTATCCTTCCTCCAACATTCTTTTTATGCTCTTGGTTATCCACCCTCAATACAATCTTACATTGAAAATGGATCCTATTAAAAATTTAGAATTGAAATTCAGAACCTAAAGTTGCTCCCCAGAGAAGCCATCTTAGCCGATTTATGTTCATCCTGCCTGTTAACAACGTAACGTCATGAAACCTTAGTGTATTTGATTATTGTATTTCACAGCAAAAACTCTGTCGCACATTAAATATTACATTTAAGGTGTTCATTTCTGTTCCAAACTAGAATTTACACATCTCATTGAATTCATTGTTAATAAAGCAAGTTCTATACATGGTTTTATAAAACGCTGCACAAAGGGGTTTAATGATCCCTATGGTACTCTTTCTTTGTACAATTGTCATGTGTGTCCTTATCTTAAGTATGGACCCCCTATTACGAAATTCATAGGAAATATATTGAATCAATTCAACATAATATCATTTACTTTTCCCTTATCTGATCAGCCTCCGTATGAACATAATATTCAGCTTCTTTGAATGCAATCTCTCTATTAAAGGCGTGCTAATATTGACTTACTTCAACAACTCAGTAATGGTGAAATTCATTCACCTTATTTATTATCTTGTATGCATTTGAATTACCGAGACAGAGCTCATAACCTACGTACATTTAATTTTACACATATTGACTTCCATAGAACTAGCTATGGAAAGAATCGAGCTTGATATCGAATGAACAGTTTATATAACCTGAAATGTGGGATTAAAATCATTGTTTAAAACCAGTGCTCCACTGTTGTAAACTTTTTTATTTTATTTTTCTATTCTAATAGTTCATGTAAAAGTTATTATGTTTTGTATTATGTGCTTAGGCTATATTTAATTTCAATAATATTCATGATGGTTTCCAAAATTATTAAATTATTTTACTTTATTTTTTTTTTCAAATTATTTCAATATTTACTTTAAATATTTATGGGATTTCCAAAAACCTTCATATATAAGTTCTTAAATTGAATTGGTCTTACATATATCTTAAATAAATGATAACCCATTTATAGTCTAGTGTAGTGAAACAAAGAGTCAACCTCGAAATGAAAGACAGTAAGTTGTAGATATGTTTATACCATTCTTATGGTGATCTAAACATCGTGTAAAAAGTATTGTACAATCTCTGTCAGCGTCCTAAGCTCCTCGTCTATATGTCCATTTTGTTTTAACACTTTTACAATATTGTCATGCATACAGATTTTTGTTTCAATCATTGTTTCACACGCTCAGCAGTTATAAAGATAGAAGACCGAAAAAGTGCAACACGCAACAATTTGTTTGAATTAAATTGTCGTCAAAAACATAAAAGATTTAAAAAAAAAGGTTTTCCTTTGAAATGTTTAAGCTTTTAATTAGTCGTCTAATCTTCAACCGAAAAGAACAGCATCCCATAAGCAAATTAATAGTTTTTTTTTTTAAAAACAAGAATGGTTCTCATGTGTTAACCCCAGGAAGAGGGCTGAGTGATCCAAATTGGATTCCTGGATACCATGAAAATTCTTCCAACTATTAAACATCATTTAAAGTAATTCATTATGAGCTACTGACACAAATTTTTTAATTGTCTCCAGAAATCCCAGCCCCATTATAGTGGTTCAGCCTAAGAACTACAGTTTTTGGTTGTTTTTTGTCATTTTTAAAGTGATATAGTATTTTAATAACCTTGTGTGTTAGAGAAAATATTATGGAAGACTCAATTTTAAAACAACTTCATACCTTGAAATGGTATTGATTTGACTGTGTGACAGAAAAAAACAAACTTTATTTTGATGATCAGTGTTATTAGTGTGTTATTTACGTACGGGTACGGTACTTATTTTTAATCTTTAAACTCTTTTTGAAATAAAAAAAGCTAATGTCTGGTATTTTTTTAAGCTTTGAAAGTATTTGGTTTTCTGGCGAATAAAAATGATTAAACATAACCCCATAAAAAGTAATCGAATTAATGAAGGAACCAGTTAACACGAGCTCTTCTAAAAATCAACATGCGCCGTCTTTTAAAATCAAATGTCATCGATGATTAAGTGATAAGTTCTTGGAAGTTAAAAATCATTCAGCAATGGGCGCACAGTGGGAAAACAGCGGAAAAAAAACTATGTTTACCAAAGTACGATTTTAAAAAAAATTTCCCAAAGTAAAAATGATGGAGAATTCGGAAATAGATTTACAAAAAAACAAAAAAATTTGGTGAAAATATGAGTTGTTTTAAATTGCTTATTTTCTGAAAGTTTTGTACATTTTAAAATGTTTTTTTTTTTTTTGTAAATATGTTTGAAATGGAACAGGCACATAGGTTTTTTTTTTAAATCGGATAGCATTTTTTTTTTACGTAAAACAGTTTTTCAAATGTTTTTTAAATTCAAATAATGTTTTCACTGTTAGCGCTGTTTGGCGCTGTAAGTTAGTTAATTGCGTTTAAAAGTCTCAGCTATTTTTTCCAAAAAAATATCACTCGAATTCGGATTTTATAGTCATTTGAATCTGAAAAGTCAGGTAAAAATAATGAGTTTCGCAGGTAGATAAAAAGAGTTTGTGTTTGATGATACAATGTTTTTTAAATATTTTTTTTGGAATTCTGCTGGTTTCACAGGTAGAAATCAAAGTGGAAAGAATTAGGTATTGAAACTGCGAATATTGCTGTTAAATTATATCCTTGGTACTATTTACCAGCAAGTGCTCATAAGATTCTTTAACACGGAAAGGAAATTATAGAATCTTATGAAATTCCCATTGGTACCTTGTCAGGGGAAGTTCAAGATAGCTAAAATAAGGATAACAAATATTTTCGATGCAACAATAGCAAGAAAATTTCAAGGGCGGCTACAAACGAAGATATCCTGTTTTAAGAGTTGATTTTTCTTGCATCAATCAATCTTCTCTAAAAATTTCATGAAAATCAATTTAGTGGTTCAGATTTAATGGAGTTTTTTCCGTTTCCCCATACAAGGTGCGCCACTATGCGGCGGTTTCCTTGCTCATTTGGAAAAAAATAAGAACCGAGTAGTTATTCTTCAATGGGTTGAAGATTGTCTTCGCTCCATATACAGCATTTTTGCTTATCGACAAATCCATTCAACCAAACTTGGGCTTTCTGATTAAACACAGTTTTTCAATCGAAGTTCTTTTTAAAATAAATTTTCACAATTTAGAAACGTTCTGGCAATGACAATAATTATATGACCGGTATTTTTGGTGCAACAATTTAAAAATAGCCGTGTTCGATAAATGCATTCCATTTTTTCCAAGAGATTATAAAGCGCATCGCAATAATAGTTAAAAATAGACTCATTGACTGAATTACTCATAAGAATATGTAGGTGATTTTACTAAATTCTTTTTGATTGCAACGTTGATTTGAGTTCATCACTCCATCATCAGCAACATCCTAAAACAAGCCATTTACGTTACCTATTCTGCCACGCTGTTATCTCTTGTTCTATTCTGTTTTTCTTGCTTTATTCCCACCAGAGTCTACAGTGATTCATTTTTCTCACAACATCTAATTCGAGTTAGACTGGGTAAAGTTGTGATTATTGCGTCTCTAAGGAATCGTATTTTCTCACATTGGATGTTAGAAATTCTCAGGAAGATTCATCTCTAATACTTGAGAGTACCTTTTGGTAAGCCTACAAAACTCATGTGAGGGTTAACATAACCATAATTTGCTTAGAATAGGCTTAAAAGTTATAACATCCTTAGGGCGATGATTAGGGCGTAGTACCGTCATGCCAAAAGGTCTGACTTCAGTCCCTGCCTGTTAAATCTATAAGTTTACGGATATACCTCTTCATAGAAAATGCTTCTTAGCCGCGTTCTGATTCGGCGTACAAATTATAGGTCCTCCATTTCTAACATTGCTCGCATACAAGAATGGTTGAGAATTTTGAGTCACTGGGCTATGGATCTCCATGAGCTTAAGCGCTTTCGAAATGACTAAGCTTTGAATTTATTTATTTGTATCTTCTATCTATCTATCTATATATATAAAAATGAATTCCTGTTCGTTAGTGTCACTAAAACTCGAGAAGGGCTGAACGGATTTATCTTATCTTAGTCTTGAAATGTTCTTGGAGGGTTATGGAAGGTTTAAAAGGCAAGAAAAATTAAATAATTTCCTGGAAAACCCTAAAAACCCCCTTTTTCTATTTCCCATACAAACGTTTTCTAGAGTCAATTTCAACTTTATTGCTATTCAATAAAGTTCATATTAAATTATAATCACTCATTGTAGTAGTACTGATTTCTAATTAATTTGATTGGCTTCGCGAAACTTAATTTTAGCTAACTTCAGTTGTAACTGTATCAGATTATTTTTTTAAGTTTGATAAATCTTAAGTTTTGTCACGAAATAAGTTTCTGAACACAACCATAATATTTGACATTAGATTTGACAACCAACTAATATGTCAATCATTCTGTAGCACTTTAGAACACGGAGATTTATGGCTTAAATCAAATGTGCGAAACCTCACGTGCTAACCGCCTGATGACCAGATAGATACAGACCAAGAAAATAGTGGTATTGCTATGTCTGAATTGCGTTATTTAGTGAGTGACAATGAAGTGGATAGGCTTAAAATGCACATCAAACACAACAACAGCGAGCACGACATAATGAAATTGAGCGAATCCGCACACGCAGTGCTCCTTTGATACACAAATCGGTAGCAATTGGGGAAATGAAAATAATTTGTAAATATTATAAGGCGTTAAAATACACTGGTGAATCTACTAGATTATGTTGTGCTGGAGGAAAAGTAAAATTGCCACAATTGGTCCCACCACCAGATTCTTTATGGCTGAAACACAAACACGCTTCAGCTTCGGCTTCGCCTGACGTTTACGAGTTCAGCCATAGGAATTCAATGCATGCTATCACAATGGAGCTTCGACCTCACGTTTCGTTTGACAATCGTAAGGAAAAGAACGTAATGTAACGTAATGTGACTCCAAACGGAAGCTCTAGTTCATGGCTGAAACACATACACGCTTCAGCTTCGGCTTCGTCTGCGTTACGTTAGGCCTGCTTCGAGGTTGCTTTGAATGACATTTCTATTATTTCATCCCTCCAAACGAGCAAACATTTTGTTTGTTGACATTTTTGTACAGCTGATGAGCTGTCAGACAAAGCAAAAGTTCAGATAATTGAACTAGAGCTTCCGTTTGGAGTCACATTACGTTACATTACGTTCTTTTCCTTACGATTGTCAAACGAAACGTGAGGTCGAAGCTTCATTGTGATAGCATGCATTGAATTCCTATGGCTGAACTCGTAAACGTCAGGCGAAGCCGAAGCTGAAGCGTGTTTGTGATTCAGCCATCAATTATCTGAACATTTGCTTTGTCTGACAGCTCATCAGCTGTAAAAAAATGTCAACAAACAAAATATTTGCTCTTTGGAGGGATGAAATAATAGAAATGTCATTCAAAGCAACCTCGAAGCGGGCCTAACGTAACGCAGACGAAGCCGAAGCTGAAGCGTGTATGTGTTTCAGCCATTACGCTCTTTAGTTTCTGAGATTGGAAATGATTCGAAGCACTTCTTGGCCAACATTCAGAAATATAACAACTGTTTCCAGATGACATCATTTGGCGCTACAAATATTATACAGAATATTTTCATGCCCACTTTAAGGTATTATACCAGAATATTTTTTTTGTAATATTCAAGTTTGTACTAAAATGTATATACAGTGTGTAACGGAAGGGGGTATCAACCATGAAGGAGGTGAATGAAACTCAACAACTTTCCCGAAAGAAAATAGGTCGAAGTATGAACAAAATTTGGCCCTCACATAGTCAATCAATCAGCTGGTAGTCAGTTTTGTAGGGGAGGGCAACAGTTTTTTTTTTTCATATTTCGACCTATGTTCTTTGAGGAAAGTCCTGAAAGTACTTTAGGAAAACTCTGTTTTTTTAAGTCGGCAACATGATGTGTCGAAAATAATAATAAAACTTGATGCTTCATGAAAAAAAGCATCAAGCACTGCCCATGTTAAAATTATTCGGCAAACCAGAGAGTTTACAACTGACGATTTTTTCATAAGAAGTTTAAAATTACAATTAATTATGTTAATATTGTTAATTGAATTTTAAGATTGAAAAGTTCTTATGTAGTGCAAAACTTTTACTTATGTTTCTGACTCAGTTTCAACCATTTAACCATTTATAATTTTAATCATAAATCGCAACTCTTACGAATCCAAAATTAAAGCCTAAATCGTATACTTAGCCTAAAATGCAATTGGTTTAGGAATTATGATTATTACTTGCCCAGCAAAGTGTTTCGATTGATATCATATTTTTTCAACTGCATCAGTTTAAAAGACTATCTTAAAATCCCTTCCTTCCCTTCCCTTAAATCTCAATGTACTTCTATCTGCAACTTTCAAAAAATAAAAAAACATGCAAAATAGTTACATTTTTGTTAGAGTATGCAACTTTGTTGATAGTTCCAGTTTAATTGAATGGTCACGTACATATATATAAATGCACTAGTTTGCATATTGTGTTTGTAAAGTAAAAACAAAAGAAAGAAATATTATCAAGTCATCAACAAAATGTCGATTAGAGTTTGCAAACTATTTGATTAATCAACAAATCAAACAAATAAAAAAAACACCAAAAAAAGAAAAAAGATAAGAAAATTTAAAATATTTCATTTTTCTAATGTACAGGTTCGTACCTAAGTTGTATTTTTTTTAAATAATTTATTTTATCACTTTTCTGACTATTTGTCTTATTAAGCACTTTAAAAGGCATTACGTTACTTATAGAAAACAAACTAACAACAACAAAATATGAATGCATTGAGCCCTTCAATTAAGTTGCTTTTGTTTTATTGAAAGACGTAATAAGATAACAAATTTAATATTATTTGGAATTGCACAAACGTCTGGCCCTATTCTTACTTATGTAAATATTTTCATTTAGGTTTAACTGGTTTCTTTTGTTTCGTAAAATGTGGTGCTATTATTAAGTTAAATAAACAAATACAGTGACGGAAATAATAATAGGAACGTCGGCTTTCTTTTTAGTCAACGATTAATAACGTCATTTCTTTCTTTTAAGTTTTATAATTTAACTAAGCATAAACACTTTTCATTGTTGGGCTTATTATAAAATTAGCAAACAAATATGCAAACGCTGTCAGGAAAATATAATAGAAATATAGTGTTTGTGTGTCTTATGATTCGGACAATATGCCCAAAGTGTCCTTCCTGTAGAACACGAAAAACATAACACAGGTTCTGACGACTTAAATGACTTGAAGGCAACTTTATTGGAAAGTTTACAGGATCATTTATCAAAATGACAGTTAATAATTTTTTTATTTCCTTAAAACACTTGAAAATCTAACTAAATAATTTGGTCGAAATTTACATTCGAAGAATGAAGTTGACTGCAAATGAAGTCCGTTATGTTGCTTCAACGTGCCGAATAATTATTTTAGTAGTTTTTTTGTACGATGAACTAAAGGTAGAGGTTTTTGAAGTAAGGGTCTGAGTTTGACACTTGAAAATCTAAGTAATTACCTTGGTAAAAATGTACGTTCAAAGAATGCAGTTGACTGCAAATGAAGTCCCTTATGTTATCTGAATTTGTCCAGTAAGGCGATTTCTACTTTCTGATTCTGCCAAAAAAAAAACAACTTTATTGGAAAGTTAGTGAACAAAAATCTACCTTACTATCAAGTCAAGTCTACTTACATATGATGTCAGAATGATTATGATTGATTATGTTTCTTCATTTAACTGAAAGATGAATTCTGTTACTTTGTGATTTATTTAATTTCTACAACGGTTCCGAGTCATGTTTGAAAAAGAATAATTAAACTACAAATGAAGTCCCTTATGTTTTCTGAATCTGCCCAATTATTTAAAATGTGTTGTGAAAAATTTACCAATATTGAAAGATCTTCCAATCGTTTATACTTTGCTTAAGGAAAGTTTCTGGCTGCGTTCAATCTCGTGTTGGATAGGGTATCTTGGATAGGTGGATTTTTGGATACCTTGTTGAACGAGTTGGATAGCTGTTTTAAGATAGCTGTCAAAAATAAAAACAACTTTCAGCTGTTCATAAAAAGCAGAGAAAAATTTAAGCTTCGAAGTCAAAATTGTTGTAAGATAAAACATTTAATTGATAATTCAACTGATTCGTCGTACGATGATGAACTGATAGGAGCGTAACAATTTAATAAATAAGTGATAACCTTAATCTGTAATTTACGTTTAACAGAAAACTATTCAACAGAAACAGAGGCAAAAAGATTCTTCATCGTCTATTATGTACAGAACATCCTCACCTAACATTTTGTATCTTTTTGTTTACCAACAAATACAAAAAGGTGAAATCAATTTTCATTTTGAAATTCAACCATGTGTTGAATCAGCTGTTTTGTCAGATACCTACATACCCCAGAAATTCTTGGATACCTTTGGATTCCTTTTTTGACAACTTAGCTGTTTTTGATCAGGTGTTATTGTACACGTAAAACACTAACAAAAAGGTATCCGGATATCTGTCTGAGATTGAACGCAGCCATTAAGGCAATTTTATTGGAAACCTGACTGGAAAATTAATCAAGAAAAACCTACCTAACTATTAAGTTAACTCTTATCAAAATGACAACTGACCCTGTTTTTTTTTATTTAACTAAAAGCTGAACTTTATATTTCTGTAATTTATCTCTTAGGTGTCAAATTGGAAAAAGAATAAGTAATAATCTTATGTTTAGAAAAACAAATACACATTTTCTTAGATTTGTTAAATAATGTAATCTCAGATGATAGCAATTCTAAAATTAATCCCAAATACCCACATGAACAGTCAAGGGTTTTAGTTCAACCATTATAATTATCTAGCAGTTTTTTAGCATCTGAAGTTGGACCAAGTTTTTGAATTACAGCTTAAATGTGTGCTGACGACTAAGTCCGGACTTTTGATGCCAATCAAATCAGAGTTCACGAAGCACTCTTAACTTTTGTTTACATCAGAATCAGTCTCTTCGTCCATATACAGTGATGGACAAAAAACTTAAATGTTTTGTTTTCAAACAACATTTTTTTTTAAATTTAATATTTATTATAAATCTAGAGAGTAAATTAATTAATACATTTTTTTCCAAAATGTATACGTATTAAAACAGAAAATAAAGAAAAAAAGGTTATGTTTGAATGGACAAAACAATAGGACCATTTATTAAATAAATTATTTTGATTGTGTTTTTGACACTTTCTACACATATTTGTTAGTATTTGGCGCTATAACCCTTGTTTTGCACCACATCTTGTACTCTTTTCGGCATTGACTCCACAAGTTTGCTGCTGGTACTTTGTGGTATTGCATACCAAGCTTTTTGAAAATTGTTCCACAAATCTTCCTTATTTTTTGATTTTTTTCCAGCGAGTGCTTTTTTAACAATGGCCCATAAGTTTTCCAAAGGGTTAAAATCTGGAGATTGAGAAGGCCAGGCCACTACATCGACCATTTTCTCTTCTATCCAGCTTTTGGCTTTTCGAGATGTATGCTTCGGGTCGTTGTCTTGCATGAATTTCCACCTTAACGGCATTTCACATTCGGCATACGGAAGCATAACCTCCTTCAATAATTTTGTGTATAAATGCTGGTCCATTTTCTTTTCTATACGATAAATTGGATCTACCCCATAGCCATACCACGAAAAACATCCCCACAACATGATGTTTCCACCTCCGCGCTTTACCGTTTTCGTTGTATATTGATGTTTATGTGCAGCATTTTTTGGATGTGTCGTACCCATCTCTTACCGTCTGATCCAACTAAATTCACCTTTGTTTCGTCGGACTATAGAATGTTTCGCCATTTTTGTCCATTATCTGGGCCTACCCAATTTAAATGGTCTTTGGCGAATTTTATTCTAATCTGTCGGTGTCTTCTGGTAAGAAGTGGTACTTCCCTAGGACTTCTTCCAAAGAGATGCTGCTCCTCAAGCCGTCTCCTAACTGTTCTTTCACAGATAGGCAAGTCTAGCTCCTTTTTAATATCCCCAGAAGACTTAAACAGGTCTTTCTTACATAAACGTTTTATTTGAGCATCAAGCTTTTGGGATGTTTTCCGTGGTCTGCCTGTTTTTGCGTTGGTTTTTTGGGGCTGTAGTGCATTATGCACAAATGTCTTGGATCTCCCAATTATTTTGGCCACTTCCCGCTGCGACTTTCCATCCTGCCCCAGTTTGAGGATAATTTCCCTCATGGTTTGAGTGCAATGTACTCCGCGACCCATTTTTTTCTTTCTTCTTGTGAATTCTCTTTGTAATTGAAAGAATTTTATTCCAAGAATTCTGTTCTGTAAAATATTTTAATCAAATAACAATAATTTCAACATACATTTAAACAGAAGTCACCTGGTCTTATTGTTTCGACCACCTCTAATGAATGTTTTTTATAAGCTATTTATTCTTTATTATTTTTGCTTGAATCAAAAGTTAACCGTTTATCAACGATGATTTACACACACACAAAAATATAACGGTCTTCATCTTGAAGAGAGAGAGCTCATTGTTAAGGCATCCCTACTGGTCTTATTGTTTTGTCCGTCACTGTAACATTTATTTCCAAAAAATCGTTGTATGAATTCTGCAAATATTTTCATACATAACTTACACTGCGTATTTGATTGCCTCCTTTTTTAGCTGGACATATTTAACAGATTCCTAAGCAGCACCAACCTCCATATTCAAATGCTCCCTAATGTTTCGCTTTAGTTTTCTTGGAAGGCCTACAATAGTACAATCGTGGACCTTCTTTGGACATACTCTTTTATCAGCTCTGTGCCTAATGCCTGCAAATACATTGGCCTTTTTGGTAGCGTCACATTATTTGCCCTCAATATCACCATACTATTTATTCCTGCAATATCCAGAAAACGAAAGAAGAGTGTCAATGGCCATCTATTTTTCTTCCTTGAAACCAAATACATTTTTTCTTTTTATCGACTTCATTTAAACCCCCTTTTGTTTGATTGTAAAAAGTAACGATGCTGGGTTTGCGCTTCTTATTTGTACTTTTATCAATTTCTGCAGAACTCTAGATATTTTCTTTTTAGGCACGTAAGATACGAGTGTAACTGTTTTAGACAATCCAAATTAACTCGAATATTCAGGTCGAATTTTATAAAACAAGGAGGTATTTCCTTTTTGTTTTATCGCATAGTACCCACAACAGAAAGTTTATAATCCTTGGCCAAATCGTTCATTATCGATGGTAATGTTTCTAGCAGTCGGGCTTTGATTTCTTGTACTATCGGAAAGGACATTTCACTCGAAAGCCAATCATCATCTCATCGATTACAACGTTCTCTCCCACTGAATATGGCAAACTACATTTTTTATGAACATATCTCAAACTTCTCTTATTGGCGCAGCTTTGTATAGAGTATGACATTTTCCGTAAGAATGTTTTGAGTCTGACGCCTCACTCTGATATTGTTAGATTTTTGCCACTCCGTTACTTTATCGCGCCCTGAAAAACAGCTATTTATTTCTGAAAGTGGCAAATCATCCTCATCTGGGTGCGAGCAGTTTGATTCCTCAGCAGATCGAGGTTCCTCTGCAACAATGTGGTCGGAAGTTTCTAAACCTTGGTCGCAGAGCTCTGATTCACGGTATACTCTTTATTTTACTCCTAATGACATAGTGATAGGCTACTAGAAATGAGAATTACATGTGATGGGTAATAATAATAATATGAACGAAAATGTACTAAGCGCGGTCGATCCGACTACGATTGAAGGTTAAAAAAGAATGGAATATCTGGGAGGTAAACTTAAAAGGAAGATCAGAAATACAGGTAAAAAAAAGGACATCGTAAGGTCAAATCACAAAACAATTGGTATTCTAATCCTTCAAATACAAATGACAAGTAGGTTAATTGTATGGTACAAAGTTTCTGTTAACAAAATTAGATTTTATGACATGCCATTAAAGGATTACAACATTTAAACCATTAAAAAATAAATTCGAAAATAGGAAAATGCCATTCTTTATTCGTTTCTATTATTTTTGTAGGACGAAACCGTTAGAAATACTTCTGTGATTTTGTTTAATTATATGAAAAGGTGTTTTTTTACACGTATCGTTATCAAGAAGAAATAAAACGCATATAATTTAATGTTATGACCAAGAATTTATAATTTATGTATTATAAAGATCAGGATTTGCCATTATGTCTTAAAGATGATTTCAATCAAGACTAGTTCCTTTTTTGGGACAGTTTTACTAGCAATTGGAGGCGTATGTCAGTAACAACACACTGAATATTCCAGGACGTCAATCGTCTCGGCTTGTATCTGTAAACAAGCGACTTCACGTTACCCTACAAAAATAGTCCAACACGAGAACACGCCATCCACAAACCCATGAGAACGACGCGAGTTAATGCGCACACCAAAAGTGTTCTTCAATAAATTGGTTGTTTCGTTGGCTTTTAAGAACTGCGTCATTGTGTGTTATGTGGAGCAGTTAAAAAGCTTTCATACATTTTTTTTTAAGTTTTCATTATTCCACAGTAATTGCCTCATTGATAATTTCTCAAAGAGTAGACAAGCCGTTAAGACACGTTGCTATGTATGTATTTTAAGTTTGTTCTAAGAAAGTTTTTGCCAAGTGATTTTACCTACGCAATACTTTATAATTGAGAAAAAAAAACAACATTTTTTAAACTTCTTAAGATGCTTTATTGATAAAATTGTTAACGTCTTTTACCTTTTTTGTTGGTTTAAAATGTATTCTAAATCGAATTGTATCTAAAAATCAGTCCCTTGCTAGAAGTTAAAATATTACTAAGCCGAGTTCTAGACCTCCTAATTCGAAAGTCTAATATATCGTATCTCTATTTCAATCTAAAATCTAATTTTTATTTTTTTAGAAATTAATGAGAAAATGAGTTAGAATTCAATCGTTTTTTATTTTTAATAAACCGAGTTTTCGAGACTACAAATTTGTCAACCTAACCTGTCTTAAATCTTCTTTTGACATCCCTCAATACAATTTTGCCTTTAAAATGAATAGAATGAATAATAATTCCAGTTTCAAAAAATTCTTCATTAATTCTGTTTTTTATTTTCTTTTTTTAGGATACACATAAAACCTTTAGGTCTACTATTTCTGCTGATATTCTTTTATTGGTTCTACAAAAACATCTTCTCTGTGCAAATTATCCCACCCGATGAACTACAAATGAAAATGATGACACTAATCGATCGTATTAGAACAATTCGTGAAGAAAATCCAACACTTTTCTGTGCAATGGCTTCGGCTGTTCTAGGAACTTTAGCAATTATCGGACACTTTCTATCCGGTTCTACTGTGGTGCTAATAAGTTTGGTTGTTGCTGTAATATTTTCAACTAAATATAATTTTAAAATATTGAAAATAAAGAAAGCAGGTAATAAAATAATACCCAAAGAATGTCTACAAAAATTACATTTATTAATTAAAAAAACCTAATGCTTTTTAGATAACACAAATTTGGTTAAATTACAAGAAAATGAATTCGATGAATTTCTACCCGAAGTGAACGAGAGTAATATGTCGCTTTTGGAGCGTGCCAGTGATCAATCCAGTGCCGCCCTTCCTGCCGAGGAGGGCGAAGAGAAAAGTGAGGAAATTCCCTCATTTTTAATGATCCCTGATTGCATACCCGAAATCGACGAGAACTCAACCGACGAAGACGATGCCCTCGGTATAGGGGTACCCGATGAGATAATCGAACGTAATCGATCAGCAGAAATCGAGTTCAAGAAATCACACTTCAAGAAGGACTCGTCCGTATCAACTTCTTCATCATCCGACGAAGAGAATTTATCCAAGGGCTTAAAGTTTCCCGATCATTCGTCGAATGTAGTTGATCATGGATCATCACACATCAAAAAAATCGAGCTTAATCCACAAATGCAGCAATCACTGATTATGTCAAGTACTCTCCTACCAAGCCTAGTCACAGGGCTGGTATCATGGGCTGGAGGTGGAGCTGCTGCAAATGACAATACTTTCATGAAAAGTGAACCACATCGTGTTGTACACGATGACAATAACAGAACCTATTCGGATGAAGAGGATGAAAGTGATTACGAAATTGTTAATACTGAAGAGTATCAGTAATCGAAAGAAATTAAAAACACCAACAAATTTTTAAACTAAAAAAAAAAAACAAAATAAAATATTGTGAGATTATTAAAAACAAACAAATTATTTAAAGTAAAAAAACATGTGTAGTGTAGTATTTTACAAAATTATTAGAACTTAATCAGAAGCATAATGTCAAAGAGTACTAAATCCTATTCGAATATATAATTAATATTATTATAAATTAATATTCTCCTCGTAAAGTTTTATGTTTTTATGTTATACACCAAATTAAATTTAAATATTTATAAATTCAAATTAAACAAAGAATTTAATTAATCTTGCAAATTTTGTTTTTATTTTTCGTCATCAGTTTATTCGATATCAAAAACAAACAAAGAAAAAAAATTAAAACACTTTTTTAAAAAGTTATTTTCGAGACTGAAAACAAACACAAAATCCCAAGTCCAGGAAAGACTTCGAGGACATTCTATTTTTTGTTGTTTTTTAAATTTAATTTTAATGAAATTGCTATGAAATGCATTTTAGTATAAAATTTGAAAGTTTTGTTAAAGAAATCGAAAGGAATTCCAAGATTTCAAAGAAGAAAGTGAAAATCCATGTGTCTTTCAGACAAAGGGCAGGCAAAATTAATTGTTACAATATTTTTCTTAAATATAAAAGTTAAGTTGTTTTGTTTTAAAAGAAAATAAATAAGAAAACTGTTGTCAATTACATTTGCCATAAAATTACTACTTACCCAACAAAAGAAAAAATAGAGAAAAGGTAAAACAACAAAATTTGCAAGATTTAAAATTGCAACAAAGAAAAAAAAAAACAAAAATCGAAAATATTAATTTATTTTTGTATTTTACAACAAACAAGTAAACAAAGCAAAACATTATTTTTACAGTATTTGTTGACAAAAATGCCAGTATGTAGAAATTGCATCAGCAAAAGCCAGTTAAAATTTATGCTAATAAAACAAAAAATAAATGTGCTAATTTTATGGTCTTCTTTTTGTTTGCTTTTGTTTTTAGCTCTGCTTGCATTTCTTTTGGTTCTATGTTGAAATGTTTGTTAGTCGTTTATAAATTGAAGAAGCGTTATTTTGTTTTTGAAGACAAGATTTAAAAAACTAGCAAACAAAAAGTTGTAAGTACATTTTATGGTGAACAACAGATGGAAAAACTTTGCTTAACCTAGCGAAATGACTAAGAACACATTGGTGATGATCATGATGGGGAGACCTAATCGTTTAAATAGTTTTGCAATTTTTAAACTGATCTTGACGGTTAATAATTTCGAAAGCTTTGCTTATAAAATAGTTGAATGCCAAATTAGCATAAACAACAATACTAAAGTAAAGGGTGGCCAACGGAAGTTTAAATTGAGTTTTTTAGTACCCGTGGCGTGATGGTTAGTGCGTTGGACTGTCATGCCAGAGTTCTTGGCCTCTTAGGTCCGATTCCTGCCTGTACCATACAAATATTTTTTCACTGGTATTGTTTCTTGCGAGGAATTGACAAATTTTAAAATGAGATTATCCAATTGTAGAGGGTTGAGGTACATAAGCAGGAAGTGTTACATTTAAACCGCAGGATTTGCAAATTTGCTAGCCGCCATGAGTCATTGGTACTTTTTTTACTAATTTTAATATTCGATGGCAAAGTGATGGGCCAACCAAGCACGCAACTTATCTGGTCGAGGGAAAAAGATTCAAGCAAGAAGGCACAACAGGCAATAGACGTGTGTCTTTTTATTTTATTTATTCGAAATCTACCTTTAATCGATAAGGAAAATTTAGGCGTCCACAGAAATAAAAAAAACACAACAGCTCGTGAAAAAGAAAATTTTTCGGTGGAACTTTTTCTTACAGCCCTTACGCTGTACCGTATATAGTGACGAAGATTATTTCTATATTGATGGAGATGTTACTAAATATGCGATACGATGCATAAATATGGATACATGGTACAACAACCGAACACAAATTCAATAGGATGGTGCGACTCCGCACACAGCTGAGTGTGTCCTCAGAGGGATAACTCAAATTAAAGGTTTACAATAACAATCCCCGCACCATTTAGGTCCTGCATGTAAAAAATATTATATAAATACGGAGAACCCTTGTAGCGCCAAAAATGGCCTCACACATTTTTAATATTGGCGGCATCGTTTTTAAAGAAGAATGGGTAAATACTTTTTCCAGAGGTTATACCAAACGTTGAGCTTAAGTGAATGCAGTTTCAGCGGTTGAATTTACGATGGGTTCCCACTACCCTTGATATCGATGTTTCAAGACTCTCCACAACTCATCGAAGAATGCTACGTATTCACCTCAGTTCGGGAAGCCTGAGATTGAGGAAAACGTTCAGCGACCTAATCATGTGCGCAGAAAATGCTTTAAAAAGACCAATAAACTCTTTTGGAAAAAATAATCGAGCGATTGCATTAGTAAACAAAGTTATTTACATAGCTGTTAGTCAAATAATAACTCTTGTAACGTTTTTGATAGCCTTCAGGTCGATGACGGGGTTGGTGGAGAGGTATACTCCGACGGACTAAATGCATGCCTCTCATTTCGTCTTCCGAATCACTGAAGGCAGAACTTTTAACCTACAAAGAAACCCTCTCTTGACTCAGAGAAATATAACCAACCGGTCAACTTAATTAATTTGGCCAATGCAAAACCCTTTAAGCAACTCATTACTGTCCTGGAGCTCCTACAAACGCTTTTTGCAGAAGCTGTATGGAGGAAGAAGAAGAGGATACAATGTCTCACTTGCTATGTTCATGTCCATGACAGAGGCTCCACCCTGGAGACTTTTATTACAATTATCCGAATCTATTTCTAATCTAAGAAATTTCAAAACATCTATTGTCTCAAAAGTTTCATAGGTAGCTATAACTGGTTTCACGAGTAAGGTAGATCTTAAGATCCATATGGTATCACAACAGACTTCCTATTATTTATTTTAATTTTATAATTTGAAGAAAAAAAAAAGCTTTTTGAGGCTATGTAAATTCATGGAGTAGTTTCTTTTTTAATAAAATTCGTGATGAATTTAAAACTCCATAATCCCGTACTTTAATATTTTGTTTAAAAGTGTTCAGTATCTAAGTTGTTTTTCCATTCCATCCAGAGATGAATGGGAAGACAAAAAACTCCTAGATGACAAAAGCATTAATTTTTAAGCAGATAGATCAAAGACAAATGAGGGAGTTGGTAGTGGTGTGTACTCAGAAAAGCTTAATCTAAGCATCTGATTCCGCCTCCCTAATCATTGTAGCGTCTTCCAAGCGGAAATTTTAGCGATCAATGAAGTCCTCTCCTGGCTTAGAGAAAACGTGATATCAGCATCTTCTCTGACAGTCAGGCTGCTATTAAATCTCTTGACGGTGTCTCAACCAAATCTCAAACGGGCCTCGATTTTCGATCGTCCCTTATGGAGATGGCGCAGCAATTTAACATTCACCTCTGTTGGGTGCCGGGCCACAGAGACATCACAGGAAATTGTAGAACCGATGAACTCGCTAAAAACGGATACAGTCTTATAGGCAGACACAAAATACGACTTGGTGTAGCCTCAAATGATTTCACAAGAGCTGTATGGATAGGGAAGAAAAGGAAACAATCTCACACCTTCTCTGCGCTTGCTCTGCTCTTTCACTAAGACGCAGATTTCATCTGGGAGACTACATTTTTAATAATCATAGTGAACTTGCTAATAAGGATATCAAATACCTTCTTCACTTTATAAAAAGCTCAAAATGGTTGGACTAGTTAGAAAAATCTCATACAATTTTGCGTTACGAACGGATTTAATGATACAGTTTTTCGGGATTCGTAAAATTTTCCGTTGATAGGGCTGGGTATAAACCTTCGAATATTTTTTTACAAGTAGGTAACTTTAAAAAACAGAGGAGTAATGATATTTTCAGTTCAGCTTTGAGTTCAACATAAGAATTTATGTGAAGGAAATAAGGTCTTAAGATACGCATCCATTTCAGAGTAAAAGCACTTATAGTAGCTCTCAGACAACTCTCAAGAATAACCTTTCAAGTGTACACAGCCTTGAGAGGGAAGAACTGACATTTTACTCTTGATATTCAAATTTATGAGAGTTACTCGAAGTGGATACACTTTTTAATTATTTTCGGAGATGAGTTCGAAGAATTCCAACAAAGTTTGTATTTTGTCGCTGTTCCCTAAGAGATACTTAAGCCGCTGCAAGTTTGTGTTTATAAGAATAGATGATGCTTTTTCGGCAATTTCCTTACTTTCCACAACTTATCAAGTAGATACGGTTATGAAAATACTTTAAGAAACTTATCACTCAAAACTTAACTGGTGTAGTGAACTCACGATATTAAAATCTAATAAAATTACTCTCAAATGGGAAGGCACACGAGAAAAACTCTCAAGAGTATGAACTCTAGATAGGACACGCATATTTATTTTGAACTTAAATATAACATTCATGGTATTCTAGTCCTTCGTCCAGAGGAGAAGCATAGAACCATAGGTACTGAGGCTATGACAAGTTTTTGCGATGACGTATAGTTTATTTCAGGGTCCATGGCGCAGCTGGACAAATACCTCCGTAGGAATTTTGGGACTCATTTTTGACTAAGTTGCGAACTCTTAAAGTGGAAAGTAAGGAACTTGCAAAAAAATTCGTCATATAACAAATGAATTTTTTAATTAAAAAAAAAAAACAACTTTATTTTCCTATATAATTCCAAATTTCAAGACATTCGGTTTAAAATTGCATTAGTGGTAAAGATCAAGTCTGTCCAACTTAAAAAAATGAATTATTAAGATAAACGAATTTGCAATTATCATAAATAATTTTTGTCAAAACCCTTTACATCAAACCTTGAAAACTGAGCGCTCAAGGATTTTTCTCGGCCATAATCTTTTTAAACATCATATTTCTGGTTCCAGAGGACCCTATAGAAATACAAAAAATATTTTTCGAAAACTCCACGGTTGCGTAACTTCGGAAGGTGGCGCTTAAGTCCTGTGGAGTTTCCGTGGGCATGTCCTAACAAACTTTTTCATCTAGCTCGTTTCATACTAGATGTCTCCAACTGCGAATTCCAAGTTTGGCGAGGTCAGTTTCCAGTTACCACCTGATTAGAGGAATTCCTGAAGGGGTAGATTCAAAGGCCTAATGGCGGAGTGTGGGTTGGAAATCGCTCTTTCTTCTCCTCCACTTTCCGTCTATGCATACGGGACTTTAGATCACGAGAAGAATTTTTCTCTCAAAACTGGTAATTATAACCTAAAATTAAACCCAAAGTCTCCTAGATAGTACTTAAATCCCGATATCAATCATTTTTGTGGCATACTTTCAATTCACGTTCCCAGTTTTATATAAGAGAAAAGGGAGGGGGTTAGTATAAATTGCATGGTAAATTTAGTTTAACATTGCTCCAACATAAAAAGGTAAAAAACGTTTGAATTTTAATAAAAACTTTATTTTTATTCAGTCATTTCCTGATTTGACACATCTTTTATAGGCTTCGCCACAGTTGTAGTGTTCTCCAACAACAGATCACCATTTCCCACCTCGTTCTTTTTAACAATTTCTGATACAACTTTGTACTCTGCTATCTCTATTATAACATCGTCGTTTTCTACCTCCTCCTTTTTGACGATTGAGGACACAACTTTGTCTTCCGCCTCCTTGAGTTTAGCACCTTTTCGGACCGGAAGAGTTTCCAAAATTGCATCAGCCCACGATTTACCCTCAGAGAGTCTTAATAAGATTTCAAAAACTGCAACAAAAATAGCTTCTTTTAGTAAAGCATTCTTTAAAAATCATTTAAGCTTTACTTACCATGATAAGTGCTCAACACCGTTCGTGTTTTCATATCCACATGTTCAGTCAATGGGAGTCGAGCAGTTTGAAGTGACAATTTCTTCGCTCTATCAAAACAGAGTCCCTTATGGTGGTTATGATCTACCAAACCTCCAATTATGTAAACCTTCTTTGGGTCGATCTCCTTGAGAATCTCATCGGAATCACTCGTCAAATAGACAATTTGGTCGGTGTTGAAATTCTTCGAATACGATTCATATACCCACTGGACGTCCCAGTGCTCGTAGCCATCGTTCTTCTTGAGAACCTCATGAATTCTACCATCTGGCTTAATGCCAGTAAAATGCAATGTCGCCGGAGCTCTGGATCTTCGGTTGACAGTGTAGATTCTGAGCAGTTGCTTAACACACTTAGCCACATCTTTGTCAATCATAAGATCATCGTAGTCCAAGTCGATTGCCACACTCAGAGTACTGGAACTCTTGTTGGCTTTGTTGCGTTTGAGTTCTTTGCGACTCGGTCCTAAAGTTTTGCCTTCGAGAATGGCGGTTTGTTTCTTTAATTTGCACTTTTCACGCTCCTTTTGGCGTTTTTCTTTTTTCTTTTCCTCCCATTGGGCTTTCTTTTTGAGTTTTTTCAATTGCCGCTTTGAAAGGACTACGGCTGGTGGATCTGTATTTTCTGTTGTTGTTTCTGGAACAGCTGCAGTATCTGGAGGATCTTGGTCAGAATGTGGTTGCGGTGCTGGTTGTGGATTTCCGAAGGAAGATTGTTCTTCTTTCATTTCCATGCTTCAATTTTGTTTGTTTTCTTTTGAAACGTCAATTTGAAGTTGGTCCTTTTTGAAAATGTCATCGCCAAAACAGGAGCATGTGGAAAACTTCAATGACAGAAAAACAAAATACAATGAATCAGTTCAGAACGAAAAGTTTAATGAGTGTATTCAATGGAAACAAAAGATATTATTTTTTTCACGTTCATGTGATGGCGGAAAAAGAGGTAATTTCAATAAGCTGATGCTTTAACTTTGTCAAACCAAAGTCGGAAACCGGTTCTCTTAGTTAAAAGGTTTACCATACCACTTTTCGACCTAAAATTTGTGAATACTGTGGAGAAATAATATTTTTTTAAAATGTTTGACAGTTCGATTATGCTAAATCAAATGAATTTCATGGAAACAAATTTCCGTCACAGAAATTGACAGTTAATTTGTTAATAAACAATACAAAAACTTTGAGTGATTTTCTATCGATTAATAAAATATTTGTATTTTTGATCAAAAGGAAAAACAGTTATATACCTATTCAAACATTTTACAGACTGATTTCCATGAAAGCTGAAATAAGATCATATAGGGTAATTATTTTCGTGGTTAAAAGTTGATGATGTTGGAATTTGCCACCTGTTAATACTTAGATATCATTTAAAAGACCCATAATATTATGTTAAAGCATTAGAACAAAGTGTTCAAATTTATTAAAACATAGTGCAAAAGTGGTGATTTATACGTAATGATTAAGGCTATTTTAATCGATCGCCTACGCAAGTAATCATTAAAATTGTGAAATATGAAGACATCGGAAGAATAACAGATGTTGTTCTTGTAGGGGCTCTGTTAACAGCATTAAGACTTGTTCAGTTGAAAAGATTGTTTTTAAAAGTGGAAGTATTGCTGATCATCCAAAATTACCGGTTGCGCAACATTTGCAGCTTTTACCTTTTAGTGATGTAATTGAGGCCAAACGATTGGTTTTAATGATTTGAAATTTTGGAAATATGTTCAAAAATAGATAGAGTTAATTTTGTATTAATTTATCTGACGATATTCTTACTTCAGAAATGCGACAAAACCAATAAGTACGCCGCAAACCCGTTCGAACTTCTATAACATTTATTAGGCGATTATTTCTTTTGAAACTCAGACTAGAGCTCTGAGCAGAGCTTGAGCACTATGAATAAGCTCTGTTTAATTAAATTTATCCGATTCGCACCTGAGAATATAACTGTCAAAAGTTTTAAAATATTCCATCTTTTTCTTTTATACCAAACGAAGCACACGTAAAGTCAGTTGTGGTCAAAATTTTATTTAATTAGTTTGATCACTTTCAGATTCCATTGAGTTCTGAGTTAAACGAAACACAGCTGCTCGAAAGCTGTGATATGGCTGAGCTACAAAAGGAGAATAGATCTCTTTTTTAGCTCCGTTCTGCTCTGAGCAAAACACATATTAACTATTATCAAAAAAAGATTATAGAACCATTAAGATTGGAAAACTACAGAAAATGTCACATTGACCTACTTGATGTGGACTGCTTGTAGCAAAACTTCACGTAATTTTTATTGCTTAACACTACTAGCCCTTCTGCGGGTTTAGTTGAAAGATGGAGAAACTTTTTTAACTTTATTTTGTATATTGTTTATTTTTTTAAACGTCAAAATAATAAATGTCATAAGAATCTTTGCAAACAAAGCTTTCGAGGCACAGAAACAAGAGATGGCGCTTTGAAATTAGTTATTAAATTAAATGGAATCACTTTTAATACTAATTTTCTTTGGGAATATAAAACTACTAGCAGTCCATATCAAGTATTATCAGTGGCAGATGTAATATACTACTTAAGGTGGTGCTACAGGCCGACACAAGACTTTCTGGGCTGGATTGTTGATGTCTATTCGCTTTGCATGACCCAGCCATCTATATCGTTGGGTTTTTATTCTTTTAATCAGGTCAGTGCCTCTCTGCACAGCCCGAATAGTTTGTAGTTGTATCTTCTCCTGCACTTCTTTTTCTCTCTTAGCATCCTAACATGCTCTCATCATTCTTTGAAAAGGTCCAAGCCTCAGCGCCATAAATGAGAACAAGGATGGTGAGTCTTATAGATGGTGACTTAAGATAATCAATAATTGATTTAATTCCATAGCAAATCCACACTCAAATAGTCGCTGCCTTTGTTTTCGCTGTGGTATGCATCGCAGTCTTTTAGTTTGAATTCCTCCACTTCATTCTGAATAAGAAGAGGTGCCTTCAAATCAGTTCACTACTCCCAATAACTTTCCACTGGAGTTAAAACCCAATCTTCAGTTGAGGTACTTCATACCCAATAATCATCGCGGAGAGGTAAGAGTATGAGTTGGCAGACAGAGGTGAGTTTTAAGAAAAATCTAAGGACGCTTGTGTCCTCTCAAATACACATGTCTACCATTTGAACATTTTGTAATAAACCTTTTCAAAAAATATGTAGTATTGTAAGTCCGGTATTACACAGCGCATGTTTTTCCATTCATCAATGAAGTGCGGAAGAGAAAGGAATAAATAAAAATGTAATAGAAATAAATCTGTCTTAGCATGCACGTACAAGCTATTCCTTGATTGTTTTTGACGTTTGTCTTCCTTTATATTCGTATTTTTTCGCATTTGCTTCACTTCGTGTTTGTGTTTAGTAGAGCAAATACCTCAATATGTCACCAACATAGTTCAAGTCCCAAAAATTTGTAAACACATTAATGAATTCATTACATTTTGTTAAACATATTTTCCATATTATACCGATGATATTTGTTTTTTAATTACGTACAAATAAACTCATACAATCCCTAAAAAACTTAATTAAATTAGATTAATCCAAATAAAGATGATACAATATAAAAACGAAGAGTTTTAACATGAGATGACAGTATGTTTACAATAATTTTATTAAAAATAGTAAGATTCGATTTTAAGAATTTGTACGGCTTGTGTAAATGCGTAGATAATTCTCTCTGTTCCCTAAGTCCAATTCAGATCAAGAGTTTATATTTTTAATAAAGTTATAATTTACACAAAATTGCTTAAATGAGTTTAAACGTTGTTTTTGTTCAGCTAAATGACTATGTTAAAAGAACGTTTTTGTTACTCAAATTGTCGAACATCTTTTTTCGATTCCGAAAAATATGACCAAATGGAATTAAATATGATCATTTGACCAAGTGATAAAATAAAGACCAAATTTGGTCATATATGACTAATGTGGCAACCTTGGGTTGGGAGCGAGCAATGAAAGTAGAAATGAAAGATATCTATCAAAGTAATGTACCTTATTAAAAATCCGAAAAGTGTTCATGTAATAATGCGCGCATCACCGAATGACTCTCCAAAACAAAATAGCCAATTAATGCGCATTAAATACATGCGCTGTGTAATACCGGATTAGGCAATCCATAATTTCAATAATATGAGTAGTCTCTCCATTTTGTAGTATTTCTAAATAAAACAATCACCAACATAACTTTTTTCCCCAACCTCTACGGTGACTTTATAATAAAATACAGCTCTCATCAAATTTTCATTCGTTAAGAGCCTTGCACATGAGAGCGAACAACGAATATACGAAAGTCAATTTCAAACAAAAACACGTTTTAATTATAATAAACCAATTTAAACTTATGTTACGATAATAAAATTTGCATTTTGTTCTCTTTAATAAGAGAATTTTGTAAAAACAATTTGGTAGTAACGAATTGACGCGTGTTTGCTACGAACTGTCAAACTCTATTCGTGTTCCACAAACCATTCACACTGCAACGAATAAATTGTTCGCGCTCAACTTAACCTCAAAAATATACCACTCTTGTTTTGTTTGTTGAAAAGGGTAATTATAAATTGATAATTCGTCGCTGTTTGCGAATAGAAATAAAGCTCTTGTGAAAGAAAAGTCAAAAAATGCGAACATCCACAGTTCGCAGTTCGTAGCTCAAGGGCAAGATGCTTTATATTGTCAAAAAACCGAAAATAAAACATATGTCTCGCATCATTTAACATTTCTTCACAATTTATAGTTAATCACTATTTGAACACATCCATTTGGTGAACTAAAATGTACTCTCTGAACGCGTTCATTATTATTTAATTTAGTTCCATTTCCATTCCGTTTCTTTGGAATTTAAAAAATTAAAAATGGAGTAATTTTGACAGCCCAATAACTGCTCTCCAAAAATTTAATTCGAAAATTGTTTTAACGGCATTTGTTTGCGTCCTAGTTCTACATTTTCAACCCGGATCGGAAAACGCACTCAAAAAACTTTAATAATTAATAATTTTATTTGTGGTATAGCGTGTGAATTAAAAAATATATTTATGTTTAAATTAATGTAAATTCGTGTTTAAAAAATGGACCCTGTAAATATTTGGAAGAAAATCCTCCTGCAATGGGTAAACGAAAAAATAAAAATAATTAAATTTTGTGAAATGGAAATTAAAATTATTATGTCTTTTTTGATTTTATTTTTTTAGATAAAAGAATGCAATTTCTTAGAAGTAAATTTCTATAGTATCGATCAAACTGAAATAGAACAATTCTTTATACATTTTAAAGATCGCTGCAAAGACGGCATTTGCCGATATAACAATTTATCTTCTTTCTTAAAAGGTTTGACTTTGAGTTGTTTTTCTTTGTTTGGTGTAGAAAATTTATAAAATTGTGTAATTTAATATATTTGCAGAAGAATATCCCTTATTTGAACCACATTTAGATGATGAGAACACCCTCAGTGCAAGTGATCACATTTACGTGTATTCGCTGCTGTTGCATTTCTCTTGCGTTCGATATTCTGAGCCTTTTTTCCAAGAAAATTGCAAGAAACTCGATGAGTTTGCTCAGCAAAATATAACAGCATTCTTTCAGAAACTCCTGAATGACAGTGACGAATGTCTGACCAAGGAGACAATGCGTCATGTAATTGCTTCAATTCACGTCTTCACTCCTCCGACAAACAATCGTTTTATCTTCAACAACATCGACAGTCCGATAAAGACTCCGAGGAAGATCACAGACATTTCACCACCAACTCCAAGGAGTAGTATGCTTGAGGAGAAGAATAAGAAAGTCAACAGTCTTCAGGTAAAAGCATTTTCTATAACTTATTTGTTTTTTTTTTTTTCTTATGCGTCTTATTTATTTTTAAATAAAATTTTAGGTTCAACTTGAAAACTTTGAATACGAAAAACTGCTTTTGGAAACTGATTTAAAGAAACGTCAGGAAAAAATTGATAAACTAAGTAAGTTTATTAAGAGAATTTTTTTTAAATGAATTAATTTGTCTCTTTGTCTCGATCATTAGATCTGGAACTCAAGAAATCACACCAAGAAGTTCAAGCTCTAAAAAATGATGTGTTAAGGAGCAGAGAAAGCGACGATTGTGGAGTAAGACACTCAGGAGAAGAACAGGTTTGTTTTTAACTATTTGTATTGTACAAATTATAATTTAAAAAAAGAACAAAATCCTATTTTTATATTAATTTTAATTTATTATATATTCAATGTAACTAAATATCTACCCCATGTGCAACCACTAACAAAAGACATAGAAATGTTTTCCATATCCAGCTGCATCCACTTTTTGTTCTTTCCCAAAAAATCTTATCAGTTGATGCTTAAAATCTGGTTTTGTTTGTTTTTGTATTCATCTGACTCTTCTATGGGAAAATGGGGTAGTTATTTTTCGGTGTAACTTTACTAAATTTTTTTAATCTACTAAATGTCAAATTCGTAAAAATAGATATTTTAAAGAACCAAAAAAAAAAAAACGGGAAAACAAGAAATTTTACACACAATATTACTGTCTTATTGAGGTTCTTTGAAAATTTGTTTTTAAATTTAATAACTGACATCAAAAGCGAGCAATTTATTTAGTTTAAATGAATTTCTATCAAATTTGACAATTTTCACAAATCAGCCGAAAGAAATATCTTGGGCTAAAATTCGTTGGTTGGGGAAATATTTTACTCTCTCGTAAGCGCTCACTTTTACGAAAAACTACGAAACAGTTGGTTAAATTTCTTATTTTTTTGTAAAATTGGAATGTTTTTGGAGGAACCATTATTTGAAAAAAATTAAATTATTAGTAAAAAACAATTCCTTTATAAAGAGTGATTTTTTAAAAACTATAAAAAAGTTAAAAAAAACATACAATACAGAAAAATGCATATAATCTTTATTTGAATCGATAGTACGAACCATATATTTTAATGTTTGAAGATTATTTCATGCAAATGTTGACCCTGACTGCGCTTTAAATGGTCCATCCGGTTAGTCCAATTTTTGTATACTCTTTCCAACATTTTGGCCGGTATCTCACGAATAAATGCTTCTATGTTGTCTTCTAATGCGTCAATTGCAGCCCCACAAAAAATAGTCTAAGGGCGTTAAATCGCACGATTTGACCGTTCAATTGACCGGTCCCGAACGTGAAATAAAATGTTCACCGAACTCGCCTCTCGAAAAGTCCATAGTTGCGCGTGCTGTGTGGCATATGGCACTGTCTTGTTGAAACCAAATGTCATGCAAGTCAAGCTCTTGCATTATGGGCAAAAAAAAAGTTGGATATTATCTCACGGTAGCGCTCACCATTCACAGTTACGTTACGATTCGCATCATCTTTGAAGAAGTACGGTCCAATGATGCCACCAGCCCATAAACCGCAACAAACCGTGACTTATCTTCACTAACGCGCTCGATGACAGGTGGAGTCATAACACTCACAAGCAGCGTTGAATTGGCGGCGAACTGCCTAGCAAAGAGATTAGCTTTCTCTAAATAGCTAACAAATGGAGTGTCATTGACAACAAACGTAGGAACCGCGAAAGAATTACTCATATTTTTTTTAAATGACCAAACATTTTGACTGCCTTTGGGACATAGTATTTTTTGCCATTATTTATGCCTTAGCAGTGACAAGGATCAAATCCGGCCCTTTTAATGCAAAACAGTACATTTTTTTGTGAACAATCTGTTGTCGAACGGCCAATTGGAATTTAATACGTATGCTAAGCCATGCGACTGTAAGAGAAAAAAATTTATCAAATTTGGTTTCGCGGTTGAGTCGTGAAGCTTTAAAAGACAGACATAGTTACTTTGAGAAACCCTTGTATTTTGGAGAATTCACAAAATACCTATGACTATAATATGTTATTCAATTGGGGCTATCGATGAAATTAGAATCGAACAAGGGATTATGCCAAAGAATTAAATACACAATTGCAATTTTCTAACAAGTATCGCATTATGATACTTAAGTGAAAAAAGTTTTATTAATATTTAATAATATAGTTTAACATTTCTATATTGTTGTATGCTTCATTTAAACAAATCTACGAGGTCGAAGTTGTCTTCGTTATATCAATCGATGGCTTTCAAACTTTTTATTAATAATATCATTTCAAAACTAAATACAATTGATTTGTATATGTATAAAATTATAAAATTTTATTCCATCAAAAAATTATAATTTTTCCATTCTCAATTCCTTTAATCTTGGATTCATTGATGTATCATTTTTGGTTTAAAACGTTAACAAGACAGAAAAGTTTTGTTTTCTTTGCAAAAATGTAGTTGGACAAAGAACTTGGAGCGATAGTGGGGATTTTTAGTTAGAAGCTTTTATAATTAAAATAAATTTAAAAACATAACCCAAATTATTTTTAAAATGCTATCAATTACGTTGTGCTTTAATATTACAGATACGAAGATTGAACAAGAAAATTGCACAAAAAGAACAGGAAATAGCCCAGCACCGTGAAACTATCGAAAATCTCTCTGAAGAAAAGGAGGATCTAACCGAAAAGGTAACTATACATTTTAAAGTACAATACTAAAAAAAAACACTTGAATACATTTTTGCACTTCTTGCAAACCATCGCCTTTTAAGGCTATTGAAAGCTTCAATTCATTCTACAGGAAATGACTTGTTTTCACAAGTTTTTTTTAATCAATTGAAATGTAAAACATTGATAACGATTTTCCTCGTTTTTCCTCGTTTTTATAATTCAATTCCAGCAGATTTCTGAAACCTACAATTTAAACAAGAAAAGGTTATTTCCTTCTGATTTAAGAAAGATTGACACATTTAATATATTCCGTGCGGTAACTCTATAATTATTTTTGATAATGTTTTTGAAAAAAAAAAAAAAATATTTATTTAATTAAAAAAACTAACAAAAAACTAAAACTAATTAGGTAACGCAACAGTCTTTTGAGAACTAGGGCCTAGTGACTTACTTACTCTCAACCATTCCTGTGTACGGGTAATGCTGTCAGGGATAGTGCGGACCTACAGTTTCAATCCGATTCCTAACGGCTAATTTTAGAAAGCACTTTTCATGACAAGAATTACTCTTGCAAAAATTTGTCAATTCCTCGCAAGAGGCAGTAAACCTAGACCTCTGGCATGATAGTCAAACGCACTAACCATCACGCAACGGGTACTACTATAAAAACTAACGGTAATTTTAAATTGCTAGGTTAGTCCAAATTGTTTAGATCGCTAATATAAATTTAAACATTTTGAGAATGTTTAAAATTTAATGTCAAGTTTTAAATTTAAACATTTTGAGATAGTTTAAAATTGAATGTCAAGTTTTAAAATGATTTTTTGGATAGTTTCTTGATTTTGTGAATTAATATTTCGCACCCTTTGAATGAAAGTGACCTAACTCAAAAAATGCAACTTGTGGGAAATGACCACACTTTTGAAGACTTTTTGTTCATTTCCCACAAGTTGCAATTTTTGAGTTAGGTCACTTTCATTAAAAGGGTGCGATTTGTTAGTAGTTCGTAAATGTTAGATACATGAGGGTTTCTGTGGGCTAAAATGTGTTTAATGTCCATTGTTTCATTGCAAGTGGAGCAGGTCTGGGAATTTCGTTTTTCAGAGGATTTCGATGAGTCAGAGAAGTGTGGTCTAAACACAGACGAACTTAATTGGTAATTGTTTCTTTTAGTGTGACAATTGGACATACATACATACGAGTATATATTGTGTTTTGTTATTGTTGATACCAGAGTAGTGATGAATATAGGTCAACCACATCTGCCTCTGGATGGTTTTGATTTCTGATTTGATCGTTCTTAAGAGATACGACCCACTAAACATGTTGAACAGAATCGTTAGTGATTTACTAACAGAAAAAGAAGCTTTATCGTGTCTTCGTTTTCGTAACCATAATACTTATGTGAGCATAATTTTGGGTTTTTGTGCTATCTCGATAACAATATCTCTAAGACTCGTAACTACCCGTAGTTTTAAAAACGATTATTATTAACGATATCGTCAATAGAAAATTTAGAATGAAACAACAACAACTTGTGTGTGCTACCACCAAGTTCATAGGCTGGTCAATAATTTGCTTCACGTAACTGTGTCACTATCGTCTCGTCTAACATTGTCGGTATAAGATAACTTAAATGTCAAAAATGAACTCAACGAAAGATAATGCTTGTTCGATGACTTGAAAATGTTAACTTGTTTTTTGTCTATAGAAAGTTGTGAAAATTTGCAAACAAATTGCTTTTTACCAAACTTACCAACTATTTATTGGTGTTAACTGTTTTTATTTTTTACCGCCGAAGATGTAACTATAATTTTAACATCTAAGTTATATATGTCTGATATTATTGAAACTATAAGGGCCTCTTTTTAAAAACTTTGAACAAAACTATAATGGTTTAAATTATTTTACAAGTGAGAAAGAAAAAAACAAAAATGCTTATAAATATGTATATAGGTTTCAAGAGATAAAGGTCTCTTAATTGTCTCCATAACCGTATTAATTTTATTTTTGTTTTCTGCGTTTTAATTTTCACTGTGTAACAAAACTCAATTACGCCGAAACATTTTATTTCAACTTGCTTAGTTAGTATTTGGAAATCAATGACAGACAATAACTATTTACCTATCGTGCAAAAGCTATCGTTTTTACGATTATCATCTTACGTAAAGTGAGACTATCGTCAAATCATTTTACGGAATGACCCCCCTCTGAAAGATCACCGAGAGGCTGTCTGTGCATACGACCCAGTGACCCGTTTGAGTTGCAAGCGCATTTTAAGGATTCGTAGAGCGCGAAAAAATGAATGTGTGTTGAGGCAGTAGACCCAGTCTAATTCGGCATTATGTGCTGTTACAGCAAAACCAGAATGGTTTTTAGTTTTTGAACCGTGCGTCGTCGGATAATATAAATTTTCCGTTTTTGGTTTTCTGGTCTGCACATCCAAGGATGGTATGAAGACTATTGAATACCACTCATTTAAGTAGACAAGTTAAAATACGCATTAAATTGCTAATGAATTTTTTTGTTTTGGCATGTGGACCGAATTACAGATTTTGTTACTTTATTTATAATGCATCTTGACGGGACAAAGAGTTTTGTAGTGGGTGATAAAATTGTTTCTTCATATCTCTCGTCAAGTAAAGGCATGCCGGATTCTGCCAATGCGTTGATTGATGGTCTTAAAGTTTCATGATATGTCGGAATTATTATGTTAAGTGTTGATTTTACGTTGGACAGTTACCGTACATGCTGAGCCGTAGTCTATTTTGTTTAATATTAACATTTTTGTTAGATAACTAAGTCCTTGTAATTCTACACCATTTATACTTAATTTTAAACTACGACAAACTTTTTTACTTGCGACATATAGGAACTTTATGGCAAGTTTTGCATTCGTGCAAAGTTTCGAACTCGAGATTTTAATCAAAAATGATATTACGATGGTAGAGAAGTCGAAAAAAAGTGGGTCCCGCGATTCCGTCCCAAAGCCTAAACCATTGGGTGGATTGAGTTCAAACTTGGAAGTTAAGGTTTTGAGCAGGTTCGCGTTAGGCGTTTTTTCTACATATGTATTTAAAGTGTTTTACATTTCTGCTGTGCTATATTAGCTTCAGAAAAAGTAGACCAATCTTGCAATCTTATTTTTAAGTCATTGTTTTTACAGAGAATATAAACATTATCAGCATAACAACAATGATCTAGGATTTTATCTTTAGATATAATATTGCTGCTTTCATCAAATGCGATAGAAAAGAGCATAACTGAAAGCAGTGATCGTTGTGGGATGCAATTATTTAGAGGAAAGTTAGGAGAGTAAGCATTATTAACTCTTTTGTCTATTTTAAAGAAAAGCTTTTATATATCCATATATTTTGGAACCTATTCTCTCAACTTTTTTTTATCAAATGCCTTCTCGAAGTCCAGTGATATAATTGAAGCATTGTTTTTGGTTGAGATAGCAATTAAGTTGTAACTGCCTATATGCAGCAAGCATCACGACATCCGCTCTTGAGCTTGAATGCTACTTAAAAAAGACGCTTTAGTATTATCTTTTCTAGAATTTTTGAAATACAGCTGCGGTAAAAATAATAGCACCATTGCGAATCAAAAAATGTCTTTGAAAAATAGAGTTAATTCTAATAAATAAAGAAACATTTTGAATGTGGTATAGAATTAAATAAAGAAAAAACACCATATTAAAAAAAATAATCAATTTTTTATTTAACAATTTAAGAAAATAAAGTTAATTTTTTTAAAAAAATAATCGGTAAAAGAAATAGCACCACTGCCTGGTATGTTTGGGGTCGTTATCCTGTTGGAAGAGTCACAAAAGCGGGCTTTTCTCCTCTGCATAAAGGAGCATAACATTTTGGAGAATGTCAAACTAAACATGTTGATCCATAACTGTCTTTATCCAATGTATGGGCACATTTCCATTGTTTGAAAAAGATGCCCATACCATTATGCTTGCTCCCCCATGCTTAATAACTTTGGTTGTGAATTTGGGGTTATATTCCGCTTTCGCGGGTCTTCTCACATAAGAACGCGACCCCTAGCCTCCAAACATTACGATTTCACTCTCGTCCGACCATAAAATGTTGCGCCATTTCTACGTTGGCCAATTTAAATGCTTTTTAGCAAAATTTAAACTATTTTTCGCATGTTTTGCAGTCAAAAGATGAATTTTTCGTGGACTGCATTACTTCTAATTGTTTTCCCTCAATCTAAGTTAAACAGTTTCCACCCATGCTGTTATATTTAATTCCTTTTTGGGTTCAGTTGCAGGCTTAAAGGGATTTTATTGGCTTTCTCGAACAAGGAGTCTGATGGCATTAGTTGTCATTGCAGGTTTTCGTCCACGATTTTCACCTTTGGGAGTAACGCCGAACTTCACTGTTGGATTTACCTTCTGCAATAAGTTTTTGGATGAAAGCTCGTTTCTCGTCCGTGCAATGTTTTCCGAGAACCATTTTTTTTAAACTTAATTTGATATTTAATAGCCTTAACTTGAAAAATAATAATGAAAAAAGTATTTTTCTTGCGGAAACTCCAATCGGTGCTACTGTGCATGGTAATATGAGATTGGTATACACCCGTCGACTTTATTGGTTTTAGAATAGGAAAGATTGTGGCAACTTTCCAATATTGCGGTATAATAAATGAGATGTTAAAGGCTAAAAAATAGGCTCTACAAAAAAGCAACGAATTTAAAAATTAACTTTTAAAGTTTTATTCTTAGCTGAAATATCGACACCGACCAACTTTTCAGAAACTTCAAATCATAGGACAAAAATTTAAGTTGTTATTTGTAGTAAGAATTTCCTACGACGCGAAAGGGCTCTCATAAGACTGATTATAGTGGAGAGAAGAGTAAAGAGCAAAAAGAATACAAAAGGTAATATTTTATTTAAACATTAACTCCCACCACTAGTCCCTCACAAGTTTTTCAATCCTTTCGTTGAAACAACAGCTATTTGTTTTAATATGTATATTGGACAGGTTTTATAGATCAGTATTTTCCAAAGTTCTTTTTTTTCCCGAAAATCAGGTCAGGTTTTCTTTTTTCCCAACATTTTTATATTTCAGTAGAAAATGTTTGTTTCAATTTTGATTTAATTTTGAAATTAAACAAAAAAAAAAACGAAAAGGTACAAATAAAACTTAAACTATCACAGTATTCTTCATTTTATCTAAATTCTTGCCAACCTCCGTCCTTAAACTCTTTCAGGCATAAACAGATTATCAGCACTCGGCATTTAATTTCATTAATATTCCTACTACCACAAGAAGAAAAAAAGGAAAGAAACTTAATCCTTTATTGTTGTTTCGCTTAGGTTTTGAATTCTTCTACCTGTTAATGTCTCGAATTCAGTCTCGATATTTTCAAAAATTACTAAATTATGGGTTTTTACATTTTTCTTTAAAACAAAAGAAACGATTTGCATAGGTTTTAGTATACATGTGTTACCAGGAGCGTTATAATCCTTCAAATAATAATACCTGCTTTAAAACCAATTAATTCTTTTTCGTCGAAAACAAATAGTTCTTCTTTTCTTTTTGAATTATTATAGTTTTAATCAGGTTTATGGTTATTTATTCTAAAAAGCGTTGTACGAATTATTTTGTAGTTCCTTTGCAGCAAAAGTTGAACTTTAATGCATCAATTTTTAATTTTTGGTTTGATTCTTTATATCTCTAGCCTAACAATGAAAACACAATATTATTGTCATTTTAAATGCTTTTATTGGGAATTATTTTTATTGCTACATATTCTCCAAGTCCAAGATCAATACGACCTCTAAAACATGATGTTGGGTTCTTTTGACGAAGAAAATCTTTGTTGACGATATTTTTGTTTGATACTTGGGAACAAGAAAAAATCGTTAGATTAATTGAAATCAATGCTCTTCGGCATCAATTTAATTTCTGTTAGTCTTCAAAAATGTTTGTGATGGTTCGTGTTTTTGTGAAGAATAACGATGCGGTTACTTTTATTTCACCAAAGGCTGTCGATAAAAAGATTCCAAATTCTTAGTTCCCCAAGTGGCCACATGTCCGGTTATTTCAATGAAAAAGACGATGATTTGTTGAGAAGTGCTGATAAAATGAGCAACATTATTTGTTGGAATTGGTTTATTTTGAAAGACCCATACAGTAGACTGGTGTTTAGTTACTTGCTCTTAAGAATAGATCTCACAGATTCTTTCCCTGCGACTATATAGTGTACTGTTTTTGAGGATGCTAGAATGTCTTGAGCATTTTCTTACAGCAAATGTACTCTTTTTTTGAGCAGTTGTCGAAATCTATTGATATTCCGCTGTTAACAAACTTTTTTCAGTGTTCAGTTCTTAAGCCACCTTAGAGTTCGAAAAACTTAGGCTTTTTGGGATATACTACAAAACAAATCGAGTTCACAGAATGTAATTAGCCCTATCATGAATTCCATCGTAATCGGAAATTTTTACGAATCCCTAAAATTTGTATCATGAAATCCGTTCGTAGTGGAAATTCTCATACAATTTTGTATTACGAACGGATTTCATGATACAGTTTTTCGGGATTCGTAAAAATTTCCGATTACGATGGAATTCATGATAGGGCTGAATAACAAAAAATTTGTTTGAAAGCGAATTATTTCAAAAAGGTGGTTGTACATCGATTTTTGAGAGCATATCTTATTTTTCAGGTTCCACGGTCGGACTGAAAGGTTTTTTTCTAGCCATTAAGTTTTTGGACACCTTTTTTGTAGATTCAATTTAATATAAAATACAAAAAAGAAAGGGCATTAAAGTTATCTTTTATTAACGCTTGTCATACCAGCGTTGAACTATGTCCCTATCTTCTAGTATGTCACATAATGATCTTGCATTACAAGTTTTTGCAAAGCATCGATGAACTTCGTCGAAGAGCGAAAGGTGTCGTAAAGGATTCAATCCGTTATGCCAAAATTTAACAGTGCTATAAGATGAGCCTAATTATAAAAACAGGGATTTTTTTAGCTGATTAATACATTTTTGTTTTTAATATTAAAGTTACAAATCGTAACAAATGTTAACATTAGGATTTAATATATATTTTACCAGATTTGGGACTTAAGGTCTTGTCGTGAATAACAATTTTTCTGTGTTGACATTTAACAATGTAATTTAACAATCACAAAATAAAAGAAACATTTTTTTTAAATTAAATCAAAACGTAGTTATTCATTCTTTTGGTTTCAAAAGAAAAGCTAAAGGACTTTGACATTAAATGCGTAAAACAATTATAATTTGGAACGACTTTTTGCTCACATTCCGGGCAGTATCTCGGCCATTATTGCAGAGTTCGGGAATCATTCCCTTAAATACGGTCTTTTGTTTAGTCCCACAGCAAAAAACATTAAATTAAGCTGCCAGGAAACTTTTCACAAATTAAACCATAATATCGGTTGCCATTCGAATGTATCGCCCGAATAGACTGCTACCGTCTGCTTATTAGAGACCATTTGAAGACCTTTACAAAGATTTTGTAGATATTAAATATGAGACTGTCATCTGTTTTCCCTTTCTTGTGCAATAGAATGATGAACGATTTTTTCTACTAAATGGAAATTCATTTAGTAGCACCATAACTCCATTGCAAATATTCTTAAGCCAAGCTGAAAAAGATTGCCTTCACTTTTTTTCATTCCCATTTAAACATTTCTTCTAGCCTCTATTTTATATTACTTGTGTTTTTATTTTGTCTATTATTTGAGGTACTTATAATATAATGTTCCCACGAAAACCAGAAAAGTTTTAAGTAAGCCAAGAAGGCCAGCAATGTCCAATGGGTCATATGCAAAAAGATGAGTTCAAGCTCTTTACTCACTTTTCTGATAACTTCCTTAGAGTGGTATGCAAACAAAAAATATAGAGACCGAGATCGATCTCAAGCTGTGTGTTGAGATCTATCTCCCGACAAAAGCTCTATATGAGAAAGTTTTGGGATGCAAAAAGATGAGCAAACGCTCGATTGCATGAGATCAACCTCAAAAATTGTTGAGGATGAGTTGTCTCTTCTCAGTTGATAAACAACTATCAAAATGGACGAGTTTGTGAATAATTTCGATACAAATCGTGTTTATAAAAATAGAAGATTTGGTGAAGGTTTTCGAAAATTGTATAGATATAGTGAAACAGGTGAGTTTTTGGACCCAATCCTTTAAACACGCGGTGGTGCTTTGACTCATCAATCACAAAGGATACTACTCGATAAATATACATGCTGTCTCCTGTCGTTAAAGCGTAACCCACTCCCGATATGCCGCTATCCATGAGCGGCACTTGCATCCAGGAAACTAATCAACTTTCAGTACTCGGTATGAATATCACAGATAACCTCTTATGGAATGATCATATATTCGATATTGTTCTACCGATATTTTTATAAACAGTGTTCTATCGAATTAGCCAGTTGCATTCCCCCCTAAAATAATTCAGCCGTAATACTCGTATTTCCAGGAATGCACATTAGTTTAACCTTGAGCTCAATTTCGGACGTACTGTCAAATATAGAGATTCTTTTTTTTAACCGCACATTGAGAATGTGGAATGCCTTACCCAGCTCTGTTTTTCCCTATCATTTTGATATCCAAAACTTTAAGACCAATGTGCATCGGTATCTCCTCTTTAATCCTTCCCTATTTTGCTAACGCTCGCACTGTGTTTAAACTTTAAACATGTAAAGGGTATTAATAACCCCTTGAGTGCCCGTTTATTATAAAAACAAGGCTACGTGCCGGATGACAAATTTACAAGCATCAAAATAAGCAAATCTTTTTCCCAGTCCTTAATAATTATTTTCTTACTTTTCATTTTTTTGAAATCTATTGTACTTTTAAGCGGGACTTCATATTTGACACTTTTTTAGTAATTGTTCTTTCACTTATGTCCTCGCAAAATTTGTTTTTAAATTTGTTCTATGATTTTAATCACAGCATCTCTTTTCTTGCCTTTAAAACTGGTAACTGCGACTTCTCAAGTAAAACTTTATTTAGTTTTAGTTACTAGGAATTCACTAAGATGGTCAGCATTATTGTTTATAATTACACTTTGATTTTCGCTTTCAAAAGACATTTTTCCTTCTTGACTTGACTGACCGCACACAAACTACTGTTTTTACTAGTGCAAGTGCATGCAAAGAGCTTTGAGATCGTTCCCATTTCACTGAGTCAGAACTGTAAAGAGTGAACTCATTTTTTTTGCATATAAACTGCATCCAAATTCGAGTCTGCTCGATCGATCTCACATGCGAGTTCAAGCTCGTCAGCTCTGACTCTGAGAACTTTCTCATCTTTTAGCATATGACCCAATGTCACAATGGCACTAAGAATTTGCGGTCATTCGTAAAAAAACAAGAGGAATTCTTTCTATTCTTCGATCCCTTCGCTTGATACTCCTTAACGCTCTATTAAGGAAATTATTTTGTTTGTAAGGCATTTCACAATAAATTCCAATTTACCTACAAATTGTTCCCACAGTTCTTGAGTAACGCACTCAATGATTCAATTGAACCAATATTTGTTCGTATTCGTCTTTGCAAAAGTCATAAAAGATCTCAACATAAATAAATTCGCTAGTCCGGTGTATGTTATCCTAGCTTTTATTCTAATGAGATGTTCTTCCGATTTGCATAAGCTTATCAGTCTATTTTAATTTTTTTCTGGAAAACAGAATTTGTTCAGCCAATCCCCAAAAAAATGAATCATCTTGTCCCCCTAATTAATGACCAATTGGATAAACGTCTCTTCTCTCCAAGATGATCTAACCGCTGATCAATTTTATGATGATTTATTCTTAAACTGAAATAGGACTGTCATGCCAAAGGCCTTAATTTTAACAGCCACTTGCGAGGAAGTGACAAATCCTCCAAGAGTAATTCTTCCCATAAAATGTGCTTCTTAAATAAGCCTTGTTTAAATTTCGACATCACAACTGTAGGTCCCCACCAAACCTTAAATTACTTGCACGCAGGAGTTATTGAAAGTTGAAAGTCACTTGGTCTTGATTTCATCGTGTTGATAATCTATACAAAATTATCAAAGAAAGAGGTCGTTATAATCAAAATGAAAAACTATTACTTGGGTGCCTTTATAAGAGATTCATACCAGTTGATAAAATGTCGTTTAAATTTTTGAAAAACTTTAAACTATTCTATCCATTCTTATATTGATTTTCTTCGTCTTAATATTTACAGTTAAATAATGCCGAAAAACAAATTAAACAACTCCAGAACAATATTATCGAATTGGCTGAGAAAGTAGATGATCTCTCAATAGAACTTGAGGTAAGCACAAGGATAATTTTTGAAACAAAAACAATTTTCATGTTTTTTATTTTTGTATGTTGTCATTGTTTCTGTTTTTAATTCTGTGTCTATCCTTTTCCCATAATCCCAATTTATCCTTTGTCATTTCATAACATTCGAACAATCGAACCATTATTCACATAATGTACAAATTCATATTTCGCATCTCTGGCCACCATCAATCTCAGGAAAAAGAATCAAAAATCCAAAATCTATCGTATTTAAATAATGAATTGGAACAGAACATCAATGAAATACGCTCGTCTACAGTAAATTCTCGTCCAGATCTAAATATGTCATCTGAATTTCTAGACTTGTCACGGGCTACAAATAGCTCTGGTAGCTTAAACAGTCCCGAGAACCTTGGCTTAGTTGTTGATATAAAATTGCGTGAAAAAGAACATGAAAATGAAAGACTTCTGGAGGAAATTTCATCAATTCGCAATGACAATGCAAAATTATCCAAAGCTATGCGTGAACTAACCGAAAGATATTCAAAGATCTTTGATGTTTGCTTTGACAATTTAATAACCCACGATGATGATGATGATGGTGAAGATGGAGGGGAGAGCTGTAAAAATCCTGGGAATTATTTTATAATATTTTCAAATTGTATGGAAAGTTTCGCGAGAAGTTTTGACAAGATCAAAGTTGAATTGCGGCAGATCGAAGAACAGAACCTCAAACAGGCATCAAAACTTGAGGAAATGCAGAATCAGAATACTGAGCATTTGCAAGAAATTAAAGACTTGCTTAGTGCCAATAATTTGCTGCAGACGACTAAATCAAGTCTTGAGAAAACAATGGTCGAACTCGAAAACAAACTTGAAAATTGCTTAAAGGAGAGATCTGAGGAAGCAAACAATGTGAAGAACCTTCAAAAGGAACTGGCAAGTCTTAGAACTGAGAAACTTGAGTCAGAGCAAAGTTTTCAGCAGCAAATAGAAAAACTTAATTCGTCTTTAGAGACAAAAGATATGCTTCTAGAGAAACTGCAGTTGGAAAATGACGACAAAGTTGGGCTCCTCAATAAAAACCAACAGAAAATCGAAGAGTTTAACCAGGAAAAAATGTATTTCGAGACCAAAATATTCGACTTGGAAGTAAAAGAAAATCAATTGCTAGAGCAGTTGGAACATGAAAAATCTCGTCTAATCAAATTCGAGTGTGAGTTAGAAAAATCAAAAATTGACAGCAACACCGAGTCGGAAAGAAATAAGCAAGACAGAGTCATACTAGAGCAAAGAATTCAAACCTTAACCGATGATCAGAGTCTTAAAGCTGCGATTATCTCAAAACTTGAAGCTGACAAAGAATCTCTGACTAATTCAATGCAAAAAGAAATTCAAAGTCTTTCGAATGTCATATGTGACTATAAACAAAAATGCGACAGAGATTCAAGTCAGCTGACTGAAATAACCAAAAAGATGCTTCACACCGAAGCTGAACTTAGTTCAAGTCAACAGGAATTGCAAAAAGTCTCATCCCAACTTGAGATTTCAGAAACGGTCTTTAATAAAGCTACTTCATATATCCTGCAATGTGTAACAGACTTTGGACCTGAAGCTAATAACACAAATTGTGAATTGGTTTCTTGTAATTTTAATGATATTAAAGATTGTAAATTGAAGGAGCAAGCTAAGAGCCTTGTCGATGAATTCACAAGTATTAAGAATTCGTGGAAACAAGAAGTAGACAAAAATAGTTCTTTACGAAAAAAGTTGTCAGAACTCGAAAATACCACTGATAATCTTCAAAAAGAGAAGTTTTCATTGAAAGAGAGGGTTTCTCATTTAGAATCAAAGCTGAGCAAATCTGAGGCAAACCTGCGAAATCAAATTACAACTATGAATTCAACTATTGAAAAACTCGAATTAGAGGTTTTGAATAAAACTAATGATGAGGCGACGCTTTTGGAAAAACTCAAACAAGCTGATCAGTTTACTAATGACCTTAAAGAAAAAATTATAATACTAGAAACCGCTTCAAAGGCAGCAAACGAAAAAATGGAGAAGTACAGCCAAGAACTAGAAAACACCAAAGTTCAGTTGAGCTTTGAAATCGCCGACAAAATTAAAACAAAAGAAGAACTTGAAAAAACCACTGAAAATATCAACCAACTTCAATTGACGATCAGTTCGTTGGAGACTCAATTAGAACAAATGAAAAATGATGCTTCTAGGGCCTCTGAAGAGCTTCGTCAAGAATTGAATAAAGAAACCACTGAAAAGCAGCAAGTTCAGAAAGAACTTCAAGAGGTACGTCTTCAATGTGAAAATCTAGCCACAGAAAAAGTGAAACTGGCAGAAAACTTAAAAGATATCAAATTGCAAACCACTCAAAATATCAACCAGCTTGAGTCGACGATAAATTGCTTGGAGGCGCAATTAGAACGAATGAAAAATGATTCTTCTAAAACCTCTGAAGAACTTAGTAAAGAATTGGAGCAAAGCAAGAAGCAATTGAATAACGAAGCTGCAGAAAAGATTAAATTGGCAGAAAACTTGGAAGATATCAAATTGCAAACGTCTGAAAATATCAAACAGCTTGAAGCGACCATAAGTTCCTTGGAAGCTCAATTAGAACGAGTCAAAAATGATGCTTCAAAGGCCTCTGAAGAACTTAGTCAAGAATTGGAGAAAACTAGAATTGATTTGAATAATGAAGCTACTGAAAAGCAACGATTGAGGGAAGAACTCCACCAAGTACGTCTGCAATGTGAAAATATACTCACAGAAAAGAATAAATTAGCAGAAAACATGAAGACAAAGGAAGCTGAAAAACTGCGATTGCAAAAGTTACAATTTGAAGCTACCCAAAAGCAGCAAGCAGAACTTCATAGTATAACAGTCCAGCTCGAAAAAGAAATTGATAAAGCTAAGAACTTAGTCGATGATCTCGCTCAGACCAGAATTCAGTTGCAAAATGAAGTTAAAACCAAACACCAACTCGAGAAAGATCTCGAAGAAACAAAGAACCGTGTAGAAAATGAGGTTTCAACAAAACTCGAAAAAGTCCAACTTGAATTACGGAATGAAGTTCAAAAGAAAACGAAAATAACCGAAGATTTCGAGAGCATAAAACTTCGATTGGAAAGTGAAGTGACAGAAAAAATGCAAATTCAAGAAAATCTCCAAGAAACTAAGTCGCAGTTGGAGAAAAAACTTCTAGAGATTCAAGAATTGACAGAAGAATGTGAAAACATCAAGTTGCAGTTGGAAGAAAAACATTCAGAAAATCAAAAACTTACAGAAGAACATGAAAGCCTCAAGTTGCAGTTGGAAAGAAAACTTGCAGAAAATCAAGAACTGACAGAAGAATGTGAAACTATCAAATCGCAGTTAGAGAGTAAACTTATGGAGAATCAAAAGCTGATAGAAGAGAGCATTAAGTTGCAGTTGGAAAGCAAATTAACTGACACAAGCAAAGCTAAGGAAGATCTTGAAATAGCTAACGAGGAACTAAATGTTCTCCGTTTGAAAGTCAATGAATTGGAGAATAAATTACAAGAAAATCTCAAACTTCAATTGGAAAATGAAACCCAAATTAAAGACAAGCTTGAAAAGGCAAACAACGAACTTACGAAGCTTCAGGCTACTATCGTTACCTTGGAAGCTCAAAATGAGGCAATTAAACAAAAATCTGAAGACTACCATACAAAATTGGAAGACACCAAACAAGAACTTAAAAAAGAGGCTACAGCTTTTGAAAATGCGAATAAACAGTTGAACAAACTCAAACATGAGAAATCAATTCTTCAGAATGAGTATCAAGTTCTAATCACAGAAGCTGAACAATCAAGAATAAAAGTTAAACGATTGGAAAACGAAGAAATTCGTCTTCTAGAGGAACTACAAACACTCAAAACCACAAGTGAATCAGAAATAAAAAAGTGCAATAAAGAAGCCTCCGAACAGAAAGAAAATGTTTCTCGCTTAATACAAGAAATAGCATCAATTCGCAAGGAGAAAGAACAAGCTGAGGACGAGAAGAAAATCATGTCGAAACGCTTGGAAAGCTTGCTCAACGACCAGAAATTAACCGAAACAAACCAAAGGTCGATTGAGGAAAGATTGCAAGTAGCCGAGAAGGAAATTCTTGTCAAAATAAATCTCCTGAAAACCGAACAACTCAAATGTCAAGATTTGGAAAATCAAATTAAGAAATCACAACTCGAAAATGCAAAGCTTCGAGAAACTTGCGAAAGCAATATGAAGCGTATTGAAAAACAAGCTCTAAAATTGGGTGATTGTCAAGCAAATAGTCAGAAATTTAAAAAAGAAGCCGAAGCTTCTCAAAGTAGCTTAGAGAATCTCAAATCCTCAACAGAAATAACACAGCGTGAGAATAGCAGACTTGTTCAGGAGAATAAATCACTCAAAGAAAAATGTACAAAATCCGAAAAGGCCAAAGATCAACTTGAATCGATGACACAAACACTCCAGAGGGAAATTGAGAAACTCACTGAACAGAAGAAAACCCTAGAAACCTCTGAAAATAATTTAAAAGCATCGAATAGTACTTTGGAGAAAATCAAACACAATTTGGAGGAAAAAGTGCGAAAGTTGGCAAAATCATTGGGTGACTTAAATGTGGCTGTAAGTAGACTCGAGCAAGATAAGGTTCAGTTGAATCTGGAAGTTGGTGGTTTGAATAAACAACTGCAGGAGTATAAAACACTGCTCGCCATGAAAGTATCGGAAATCGAGGCTCTTACATCGAATCTCATCGATGCAAAGAACACTTATTCGCAGCTACTCGAGTTGAATGAGAAACATCAAGTCACAGCTAAAGAAATCGACGAGGAGAATTCCCGTTTGAATGATCAACTTTCAAAACTAACGCTTCGCCTACAAATCAACCAAGAAGACCACACATCCACCAAGACCGAATTAGAAGACCTAAGATCGGATATACAATTCTCCAAATTAGAAAGAGATGCAATTGAAAAAGACCATCGAGCCGCTGTTGAACGATTAATGGGCATTGAGGAACTTGTTCAAGAGCGACGGTCATCCGAAGTTGAGTTTGCTAACACGATAAAATCATTAGAGGCACAAATTTCCAAACTTTCCACTGATAATTTAAATCTGGAAGAACTGCGAAACAAGTATAAGCTAGAAATCGACCAGTTAAATAATGAAATTGCTATTCTTCGAGCAAAACTTGAGAAAAGCCAGGAGATGCGCCAAGAACAAAGTTCAACCGAAATCAATAGAACAAAATCTTTAGAATCGCAAATTTCAAAACTATCAATTGATATTTGTAATTTGGAAGAACTGCGAAGTAAAGATAAACTTATGATCGATCAATTGAATGAAGACATCAAGATTTTCACGGCTAAGCTGCTAAAAAGTCGGGGAGTCTGTGAGGAAAATGAGAAGAAATGGGCTGACGAAAGGGATGTGCTATTGGCTGAGGTGAGAGAGAGCGAGCAGCGTATTAAGGATACACGCTTGGAACTCGAAGGCAAATTGGAGAAAATGAAAAATAAAATGGTGAGTTTTTGATTTTCTATTTTTTTTAAATGGTATTTTTGTTAATAAATTTGTTTTGTTCATAAAATTTACAAAAACACACACAATTTCATTAAAAGGGCATCACATTTATAATTTTATTTTTATATTATACACATCTTTATTAATTTTTTGTTTTTAAATTTTGTTGATTGTTTTAAAATTAATGACCTAGTTTATTAATGCATGTTGTTGATAGTTTTAGTGATATATTTGTTGTCCTCTGGTAGATAATATTATTGGATACTATGTAAATTATGGACATTGTAGTTTACATCTAGAATAAAATATTGCAAATCCAAAATATTTCCTTTTGCAAACGTACTAATTGCCTACATTGCGAATGAAACATTTTTATCACCTTTTCCATGAGTCAAATAATGCTAGATGCGTCGATTAAAAAGTCGTGTTCTGCAAATTATTTTAGAGTCCAGAAGTGTTGAAAAAGAAAATGGAAACCCAAGTTCCAAGTTCTCTGTACTCCTATAACATAACCGAAGTAAATATTTCATTATGATCAACTTTCTTTCTATACAATAAGAATTTTAAATAATTCCAAGTCTTTTTGGCCAGTCGAAGCAGTCAAGGCTGTTTATTTCGCTACATCATTTTCTGATACTGAACCTACAATTTTGAGACGAACTATCGGGCCCTAATATTCACATCCTGGTTTTATTACTATTCAATGCCATTGAGTTAAATGAATTGGCTGACGAAATTGCGTGACAAGAATGGGAACATCATAAACCACTTGCGGATGGCTAAAGAGGGCAAAATATACCAAATTTTTCTTACACAAATTCAGTTCTTATGATATTTTAAGCACACATAGGCACAGTTTAGCCAGGATCACTGCAGTATCAACCAGACACTGCCCTGTAGTGGAGCAAAGTTTTTCTTTCCTCAAAGTTACTAGCGCCGTAGTTCACTTCCTGTAATGTGCTACCTTGGGCACTTGCCTTGATTTTAATGAGCTCCCGGCAATGAAAATCACATAACTTATATCCTTTCTGGGACGAAATTACTCTTCCTTCAGACCTTTAGATTAGATTAGATTAGATTAGATTAAGATTCATTTATTTAACACAGTTTTGACATTTTGTTTTGTTACAATTTTTAAATGAATGAAATGACAATGGCGAAATTTGCCGTCTGTCGGAGGGACCTATATAATAGTATCTACTAAGTTCATATATGTAACTTAAATATTCTACATAAATTCCGTAATAATTAGTCTTCTATAATTTAGAGCTTCATTGCAGTATTTATATATTGCTTCCCAATTCGGTCCATTAAGTAGTTCCTTGAGTTTCTCTAGGGTTAAATATGGTTTTTGGAAATACTGCATCCTCCAGTTTCTCAATATTGGACAAATACCCATGAAATGAAACGTGTCTTCTCTAGCATGTTGATTACATAGTGTGCAGTAATTGGTTTCGCTATTGTTAAAAGACGTTCCATTCAAGTTGAGGAGTTCCCCTCTTCTCTAAACAACAACGATATTTTTCTGCAGCTATTCGAGTCTTTGAAATAATTATTTTCGTTGAGGTTATGGACTAGAGTTGGGTATATGAGTCGGTTTTCTGATTCTAGTGCTTTTTTCGTGTAGTTTTCTCTGTGTTATATCTAATTCTCTTATTATAGCATACATTTGATTTCTGAGTTCTAATGGTCTTTCAATGTTTACATCCAACGATGAGTCGACTGATTCAGCTAGTTCTTTCCATTTTTGTATAAAGGGATGATTCCTTCTGATAGCATACAATCCTAGAACGTGTTGCAGCCTTTCTTGACTATACGTCGAGATAACTTTTATGATGTAGTCAAAATGTAGTTTCAGAGTGAATATATAAAGAGTGGCTAGTCCCGTTTCGAGATGAAGCATATAATTTGGAGTATTTTTAGGAAGCTGAAATACTTTTTTGATGAAGAATCTTTGTAGTTTTTCGACTTCCTCGAATTCTTGAAAGCCCCACACCTGAGCTCCATAGCACATCATTGAACGTAGAACCCCTTCATATACCTTGTATTTAGCTGAATTCGGTACCTCTTTCTTTCTCAATAGGAGATTCCAACTAATATTAATGGCATTTTTCGTTGTGATAAGTTTTGAAGAGAGATGTTGTTTCATATTGAAGGTTGGAGTTACATCGATTCCAAGGTACTTGTAGGTTTTGACTACTTCAATATTCTCTCTACCGCAATACCATTTCTCTCTTTGTGAGCATCGTCCTCTCGAACAGCCTGCTACCATAATTTTAGATTTATCAAGGTTGATGATAAGGTTCCAGGAATTACTATATTCGTTTAGCTTATTAATCATCAGCTGTAAACTTTCAGGTGATTCAGCTTCGGCAGGTAAACAGGATGTTACATCGTCTATGAAAAGGACAAACAGCATGGCACTTAGTAAACATCCTTGTTTTAAACCAGTTTTGGTTTCAAACCATTCCGATGCTTTTGTTCCATCCCATACTGCTGATTTTGATCCGTTGTACAGTTCCTTTATTATCCTTAGCATTTTTGTCGACATTCCCAGTTGATTTAATTTAAAATATAGCGCTTTTCTATCTATAGTGTCGAAGGCTGCCTTGAAGTCTACAAAGGAAATATATAATTTACGTTGACGGAGTTGGAAATCCTGGATAATTGTATTAATCACAAAGATATTATCAGTAGTCGAAAAACCAGAGCGGAAACCTGATTGATATACACTGAGATGTCTTCAGACCTTTATATCCTATTTATTTTATTCGTAAGTTTAATAATTTTGGTCAAGTAGCAAAGGTTGCTTGTAATTGCTATCTCTTTGCACCTCACCCATCAATGTCATTCCCTTTAAAAGAGTCTGGTCAGAAATCCAATAAGTAAGCCTTGGTTAGATTCAATATTATGTGTAGGGGCTCCGTAAATTAGTTTAGTTCAGAATAAAACCTAAAAGATCACAAATAAAGCAGTCATCATGATCGAGTTGACAATCGTAAAACATTTAACTCTAGCTAATTTGTTCGTACATAGCCCGCTGACTAAAATCAAACTAAATTTAAACAAGATCTGCAACGGTCATATTCGACGAATCAGACGAATTTTTGCATGACCAAAATTTACGGCAAAAATACTATAATGTCTTCTTTTGCATGAAACCCACTTCAATCACACTCCTTTTGTAAGCTCAATTTGATCACAGATTACTGTTAAATCTACGCTGCCAGAGGATGACCCTTCCGGTACTTGAGAGAAGAGTAAACCATTTTAGGAAATGAATTTTCACTCTAAGAGATTTTGATATTTAAAAATTCGTTGGCTTTCTATTGTTCTGAAATTGCAAACGTTGGCACCATCACTGTCCCACCAGCTTGTTCCTAAAACAAATCCGAATCACTTTATTGCACTTACGTCTCTTCTTTCCAATGTCATGGAAAAGATAATCTTTTAGCTTGAGAAACATCTTGAAGATCGAAAGCTTTATAATTACCACCAAAAGGGCTTTCGAAGCAATAGGTCCACTGGTAATTTCATCGTTTATCTTACCAAACAATAGAATAAATCTTTATATCCTTTCGTTGTGAAAGTATGTTTGGCATCATGATATCTTATCGATAAATCGTATCGTATCGATTATTCTCCTGTTCTGAAATCTGCAATTCTATCGTGTCTCCTGTCGCATAAGCTTAGGCTTTCAAGTTGTTAAATGAACTTGTTTTAAATAAAAATAATAAAGTCTGGATGATAGCCCTTTTAATTTTTAATAGAGTTAAGTTTAAAGTACGATAAACCCGAAAAATATTTTCTTTTACAGAACTTCCTTGACTGCATACTCGTATATATATTGGACAGAGTACTGTCCCTTAGAGGCTTTATTGTTGTTGGTTCTGATGATTGTTTGTGAGTCAAATTTAAGGACATATCACTGGTCGGCAAAATAAAGTGTTTTTTTTCTGTCCCACAAACAAAAAAATACTTTTAAAGGTTTAAATTTGCTGAATTCAAATCTCGTCTTATAATTTCTCTATCACATGAGGTTTATAAAATATGCATTTTTTTAAATTTTAGACATTTTAATTTTTTTAATTTATTTTAAGTATCTTACTTAATTTCATGAGATCCTCATTATGTATGACATACAATTACTCTCAAAATTGAGCGTATACCAGTAAAAAAAACTGTTTTGCTGTTTTAAATTATTAAAATGTTATGTTTTTGGTATTTTGTTTTAAATGTTCTTTTATTTAATATTTCATGTTTAACAAACAAGAGGAAAAACAAAAAAAAAAACAATTAATAAAAAATAAAAAAAACGAAAAAATCATCAAATGCATGGCACAAAATTAAGCATACGCTTGGAATTCAAAGCATACAAAAATGTTAATCAGTGGTCAAACTTAAATTTTCATATTTTGTAGGGCCACCTTTAGCCGTAATCACAGCTTATAGTCGCCGCGGCATTGATTCAACAATTTTTAAGTAAAAGACGGGGGTATATTGTCCCAAAATGCCGTGATCTTCGCTTTCAATTGACTTTTGTTGGTTGGGTTGCAATTCTGCAACCTTCGCTTTATTTTTTCCCACAAATTCTCGACGGGATTTAGGTCTTGAGCTGGTTTCTGGAATTATACAGCAACCATTCCATTGGTTATCTCGTTGGAAGTGAATGGTTGCTGATAAATTCAGTTTTTCTGCAGACTGTCAAATATTTCTTTTAAGAACGTTCAAAAATGTCCACTTGGCTATGATTTCCTCCCCCATGCTTAACAGGGACAAGCAAATTCTCTGTCTTGAACTGAGTATTGGGACTTCTCCAAACAATTTGCTTTACGTCAGACCGAAATAAGTCAATTTTAGTCTCGTCCGAGAACAAAACATCAAAACTTTGGGATTTGTTGAGGTGCTTTTTAGCGAACTCAAGACCATTTTCCTTACTAATTTTGAAAATAAGAGGTTTTCTCCGAGCAACTCTGCCGTTAAAATCATTCTTCAAAAGAACGCGACGAATAGTTTCGGTTGAAACTGGTCTTTAAAAAAGTGTCGCCATTTTTGTTGGTGTTTTTAACTTTGAATTTTCTTAAAATTACTAATTTGTCTTGCTGAGAAAAGATTTTATTGTCCTCTTTCAGGTTTATTTAGGGTCATACCTTTATACCGATATTTGTAAAGTATTTTTTAGACCTTTAAATGTGTTCGGCCTACGATTTCGACAATTTCTCGTAAAGATTTATTGTTTAATTGTAGTTTTAAAATTAATTGTCTTGTAGCAATGTCGGTTTCTTATCTTTTCTCTGCCATTCCCACAAAAAATGAGCAAGTAAATATTGAAGCGAATATTTTTTCTGCGGCGAACATTGGTTTCAAATTCAATTTAAAAAACAAGTAAATATAGCAGTACATTTTTTGAAAACTTGATTTAAGAAGCCATAAATACAAAGTGTACGCTTAATTTTGTGCGATGAAATGTTGAGATAATGAAGTTTTTTTTTAAATATAACCTTTTGTTTATTGTTTAAGTAATGTTTTTTATATATTCGTAAGAAAAAAAATAGAAATTAAAAAGAATTTTCCAAAAACATTGCATCTTAAATATGAAAAGTAACAAATAACTAACTCTTAATTAAGTGTACGCTCAATTTTGGGAGCAACTGTACATAAAAGTTTTTTGAAACCTTGAATTTATTGCTTTCATGATTTTTAAAAATAGGTTTTGAAGTAAATTTTTAGTCCAGATTTCTAATCCGAACTCCGATTTTAACTCCTTCTAAAATCACAAAAAGTACCCGTTTTCAGCATTCAACAAAAACTTGATGTGTGGATAGCCTTGTTTAAAAGTCGGGCTCGCTACAAAAATTATTGTAAAATCGTTTTGCATTTTTTTGTATTTAAAAACCGTTTTAGTAAAAATAGTTGAGTATTTTTTAAAAGATTTATGCAAAATTAAATTGAGTGTCGCTACAGTCCGTTTGAGAACTAGAGCCTAGTGACTGACAACTCTCAACCATTCCTGTGTGCGAGTAATTTCAGGGATGGAGGGGACCTACAGTTTCCATGCCGAATCCGAACGGCTAATTTGAGAAAGCACTTTTCATGACAAGAATTACTCTTGGAGAATTTGTCAATTCCTCGCAAGAGACAGTACCCGTGAAAAAACTTTAGGTGGCATAGGCAGGGATCGATCCCAAGACCTTTCGCATGGTAGTCCATCGCACTAACCATTTATGCAAGATGGATTTAAACTTAACAATTTATGAAGAATTTTCAAAAATTATATCAAATATTTAAAATTAATTTTAAAAATAAGTTTTATAGATTGAGAAAAAATTAACGAACTTTACTGAAAACAAAAAAATACATACTTCATAAATTAAAAAAGCTTCTATAATCCATATCTTAATCTAAGTGCATACAAAAACTAATAAGTTATTTTCTAGAAACATTGAAATTTACATGAATTTAAATTGTAAGTCGAAAAGATCATATTGATCAGGTTTATTAAAATTAAAAATTAAAATTACACTTAATTTATATTTATACTCAAAATCCTTCCTTAAAAACCAGATCTGATCCAGGTTGGTTTAAAATGGCTGTACGTGTTGGAGTAGGAGACACTTAGGTTAGTTTAATGGCCCATTGTGATACCACAAGAATCTTGAGGAAGAAATTCTAAATTCAATGAAACGTGAAACATTGATTATGTAAATATGATTGAGATCGTTTAGATCGTTACAAAAGAATTCTCCTATAGCAGATTTGTACAGAAAGGAAAACGAGGTAGAACGGGTTGTACTGTAATATTTCTGGCGAGTTCATCTGTCTTAGAATTTCCTTTAATGTCTCCATGGTCAGGCACCCAGCAAGGATGATTAATAAATTGTTGTGACATTTCTATTAAAGATGATAGAGAGATATCGACTATTTGTAGAGATAGAGTCCTGAGATCTGATTGTGGCCTGACTACATGAGAAAATACGTTCTCTTTTATCGCCAAAAGTTCCGCCTGGAACACTTTGTAATGATTGGGAAGGCTTTAATGGAGATTTCAGTCGTTCATATTTCAAACTTCCACAAACCCCTTCATTTGTTTTTCATCCATCTGTGTAAAAGTGGTATTCTAGGAATGCCCTATCTGGAAGTTTCTATCGAATTGCAATTGGAGGATGGTGTGCACTCTGTGTGCTTTAGAATTGATTCTTAGTAGTTAGAATTACGGATTGACCAATGTTGGTGTTAACCCACTGCAAATAATCTTTGAGGCGAATATCAGAGCTTGCAGCTATTTGTTTGCTAAGTATATCAAAAAGTGTTAGGAAGAGTAGGGTGTCCAGTGCCGCAGATAGGGTCGTGCGAAACATTCAGCTTATACATAGATCCAGGTAATTATTAACAATATTTAAATCGCATGCAAAAATTTCCTTATAATTCGAAATTTCAATTTAAGATAAAATAAACCTAAAAATCAAAGATGTACTTTGTAATTTTGTATTTTTATCTTCTTATCTTTTTTCTCTTCTCAAATTGTAGTTTTTGCAACAAAACAAGAGTAGAAAATATCATATGTTGGAAACTAGCAGACAAAAATGGTGGAAACATGGCCTAAAGTCCTGCTTCAAATATTTGATATTTATTGTCGTTTTTCAATTCCTCCTAATTATCATAGTTAAATACTTAATGCTAACAAATGATTTGCAATTAATTGTTAAAAGTAATATTCCCTCAATATTTTAGATTTTTTAAATTATTTTATTTAATTTTTGTTGATAAAAAAAAACCGTATGAATGTTTGTACTTAATGTCAAGTATTTATTTATTATTATTATTATTATGATGTGATGTCCTGGGATGTGTAATATTTTAGTTTTCTCTTAGTATTTCTTACTAATAAAAACACAGATTATAATATTAAAATTTTTATTATTAAACAAAAACTACAACTACAACAAAAAATAGAAAACTTTATATAACGATGAAGTAACAAAAATGAAAAAGAAACAAGAACGTGAGACGGCTGTTTACAAAACCGAAATTGATCAATTAAAATCTAAGGTATGTGATTATTTTTTTAAGTTTGCATTTTCAATTTAATTAATTGTTGTTTAAATAAAAAAATAAAACAGAATGAAAAACACGAAGCCCACATTAAGAAGCTTTCGAGTCAGATCTTCCGATTGAACGAGAATCTCTTGGAATATCAAAAGGAAAACACGTTCCTAAAGACCAAAATCAATGACCTTGAGAACAAACCACGCCAGTTAAGTCGTGGTCGATCAACAAGCAGTGTATCGTCTGCTCCTTCTCATCAAGTTCTAAGCTCTAACTTGCGCATGGAAGACGAAGAGGGTGAAATCTTCAATAACACCTATTTGTCGGACTTGAAGGAGGGCAGGATGTCAGAATACTTCAATACCGAAATTTGGTAAGTAAAATAATAAACAATTGTTTTTAAATTTAAAATTAAAAAAAATAATGATTTTTATTTTTGATTCTTTCAGTGCACAAGAACTTCAATATAGAAATTCCCTTTTGCCTCCACATTTAAAAAGTACTTATTTTGCTCAATTTGATCATCAAATGGGGGAGGATGAAATTCGAGTAAGGGACATAACAAGTTTAAAAAGGACACCAGGCATTAAAACGATTCAGCAACAACACAATGAACAAATTAATGACAATTGAATCGCGATTCAGTAGAGTTTACATATTTAATTTTCTGTACGATATTCTTTTAGAATACAAAACGTGAAGCTTTTGTTTTGCTCTTTTTGATTAAAAATATTAATGAGTAATAATTAAATGTTAACATTTTTAATTTAAAATTTATATTTTTTTGCAATCGAAACAAAGAAGAAAATCATCCCTTTTAACGTTTTTGTGTGTCGTACAGTGTTTCAAGTGATAATTGTCTAAAATTTGTGTTATTCCTCTTTTGTTTTATTTGTGTGTCTCATTTTGTTTCTTTAAATAGATTAATTTCCTTTATATTTATTGTCTTGAGAGTGTAATTAAGATGTTATTTATTTTATTTTACTCCAGGAAACTCCCACATTGGATGACAGTTCAAGTACTTTATTAAACACAGGCCAAAGGAAAAAAGTCTCTGGTGCAACATCTTACAAACGCCCTGGACCACCAACTCCAAGTAAAAACGCTGGTCGTTTGTCTTTTGGTGGAATTGGAGAACTTAATCGGGAAATATTAAAAGAATCAATTGATGTTGCTAGTTGTTCATCGTCCTCATCGAAAACTCCTGCCAAATTTAAATTCTTCTGTTCAAAATTAAGCATGAAAGGAGATGAGGTAAGTTTATATGAAATTTTCTTTTTTGTAAATTATTTTCTTCAATTTTTGTAAACTTGTTTATTTTGTAAGTGAAAAAAATGAAATTAAGTAGCAAATAAGTGGAGAGTTATAATAATTTGTTGTAATATTTAGAAATTTTGTTAACCTGATCTTGTGTAACACTATGGACTATTCCCTTTTGAAAGTCGTGTATTGTCTTGGTGTATATTTTTGGCTGCAGTTTAGATCCTTGGGGTAGAGCGTCAGTTTCGAATAGCGTGTATGGATTCGTTACGCGCTTGAAAAAATACTCTCCGCTAGATAATTTCTAAGGATTATCAATAGTTGCGCTTTTACCCAGGTACGAGATAGCGTGAATAAGATAGGCGGTCGTAACGTGCGTAGCTTTGTTGGTGGTTAACAGCATTAGGTTAGTTTTGATTTGATGTACAACACTTGCTCCTGAATTCAAGTAATTGTTTTTCGACAGTACATTTACTATTTGGAATATAATACTTGGTGCAGTTGTTGATAAAAGTGAACCAAGGATTTCTGATAAGCGATAATTCGTCTACCGAAACGCGGACAAGACTGAAGAGTCTGAAACCTCATTCGAGGAAAATCACTCCTGTTCCGTTTCTTTTATTCCATAGGTCGTTGTTATACTGATGTAAGCTCTAATTTCAAGGGCTTAGTGTGATGGGGGTAGCTCTGAGTTCTATCTTCAGCAATCAATGGAGCACAAACCTCGATGATTTTCATTGCTTTAGTGTTGTCAACGATTATATTAATAATTTCTTGATTGTGCAATTGATCCCAAAAAACCTTTAACGAATACAGATTTATAGCATTATCTGCCAAGCTTGCTGCATACTTGCTTTATCTGGACCTACACGACGACGAAGTTATCTTCGTCCAATCGGTGGCGTCTTCAATACAAATGAATAACCATTTCATGTCGACGAGACTTTGACGCATATCATTTGTTTTTAGTTCTTGGTCTGCTTTAAGTTTGAGAGATGCTGTAGCTCGTAAAATTTCAATTGCGTCTTGCATGTCTTTTTCTGGGAAATAATAAGCTCAGTAATCACTCGTGTTCTTCACAATCAGAATGATTGACAACAGTTCCATCTAATAATTTCTGTCTTTGATTTCTCGTTCGAAAATTTGTATATCAAAAGAAATTTCATAACAAATACGTACAAAATGTTGTTGAAGATTAAAATATACAAAAACTTTCCTTTATTTTTTCGATTGACACCATAATAAGCCGATTAAATAAAAAAGCGTATTTCTATTGAACAACGGTTACGGTCACATTTAAGTGACTTATTAACCCAGGCCAAGAGAATTAATTTTCGCTTCTCAAACATGCCTGCCACCATCAGATGCCATTTGTTGTTTAAATTTGAAAGCTTTACTAAGCCTGGGGAAACTAAACACATGAGCCGCTAAGGGTTAAATATGATTTCTGGCTCGCGATGGGCTAGGAAGTAGTTGAATCTGGAGGTCTAATTTTCGTTGACGTTTGCCAACATTTGTGGTCGTGTATCGGTAAAAACTTGGCGATCGTTGTCCCCCAATTAGTCCAACGAATCGGGCTTATTGGCTTACGTAGACTAACGACTTCAAATATCCCCAAAGAAAATAGTCAAGTTACGTTGAATCTTCAAGTGAGGCCAATTCACGAGTCCGCATCGTTTTTAAACCAATTTCGTTACCAGTACAGAAAACAGTCAATTTTTGTGGATGCAATGGTACAGTTGAGGGTTATCAATACTCCAAATACGGAAAAAGTAACCTTCATCCCTAAACAAAATTGGATAATGAAAATTGGAATCAACGACTTGTTTTGGACCCATGATGATCCGAATTTACACCTTGGTAAGTGATCTTTTTTCTTCAATTCTGGAAATACCAAAACTATTTTCACCAGTGTCACATGGCAGCCAACTTAAAGTTCTATACCTCCTCTAATAAAACAACTTTATTATTTTTTGATATTATATTTGTTTGAGTTATTATAATAAACTAGCGTAACGTTAAGTTTGACGGGGTGATGTATCAGTAAAAACCGAAAAACATCTCAATCGGATCTCATTAAATCCATTATCCCTTCGAAAGTAGAAGGTTTGGGTAAGGTATAAGAAAGTTGATGAGGAATAAGGTTGAGGATTAAGGTTGTTGGAAATAAAATATTTTCCTAATATTTGTATTTTTCTTTCGGCTAGTCTTGGGCATTCGCAGAGAAAGTGACAGGTATCTTCCTCCGTCTCCTCGTCCTTACATCCTCTTCATAAATCAGATCTATTCGTGTGGGTTCCCAATGATAGGAAAAATAAATAAGGCCGGCCTAGTTGCAAAAGTTATTTCGTTTTACCATTGGAAATATTATGCCATAGATTCTTCAAAACGCAAGTTTTAACCACTTATTGTTTGCAATTTCAATTAAACTTTGGTGGAATAGCTTATTTACTTGTGTAGAATATGCATTTTTATTTTCGTCATTGTGGTAGTGCCGTGGTTTGAGGCAACAGAGGGGGTAACCATGTTTGCTTTTCTGAGTAAACAATAGACTCCCTGCTGCATTGCTTGTCTTTGTGACAGTGGCGGTTATGGCCTTGATAAATAAGTCTATGTTTTTGGTTTCTAAATTGTGTTATAAAAGGTCTTTAACGGCTTCAGAACGGCTTTAACAAGTACTTCAGCTTAAAAGACACTGCAGTAGTCCTGTAGCTTTATTGATCTTTTAAAAAGAAAATTATATGAAAGGCTAACAGACCCTACTCCCTCATCCATTTTGAAACGATCTGTAAAACCCGATACATGATAATTTTACGACCCTGTTTTATATCCAGTCGTCCTAGTAGGTATTTCTGTTAGTGATACTTAATTAAAACCTATGTAGGGCGTTAAATAGTCATTTTGAGTGTCCGTGTCTATGTCAATAGTGTTCTTTATGTTTTTGTGATACACTTAATAAACCTCTTACTTTTGAAAAGAACAACTTCAAGAATGTTCGCAAGTTGTTTAAATTTAATACCAATATTCACGTTTAGTCACCATAACTTTAAGAGCAATTAGACCATTTTTGATGCCATCATTTGCCCAAAGAAACAAAAAAGTGTACGCAGTGATGAAAATATCGATGCCACTATAGCTCCCGTTCAAGAGGATCCAAATCAATCATTCACACGACGTTCTGAACAATAAGGACATTTCTGTAACGTCATTATGGCGAACAAATCTTACCCTGTTGTGCCATCTAATTTATTTAAATCCTTAATTGACTTGAAGAACAGCTTGCCATTGATGTTGACTTTTATCGAAATACAATTTTCAGCGATCAGGCTCATTTCTGGCTGAATGGATTTGTCAACAAGCAAAATTTGCTTTATTTGGCAGGCAGCTCTACGATTGCATCTAAAATATCAATTTTTGGTGTTACATAAGGCAGGGCCATGTTTTTCTTTGTGTCGACGATGCTAATCGGCACGTTACAATGAATAGAATTCCTTAAAGCATTATGAATATTTAATATGTATGGCCTCAATTTTCAAGTATAGACTTATCTAATGTGTGGTTTCAACAGAAAAGTGCCACAAGCTACACAAAATGTGTTACAATCAGCTTATTGAAGAGTTAATTTGGCGAGGCCTTTATTTCAAAAAATGGAAAAGTCTCATGAGCGCCTCGCTCGTGTGATTACACTACGTAAAGTCATTTGTCTATCTGACAAAAAGCTTAGAGCTTATATTTAACTTGAAATTGCTTGAATTTCGGCCAAATTATTCGAAAAGTGATCGAAACCTGAGTTTTCAACGACTGGACTTCTGAGAACGTGCTTTTTATTCCTTGAACTAACAAAAATGATGTAACACAAAGTTTTCCATATTGAAGGACGAATCTTTACTTTATTCCCAAAATTGTCTTTTTTTCTAAAAATTTAAAACTTTAAGCTCAAATAGAGGGTTACAGAACAGAACAAAATGGTGGTATTAGAAACCTTTACATCAAATTTATTTTCACGATACATTGACGCTCTCCGCAACAAACAAACTTTTCAAAACTTTCAAATCTTTAAAAATATGGCTTCCCCTAAAATTATTTAAGAATCGATAGCGAAAGTTTTATGGTGCCAAAAGTATCACACAAAGTCTACACCTTCATTATATCTGTTCAATGTTTGTCCTTGTCTTTGTATTTGTTTTTTCTTCTATGAGTCCCCGTGTTTTACAAGATTATGGTCATCAAGTTATTAAAATAAGTTCAAATTATTTCAGCGTAAAAGTTATGTGACGAACTTCAAAAGAAAACTCCTAAGCGGTGGAGGCGGCAGCGGAGGCGGCTCCACAATTCAATGCTCGTCAACGCCACGAAAAAGCAAAGCACATATTGATCAACGTCGTTTGCTTGATCAAATAATGTCCACCGCTAGTCCATCGGGGCCTGAATTTTCGCCCGATTGTATTGTCAAGCCAGCTGTAAATCTTCCATCGTCTCTAAAGAAATTAGAGTTGAATCGGAGGATGTCTTTATTCAAATGGCGACAGCCAAAATTAACCTATGCTTCGGATAGTGGTAATTCCGATGTCATGAATTCACCTCAAATCAAAAATATTAGATATGGCAGTGGCAGTGGTAGTGGTAGTGGCTCAAAGAAACGCTCAAAACGTTCCAAAGATCGACGAGGGTCTATTTATTTCCGAGGCTCTATGTTCGCCAGAAACTGTCGCACTCCTACAACAGGCTTTCGTGAAGTGTTTAAGAAAAAATCGAAAGTTCAACGCAATGCTATTTTCAATAAATACCGCCATGAGGTTTTGAATGAGATGCTCATTAAAAAAGCCTCCCTATGTCCTGACAATTGGGACGAATTCTGCAGCAACAACAACAACGAGGAATTCTTTTTGAAAGACTTCAAAATGAATAAGCATTCGAATGAAGATGATGGTAATTCCTGTGGAGAGGATGACGAAGATGATGGAAATTATAATAAAAGCTCAAAGCACTTCCAACAGCTCTTGGAAGCTAAAGAATCGCATGCCCCATTCGAGATAAGTGAAATTAACAGCAATCCATCGTGTTACAATATCAATAATTCCTCGAGTAATGTTCATTCGCGAACGATCTACGGCGCAAGCGTGATTTTGAATCGTAAAATTCCAAATGTCAGTACGACAATGGTACGCAAGAGTTCGATTTATGTTAAAGGAGTCGACGGCAAGAGCGTCATATTAGTGACCAACCAGACCATAACCCTCAAGGATCTGGCACAGATGTGGCTTCAGATGAATATCTCGGCGAAAAGTTTTATTGCCCTAATTCTAACTGCAACTTTCATTGGAATAATTTCTGTTGTTATTAATTTTCTCTATCGATAGAAATGTTATTATTTTTTTTTAATTTAACTAAAGATAAATAAAATTATTTATTTGTAAAATTACCTATGTAAAAATGTTAATAAGTTGTACTTTGAAAAATAACCAACAAATACTCTGTAAAAATTATTATTGTATCGTTTAACAAAAACTGTAATATACAAATTTACAACATATAGATTCTTACATAAATTAAAAAATTGTTAGAAATCGTCTTTTATTTTGTGTAATAATTTGTTTTATTGTTAATTTTGTTTTCTTTTCAGAATACACCGCCCAACAGAAGACGACTAAGCAATTTATTTAAGAAAAAATAAAACCAAAACGATAAAACTACCACACCCCAGCTAAGCTGCATTGCAGTGTTTTTGCAATTTGTACAAATTTTTATATTTTAAAACTTTTAGGTATTAGTTTTTTTTTTTAAGTTGTGTATAATTATTTAAATATTTTATTAATATTATTTTTAATATATTAAATACTTTTTTGTCTTTGATTGTACGTAATTGTGTTTTTGTTATTTGTTTGTTGTGAGATTATCAATTCCTTTAGTTCCTTTTTGATTGTTCAATGTTTAATACATGTTAAGGATTCATTTTATGGTAGAAAATTGGGGCTTTACTATTGGAAAAGAAAGCAACACCATTCATTTTTAAGGATGTCGTGGTAAGTTGAAATTTCCTTAATTGCGTGTATCCTTTTTTTTTTGCACAGGCAAAATTGTCGGGTGTTGTTTTGAGAGACTTGAAAACTACACTCAGCGACAAAAAAACCCTCCCATTGATATTTGTTCATATATTTGTATTTCAACAGTGAAATTTTACTTCTCATCCAATTTTTGTATCTTTACTTTTTTGCCATTTGATTTGACAAAGAACGAATATGAAAAGCTAAGAGTATTGTTGTCAACGAAACAATGTATTGGATTAGAAGTTGCATTCAGGAGAGCATTTATAAAAATGAGAAAGAGTGGTGGAGATAAAACGGAGCCCTGGGGCACACCAGCATTTATTTTGTGGTTTTCAGACTTGAACCCATCCAATACTACTTATATTGAACGATCCGAAAGGTAATTACTAATCCAATGAAGGATAAGTGAAAACCGAAGGCACGAATTTTCTATAAAAGAGCCTGATGGCAAACCCTATCAAATGCTCTTCAATGGTCTACATTAATTGATGTGAATAAAAAGTCTTAATAATCCCTTTACCTTTGATAGATTCTTGCATTTGCATTTTGATTACATTCTTTCTCTTTTACTCCTGGACACAGAAATATCACATACTATTTTAACAGTTAAATTCTTATTTTGAGTTGTTTCATAAAAAGATTTTTTTTTAACAAAATGGACCGAGGAGCGCGCATTGTAGTCCCGAGAAGAGGACAATTATTTTTTTTATTCATACACAAGGTAAGTACCCGTCCCAAATATCCAAAACACTTAATTGTTCCCGTATAATGGTTTATCTTTATAATGCCATTGGTTTATTGAGAGCAAATCGAGATTTGATTTGATACAATTCATAAACCACTACACATCAAAACTTAGTTACAAATTGACAGCGCCTTTGCTAGAAAAAGCAAATATTACCCTTTTAAGTTTTCTCGAAACATTATGGCGGAAGTAAATGAAGAATTTGGTGTTGATGTCTCAAGCAGTATGACAAGAAGAAGACTCAACAATGCTGGGTTGAGCCATAAAAACAAAATCTTCCAGTCTTAGAAGAGAATGCTTTGGAGTGTCGAAATCAAAGTTAATTGAATTGGTCCAGATGGGAACACATTTGTTCAACGCCAAAGGTGCCAAGTATACAATCACGGGTACACTCTTAAGACTGTGAAAAGTATGCAACTTGATGGTCTGGGAAACATTTTCATGGCATGGAGTGGGTTCACTGTTGAGGATTGATGGAAGAATGGATAAATACTCCTATCCCAATATTCTTAAGAATACCATGGAACCATTTTCCTTTGAGTCTATGCCAGTAAATTGGATATTCGTGCATCACAATGATCCCAAACATGCATCAAACATAGGCAAATATTGGCTTTTAGACGAACAAATTGATGTACTGACCACAGAACATCTATTTGATGATGTTAAAGTTAAGATTGGGTAGAAAAAATAAAAAAACGAACGATCTTTGGACCGGTATCAAGTAAGCGTGGTATTCTATCCCACAGAGTATATGCCAAGAATTAGTTGGAAATTAACCAAGTAGGTGGCAGGAAACTTTGAAAAACCGTAGTCACCCAACAAAGTACTTACTTGGTAGTAATGTTAGATTTAGAATTATAAGAACTTTTACCCAAAAAATTGATTATTTAACAATTCTAGGAATGTGTGCTATTTCTTTGTCCCCAAGAAATAACCTCACCACAAATTAAAATAATCTAAAAAAACCTAGTTTATATAGCTTATAATTTTAAATTTGTATATGTATAAATTATAAGATGTCCTTAAATAAAAATAACAAATGTTTGAGTATCGTAAGGATAAAATAAAACTAATATTAAAAAAAAAACATCAGAAGTGTGCTATTTCCTTGTCCATAGCTGTTTGTATTTTACCATCTGTAAAACCTTCTTCTTGTGAGCCATTACAATGTTTGGTGTTAAAGCCATTATTATTATGCTGGAAGGTACTGCCAATGCTGACAAATATATGACATTATAAATGTAGGTGTTTTGCCAACATAAGAGCCATATTCCGAGAGTTCCGGAAATTTTATTTTCTAAGATGCCACCAAGGCAAAAAAGGTATGTTTAAACGTAGTGCATTCTTTTGGACAATTTAAGAAAAATTGATGAGTTCTTTATGTTAAGCAAAAAAAAAAAATCATAAAGATTTTCTCGGGATTTTGTCGCTTTTATGGCCAGGAAACAGTCCAGACCTGAATCCAATTGAGAACTGTTGGCAGCAAATAATGTACAACAAAAATAAGAGAAAAACGTTTAAAAACCATCATTGAGATGATAGAAGTATTTTGGTCAATTCCATGTCAAAACCGCATTCGTGACTTAATTTATAAAGAAAAGGTTCGGAACGACGAAATATAAATTATAATTTGTTTTTGGTTTGTACTTAATTCTTTGATAAATATCCGTTTCGATATCTGGTAGATTTTTGAAGAAAACATGATTTTTACTACGACGAAGCACATTTCTCACTGGGTGGGTATGTTCATGTATGTCATGTATGGGGTTCTGAGAATCCTCAAGTAATTGAAGAGAGGCCATTACGTCCACAAAAAGTCACTGTTTGGTGCGTTTTTTGTTCGGGTGGTGTGATTGGATCTTACTTCTTTAAAAACGACGATGGACCGACTGTCGCCGTCAATTCGGAGCGTAATTTCTCGTCGTGGCAATATCAACTGGCCACCAAGATCATGCTTTTTGAAACAGCTGGTTTTTTTGTGATACGCAAAAGACTTGTTAAAGCAGATAAACCTTAAACTCTTGAGCACTCAAACACCAACATACGGTAAGTTATGGCTGAGATACCGTCAACTTCAACGTTCGAATTTTATAATAAAAAAGAAATATCATGAAGAAAATATTTTATGTGTTTTATTTACAGTTGTGTTCATAAAAATAGCAGTGCTGATCATATTTTATTAGATTGTCAATTATTTAAATATAGGAAATTCTTACAAAAAAAAAAATTACCATGTTGCCAGCATCTAACGGTCTTTCGTTTTCATATTAGAGACTTTTAGCTTAAAGTTATAATCTACTTTTCCCTGTGAACACGCATTATTTCAAACTCTCTGTATATAGAGTGTTCATAAAAATAGCAGTGCTTTTGATTTTATAATTAAAAAGTGTTAAAAAAATCATTTTTTTTTATTTTTCGGTAAATAAATATTTTAATGTATAAAGTTTTAAGTATTTGTAACATACTAGCATATACAAAATTAATAAATATTACCTCAAAAATAGACAACTATTAATATTAGAAAACTGGGTTTGGAGCGAAAAGCCTACCAAAATATTCAAGACATTTTTTGCTCAGCAAAAATGGTCAGTAACGCCTCACAATGGCAAAATAAACCGAAAAATCGAGGCCCAAAAAGGATGACTACTGAAATAACTGACATAAAAATTGTTCAGTTATCAAAACAAAACCCTTCCATAGCCTCTAGGAAAATAAGAAATGGACTTCAACTGTCTGTTAACGCTGTCACAATACGAACACGTCTTTTATAGGCAAAGTTAAAAAAGGCATGTGGCAAAGAGAATGGAGTTTGATAAAGCGCATAGAGATTAGGCAAAAGAGAAAGGGAGGAATGTTCTGTGGAGCGATGAAAGGAAATTCGTCCTCTTTGGGTCTAAGGGTTGTCGAGAATAAATGAAGCAAACGATCCACGGTACACTATAAAAACAATGAAGCATGGTGGAGGAAAAATTATGATATGGGCTTGCTTTTCATATTACGGGGTCGGGCCTATTTATCCCATAGGGGTTATCAGGGATGCAACCGAGTATGTGAAAATTCTCGAGGAGTTTATGTTACCATATGCTAAATAGGAAATGCTGTTGATTTGGGTATACCAACAAGACTATGACCCAAAGCATACGTCAAAAAATGCTAAATCATGGTTTGCGCAGAAGAAGAAATCCGTTATAAAGTGGCCCGCTGAATCCCCCGACATTAACCCCATCGAAAATTTGTGGGGGGATGTTAAAAACGCAGTTCATAAAGCAAAATCCAAAAATTTGAAAGAATTGTGGGAAGCAGTGCGTGATTCGTGGAACGCAATACCAGTCGAGGTGTGTCAGGTTTTAGTGGAGTCGAAGCCACGTAGATGCGAAGCAGTCATAAAAAACAATGGATATGGAACAAAGTATTAATTGTAAGCTAACGTTTTTTGTATAATTTCATATAACTTATTAAAGTTTTTCTTACTTCTGTTGTAATAGATCCAGTACTTTGCCATGCACTGCTTTTTTATGAACAGCCATATATTTAAAAAACGGGTTTTACAGTGACAAAGCTAACGGTAAAAGTCGATAATACTTATTTTCTGAATATGAATTATGAATAAAATATTTTAGTTTGTTATTAGAAGTTTAATGAAATGGATTATAACGTTGATATTGAAGGCCTTTTTGTTTTATTTGGAGAGCACTGCTATTTTTATGAACACAACTCTACGTTTACTTCTGAAACTGCAAAATGGATAATCCTGCATAAAAACAAAAAATATGGGGTCTCACAATATGTGGACAGGGTATCCGCCTATTTTTATTATATTTAGACTCCTTTATTTATCAATTTATTCTTGCAGTTATCTGTCATTATTGGTTTTTGAAAAACAAATTAATACGTTAATACCCCTATTATGGTTGGCGAATCGAACGTTCGAAGTGAGATATTTTCATTAGCGAACTATTACATTCCACATATGAAAGTATAATAATAACACGAATAACGTTAAAATCAACGAACAATCGATAGCGACTATAGAGTGATATCAATCTTCAATCTCTTAAGTCAATCAATCTTAAGTCGAATCAACGGTTCTCAATTCGCCAAAGGTAATACAAATTTCTCACACTCACACGTTTATTCATTCGTCTCGCCAATGGTAATAGGGGTATAAACCTTCGTATCTTTAGATTTTGTAGTATTTTTAGGTCTTTTAATTTTTCGTGGCAGACTTCTTAATCAAATTTGTTTGTATGCGTATAAAGTAATAATGAAAGTAATGAAGTCATGCATTGGAACCAGTGGGTTAAACCTCTGAAGTCCACGAATCACCTTCTGTCCGTTTAGGGAATAACAAATAGGAGCCTTGAGCTGTCTTGGGTTGTCCTCACCTAAGATTAGGTTGAGCTTCAAGCCTTCCCAGTCATTACTGATCTTAGCAATGCTTTCTCTTAAGAATTCCCTGAAAAACTCGTCTGTGCACTTGATTACTCTGTATCCGCTGAGAATTTCACCAGAAATGGCACAAAGCCCTTTTTTTGTCCATCGTCAAGCTTACTCTTTTTCTCAGTTGGAAGGTCCTCTTTCTGAGATCCGTTACGCTTAACAATCTTTTCTTAAGTAGCCAAAGAGTTATTGTACTCTTCAATCACCTTTTTTTACTTTGTTTTGTCTTCAGCATCCTTCTCATGAATTGTCCCCGAGTAGCTCTGGCTGGCTCTGCTACCTGAGGGTTTGGCTTGGTTGTACCTTGGAAGTACTATCAGCCCTATTCTGCTATTCACGTGGATCGTATATTCGATTCACCCATTCGCTTCCCTTTCACACTTTTGGCATTCACAAAGCTAGTGGTTACGTAGTCAAGGGATTATGATTGGCTTGATCTAGCTACAAAAGTAGTTGAAATAAACCCTCCGATGTAGTGTACAAAATTCGTCTACAAAGTTAGTGGAGAATGATTTTGACGTTTCAGAATCAGCTGATCGGTAAAGACAAACGAATTCAAAATGAAATAAATCGTTCAGTATTTAAATACAAATATAAATCATGCAAATCGTGTCTTAAATTTGATTTTATTGAATTTAAAAACACAAAAGATAAATTAAAGTTATCAAATCAAAAATATTTCTTATTTTATATTATTTGCATTTGTCAATAATATGACAGTTTCAGATTGACTAGCTTTGTGGTGTAGTTTTGCATTCACACAGCTAGTTGAATTTTGACTTCGTTACCACCAGCTTTGTGAATGCGACCACTGCCTTTGTATTCTGCTATCCATCGGGTGAACTACATTATCCCAAACCAATTTGACATTTAAATAAACAGCTGTTCATGTAAAAATCTTGGGAGTGTTTGAAAATTGTTGTGATTCATTCAAAAATTAAGTTTAATCAATCCACCTAAACAGAATAATTTGTGTAATTTTTGGAAATTGTCAGTATTGGGCTTTTTATTCCAATTGCAAGCAGTAAGTGAATCCTCAAACAGAGGGCTCTGGACAAATGTTAAAAAGTGTCTTCCTTCCCCTAAAAACGTTAATATTCTTTTATTTATGAAACAAATATACTTAACTTAGGAATAAATTAGTTTTCACTTACATTTTGCTTACAAAAATTGACAAACCAAACATCAAATGAAAAATCCGCTGCATTTTATATGCGGATCTGAATTGTATAGAATGAATGCTTTCACGTGAATAGAAGAATACCGCGCAGTATTACCGACGTTACCAACATACACACAGCCCTATTCTGCTATTCACGTGGATCGTATATTCGATTCACCCATTCGATTCCCTTTCGCACTGCTTTTGCATTCTGCTATCCATCGGGTGAACTACATTATCCTAAACCAATTTTACATTCAAATAAACAGCTGTTCGTGTAAAAATCTTCGGAATGTTCGGTAAATTGTTTTGACTCATACAAAAATTAAGTTTAATTAATCCGCCTAAACAGAATAATCTGTGTAATTTATGGAAATGGGCAGTATTTGACTTTGTATTCCAAATGTAAGCAGAGGAATAAGAGAATGCTCAAACAAAGCTTCGGAGAAATGTTTAAAAGTGTCTTCCTTGCCCTTAAAATGTTAATATTCTTTTATTTATAAAAAAAATATTCTTAATTTAGCAATAAATTAGTTGTCACTTACATTTTGCTTATAAAAATTAAAAAACGAGACATCAAATGAAAAATCCGCTGCATTTTATATGCGGATCTGAGTTGTATGGAATGAATGCTTTCACGTGAATAGAAGAATACCGCGCAGTATTACCGACGTTACCAACATACACAGATTCACTTCGAATGAATAGTAGAATAATGATTAGTGAAAATTCTAGTAAAACTCCCCCCGATGAATAGCAGAATAGGCCTGACAGATTCATTGATTAGTGAAAATTCAAGTAAAATTCCCCCCGATGAATAGCAGAATAGGCCTGTGGCTGGTACTCAACTCACTGTGCTCCCTGAAGGTTTGGAAATCATCAAAGCATTGTTACAGGCCCCCGGCTGGAGGCCAAAAGTTCATTCTTAAAGTTGGCGGATGGTCCGAATTTTTGTAATGTCAGTAACGTCCATTGTGGGGGAAAAATAAACAAAAATTCCACGATTAGGGCGGCCGGGAAAGGTCAGCCAAAGTAGAGCCGATTACCGGGGCAATGCAAAAAAACAAAAAGGGCCATGCCACTGCGTCCGAATGAGCTCGTTATCAGACGGCCCCCCCCCCCCGCCAGGTTTTTATTTTCGTCATGGATTATGAAAACGCTCACACATCACTGAAAATTACTGACCCCGCATCTATGTTCAGAACGCGTTACTGTTGGTTGAGTTATTGAAGAGTAAAGGAACCTAAGAACAATTCGTCATGACCTTTACTGATCTCCATTTTGACAACTCTCAAGACACCTGTGATGGTAAGAATACTTCCTTCATTGTTTTTGGCATACCTTACTGAATTTGAAATTTAAAACTTATCCAATTTTGTATTGCATGACAAGTTCAACGAAACTTTTACGCAATAAGAACAACTGTAATGTACTCCTACCTCCTTAAAGATAGATATCACTTAATTGGCAATTCATTATCATTATAATAAAATACGTAACACGAATTTTCTTCCCTTTGTCGATACCCTCCTAAGTTTCCTTTTGACAACTTCAATACGAAGTCCTCCTTTCAATTTTGCAATTCTTTCAAATGATTGAATTTTCTTTCAGTCGAAACAAAAAAAAATCGATTAAATAAATGTTCCATAGCTCAAATTAAAAGAATTCAGCTTCACTAAATTCTATACCAAATACACCATAGGTACGAGTACCTCTACAATTGTATTCACTTTATTAACGATTCATCTTATTTTCTTCACTTTTTCCTTTAGCATCTTCGAAACCAGAAGAACTGAAATACCGAGAGAGCGAGTAGGTATTTTGTCTTTTCGTTTTCAAGATTTAATACTGAACTACAGAACTACAGGTGCTGCAACTCAACACCTCTTTGTGTACATTCAGAAACAATGTACGGATGTACTACACAAAGCTTTTATTATACCCTGTCCATTGTACAATGCCATCTCTATGCTGCCCACCCATTTATTTCATCCGGTCGACCAGGAATTTCTTTTCCAACAACGCACGGTGCGACGACGACGACGAAGATGACGTTCGGACGTTTACCTTACAGCTACACCCAAAAGCTATGTTTCTATGCTATTGCTGCTGTTGTTGCTGTTGCTGTTACTGCTTCAATGGTTCCTTGTCGCCATTACTATTAATTTGTTGCTCATTTATTGTCCATAACTTTCCTTAATTACAGGAGGTAAGTTTATTGTTCAAATTTGGCCTTGGGTTTTCCAGGCCAACTAATTACTCTTGGTGTATATGAGGCTCTAGGGGGTAGGTATGTGTATTTACGTTCTGTCTTTTTTTCAATTATTCTTTTGGTAAATTAATCAAGCCTATGGCAATTTCCTGAGAAAGTTTATTTGGTGTGTGTGAGTTTGTTTTTTCCTTACCTAAGGCGGTATAATATGTTTCAGGGATTGTATGTGACTCTAAATTTGATCTGACGACATGCCTCGTGGTTTTTTCTAGTGACAAAAGTCTTTGAATGACCAATCGATATCCACAAGTAACATTTCTTTAGAGAAAGAAAAGGTCCCACCAAAAAACAAAGCTGTTTAGCTTTCGACCTATTGAGAGTAGGAAGACAGTCCTGCTGCAATCCAGCAATTTTTATTTAATTATTTAAACGCCCTGAAGTCGTCCAAAAACCATACAAATTCGTGAAACTTTCACTTTGAAGGTATTCAAAAAAATAAGTTAGATCTTGTTGCCTATTAACTTCATTACTTTTCAAATTGAATCCTTTTTCTCTGTGGCCGAATTAGTAATGAGAATATTCAGATGAGAACTTTGTAATAGAATGTAGCACCATCTTCTGTTGGTATAATCTTCAAGGACACCGCACCTGTTGATGTTCCCAGCAACGTCTCTCTCTCTCTTTTAATTGTACGTTTTTGTTATTTTTGTATTCAGAGTTTCAGAGTAAAATTGTTATCTTGTCCTTCGGATTCGTAGGACTTCTTAACATCGTCAACACTCTGATGATTGTTAATCTTCTGTGGAAGTGACTCTTTTAGTTCTTTGTTGTCGTCATTACTATTTATTTGTTGGGTCTGGGTCTGTGTTTGGGTCTGTTGCCGCCCATTAGCCTCTACTGCATTATCTGTGGCAAAAAGTTGTCGCTTTAGCTTGAAAACCCCTCGGGCACTGCTATTCGAATCACCACTTCGAATCGACGATGACTTATTCGTAGTCGGACTTAACTCGATGCCATCCAAAGTGATGTCATCAATGTTAAACTCTGGTGAGCGGGATTGTCGTTGGGTTGCTGGAGTCAATTTGATGCCATTATTGGCATTGGTAGTTCTATTTGGCAATAGCGATGGTATTTTTGTGCGAATCATCTTCACTTTGCCTTCCTTTTCGTCCTTGTGTTCAATCAATTGCAACACTGTAGGCCGTTGTTTGCGCTTATCTTGAGTGCAATTTTCTGCACTTGAATCGTCCACGCCGTCGTTGTCTCCTTCGTCGCTATCTGTGTGAGGCAGTTTCAGTTGTTGTGATGATGGTAATGGTGCTGCTGATGGCTTTGAATATGTTTTCTTGGTCCTTTTAAGGATTTTTCTTTTTGCAACGCGAAAAGGATTCTCAAACACTGGCTCTGCTGGAGGGCTTATTAATGTTGCACTGACATCATCGATGCTAATTGTGGGAATTGTCAAGTCTGGTGGGGTGGTTCGGTCAAAGGTTATGTTGACAGGATGTTTCTCCATTTTTGGTGATGCAGTCAAACGATGACGAGAATTGGTTTTTGTATCTATCATAGATTTTCCCAGAGCATAGTTCTGCCAAATGGATGTGGCATGTTCACGAATTTTTAGTTTTTCACAACGCTGCCTCTCGAGATAGTCGCGGAATGTGCGATCCAGTTGATTGCTTTCATGTTCCAGCTCTTGGACGCGTAGTCTGAAATGAGAGTTTATGAATTTGTTTGCTTGCTTCTCTTTGAAAATGTAGGTATGTATACTTACTTAGCATCGAATACTATATGATCCACTTGACGTTCCTGGTCGGAAATATGTTTAATCATTTGCTGAATTTGATTTTGCTCATTTGCAAGATTCTGAATGGAATTCGATGTAATATCGTTTGCTGTTTGTGTTGATTTAGGCTTTTGCAGTTCCTCCGATTGAACATTTTTGGCTGATGACTCTGTAGTTATTCTTTTTTCTGCTTCCTGAATTTTTAAATGCAACTCCTTGTGTTTGGCTTCGAACTCGTTGAGTTTCTTTTCGAATATTTCATTTGTTGTTTGATGTGAATTATCAATTTTTGTTCTCGATGTGCTTAAGGCAAGTTCCTATACAAAAGACAAAGATTAAAAAGTTGACATTGTAGAAAATTTAATTTGGAAACTTTTTCAATTCTTGTGCTAGTAACCCTTGATGAAAGAAGCACACTTGAGAAGAGTATTCAAGGAAGGGTTAGAAAAAGGTGATGTACAGTGATCGGTAAAACTGAGGGTTGAAAATTCATATGAAAAACCTTTTAAAAAGTCATGGCTTCTAATTAATTCTATTAATCCATTACATTTTGGAAATTTTTAGAAGAGTTAAACATGCTGACTTTAGATAAAAAAAAGATCTGATGGTTTCCTACCGATACTTTTTAAAAATACCGCACAGGCAATTGCTTTGCCACATTGTGTTAGGCATATTTCTAAAAAAATTTGAAAAATTAATTTATATTTCCTATTCACAAAGCAAAAAAAAGTTCAAAAAATGATGTCCAAGACTATCGTTTAACAGTGTGTAGGTTAGGTTAGGTTAGGTTGGAGTGGCTGTCCAGATGTCATTGACGCACGTAGACCTCAAGGGTCTATTGTGATACCACTAATGAGGTTACTCATGGGAGAGTAATGAATTTAAACAAACCATTTTGTACTTTTAATAAAGTTAGAGAGACGTTTTGTGTCAATCGTTGCCAGTTCACTGGTGTTATCGAAGAAGGGATTAACGAGAAAGTAATTCCTTATAATAGGGAGTGTTTGGACATGTACATAGAAGGTGTTGGACCGTTTCCTCTTCCTCCTCGTCCATGCAGCTTCTACAGAAGACATTTGTGTAGACCCCTTGCCTCAGAGCATGTCTTCCTATGAGGCAGTGTCCCGTTATTACTTCAATTGTGGAGCTTATACTTTGTCTGCTCAGTGATATCAAGCCTTTTGACCGTTTTAAGTCAATACTTGGCCATATTTGCTTGGTTGCTAGGCAGGTGTGGTACTTTGTGACCATCTAGCATTTGTTGTTTCTAGAGCATATTGCTTGAGAAGATATTTGCATGAAGCAAGTGGTGTTCCTATGTTATGTTTTTGTCTAACATAAGGCAGAAGTGTTCCGTTTTTGGCGAGCTCATTGGCTTTGCAATTTCCCGGAATGTCTCTGTGGCCCGGCACCCAAATGAGGTGAATGTTAAACTGTTCCGTCATCTCATTCAGAGATTATCGACAATCGTGGACTGTTTGAGAGTTTGTGGAGACAGACGCGAGAGATTTAAGAGCGGCTTGGCTGTCTGAGAAGATTCGTATACCCTTACAAGATATAACGTTTTCTTTGAGCCAGGATAGTGCTTCTTTAATCGCCATTACTTCTGCCTGGAATACACTACATAGATTGGGAAGTCTATAGGATAGACTGAGATTCAGTTGTTCTGAAAAGATACCACTTCCAACTCCGTGATCGGTCTTTGAACCATCAGTATAGAAGCCTTACACATGAGTTGGCAGCCACCTTTTTGGAGAAGATGTCTAGTGGTGTTAGGTTTTAAAGCACTTCCAGTGCTGCCGTTGGTGTTGAGCGAAGTGCTCCTGTGATGCACATACCTGCTGACCGCTGTACTTTGATGAGCTTATTTATATATACCATCTTGTCCAGTGCAGTCCACCATACGACAGTTCCATAAATGAGTATCGGTCTGATTACCGAAGTGTATAACCAGTGGGTTATTTTTGGGGAGAAGCCCCATTTGATCCTATGGCCTTTTTACAAGTAAAAAGCGCTACATTAGCCTTTTTTACTCTTTCATCAATATTTGCCTTTCAAATTAGTTTTTTGTCTAAAATGAGGCCCAAATATTTAGCTTGGTTGGAAAAGCTTAATGATATTCCTCTAATCTTGGGTGGGCTAATCTGAGGAATTTTATATTTTCTCGAAAAAAGTATTAATTCTGTTTTATGCGGGTTGACGTCAAATCCACATTGCTTAGCCCATTTAGTTAGCCTATTTAGGGCATTTTGTAGGAGTTCCGAGAGAACTTGGGGATGCTTCCCAGATACGGATATCGCAACATATCGTCAGCATAGGCAATCACCTTAAAACCCTCTGCTTCCAATGCTGTAAGTAGGTCGTTTACTACCATGTTCCATAAAAGAGGCGAAAGGACTCCACCTTGGGGAGTGCCTCGATTCACCGATCTGGTGGTAGTAAAACTTCTCATGTTAGAAATTATTGTCCTGCTTTTGAGCATGAGTGTGTAAATAATAAGCTATTTTTAAATGTATGTAAGTGTCAGAATCAGTAGCGGATTTAGGGGAGGTCTACCGGGGCGGAAGCCCCAGGGGGGCCCCACAATAGAGACTTCGGGAAATTTTTGTTTAAAATTCTCTCTAATAAACACTAGCAGACATCTTTTCCTTTGATATGTAGTTTTTGCTCTTTTACCTTCAATTACAGCCTACAGTACTTTGTACATACATGATTATTTAATTAAAATAGTCTTAAATAACAAAAATCATTGATCTATATTTGTTCACTCCAATCAGGCAATCAGTAAAATATCAAAATCTCAAATGGCCTTCATAAAAAGCTCTTCCAATTCACTACCCATCTTGAGGGAGTATCCTATCCTAATCGCTTAATGGCTCAGTGGGGTGGTACTTGCCTGCAACCTCGAAAATTGCGTATTCGATTCCGTGTCTCGAAATTTGTTTTCTAATTTATTGCTGTATATCGGTTTTCTTCGATTCTTGGAAAAGTCAAATATTATTCACTAATTGGTAATTTGTATATCGGCTGTTCTTCGACTTCGTGCAGAATTTGTTTACGTTTTCCACAGCCAGTACCAAGCAGCACCGAATTCTGATTGAGAAATTATCGGAGAAGAAAAGCGGCTAATTTTTAGTCTTGAAAAAGCCCAGCGACAATCGTTGGTCTTGTCGAGCTGAAGCTACGACAGCCTAAGTCAACGGCTATTCGGAAATCGAAGAAGCTCTAACCAGCATATCTTTCAATAAAGAGCAAGATGTTGCAAGACCCGAAAATGATTCTTGTATCGGCAATGTGTGCACTAGAATCATTGAAATCATTCGTGGAATCCATACGAAATGATTATGGTAATACGAGGAAGCAGCCAAAAAAGTATCTCATACTTAATGAATATGTACAATCACGCACCCGCACCAGAACGAGAAATGTGAGGTCCATTCGATTACGGAAAAACACAAGACGTAAATCTGTCACAAAAGAAAAAATACAAAGTATCCGCCTTCTTCCCAGTGATTGACCAGTTATCCGTTTCTCTTACTAAAATATTGCAAGCCTATGAAGCTGAGATTTGGATTCCTGAATCCCATCGAAAAGATGGATGCTGAAAATTTGCACCCTGCAGCAGAGGCATTGGTGAAAGTGGACCATGGAACAGATTAATCGCCTGAACTATTTTACTACCAAATTCTCGAAAATCAAAATTTCAGAGCTAGATTCCCAAACCTCGAAATTGTATTAAAAATGTATTTGGTTTTGATGCTAACAAATTGCACTGGGGAGCACTCATTTTCAAAAATGAAAATTATAAAAAATAGGCTTCGAACCATGATGAGACATAACCGTCTATCGATGGTTTCTAGCATTGAAAGCGAATTACTCTGAGAACTGGATTTCAAAAAAAATCATCAACAATTTTTCGGCGAAAAAACTCAAAAGGTTCCGTTCGTTAACCATTAAATTTAATTTTAGATAATTCTTTTTTCCCTTCATATTTACATATATGTGTTTGTTCAATACTAAAGAAATCTACTTGGTTTCATAATAAATTATTTATTGAATAACTCGAGTGAAAAAATGGTTTACATTATTTAAAAAAAAAATATAATTTGGCTAGAGGGGGCCTCCGCTTCTTTATTGCCCGAAGCCTATGGACCTCTAAATCCGGCCCTGGTCAGAATCTTATATTCTGACGTCGTTCATCACCTTTATGTTTAAAATATTCTTTAGGAAATGCGACTCTTTGACACTAAGTTCAATTTTAATAGTCCCGTTGTTTAAGACATCCAGTGTGTAAAAATGAAAATAAAAGAAGAGGACCTAAGTGGCTACCTTGAAGTACACCAGAGGCAGCAAGAAAAGGGTAGAGTAGAGCCTTCTAATTAAGAAGAAAAAACCTTTTGAAGCCAAGAGTGGATATCTTTTGATAAAATTCTTTGTTAAATCAGTGAAGATGTTGTCAAAGCACACAAATTAAGTGGTTAGGGTAATGAGTCATTTACAATGAAAACTTCAAATATTTGAGATATTATTGGAATGTGTTACACCTTTGCAACTAGGTGATAGTTTTAAATATTAACTTAGGGACGTAATTGTTTTTAAACTGACAAATATTTACATTTAAGATTTGCTTACCTCTGTAAGTTTGTGATTATATTTGGATCTAAGAATGTCTTTTTGAATTTGCATTCGTTGCTTAAGTTCAGTCTCCATTTTATTTCGTTCTCGGTGAATAGCTTTTCGCAAGGATAATTCAATCTGTAAGAATTTAGAGAAAGTGTGTTTCAATTACTCATTAACAAGTTTATATTGGATTAAATTTAAATTTTAAAATTACAATTAACATTAACATTGGGCAGGTTCAGACAACATAAGGGACTTCATTTGCAGTCGACTTTATTCTCTGAACGTACATTTTGACCAAGGCAGTTAGTTAGTTGTTCAAGTGTCAAGAATTTCAAATTCAGAACTTTACTTCGCAATCTTCTACTTTATGTTCATAGTACAAGTACTACCAAAAACATTTTAATTTTTTGGCAGTTGGCCAATCAGAGGCTAGAAACTTGCCTTACTTTCAAGTCCCTTATGGTGTCTGAAACTGCTCATTTTATTTGAATTACCTTTTCTAAAAACAGTTTCCCATTATTGCTGGTTCTCATTTCATGTATCCAATCGCTGTAAGATTTTTCAGCACCCAACTGACCACCTCCTCTGGCTATTCCTTTACTCAATTGATCAAAATTCAAAAGACACTTTTCAAATTGCATTGCCATAGCATTGACAGCTGTTACCACCGACGCAAGTCTTTTGTTCTTCCTTTTCGATAGAGACAAATGCCTTAGATTCTCAGATATCTTTTCCAAATTTCTATTTAAATTTTCAAATTTTCTCGCTTGAAGTGATTTCTTTACAGTTTTGGCATTAGGAGCAGACTCGTGATGATGATGGTTTTGTTGTTTTTGTAAAAGATCCAAATTCACAGACATTTCCTTCATCTTTCTCGAAAGTATCATCAAATACTTGTTTAAATATCGAAAATTCTTGCTTTGATATTCAACTTTTGAATTAAGTTTTTCAGAAGCTGTTGCTGATGCTGTTGTTTTGGGCATGATGCGATGTGATGACTTCTGAGGCACTTCTTTCTCCTCCTCCTCCTCCTCGATCGATGCTATCGGTTGCTTTCCGTTTCCGTTCTCCTTCAACTTCGACTTCGTCTTCGCCATTGGTATACTTAAAAGATTCTTTAAGACAACAAACAACAGAGAATAATTTTTCTTGTTATATTCTTTGCAAATTGATTGCTTTGTGTCCATATCAAAGTTACTGCTTTTGCTTGAGAGTGCATCAAGTATTTCAAATATTTCACGTTCACTGAACCGGAAATGATGGGCACTCTCAAAGTCAGGCAGTGTGTTACGGTAGGGAACTTCGGTACAAAACACAGAGAGGGTGAAATGGCAGTTTTGAGCATAAAGAAATTCTGCTGCGAGAGTATTTAAGGCCAGGAGCAGAGGTGAAAGGTTTAATCGATGGGAGACACCTGTTTGAGCGATGATTTGTTTACCTAAAAGTAGTATGGAGTATGGTATGTTTACATTTTTGACGGTTAATGAACGACATTATCGACACTAGTTTGCTTTCGATGCCATGGTAACATATTCAAACGTAAACAAAACAAAATGTGGTGAATGAAAACTAATATTGTATTCTTTCTTTTTATGGAATATATTAATACATAAATATATTGCAATTTTATAATAATTATCTTACCTAAGGAAGTTTTATTAAAATTTGCAATTAAATCTTTTCTTAATTTTGCCTGCAAAGAACGCGCTACATCATCCCGTTCCATCCAATCCCGGAAGTGCTGTTGAAATTCCTTTTCGGAGATTTTTGTTAAATTTTTTATATTTATATTTGAAGATTCCATTATGATTATTGAAATGGTTTATTAAAAGCAAATTTAAAAATTATTGTTCATTTAATAAATACAATTCAAGTGGATTGCGAATTGTCAACAGTATTCTGAATGCCGAACAGAGTGACAGAGAAAATGTTTGTAGGGTATTTTAAATTTGTTTTGACAACTCAGAATTTAGTACAGCGGTTGTTTTTCTTTTGTTTGTGAAATTTAATGGTTGGCTTACATCACATGTATCTGCATTTGAATTTTGCATAATAAAAAGAGATGCTATATATAAAATAAATGTTTGTGCGATAAAGAGAAAAGACCAAAGTGCACAAAATATTCTTTTAAGCATTATAGGAAATTCGGAGACATTTAGAAGTCTTTAATAAAGCAACTTCGTCTGCATCAGTGGGCCTGGAAAGTTAAAAAAGTGTAACAAAAGCTTCAAATTTCTTCTATATTTTAGAATTTTGTTATTTTGGTAATTTGTTTTCGTTTGGTTACATTTTTTTAAAGAGCTTCATTTCGATTTGCTTTTAATTGTTATATTATTTATTATTATATATTTTTCTAACATTAGTGAGATATTTTTTCCTAAATTGAATGTGAATTATTGTATAAAGAATAATAAGTACCTATGGAAAAACACAATGTTTATAAATATTTGTTAGCGAAGGTTTGTGCCAATAGTGTACTGTCAAGTAATTATTGTGTTTAATGGGAAGTAAAAAATGGTAACCGCTGGTGTTATACTTTTTCACTTCCGAGTTTCGACGTATATATGACTCTTTAAATAGTTGACCTTATAAATTTTAAACTGAGAGCAAATAATTGATGAGCTGCAGCAGACTGAGCGTGGTGTGCTATGGAAGTGGCTAATAGAAAATTATAAAACTTTTGATACTTTCTAAAGTGTTTTGTAAATAAATCGGAGAGGTCTGATCAAACTGTGCTCAGGGCGTATTCGAAGTGTTCAGGCTCTACTATTAAAGGAGTGAATGTAGCTTTCCAAGAGTATTCGTTTTAACTAAAAACCTAAGGCCAATTTAATCTGACGGTTTTGACCGCGTGCACGATGAAATCCGCTAAACCTACATAAAATTGTACTAGATTTTTGTTTCTTTTTCATACGAAAGATATTGGTATCGCAAAACGTTGAACATAACCTTACCTATTCACCTGATGAAAAGTGTCTTATTAAAGATAGATAATTGATGTTTATTTTGTTTTAAAGAATAATTTTACAATATCTGCCAGATTGACAATTTTAATAAATTAAATTACTGTAATTAACAAAAAAAAAATTTAAAAAGGCCAATTTAAGAACAGAGAAAAACAAAAACAAATTACTAGCAAATTTAAAGCGTCATAATTCTGCATCTACACATATCGTAACGCATCTTTGCAATCGTTATAGAGCTTGGAGACATCCATCTCATTCAGTATACTAAGAACTTTTTCCTCTGATATAACGTCACTTCCAAGAATATTTCTTCTAGTTTCCCTTAAATTTGGACACGTTCCGACGAAATGTATGACGTTCTCTTTTTCTGCTAAATTACAAACAGTACGCTTCAGTCTTAAATCAGGTCTATGCGGTATGAAGTTCAGGTTAAGTAGTTCGCTTCTTAACTTGACCATTGTAGCAATGACGTTTACGTTATTTGAGTCATGGAAGTAGTTCCTTTCTGCGAAATTATGGTTGAGCCTACTGTAAGTTGTCCTGAACAAGGACCCAACTGTTAAAGCTGTATATTCTGCTCTACACTTCTCATCTACCGCTGCTATAACCTTGTACTTAAGAGCTTAACTGTGCGATACATCTTCCACAATTAAATTGCATCCTTCTGCAAGACTCGACCACTCACTGTACCAGTGATTTTGGTCTTTCACAGCTTTTACTAATATTTTTCTTACAAAGTCGGTATTCGTTTGCATTGCCACTTGCATTTTTATGGTCTTTATAAATAGAGGTGATAGTCCGGTTCCCAGCATAATCACGTTTTTTGGCAGACGAAATATTCTCTTCAAATAATGTGAACATAGCTCACTACTGTGAGCTATTTTTTGGTAGTTTCTCGCTAAAATGTTTCCCAAATTCAGGCTTCTTGAAAAATTACTCCTAGGTATTTGTTTTCGTTAACACATTCTATATCTTCTCCGTTGAAATTCCACTTTCCATTCGATGCATTTCGTCCACCACCTTTCTTAAAGATCATCACCTAAGATTTTTAAGTATGGACTGTAAGGTTTCAAAGTAGTGGTATACTCTATTTATCATAAGTTGTAGTGTTTCTGGGGAATACGCAAAAATTACTACATATATCATCAGCCAACATTAATGCCTTAATACGAAATCCTGCTATATCAACACCACCTGGAAGGTAATCTACAAGGTCCTCTATGAAGAGCGAAAACAAGATGGGACTCAATACAACCCATGTCTTACTGCCAAGGTGGTTGTGAACCAATCAGAAAGCTCAGCTCTCTTCTATACTGCAGCCTGTGTTCCTCTCAGCTTTTCGAGAACGCGTCCGAACTTCAGAAACAAACCCAGACCATATAGCTTGTAGAATAAAGCACCTCGGTTGATCGAGTCGAATTCCGCTTTGAAGTCAATAAAGAATGCATACAATTTTCTTCCCTGTTTAATAAAGCTTTCAGCTAGCCTCCTAGTTAGTATAGGAAGAATTTTTTATTATGTATTTCCCTATTTTTTATTTTTAATCCAAGAAAACAGCTGTTTAACCCCCACTTACAGGAATGAATGTTTCACATTGGTTGCGCTCAGTCTCAGACAGATAGGATATCCGGATACCTTTTTGTTAGTGTTTTACGTGTAAAATAACAGCTGATCAAAAACAGCTGAGATATCAAAAAAGGAATCCAAAGGTATCGAAGAATTTTATTCAACATTTTAAGAAACTTACCTCCAGTCTAGTGTCCAGCTTTTTGAAGTTGACGAACCTCATCCTGTTTGAATTTGACTTCGAAACTTAAATATTTCTCTGCTTTTTGCGAACAGCTGAAAGTTGTTCTTATTTTTTAACAGCTATCTCAATACAATAAACTTTTTTGACAAGGTATCTAAAAATCCAGCTATCCAAGATATCCTATCCAACACGAGATTGAACGCAGCCGTTCAGTGGGCTACAACAACCGAGAAAAACCATATGCGTTCAAATAGAACTGTCGTTAAGTGAAAAGTAATGTTTGACAGCAATTGAGACTTCTTAATGCTGCCTGTATAAAGATTACCTGTTAAATTGACTTATTTTTCTTATTTCTTTATTTTAAATAAAAAAAATAAAATACTTTATTACTAACATATTATCTATTTATTTACTTGTTAGTTTCTGTTTTTTTATTTATATATATACGAATATCACTTACGATGGATACTTTGGTGTTTAATTTAAAAAATAAAAACCGTACGACGATTGTTTTGGTGCAAATCTTAATCCTACAAAATGTCGAAACATGTACATTTATATATGCTAATTATTTATAAATAATATATTCTTATTCTATACACGAATTACATTCTATTTTCTATCTACTCATGGCGAAACCCTATTAATTTTTTCATTATAAAATTGCTTAGGACTTTAATGTTTTCTTGTGAAATAATTATAAACCTAGATCATAAATTGTACTAGAATTAAAAATCCATATTAAATGTGTGTTATTCTATTCCATTGAACACACTTCAACTGTTTTTTGTTTGTAGAAAGGCCATATGACACATAGGATCTTATATGACGGTAACTTTTTATTTTGAAAGCTGTGATTCGAAATGTCAAACAAATGACAGTATAATATTACGTACTATAACTGCAACTTGATGCCTTTGTTATGACCAACTGCAAAATTGCTGAATAAAAAGTTGCATCGCAAGATCCTACAACAACACAAACCCTTGCTGCATTATCTTTGATAGGTGTACGAACTTAGGAGTTTTGACGTTCATCTGTCAAAATACCTAATTGTCAAACACCAGTATTGCGAATTGATAAGAGTTACCATAATTAATAACAAACTCTATAATCTATCAATTGATAGCTGCTGGGAAACGCGATAGGGGTGAATTAAAACGGTTAATATGAATTTATTTTTGTTTCTTTAAGAAATATTTCTATGAAGATATTCAATCAACTTTTCTTTCCTGTCAGTTTTGCTTTCAATAATGATCAACTTCAATCTCAAATGCTTAATATCAATGGGAAAATTTAGTTAGGATAAAAGTTTTCAATTATCGCTTTTATAGCAGTTAGGATAAAAGTTTTCAATGATCGCTTTTACAGATCTGCAAAAAAATTTACTTCGAGTAATTAAATACGCAAAGGGCCTTATCAATAATAAATCGCTTGACACACGTTCGTGGTCATCGGGTTAAATTTCAGCAGCGAGTTAATTTTAATCTTTAACTAATTCATATTCTATTACATTATCTATTACTTTTAATGTCAGAAGACAGACATTTATAAAAACAAAAACATAATCAAATAATTCAAGAAGTAGGGCCGTATTATTACTAGTGAGTCGCCTAAAAATGTGAATGCGAATGTGACTTTTCCGCATTTCTGTTTGCGATTCACCAAGTTGACATTCGCCTTAAACTTCAAAAATTTGGCCAATTGAAATGTCGGTCTATTACAATTGGTGTATGCTCGCCTTTATCTGTCATAATCTGTCGAACTGTAATTCTTGGTGACTTTGAATTCGAAGTAGTTGCCTAGATTTTTTGTTGTGACATAAAAAAAATGTGTGAAAATCGACAAAGGTAAGAACAAACTAAATAAGTATTAAATAAATTATAATTACAACTTTTATTGGTATAGCGTCAAAAGAACTATTTTGATGGCTTTCTGTGGATTGTAGTGCAGTTTTCGCTCATTCAAAACTGACCTGAATCTACTTTTTAAAATGCCAATTGTTCTCTCAATAATGTTTCTTGCCTTCGCATGTTTTTTATTGAGTGGTCTTTCTCTAGACCCTGAGGAGGCATTTCTAAATGGAACGATTAAATACGGCAGTAGAGAATATCCTGAATCTCCTAGTACTTTTAAAAACAAAAAATTGTCTAAACATATGCTAATATAAGACTATGATTCACATACCAAGATGTCTTGACCGCTCGCCATTTATCCACCACCCTTTCAAAAAATCCTTAAACGCACTATGATTCCACACAAACGAGTCATGCGTAGAACCAGGATATCTAACATCAATAAATCTTATTATTCCATTATTGTCACAAGCCTTAAAAAGAAATGGTTTTACCTGAATATCAAGATTCAATTTTTAAATACTTTACCACCATCGCATTTAAGCTGTAAGAACCTTTTCTATTTAAATATTGGTGAGCAGAAGCTATGATACCAATGTGAGTTCCGCCTACACCTCCAACTATCCCTGGTAAGCCTGCTCTTTGGAAAAAAATAGTTTCTCGCTGCTTGCTTTTCATTAGTGGATAGGACATATCTGCATTGATCCAAACTGGGCAGATTCTTTCTTCAAGCAAATTAAGAACTTCGCTTAAAACTACTGAAACTGTAGGTCGTGAGAAACCTAGATAAAAGTCATATCCTACACTATTTTGATAACTTCCACATCCGGGAAATCGTAGTGTGCACGCAAGTTTTAAAATTGGTGGAATTGCAGAACTTTAAGTTGTTTGAAATCCTGAACTTATCTGACTTAAAACATATTTAAATGCGTGTTTGCTAAGCCGAAAGAATAACACAAATCTATGAATAAAAATCTAGTTAAACTTCTATAAGTAAAGTTTTAAGAGTCTCTTGCCCAGTTAACTATAGCCGTAAAACCCTTCCTTGTTTGTGGAATGAAGAACTGTCCAGTCTTAGGAAAATGACGCGGACAATTTTCAATATCTGCTACAAACATAAGTTTTACCAACCGTATAAAGACTTTCTTAAAATTTACAAGCAAGCCCTGTCATCAGCCAAAAGACAAGGCCGGCTGGAGAGAATACTGTCAATCAATCGAAGACATAAAGGACTCCGCAAAGTTTTATCGAAGGAACATTGTAATCCTTCATTTCTAAAAAAGTCTGATGGAACCTGGACAGCCTCTCCAGCCGAATCTCTTGAGCTACTGATGAAGACGCACTTTCCGGGTTGCGAGAGTGATAACTCCGAATCGCTTGAAACCACAGAGCTAAACGTAGCTCATGTGGAGCAAGTCAAATCCGTTATGGGCCATCAATACTTTGTCTCCATATAAATCCCCAGGCATACTGCCAGTTATGCTTCAAAAGTTGCATGATGTGGCAGCTCCATGGCTGGAACAAATTTTCAAAGGACGTCTCCTTCTCAAACATGTGCCCATGTCGTGGAGACAGGTCAAAGTAGTTTTTATCCCGAAAGTGGGTAGGCGAGGTCACGAATCCGCGAAGGATTTCAGACCAATAAGCTTAACATCTTTTGTGCTTAAAACCTTATAGCACATTCTTGATTACCATATTAGAGAAATCCTAGTTGGACGACCTCTCGAAAGCTCTCAGCATGCCTATCTTAAGGGCAAATCTACGGAGACTGCCCTCCATGAGGTAGTGCGTACTGTAGAACAAACAATTCATTATAAAGAATTTACTCTTGCCCCCTTCCTAGACATAGAAGGTGCTTTTAATAACGTCCTTACCGAATCCATAGAAGAATCGCTCGTTAAGTTCGGTGTAGAAGACTTCATTCGAGAATGGATTATTTCCATGCTCAGTGGTAGGAGGATTCGAGCCACTCTAGGCAATACAATCGCAACAAAACACGTGAGTAGGGGAACACCCCAGGGTGATGTCCTTTCGCCTCTTCTATGGTTTCTGGTCATGGATACAATTCTCGTTAAATTAGAGAGATGTGGAGTGAAGTACACCTCTGTGATTAGTTAAATCACGGAGTCACCTTTGAAGAGAGTTAGCAGCTGGGCCATGAGTTGTGGAGAGAACAGCTTGCGTGGGCACCACAGGCGCCATGCGTACTTGCCCAACTGACGCCTTGAATGTTATTTTGGATCTTCTACCAATCGAACTTTTTATTAAATACATAGTTTCCTGCAGCGCTATAAGGCGGAAGAAATCAAACAGCTGGTTGTCAAAACCTTATGGTCACAGCAACACAACGAAATTGATTCCCTCAGATATTATCTCGTTAGACACTGACTACTGCACTCCTACTTTAAGCCTTAGTGAGGGTTTTAAGGTTATTTTCCCATCCAGAGAAAATTGGGAGGATTACATCGTGTCGATAGATTTCGACACAACCATCTTTACTGACGGCTCAAAGATAAAGTGCGGAGTTTTTTCTGGGATCTTTTCTGATTCCCTAAATGTAGCCAAATCCTTTAGGTTTCCTGACTTTGCCAGCGTTTTTCAGGCTGAACTGCTGGCAATAAAGGAGGCATGTAAGATACTTAAACAAAACCCAAACCAAAACCGAAATACGGCTATCTTTACAGACAGTCAGGCAGCTGTCAAAGCCATTAACTCGGCCATATCCTCATCTAAATCGGTCCACCAATGTCGCGATGAGGTTGCGAGCCTGAATATTAATCTGGGTCACCCTGATCTGGGTTCCGGCCATAGTAGTATCGTGGGAAATGAACGGGCTGACGAGCTAGCCAGGCAAGGATCGGCCCTTCATAGCTCACTTGCGTTGCTAACTTGGTGCTATGAAGGATAAAATCTTTTCTATCTACCAAACTGAATCAAACCGAAGGTGGAGCAATTTACCCAACTGCAATATATCTGGGAAGATATGGCCCACCTTTTATAAAACCAGTACAAACGATCTTCTATGCAGGCCAAGGCAAGACATAGCCAAGATTGTTGCGGTTTGTACCGGACATTGGCCTATAGGAGTTCATGCAAAGAAGTTGGGTATCTCTTACAACACCTTTTGCGTAGTTGTAGTGACCAAAGAGGAAGTGAAACGATAATTTCCTCTGCAAATGTCCTGCTTTGGCAAACAATAGATTTTTTGACCTGACATTTATGATGTCAGATAGTCGGGGTATCCAGATACCTCTTTATTACTAGTTTGCATGCAAATGAACATCAAAAAATAAATCCAAAGCTATCCCAGAATTTCTGAATATTGTTTCCGAACTGCTGATATATTTTAATAATAAATTAATAATTAAATAAAAGGGTTGAATTATACATCTTGGTCAAGGAAATCTAAATGTTAGTCTGATTTGTATGAACAGCTGAAAGTTTTATTAATATTTTGACAGATTCCTCATTTTCTCTGCCCAAAGCGTTCATTAAGCTATCCAAAATTTCATCTACTAACGATAGCCTATCCAATACAAGTTTGAACGCCGCCGCCGCCAATAACTTGTGTCTAGTCTATATGGAAAACTTTTGCAAGAGCGCCAAAGAAAAGAAGCGTCTATTTTTCGAATTACTTTTTCGGAATTGTTTCCTATCATAAGAATCATTTCCTATGTAGAAATCGCAAACAACTTGAGGTTGAATATGACTCTCACTCCCTGAAAAATTATATAAAAATAGCCTTAAAATATATCCCGCCTGCTGTTAGTTTTAAAACACAAACACGTAAGAACCCATGTGCCCGAGTATCATCATCAAATTGAATAATAACATGTTTTGACATTACAAATGGCCTCCTGTCAAAATTATTTCACAACAAACATTAATGCGCAATTTTAAAATGTTGTTCTTTTTTCGAATGGGGTTGCGCTGTTCACTTACATTTAAATTTAGCAAGTACCTACATTATGTATAGTTATAGTTTATACCTAGTACAATGTCTAATGTTTATGGCAGTAAATGTCTCCCAAATAACACAGTGTTAACTCCGCCTTAAACTGCTGTACCGTTAATTACATCATATCGCCCGTCGAATAAACTCGCATGTGACCTTCGGCGTTCCCTTTCAATTTCATCCAAATCGAAGGCGTCATACACTCCGACTCCGCCCGCAGACACATCACCACGTCGATCATCAAATGCATATGGCCGTGCGATTTTCGTCGACGACGTCCTGCCGGGAACCATTGCAGGATGTTGATGTTGATGATGTTGCGGCTGATTTCCATATAAAAACGAATTGTTCGAGAAATTCGAGGGCGACGTAGGAATTGCTGTTGGCCATTGCACGGCAGTTGGCATTAGATTTGTGGATGGCCTACGTGAACTGACACCGACACCGATAGAATTTCGCACGTCCTCACAGGATTTATGCAACGCTTGTCCTGAACGATAGATGTTTGCCTCCCTCGAACCATGCGATAACCTGGTCGACTGTGCCGATGGATAATGGTTGTGTCCATGGCCTGTGATAGATAAACGGCCCTGGCTGCCAGCTGTCGCTGCAGTGGCTGCTGACATTAGCAGACTCTCTTGGGAGTCAAAATTACGTTTCATAAACGACCTTGGTAACGTACGACTTTGATAGACATTGCAATCTTGGAGCTGCTTCGCACTGCCCTTTGCATAGAATTGCTCTGGGTATGTGTTCCAGATCTCTGATTCGCACCGGTCCAAGTCGAAAAGACTCTTCTGATAGAGTTTAGTTTCGGCATGCAGGGATAAGTTTGAGTTTTGCTTCCGCAGAGAAATGCTCGGTGGCAGATCAACGAACATGGAGTTCCGGCGGGGGTTTGGGTAGTAGACTGCCTGCTGGCGTTGATGGTGATGTTGGTATTGTTGCTGTACCTGCCCGGAGTTTTGTGGCTTGGCACAGTCCACAATGTAGATGTTTTCCTCGTCGTGATGGGGGTCATCTTCATGGTCATTGATGAAATAGATATCTTTTGGTTTTGGTCGAACTCCAGCCTTTTTACAAAACTCATTGAAAAACTCATCCTTTGTCTTCCGAATGCCACGCGATAAGCCACAAATGTCCTGGATGCCAGTGGTTGAGCTGCCATTTCGCATCCGTGTTCCACTGCCATCGTCTGCCACATCACTTCCAACGGAGTCATTGTCTTCGTCATGTCGGTCATGTCGGCCATCTCGAGGGAGTTTTGCTGATGTTAGGGTTGCTTGGTGCTTTTTAGTGGTGGCACTGGTCGAGGTGTTGGTGGTGACCGAAGCTCGTTTCTCGGTGCCGTTATTGTTTTGAAAATTGTTGTTTGTGTGTTGGCCTGCATTTCCATTGCCAGAATTAGAGAAAATCTCTGTTGCCGTCGATACGCTACGTGTTAGGGGTGCACATTCGGATTGCTGATGATGCTGCTGGTTCTGGTTCAGGTTCTGGTGTTGCTGTTGCTGTTGATGGTGTTGATGCTGCAGCTGCTGTTGAAAGTGAATATCCTGTGGGGGTAGATGATGGAAGTGTTGTGGGGCTGGTTCGGTATACAGTTCGTTTAAGCTTTTGGCAATGTTCTTCGAATGTAGGTCACACTTTTGTGGTTTTTCAAAATAGTACCTAGAATATGGAGAGGAGGAAAACAGAGTTAGGTACCTTTTATTTTTGTTACTTTTTTTTATGTAGGTACAATTAGAAAGGATAACGTTGAGCTCTTTAGAAAAAATGCAGATAAATGAAACAAACTTGACTTACTTACCGTTTTTCTAGATCATTGAAGACATTTGAGGGGTGCTTCTTGCAATTGTAGCCAGCAACTGTTAGGTTTTCCTTGCGTCGATGGGGATGATGTTTGGAATTTCGATTTTCACCTTCTCTTATTTTTTCTTGGATGTTTGTAAATGAAAGGCATGGAAGTTTCTGTGAACAAATAAAGATTTAAATTATTGTATTGGATCCATGGATGGAGAGGTACTGCCCTGTGGCAGGGTTTGAAATAAGTTTCATTTAGTTATGGAGCAAAGTTACTTTACATGTCAACGGTATCTCTACTCTGTCTTGCGAGGAATTGACAAATCTTAAAAGACTAAAAAGGTCCTTTTCAAATAATGCGCTCGAATCTGACATGCAAATTGTAGGTCGTCACTAAGGACCTGGTTCTTCCGAGCTGAAGTGACATCCTGCTTATTGATTTACTTCTTTAGCATACTTAGGAATTAAATAAATGCAGGTTGGTCAATGCTTCGTTTGAATAACCACTTTTGGTTGTCTGACAGAACATAGCTGATTCAACATTGTGATTGAATTTAAAAGAAAACCTGAAAATTGATTTGAAATTTCACTTATCAATTGATCATCGTCCGACGAATCCGATGAAATCTTAATATTTCCCATAAAAACTGTATTTTGCTATAATTTGTGCCTCGAAATCTAAACGGTTGTCTTTTGTTTGGTAAACAGCTGACAATTGTTCTTATACCTTGACAGCTGTCTAATGATACACATGTGCATTGTGCATTCAAGAGGACACAAGCGTCCACAGGTTTTTCTCAAAACCTACCTCTGTCTATCAACTCCTACTCTCACCTCCAAGTGATGAACATCGGGTGCCTAATACCTAAACTACAGATTGGGTTCCAACCCCAGTGGAAAGTTGTTGGTGGCAGCAAACGAGAGAGGGGGAGAGGTGTTTCTACTAAGGCACCTCTCCTTTTCCAGACGGCGGCGGAGGAATTCCCGAGATGGAATCCACTATGGCGTCTACAGTTCCAGTAAGGTTGAACTACTTAGTGAACACCTTATAGGGCTTCTTCGACTTATTCGGAGCCCAGGAATGTAAGGAGCGGTTTTATCCGGCTCCCCATCCTTGGAGTTATACTTAGGATCTGGCCCTCCAGGTTGGGGTTGTGCGTCGGGGTGACTTCCTGGCCACGTAAAAGCTTTCATAGTTGCAAAGCACCAACAAGAATCGGATACGGACGGATTTACTGTTGACAACCAACGCAAACGAATAAAGGACAACGAACTTCGGATATGCAAGTGGAATTTTAGGTCCCTTAACAGAACACGTGCGGCCGAAGAATTAGCTGAGACCCTAGACCGCTATAAAGCAGACATCACCGCCATCCAGGAAATACGATATCTTGGGCCGGGCAAAAAGAGGATGAAAAACTGCGATATTTACTACGAAAATCAACAGCGCTTATTTGGATGCGGCTTTGTCATTGGAGCCAGACTTAGGCAAGAAGTCTTGAGCTATAGGCCTCATAACTATACGCATTAAGACTAAATTCGGCAACCTATATATGCGCGCACGCCCCACAGAAGAGAAAGATGGCAACACCAAAGATATGTTCTTCAAGCTCCTAGACAAAACATATGAGCAGTGCCCTAGCTACGATATTAAAATAGTCCTGGGCGATTTTAATGCCAAGCTAGGAAGGGAAGACATCTTTGGTGGAATAATCGGGAAGAACAGCCTGCACGACAACACTTCCGACAACGGATTCAGGCTCATAGATTTTGCTGCGGGAGCGAAACGTCATGGTAGCCAGTACGCGTTTTCCACACCTCAACATCCACAAAGGAACTTGGACTTCTCCAGATCAATCTACCGTCAACCAGATTGACCATATTACGATCGACACGCTTCCAAGGATGTCCGAACCTTCCAAGGAGCTAACATCAACTCGGACCACTACCTCTTTGTAGCCCAGGTAGCACTTCGGGTTTTCAGACCCAAGGCAAAACTGAGGTGCTGGGAGAAGGTACAACGTCGAACGGCTACAATTGCCAGAGATCGCCAAATCCTTTTCCGACCGAGTTACAAGTAACCTCTCTCGAAGTTCTCTGCCGCCAACACAATGTTTCAAAAACCAGAGGCAACATTGCCAAGATGCAATCAGAGAAGCCGCCTCTGATGTGCTGGGTTTCAAACAGCCACCAACAAGGAACCCCTGGTTTGATGAGGAATGTCGGCAGGCAAATGCAGCCAAACAACAGGCACGCAAAGCGGTGCTGCATAAAAGGGCGAGAGCTGCTCATGAGCTCTATGAACAGAAGAGGAGAGAGGAATGCCACCGACTTCTCAGAAGGAAAAAGAGAGGGAAGGGAAGAGAAGTTGAGAGGTTTAAAAGCAGGAATGAAGTTTGAGAGTTTTTTGAACAGGTGAAAAGAAATTCACAGGTACATAATCCTAGAACCGAAGGCTGCAAAGACGAAAGTGGAAACATCATGGTGGAACCGCAGTCAATTCTGAGGATATTGAAGGACCACTTCTGCATACTGTATAACGGCGACATCGAACCGAATTCCGCTGTCAGGCAGGATGATCAATTTAACATAGACGACGAAAGCCAACAATCCCGTCCTCCCGACTTGGATGAAGTAAATATTGTCATATCTAAGCTGAAGTCTAATAAAGCCGTTTGAGCGGATGGCTTAAATGCCGAGCTCTTTAAAGCAGCTGGAGATAAGTTGGTTAGAAGCATGTACCAACTTATCTGTAAGATATGGTCGAAAGAAAGCATGCCCGATGAATGGAACCTCAGTATTGTTTGCCCGATCCTTAACAAAGGAGACCCTCTAAACTGCACCAACTATAGAGGCATCATTCTCCTTAACATCTCTTACAAAATCTTCTCTGTCGTAATATGTGAACGTCTAAAGCCCATCGTCAACAACCTGATAGGTCCTTATCAGTGTGGTTTTAAAGCAGGAAAGTCCAAAGTCGATCAAATATTCACATTACTTACGGCAGATCCTGGAAAAAACCCAAGAACACCCACCATCTTTTCATAGATTTCAAGGCCGCATATGACAGCATCTAAAGGAACGAACTGTGTAGAGCCGTGTCTAGTTTTGGCATCCCTGCCAAACTCGTCCGTTTGTCCAGGATGACCATACAGAATTCACCCTGTTTCGTAAAAGTTGGAAACAACTTAACAGAACCCTTCGATGTCAAAAAAGGTTTAAGACAAGGTGATGCGCTGCTATGTGATTTTTTTAACATCGTACTTGAAAGAATAGTGCAGAGCTCACACGTCAACGCTAGAGGCACTATCTTTCAAAAGACTGTCCAATTACTAGAATATGCTGATGACATTGACATAATCGGAAGAACTCAGCGTGATGTCAATGGGGCTTTTGTGAGTATTAAGGCAGAGGCGGCAAAAATGCGTTTAACGGTTAATGAGAGAAAGACAAAGTACATGCCGTAGTCAAGAAATGACATGCAACTACATAGTCTCGGTCAAAACGTCACCATCGACAGATGTAACTTTGAGGTAGTCAAGGACTTCGTCTACCTAGGCTCAGCTGTAAACGCAAAAAACAACACAAGAGCTAAAATCAAAAGCGGAATAACTCTTGCTAACCGCTGTTTCTTTGGTCCTCTCGTCCTCTCTCGAGGAACCAAAGTGTCGCTATATAAGACCCTTATCGTCCACCCGCACACCCACAGGACAGCGCAGTAGAGGAAAACCGCGGATCTGGTGGCACGCACAAGTGGAAAGTGACCTCACCAATTTGGAGCGTGAAACTGGAGACATCTAGCTAGGGACCGAGCTAGATTGAGAAGTTTGTTGGGTGAGGCCCTAGTACACACAGGACTGTAGGCCACCTTAAGTAAGTAAGTAAGTAAGCTGTCTAACTCGTTCAATTAGGTATCTAAAAATCCACCTATCCAATACAAGATTGAACGCAGCCATTACCTAAACTGCATACTTCAAATGACAACTGAATTTGACAGGCGTCAAATGCTAGAGCTATAAACCTTTTGTGAGAATCCAAACACTAATGCTCTCATTTCAATTTGTCAAATTCGAAGAAAATGAGGAAACTGCTCAAAAAACGTCTTTTCGCATAAGGCTTAAGGAACTCTCTTTTGACAATATTTTTTCTTTTCTTAACTATCGATATGTTTATATACTGAAATGTTCTGTTTCCTTTGCTGTCTACCCTTCCTTTACTTAATTAATTTCATCTCTATGCAATTTAAAAACGGCTAAAGTCTAATTGACTTATTTTATTGGTTGTTCTTCTGAACCAAAATGTCCTAAAATGAAAACCTTACACATTTGGTAGAATTCGTATAATATTTGACAGTACCAGTAGACTGGAATCTGGAGCCTGACCACCTCTAATGGTGAACATTTTAAACCAACTGTCACAGTATTTCCAACCTTCTGTCTGTTCTGTCTTCTTATATTTTTGTGTAATCTAATTTTCAACATCCACTCCTTGCATCACGGTTGTGAGGTTAACTATTTATCCATTTATGTGATACCAACTTTAGCTGAGGAATAAAATAAATGTACCTTCCTTAACTTAGATAGCTACTGCTAAAGCTTTAATAAATTTTTCGAACTAGACAAGCGGAAGTTAAGTCACGATTATGTCATAAATCTGTGGTTGCATAAAATTTTCTCAATCCTCTGTACCGCTCTGCATTCCTCGCGCCTCACACTAATCACACCCACGCTTAAAAAAACAAACAAACTTACAGTGTTTTACAACTGCGGCTGCCTCATGCTACGAGTATATAGAGCGCGGGAAATGAACATTTTCAACTTTTATCACCGAAAATGAAATTTGCAACCGGAATTGAGGTTACCCCTGCAACTCTGTGATGTAGCGACGATGATGGTGCGATGATGATGATTATGATGATGGCGGAACCATGACATTTCTGCGATAGTGAGATTCAACCAAAAGCACCGAGCTTTCAACATTTACATGTTACACGTTACACCACTCTACTCTTATAAATGTTACACCCGCCTCACCTACCCATCAACGCTCCTGCATGTGCTTTAATTGGCCAAAAGAATCTTTTGACTTAGTTTGTTTGCAGTGTTGCCATATCTTGAATTAGCTTGATAGCCCAGTTTATAAATATTTTTAGCCCAAACTCGTAGCCAAAAAAGTATAAAAAATAATAGCCCAAATTTCAGCAAAAGTAGATGAGATGTAAATTATAACTCAGTTATAACGCTTATATCTGTCAAAAACCAGTAGTGATCCTCATGGCGACAACGTTTGACAGTTAAAGTTCATCATTTTACAAAAAAATTATCTTTATGTCTGCGAAACAAAATAACGCCCAAGATAATCTTTGGGCTATTTATAGCCAAGTTATGACTGGACTGTCATAATGAACTTTCTGTCAATGGATGTTGGCCAAAAGTAGCTCAGTTTTGGATGAAAAGCCCAATCTGGCAAGCCTGTTTAGATGAGCATTTTTTTTGTTTACTTTAGCGTTTGTTTTCATCCTTATTCTTCTCTGACGAAGGATGTTTGTTGCACTTCTGTAAAACTTAAAGGAGAAGTTCAACCGCACCCTTGGGGAAGATTACAAAAAAAAAAAAACAGACAAAACGAACAAGTTCAAAGTTGTGCCGAATGAGATTATCCTACACAGATTTTCAGGGAATTTTTAATTAAGGTTGTGAATGGGGAATACATACCTTTTGAGAAAATAAAGTTCTTTTGTAATGTTTGTACGGTTTCAACCAAACGAACTTACATATAGTAGGTTTCAAATGAAGTAGACTAGGTCTGGGTGTCTCACGTCCTTGCTCTTTAGTGTTAATGGTTGGTATTTTCTTAAAGATAAGAAAAATTAAGTACTCATATCAGCATTTACTTTATTTTTAAGAGAAGTGAGTGTTTACAAAACAAAATAACACCATTTTTGTTTCAATTTTTAAGACACGTTCGCAAAACGTAAAAAAGCAAACTCCGACTGCTGAAGTTTCGACAATCTTCGAGATAAGTCGTGCTGAACTCCTAAACAAAATATAGGGCCATGCACATGAGAGCGAACAACCTGATTTTTAACATTTCAAAAAGTGAATTTTAAACAAAAACACATCTCAATTATAAAAACCCAATTGGCACTCATGTTAGGATAATAAAATTTGCATTTTGTTCTCTAAAAGAAAACAGTTTTGTAAAAACAACAATGCTACGAACTGTCAAACTCTATTCGCGTTCCACATACCATCCACACTGCTCAACTTATGGCTGAATCACAAACACGCTTCAGCTTCGGCTTCGTCTGCGTTACGGTGGGCCTCCTTCGAGGTTGCTTTGAATGACATTTCTATTATTTCATCTCTCTAAAGAGCAAATATTTTTACAGCTGTTGAGCTGTCAGACAAAGCAAATGTGCAGTTTCAGCCAACTTAAGGGACTTCATTTGCAGTCAACTTCATTCTTTGAACGTACATTTTGACCAAGGAGACTAGTTAGTTTTCCAAGCGTTCATAGTTCATAGAACAAAAAGTACCAACAAAATTACTGTTTTAAAAACACTCCTCGGGCAAGCTACAAGTCCGCCACAATTTGTATTTTGTATTGTAAGGAAATATTAGCTACATATTTTTGTTCCGAATTGACAAGGAACCCTTTTACAGAAAGCATTAAATAAAGTTGTGCAGAAAATAAAAAAATCATAGAGTAATAAAGTTCACCTTTTAGTTGAATGAAAAAGCATGATCAACTGTCATTTTGATAGAAGTAGACTTGACTTGATAGTTAGGGAGATTTTTCTTTACTAATTTTCTTTTTTGGCAGCTGGCCAATCAGATACTAGAAACTTGCATAACTTTTAAGTCGCTTATGTCGTCTGAACCTGCCCAATGTTCAGATAATTGAACTAGAGCTTCCGTTTGGAGTCACATTACGTTACATTACGTTCTTTATACGAATAGAAATAAAACTCTTGTGAAAGAAAAGTCAAAATATGCGAACATCCACAGTTCGCAGTTTGTAGTTCATGTGTACGATGCTTACAAGCATCGTCAACAATGCAAACAATTTGACGTTTTTTTAAGCTGTATGTTTTTTTTAATTTAAGATAAGAGCTGTATTGAGCTTGATCAATTAGCTCAAAATAAAATGACTGAGCAAGACCAATTTTACTAAAAGCATTGCCAAGAATAGGGGATTTTATTTTTTAGCTCAGATCAGAGAACAGAGCTGTCAAAAAAGTTCTGTGTTTCTTTTTTAGCTCAAATATATCAGATAACCCTCTTTGAGTTCTGAATAAATTGAACGAACTAATTGAGTAAAAAGCTGACTTTATGTTTGATTTATGTGGTATGAAAGAGACAGATGGCAAACTCTAAAACTATTGACAGTTTAGTTTTCCAGTGTGCTTCATAAATGCACGCATCGGAGAGCTTTGATCAAACTCTACTCAGACTTTTCTCAGTGTTCTAATGTTAGTATGAGAAGTTTATGGTTGTTTACCATGATTTGACAGTTGAAAAGTAATTCTATACGATTACTATTTATTTATTCAATTGGCCCCGGTATTGGTTTCATGTGGTAAAACAAATAGTTTTATATGAAATAAAGGGTGTTTTGTTGGAATTAATTTCTCATCATTAAAATCTGGTCGATAATTTTATGACATTTATTTGTCAAATATGAATTTCTGACATATGTCAAATCTTGGCTTTGTCTGTGCTACATTTTTGAAGAACAGGGATTTAAAACCAGTATAGAATTACCTTTTCCTTAAGCCAGGCATATACAAAGATCGAACATTTAAGGTAATACCATGGAAATTATCAAGAGATTTCGATTTGTGAATAAACCTTTACATGATATCATATATTTGTTTATGTATAGGAAGCATTTGTTTTGATATATTGTCAGAGCAAATGTAAACATTTTACTCTATTGGATTATGTCACATTTATGAGATTGCTATTGGTTCGATAACTTTTACCTAACTTACTTAAGCACTTCTTGGGGTTAAGAGAAGGGAGATAGAAGGTAACTTACATCCGTAGTCTTATTAAGTTATCAAATATCATCTTATTTAGTTGGAATTTGTTGTAAGTTTATAAACCACTCAGTAAAATGGATTTGATATGATTTGGTTAACCATTTAATTAAAACTTATATTTACAATAGAGATTTTAAGGAAGTTAGATGCTAATTAATGAAAAATCATTAGAACGGCTTTGTTTAAAACATTTGAAGTTTCTTTTTAAAAACGTCAAATGAAATGGAAAATATGTTTAGAGTCATAAAACTTAAAGTTGTCAACATTATTTTGACTGACGGCCATTTTGAGAGCTGTCAAGTGGTTTATTTTTAGTTTGGAATTACATTTCAATACGAATACTGACGTCTGACCAACTCTTCTAAATTGAGTTAATATATATTGAAAATTATGGTTATGACTTAAATAGGTACATATATCGCGCGAATTTTGTTTTGCGATGAAGTTCGAGTGATGACATTCTTCCTGTGTATGTTTAAACCCCTTTACTTCCACAAAAACTGACAGATGTTTGTCCTTTATGGGTTGATGAAACAATTGGTCTGTAAATCTTTAAAAATGACGCTAGACAAATAGTCCTAGCGGTCAATGGTGACAGCAACTTTCGAACTTCATTCCTGCTTTTAAACCTCTCAACATCTTTGACCGCACGGTTCTCATGCCCTCACTTTTTCCTTCTGAGAAGTCGGCGGCCTTCCTCTCGCCTCTTCTGCTCATGAAGAGCAGTTCTCGTCCTTTTATGCAGCGCCGCTTTGCGCGCCTGTTGTTTGGCTGCATTTGCCTGCCGACATTCCTCATCAAACCAAGGGTTCCTTGTTGGTGGCTGTTTGAAACCCAGCACATCAGAGGCGGCTTCTCTTATTGCATCTTGGCAATGTTTCCACTGGTTTTCGATACAATGTGTTGGCGGCAGAGAACTTCGAGAAAGGTTACTTGTAACTCGGTCGGATAAGGATTGGCTATCTCTTGGCGATTGTAGCCGTTCGACGTTGTACCTTCTCCCAGCACCTCCCTGTTTTGCCTTGGGTCTGGAAACCCGAAGTGTTACCTTGGCTACAACGAAGTAGTGGTCGGAGTCGATGTTAGCTCCCTCGAAAGTTCGAACCTGTGTGCCTGGCGTCGATCGCAATATGGTCAATCTGGTTGACGGTAGATTGATGTGGAGAGCGCCAAGTTCCTTTGTGGATGTTGAGGTGTGGAAAACGCTTACTGGCTACCATGACGTTTCGCCCCGCAGCAAAATCTATGAGCCTGAATCCGTTGTCGGAAGTGTTGTCGTGCAGGCTGTTTTTCCCGATTATTCCACTAAAGATGTCTTCCCTTCCTAGCTTGGCATTAAAATCGCCCAGGACTATTTTAATATCGAAGCTACGACACTGCTCATATGTTTTGTCTAAGAGCTCGAAGAACATATCTTTGGTCTTGGTGTTGCCATCTTTCTCTTCCGTGCGGGTGTGAGCGCCTATCAGGCTAATGTTGCCAAATTTAGCCTTGATGCGTTTGGTCATGAGGCGCCCGTTGATGCACCTATAGCTCAAGACTTCTTGCCTAAGTCTGACTCCAATGACAAAGCCGCATCCAAATAAGCGCTGCTGGTTTTCGCGGTTTGCAGTCACCGTAGTAAAAGTTGCAGTTTTCATGTGGGTTTTGAAAAAAACCTGTGGACGCTTATGTCCTCTTGAATGCACATGTCTACCATTTAAATATTTAGCTTGAGTATAATGACAGTCATAACCTCGTACGTCATTAAAGACATAAGAAACTTAAATTAGAAGACGTCACTTTTGTTTTTTTCAAAAATTTTCTCCAAAAATTTAATTTCACAAAATCCTTCCTAATTCAAATCCATTCAATCGGCATCAAATAAATCCGAATACCTTTTCAATATTTGTGACGCAAACAAATTGTCATACTCACGCTATAATATCCAACTTCCTGTAAGCTTATATACAGGAAAACATTCAGAACTCCAACAAATTCCGTCGATATAAATCCAAATACGTAGAGGAAAAAACTTTGTCCATATGTGACTTTGAAGAGGGCTGGTTGCAATGTCGACCTTGGACGTAGTTTTGAACCAATTTCCGCTTTTAAAATCGAAATATATGCAATCAGTCCGATGAGCATGAAGAGTCCTGTAAATTAGATTTTAAAAATTAAAAAACAAACATCTTATTTCAATTTATTTATAAAATATGGTGACCAGTTCATATTTCCTATAAGTTAGAAGAAATATTGTAACGAAATGGTTTAAAATACTAAAACGGTGTTTAGCAGAATGAATCCATTGTTTATATGATGTCACATCAAGTTTTAGAAATATATTGACCAAAATATAAAAATAGTTTTATAAACGGGTATTTAAAAAAAAATATAAAAAATTAGTACACCTTAGAATGTCTTTGAAACTTTGAGTGAAGAAATTGAAGTTGGGAACGAATCAACGCACTTGTCTATTTCCGGCGAAAGGTCCTGGACATATTTTCGTCACTGCTCGGTCTCGTCTCGCTTATCTGCAAGTGCATGGTCAAAGTTTTGGATGTTATTGTAAAATCATAGTACTACTAAGCTTGCCACTGATGGACAAGACAACTAAACAAGGGACATCAGAGTATGAATACGCCAATAGCCTTGTGATTGGTGGTACTATTTTTGAACACAAACTCTGTCATAAAATTAGCTGGGTGTCGATGGACAGGCAAGCGTCTTCCAACCAAATTGACCACTTCGCGATGAGTCGACGCTTTAGGAGTCTCTTGGATGTACAAAACAGAAGAGCCGCCGATATGGGACTTGCTCTAAGATTGCGCACAGCTACAGTTCGAAGATCCAACGGAATAACACGTGCCTTAAATTCAACATAGCCAGCCTAAAAGACCCCCGCCACCCGCGAAAAATTTCATTTCAAGTGCTGACAGAATAGTCGGTCGGAAAGAAGGAAGCAATAACACTTGGCTTCAGACGAATCTTGGGCAGGGATAAACGAACGCAAACAGTTAAGGGTTCGAATAACTGCTGCGCAAGAGGAAGAAAGAAACGAGCTGGAGTACTCGTATCGCATGAAAAAGAGAGAAGTTCAACGCAGTGTGCGCCGTGACAAGCGTAACTACATCAACGCATTGGTGCAAGAAACAGAAGATTCTGCAAACAGGTGCGACATCAGGGCCGTTTACAGAATAACCAAAGAGCTGATCGTTGCACACAGCTCAAAAACACATAGTGAAAGAAGTAGACGGTACTGTGATAAGTTCGGTGGATGAGCAAGAATACTTGTCCTCGGTTTTAAACCAAGTGTTTGAAAACAACGTGCCTTCTGAAGCGTCTGAAGTAACTAATATCCGAATCCGCACCGCACCTCCCAGTAAAGATGAGATCGTTGCCACAATTAAAGAACTTAAGAACAACAAAGCGGTAGGACTTGATGGAATTCCCGCAGGGCTTTTACAAGCAGCTCTAACGTCATCAAGGGAACTACTTCATCGGCTCATAAAAGAAGACTGGACCACCGAAAGCTTCCCCCATGAGTGGAAGAATTATTGTCAAACTCTCCTAAAAAAGGAGATCTTATAAAGTCCGAAAACTGGAGAGGAATTTGCGTTCTACCTGCCTGCCAAAATAGTAGCAAAAGTTATACTGGGACGCCAAACTAGCAGGATTCCTCGTTGGATACTCCTGTATTGATCATATCAACACCCTGCGGAACATTATTAAATAGTGCGTTGGATATCGATCACCACTACACCTGCAGTTTATCGACTTCGAGAAGGCCTTTGATAGCGTAAACAGGGAGTATATCTGGTAAGCTTTGCGGAGGAGGTTCATCCCAGAAAAATTAATTGCTATTATTAAAGCAGCATATGATGGATCCAAGTGTCACGTTCTGCACGATGATAGGTTGTCAGATGATTTTGAAATCCAAAGCGGACAGGGCTATATTCTGTCGCCAATATTGTTTTTGTTGGTGATAAGCGATGTACTGCGCTCAGCTCTGTCAGGTAGCGGAGAGATCCAATAGACTTTAACATCCTATATCAAATGACAACAAGTGTAGAGAGGGAAGCAGAAGTTGTGGGGCTGAAAATTAATTCCGACAAAACAAAAATGATCAGCCTCGAAACCCGACAATACTCTCAAATAAATATTTTCTCGCAAACGGTGGAAAAAGTGGAGAGCTTTCAATACCTTGGACGTCATCTGCCGCATCGGCAAAGCAAAAGCGACCTTCAGTATGCTGTCAAAAATTTGGGGGAATAACTCTATCAGCTATCAACAAAGCTACGACTGTTTCGCACAAATGTCGAATCTATGCTTCTTTATGGGTGGATCACTTGGAAGGTTACTTCAGCCATAACAAGAGAACTGCAAACATTCGCAAATAGATGTCTTCTTAACATTCTAAGGATTTTCTGGCCAAACCGAATATCAAATGAGGTCCTTTGTAGATAAACAGGTCAGGAACCTATAGAATATTTAATACGAAGACGTTAGTGGCAATGGATTGGACATACCCTTCGAAAAGGTAACGACTGCATTGCAGGCCAAGCAATGCAGTGGAATCCGCTCACACAAGAAGGAAGATCAGCTGGACGACTGAGAAGCACATGGCGCAGGACAGTCGATGCGGAATTAGCGTCACAAGGCAAGAGTTAGAGGGAGCTGAAGCACTTCTCCGGAAACCGTACACGATGGCGCACAGGCGTAGTAGAGGCCCAATGCCTCTTAAGGGGTTCCCAACGGACTTAACAGGTCTGAGGACATAAGTAAGTAAGTAAGTGGTGAGTTAAAGGAATTCTGAATTCAAACGCCATCCCCTGATCGCAGAAGAAATCAAGCCAATATTCAACTCTCTATCTGACCCGGACCGTTTAGAATGCTGCGTTAGAGCCAATACCCAAAACTTCAAGGAGTCTTTCAATGCTACAGTGTAGAGATTGGACGTCACAGCAATTTTATTGTGGAAGTCAAGTAATAGAAATATCCACGTACTGTGTGCATTTCCAATAAGGAGATTATGGGCTTTACTGAGGATTATGAGCATGATGCAAATCAATACCCAAGAAAAATACCGACGGCGAATATCAAGTGGTGTTAGACCCAGCAGTTTACATCTGGTTTCATAAGGAGGCATTTCAATGTTCCAATTTAGTCGGTCAATAATAATTTGCGAAACATTTTTCTGAATTCTTTCAATCCTTAAACACTGAGTTTTATAAAAAGAATTCCAAATTACTGAGCAGTACTCTTGGGAAGATCTTGCACATGCATAAAATAATGACCGAAGAGTAATTGGATCTTAAAACGCTTTTGAGTTGCGAACCACAAACATTAGCATAGTATTTGCTTTAGCAACCACAAAATCAATGTTGGAGTTGAAGTTTAGTTTGTAATCAAATATTACACCTAGGTCCTTCTCCAAGCTTAGTAAGTTGTGTTTTATTTATTTCGTATTCAAAAAAAATAGGACTAAGACTACGAGAGAAAGATAAAGATTAGCAATCAAGGTCACTTTAAAGTAACAGACAATCGTCAAACGATTTGATACAGCGGACAATTTTAATATCATCCACAAACATTAGGCAAAAAGAATTGTTGATAACCGTTGGTATGTCATTGATTAATATCAGGAATAGAAGAGGTCCCAAGTGACTTCCTTGAGGAACACCAGAGGTTACATGAATTACTTCAGAAAATAAATCACTAACGCGGACAAACTGTGTTCTACCTATGAGATAGGACGCAAACCACTTTAAACTATTTGAATGGAATCCGATAGATTCCATCTTTTTTAATAATATAAAATGACCCTATCGAAAGCCTTCAGAAGTCCGTAAAGACTACATCAGTTTGAAAACCATTTTTATAGATTTTTATTTATTTTGTAACAAAAAATAACTAGGTTTGTTGTAGTGGATCTTCCAGCTATACTCGTAAATCCATGCTGAGATGGCGCAATCGTTTATTTAAGAATAAAGGTTAGTTTTTCACAAATTATTTTCTTGAACATTTTGGTAATCGTAGACAATTTACTTATAGGACGGTAATTAGAAACATCCTGTTTAGAGCCAGATTTATGGATAGGAATAATAAAGGAAATTTTCCAATCGTCAAGAAAAAAGCCCTTTTCGAGAGAAACATTGAACAGTAGAGTTAATGGCCCTCAAAGAGCAACAGCATAGTTTTTCAATACAATTGTTGGAATACCATCAGGTCCCGGTTGACTATCATCATTGAGATGCCTTAGAGCTGACTCAACATCTTTGCAGCTTAAGTATAAGCTGCCTATATTAATGGAATTATCACATATAACTGATGAATAATTTGAGGAACATGTTGAGGGGAGTAAACCGATTGAACAAAATTTGTACAGCTAATTCTAGACAAAAAATAAATATTATTGTATAGCGCGACAGTCCGGTGAGAACAAGGGCCTAATGACTTACAAATCATGTATTAGAGTCATGTCAGGAATGCCGAATCCAAACGGCTAATTTAAGAAAGCACTTTTCATGATAAGAATTACTCTTAAAGGATTTGTCAATTCCTTGCAAGAGGCAGTACCCGTTAGAAAATAAACTGTAGGTGGCATAGTGAGAAATTGAATACAAGACCTCCAGCATGACAGTCCTACGCACTACCAGTCCCACCACGAGCACTTCTTTGAATTCTAAATGCTGAAAGGATAATAACGCCCACTGTTCAACTCCTTGCGCGTCGTCGTCTTGAGGATTTTGAAAATCAAAAGAAATTTTAAATTGAGAAAGGGATTGTTTATGGCCCAGGAAACGTATCTAAGATCCTGACGTAAGTCTAATGAACGATGGGAAATTTTTTGTCAAAATGTATTAAAATTTTGTTATAATAATATAATTTTGTTATTTTCAAAAAATTATAATATTTTGTATGTTAGTTTACTATAAGGGAAAAACAAAGTTAGAAGGAAGACGCCATTTTTAATTTTATCAAAACCATCAAACCCGGAAGTTTCTAGATCTCTTCCACAAAAAAACTATGACATTTTTCTTCATTTTCGTCTAATCGAAAAACAAGTTCGACTTAAGAACTATTTTGTGCCTTACTTAAGCCTTAAAAGCCTTACTTAAGCCTTAAAAACACCGTTTTCGGTTGTACATATTTCAAAAACGATATAAGAATTCGGCAGAGCTTAATCCACCTTGATCACATGATGATGGATAAAATGATGACACGAAATACTTAAAAGTTGAATATGGTCACCACATTTATATAAATACCAAATATAAGCATAAAAATAAACTTTTTATCAAATAATGTAAACTCACCTGAAACTATGAACATAATTCCCGAACTAAAATAATAAAGGTTATTTTGATGCGAACACGTTGGCACCAAAAATACGATGAAGCTAATCAATAAAAGGACGCCAGATGCCAAAAAGAATGGACATGATTTTGTGATGGTATCTGCAAAAATTGAAAATTCAAAACGATTTATATACAAATATTTATCTACATTATTATATGACAGTTACTAGTAGTAAAAGTCATTTCTACAATAAGACAATTTAATAATAATAATAATAAAAATAAAAACAAATTTATTGGATCAATGGGTTCGAACGAATTTTGAGAGTCATTCTTATATATTTATGACATGACTAGTGTCATTTCGAATGATATAAAGGAACGGTCTGATGGGTTTTCGTATTCGTATTCGTTTTCGGGCAGACAACAGACAACCAATGGATTCGAAGGATTTATGGTAATATGATATACGCTTGTCAGGGGCGAAGTCGAACATTTTAAGACCACGAAGGCTCACCGGCTTATGCGGGCGCATTTAATTTGAGGCACAAAACTGAATTCACTGAAAAAATGAAAAGATATACACTTTTTTTGTGGATCTTAAAGTTGAATTTGACTCAGTTGATCGAAACGCATTGATGTTCAAGTTGTTTGGATCCGGGATGTCGTTTAAGTTTGGAAGAGTTATTCAGAACTTGTACGCAGACACGAGAGCAGCGGTATGGAATGGAAAGCAGGTATCTGAATGGTTTCAGACGCAGTCGCGAGTAAGACAGTCCTAGCTTGTTCGCACTATTTATAAATGACATTACTAACACATTACCAGGAGGTGTTAGATATGCTAGCGATGTCATTAAAGCCTTATTATTCGCAGATGATATAGGTAGTCTTGCTGGCAAACTCATATCAATCCTTACAGCTTATGATAAATCAACTTTCGGAATACTTTAGACGATGGAGCTTGGTAGTGAATCTGAACAAGTCGAAAGTGATGGTTATCAAGAAAGGTGGAGGAAGGTTAAGCTCAAGTAAACAATGGTACTTCAACAATGAGAAAATATAAAGAGTAAAAGAATACAAATGCTTAGGAGTATATTGTACCCAAAACTTAAGTATGGAAAAACACCTCAACGAAAAACTTCTTAAAGCTAAAACCGCGATTAATATGACATTGAAACAATGTTTCAACAACAAAAGCATTGCGCATAGCAGCAAATATAAAGTGTGGGGAGCAAAAAAATTTGACACTGTGAAAAAACTCCTGAGATTTTATTTAAAACGAACATTCCGCCTTCCTTTATGCACCCCAAACTACATGATCATTTTAGAAACAGGCTTATCCCCACTCTTCATAAAAACGTTGAAGCTGCAAGTCGATTACATTCTGAAAGTACTGAATATGCCCAACAATGGATACAAAGCAAACAGGATGGGTTAAAGAGTGGATTGGGCTAGCAGAAGATACAGGTGTAACTCTAAATCTCAGTGAACAGAGTACATGCAAGTCGTTACTGTAATTAGTCGTCTGGATGACAGTTTTAGAAATGTGTTCACAGAACAAGCATCCAGCTCACTTCATCGGATAATCTATAGCAGGCTGAATGAAAGAAACTACTTCGAGGACATAAATACTGTAGAGCAAATCTCCAACATGTTTCGGCTAAGAGGTGAACTGCTAAACATAAATTACGTTCCACATCGCAAGGATCTTCCACTGCTATGTGATATTTGCAACATGGCTGAGCGAGAGGATATTTTTCATTTTGTCGGAAATTGTCCAGTCCTGAGAGAAACTAGAAGAAATGTACTTGGTAGAGACTATCTATCAGAAAATGAAACTTTAGCTCTCTTAAATAAAGTAGATGTGTCTAAAATGCTAATATATTGCAAAACAGCACTTATTTATAGAAGAAGAATTAGAGATGACAATTTTTAGTTAACTTTAGTTAACTTAATTAATTACAAAACTTTAATACAGTAAAAACTTTGTCAATCTGTCAGACGGCAAAACCATAATCTAAAGATTGGTAATGAAATTGTACAAATAATTGCAAGTAAATAAAAATCTATCTAATCTATCTTTTGGAAAAACATTCAAATATGTCAAATCTTGTCGAACATTTAAATAAGATTAAATCAACAGCACAGGTGAAAAATTTACCAAAAATGTCGAACTTTTGTGGAGAGTTTCATTTATGCGTTCTCAGCACATCCTAAAACGTCCTCCTTATTCGGAGTGATGCAAGAATTTTGTAGGAGAAGTGAAAAGTGGTGAAGTGTGATTTTATAAAAAATACTCGTAAACTGTGATTTTGACATTTTGTTTTTCTTTCATGTTGGTCTTCGCACCTACGGCAATGAATATTGTGAGAGATGTCCATTTTTGAAGCATGCTTTCCTATCAGGTAGTGTCCGGTGCAAATTGCAGTGATTCTGGCTATATCATACTTGGGCCTGCATAAAAGATCGATGGATAAAAGATCATTTCCATCAATGCCAATATGATCTGGAACCCAAATATTGTTAAACGGAGATTGATGTTTAGGGTGGAAACTTCATTCCGACATTGTCAGACCAGCAGTTGAGCTAGTAACTCAACTTGAAATACACTGACACTAAACTCCATCCATGACCCGTCTTGTCTTTTGTAAATATACCATTCTCCCAATCCCCTCTACAGTCCTGTGGGAACTAGGGCCTAAATTTTTTTATTCTTACTGATTTTTAAGGCATTGTTGCAGTTGTCGGTCTCTGTCGCAAAAATACCCTCTAGAATCAGTTCAATAACATTGCCGTGTACATAAAGCTTGGAAAAGTCAACACTTATAGGCTTTTCACACAAAGTCCTAAAATCGGTTATGGCCGAAAACCTACATCGAAAACTCAAGTTTTCCCATACATTTTTGGTAAACCACAATTTTTATATAAAAACCTCTCGAAAACTAAAAGCAATTTAAAATTGAACTAAACAAACAAACTTTTCGAAACATTCAGCGCTCAAATTCATGAAAACAAAACAGCTGATGCCTGCTGTCAAAACAAATATTTCATTTTGAAATAAATTTGGTAAGTTATATGATTCATACAATTTCCTTACAAAATAAGAATTATTGTTTTTTTACAGATTATGGAAGAGAAAAAGAGGAAACTTTGGGGAAACTGGGGAAGCTGCGTGGCAAGCCGAGTGACTATTTGCTGCACTGGCAGTTCTTTTATGATCCAGAGTGTCAAACGCTCTTTGTTAAGTGAAGAACTGGAATTCACTATGGCTACTGACACTATGGCGTGACGACCCCAAGGAGAAGGAAGACTTGATTAAAGTTCGTAATAACGTTTCCAAGGAATGTGTCTTCGAACTCGTCACCACAAATATGTTCGACGCACCTGTCCCAAGAACATCAGTTGAAACTCTTTTTTGAGACGAGCTAGTGTTACGTTAAAATCAATTTGAATGGGTTAAAATTCATTATATTTTCACAAATAATTTGAGAAAAACAAAACTTTTTACTCAATACAAAATTTGAGAACCGGTGTTAAATGAATTTAAATGTCAAATGAAAACGTATTAATGTTGGGTGTGAACGATTTTCGAAAACCGAAAACCCGGTTTTGGGTTTGGTGTGAAAGGTCTATTAATCAATCGATAAAAAATAGGTCATTCAACTGCTGAATACGTTCACAACATCATCTTCAATTAAAGGCCCAGTTTTTACCAAATGCTAATGCATAAGTAAAAAGTAATTCAAGCCTTCTCAAACCCGTTCTTTATTGTTTGTTTTCCAGTTTGGGATCTAGAATGACTCTCAGAAATTTCGCAATGGAAGATAAGGACAGGGATTGAAGTGTGGTTCTTAGTGACATTTAACCCTGGCGTACACTTAGCAATATGAAGTCATAAGGGACTTAAAAGTTAAGCTAGTCGGCAGGTTCAGGCGACATAAGGGACTTAAAAGTAAGGCAAGTTTCTAGTATTTGATTGGCCAGCTGCCAAAAATTTGCCTTCCAATTAACGCAACTTCATTGGAAAGTTCACTGGAAAGTTAGTCAAGAAAAATCTCCCTTAATATTAAGTTAAGTCTACTTCTGTCAAAAAGACAGTTTATTATGTCTTTTCCTTCAACTGAAAGCTGAACTTTGTTGGTTATGATTTATTTATTTCCTGCACAGCTTTATTTAATGTTTTGTGTAAAAAGGTCCCTTGTCAATATGGAAAAGAAATAAGTAAAATTTCTTTACAATACAAAATACAAATCGTAATGGACTTGTAGTTTGCCTTTTGAATGTTTTATAGTCAATAATGTTTTTGTTAGTATTTGTACTATGAACTTAAAATTAAGAAGTAGAGGTTTGCGAAATAAAGTTCGAAATTTGAAATCCATGACACTTGGAAAACTAAATATTTGCCTTGGTGAAAATTCACGTTCAAAGGATGAAGTCTGTAAAAAAATTGTCTTCTTATTGGGGCATTTTTATTAGAAAATTGTCCGGAAAGTTATATTTGATGTTTTTCCTTATGAACTTGAGAATTTTAAATACGTAAAAGACAAAAATATTATTTAAATCAAATTCCATAGGTATAACTGGGAAGATAATTTCAAGACATTAGTTTTTAAATATGATTTGCAGCTATCGTCCGCGGCGGGGTGGTTGCTAGAAGTTGCATATATAGTCAACTTAAAAAGTGTAAGTTTTTACTACTTTGTTTGATAAATCTAGTAAAACGGCGTTCATTGTGGTTTATTCAAAACACATTGGCTTTCAATCCTTCAAGAGCTGATGGTTTGTTGGCATAACAAACCATAGTGTCGCCATTTCTCTATTTTTCCATCTTATTGAAACAAAATGTCATTCATGTCCATAGATACATTTTTGGTAAAAATAAAACAGCCAGAAATCAGCTTGATATCGCTTGCCATTTACCAAACGGTATGCAATTCCTTCGTAATTTTGAATAAAAATAAAGTTTGATGATGCCTTCAGCGTGTAAACCGCACCAACCACTCAGTTTAAATGTTTGTATTCTTGAAGCATTAGTGGTGCATTGAGAATTGTCTTCCCTCCATATGCAGCAATTTTGTTTACTAACAAAGCCAAAGTATTCCACAACTTGGAAGCATTAGTCTGACTTAAGACTATTCATGATAAATTGCCATATTGTATAAGGTTTTCCATGAGCAAGAAAAAAATCAATTCATTCTTGATCTAGATCTGTCAAAACATAAATTTCCCCTGTTTTTGCATTTTTGGTCTGCAGATCTGAATTTTTCGGCAGGTACTAATAAAGTTTTTAAGAAATGTTTTGACTGGGAATTTGACTGCTCTTCCGCACTTTTTAATACAAACACAAACTTAAACTAATACAATGACAAAAAAAATTCTAGTCCTAGTTCATGCGCCCCGAAAAATTTAAAAAAAAATCTGAATTTACCTATACAAAATTCCTGTAATGAAGGAAAATGTCAAACCATTTTGAAATTTACAAAAATGCACTTGACTGCACATAGATTCTCTTATGTCTCCTGAGAGTCTGAGACTTCTCAATTTTAAATGACAGTATTTCCCGTCTTTGGACATTGAAAACCTAAAGCATCTTGCATATGAACTATGAATTGTGAACTATGGATGTCCGCATATTTTGACTTTTCTTTCACATGAACTTTATTTCCATTCGCAGACAGCGACGGATTTTCAATTTATAATAACCCTTTTCAACTAACAAAACCAAGAGTCAACAAACAAAACCAAGAGTTAAAAGAGTGGTATAATTTTGAGGATAAGTTGAGCGCGAACAATTTATTCGTCGCAGTGTGGATGGTATGTGGAACGCGAACAGATTTTGACAGTTCGTAGCGACCTCAGTGAAATTCGTTACTACCAAATAGTTTTTACAAAATGTTCTTATTTTAGAGAACAAAACATACATTTTATTATCCTAACATAAGTGCCAATTAATTTCTTATAATTTAAGTAAATGTGTTTTTGTATGAAATTGACTTTTTAAAATGTCTTAAATCACGTTTGTTCGTCCATTTGTTATTCGCTCTCATGTGTAAGGCCCTTAAATAATGTTCGCGAATTTCCCACGGTATTAATCGGACCTAATTGGTATTGGGAACAAATGTCCATGGGAAATTTGGTTGTCATTGCTTTGGATTAGTGTTCAGGAAAAAATTATTTTAAAAAAGATTCAACAAACCAGAAAATTGAAGTTGATAAATGTTCATTAAAACCCTTTTTGACATTTATTTAAAATTTTAATTCAAATGATGTTTGCTTAATTTTTAAATTTGGAGTCTTTATGTTTTCAAAGTGTAACAGATTTCATACAAATTTCTCGACATTGCTGTCAAAGTTCTGAGAATAAAATTTCAATATTTCAAGTATTCAGATTTTTAAGTAGATATATGTATGTGTCCATCGCACAATTAATAAAGGGAGAAAAGAAATAAAACGGAACTTTAAACGAGAATGAACATAGTAGTTCTCCTGCTCTGTCAAACCGATTGAGAACATTCTCACAAATCTTTGAAATATAAACTGGTCAAATTTTTTGACATCTATGCATGTACTATTTTGTTCCAAATGTAACTTGAAGTTTTGAAGTCATTAGCATAATTCGATACAAAAAATCAATTCCAAAACATTTTGAAAATATTTCTAAAACGAGAAGTTTGTTTTCTCTAATTTCGAAATTTGCTACTCTCCAAACGTCACTTGTAATTAACCTTATTTTGTATTAAAGAACAAATCCAGCCTCGTAGTATAAGAGAGAACAATTCCAAACATTTGCAGACATTTATCATATCGAACTCGGCTAGATGGAGTTTTGAGTAAACAGTTTATAGACTTTTGCATACATGCAGAGCTTAAGTTTTGTAAGTTGTATCATCTGATTTATGTTTCCCCAAGTTCCACGAGTGTCGTGTCGTGTATATTATATGAGTATCGTCTTTGTCCGGAGAGTTTCCTTATTTATTACTCAACCTCCCTTCCCGGGAGGAAGATTGGTAAGGCAAGTAAGTGGGTGCGATGTCCTTTTCACTATCAGACTCTCTGTTGTTTCTCCTTTCTGTCAACTTAAGGGCTCGCAACGATTACCAGAAGTCTAGATTCTGGGAATGGCAATTTGAAAATAGAAATTAGCTGCAGAGTGATATAGTGTGCTATAGTTTGCAGTTTGGGCAGAACTAGAAGATATACTATATGCAAAGGGTGTTTTTTAAGGTTTATACATTTTGAAATGGAATAAAACTTATCTTCTGTCATAAGATTTTAATAAGATTTCTGGCATAGACTCTGACGTAGCCTAATCTTTAAGCCCAATTTTCTATGGCTTTTTCCAACATTTGTATCTTATTGGTGTAGAGTAGCAACCATCACTTTTTCCCATAGTAAATCGGCTTGGTGTTAAATCGCACTATCCTGGAGACCAATTTGAGGGTCCGTCACGTCAAACTGTGTTAATAAGTTAATAAACGTTTCCTTTAATAAATCAACGAGCACAGTTCCGCCATCTTGTTGAAACCAGAGCTGATGCAAAACAAATAGTCAATTTTTGTGGGTATGTAACAGTGTTTAAACATAAACTTGAGAATTGTCATCACATCAAATATGACAGTTTACTTTTTTGACGTTTTCGTTTTACACATAAAGTATTTCTAACAGAATCATTATTATCAAAATATATTTACACAATTTGAAAGTGTTCTTTTGGCTTCAGTCAATTCATTCTAAAATGTCAAACCAAAATAAAAGTAAATCACTTGACAGCTGTCAAAACGGCCACCCTAGTTAAAATAGTGTTGCCAACTTAAAGTTGTATTTATCTTCAAAGAAAAAAAGCACCCGTTACATGTGAGGACATAAGGAGGAGCTGGTTAATGGTTAACTTCATCTCGTCTAACTTCTGGCTTGTCAGAGGATTCGGAATGAGGGAGTGAGGAGATAAATTACGTTGTGGCAGTGTGGTGAGGTTTAGTCACTTTTGGTTGTTTAGCTGGTGGCACACAAGATGAATGAATGTCGTCGTCGCTTAATGTGCCATTCACACACAACAACCAACGCAGCAGCTCACAGAGCCCATTTAGCTAGTCTTTAACCCATAAAGAGGATGAATTTAACTGCATGAATGGCAAGAGACGTCACAGACGTGAGTCGAGTCGAGTTCGAGTCGGAACCCTAAGCACATTATTCACTTTTTCTTGGGTACTCTATTGGTTGGCAGAATCTATAAAGCAGTGCGTTTTCTAAGCTTATTTTTTTTCTCTCCAAGTAGCACCATTTTATGCCCCAAGCAGGAACAAGGATGAGATTCCTGGCTGACGTCAACCGACGACGATGTCGACAACGCTGAAGAACACTGTTTTATCATCAGAGCAGTGACAGCGTCTGTCGTATTTTGTATATAGTTTTGGTGGTTAAGTGCGGAGCTTTGTTTGATGCACAATGTCTTCCTCGTTTTCACATGTTTCGTCTTCAGTCTTCAGTTTTGTCTTGAGTTTTGAAGAGTTTTATTTTTTATTTTTGGGGTTAAGGTGACGCTGATGGAGGAGATAGCTGCGGTGGTGGTAAGACACTTTGGTTCGTTATTGTGATGTGATATGTGACAAAGAAGAACTTGAGAGTGGACTTTTAAGTGAGTTTTTATTATGCTTTTATTTCTCTTGAAAAGCCTCCATCGACTTATCATCGTCGTTTTGCCTCCAGACTGAGTTATTTCTTCCCGGGAATAATATTCTTTTGAAGAAATAAAAATACATAAATTGCCTGCTCCAACATCTGTCATCGAGTGATAAATCACAACATCACCCTCGCTCCATGTGTCAGAAGTTCAGGTGATAAAGGTTTTCTTAAGTCTGTAACCTCAACCTCGCCTTTGGAATATAGACAAAGTGTAGGACATATACATACATCCATCAGGGAGGGTTGTTCATGGAGGGAAGAAAAAAAGAAAAGAACTCATTATTCTAATTTTGGCATATAAATTAGCGATGCGGATGAATTTAATAATCAAACGAGTGCGTTGTATATGATGTTAGAATACACATAATTCAATGCCCAAAACGAGTCAAAGAGCGACGAGCAGGTTCGACGAACGAACGAATGAACGATTTAATTAAATTCCTCACAGAAAATTGGTGAAATCTTGTAGTTTGCCTCCATCGCATATCAAACCAATAAATATTTCATTGTGGTATGTAGAATTTCAAATACTGGAGTTTTTGGGGGTTCAGTTCAACACAATTTGTGTTGTGTCTATATTTCGACGAGAAGGCATTTTTTGTCGTGCTTCTCACTTTTCCCATTGTCGTTTCTTTTTTTTTGATGAATCAAGGACTTTTTTTATTTTCGAAATATTATTTAGAATTTTTTTAAGAAAGTACATTTATAAACGGTGTTTGTTGTATCCATAGGCTGAGTGGAATAATTATTGCAAACATATTCTAGTGAATTCAATACTTTATTAATAATTAAGTTAAGTTTTAATTCAATAGTTGAATTAAGTTAAGGGTAGATAAATTATATGAGATCGTACAATTCAATATCAATTATATATTTTATAGCGACTTGCTTGAAGAGCGAATGAAGCAAGAATGAAATAAAAAGAATGCGCTGGATAATGAAATGGCACAGAGTTGTCAAAATGACTTATAGGCCTGTTCGGCAATCTGACCGGTTTCAGTTCTGAGTAGGTTTGTTTTTTAATATGTGACAGTGTTCTTTTGTGTTTTTTTTTTTCTTTTAACAATATCACTATTAAATCCATTAATAGTGCCGCCATCATCGGTTAATCAGGTTGAAAGATCTGCCATTCCATTCAGCCTTCGCCTGAAGTTTACGAGTTCAGCCATAGGAATTCAATGCATGCTATCACAATGTAGCTTTGACCTCACGTTTTGTTTGACAATCGTAAGGAAAGGAACGTAATGTGACTCCAAACGGAAGCTCTAGTTCAATTTTCTGAACATTTTTGTCGTCTGACATTCAACTTTTGAAATTTCAGTGTGCGTGAAGTTCATAGTGTACTTCGTCCATATTACGAAGACAATTCTTAATACTTTAACTATACCACTATTAAATCCATTAATAATGGCGCTATCATTGGTAAATCCATTAATGGTAAATAGGTATTGAAGAGCACTATCGAACAGATTGATTACATTTGGTTGCAAGAAAATGGCGTCACTTATCATACAGCCATTTGAAAACATTAACTTGAAAGTTAAAACTGCCGTCGAGGCAAAAATCTTAGTGGTCCCATTAGTTACGAGGAACTGATAAATCCTCTGACTCCTGAAAAAATATCTGACATAAGATATGTGCTCTGAGCAAATGCTCTGAAGCGTGTTTGAGAGTTGTAAGGCTAGAACTTAGTTTTGGCGAAGACTATAGTTGAATATGTCAGAATAGCTCTTTTCCTCAAAATATTCTCTGACATTTGGAATATATCTTTATATAAATTTCCCTCCACTGAAAATCGAATGTAATGACAGCCAAATTTCCCCGGGAAATTTGTTTTCGATACCAAATAATTCCAAAAGAAACTATTGAGTATCATTTTTGTTCTCCATGCTTGTCTTAAGGGATTTCCCTAAGAGGAATTTGAGGAAAATTTAAGATTTATATCAAGGAACAAAAATACTAGTAAATCGACTAGAAAATAAGAAATTGTTGGAAACACAAAGACTGAATGAAATCCGGTATCATTCTTCCCCACAAAAAGTCACTTAGTTAGAAGCTGCTCATCACCAGCGCAAAGATAAATCAGACAGTGTTTAAAACCTTTTTAAAGTCTGTTACGTTAAGTTAAAAAATAAATTGGTCCAAGAATAAATTCCTGCCGCATTCCACTTAGGTAGGTAGTTTGGAGTGGCTGTCCAGATATCATTGACGTAGACCTCAAGGGTCCATTGTGATACCACTAATGAGGTTACTCATGGGAGAGTAATGAATTTAAACAAACCATTTTGTACTTTTAATAAAGTTAGAGAGACGTTTTGTGTCAATCGTTGCCAGTTCACTGGTGTTATCGAAGAAGGGATTACCGAGGAAGTTATTCCTTCTAATGGAGAGTGCTGGATATGTACATAGAAGGTGTTGGACCGTTTCCTCTTCGTCCATGCAGCTTCTACAGAAGTCATTTGTGTAGACCCCTAGCCTCAGAGCGTGTCTTCCTATGAGGCAGTGTCCCGTTATTACTCCAATTGTAGAGCTTATACTTTGTCTGCTCAGTGATATCAAGCCTTTTGACCGTTTTAAGTCAAAACTTGGCCATATTTGCTTGGTTGCTAGGCAGGTGGTAATTTGTGACCATCTAGCATTTGTTGTTTCTAGAGCATATTGCTTGAGAAGATATTTGCATGTAGCAAGTGGTGTTCCTAAGTTATGTTTTTGTCTAACATGAGGCAGAAGTGTTCCGTTTTTGGCGAGCTCATCGGCTTTACGATTTCCCGGAATGTCTCTGTGGCCCGGCACCCAAATGAGGTGAATGTTAAACTGTTCCGTCATCTCGTTCAGAGATGATTGACAATCGTGGACTGTTTGAGCGGCTTGGCTGTCTGAGAAGATTCGTATATCCTTACGTTTTCTTTGAGCCAGGATAGCTTCTTTAATCGCCATTAATTCGGCCTGGAATACACTACATTGAGTGGGAAGTCTATAGGATAGACTGAGATTCAGTTCTTCTAAATAGATACCACTTCCAACTCCGTGATCGGTCTTTAAACTGTCAGTATAGAAGTGTACCGCATCGTCTTCCAGGGGCCTCTCTTCTTCCCAGGAGGATCTTGAAGGGATGGACACATGAAAGCTTTTACCGAATACCATTTTTGGGGTGGTATAGTCTAAGCGATCTGGGATAGATCTGAAACTGTCTAGAATAGTAGTATGTCCAGTATTGTTACTGGTCCATTGAGAGGTGGCTCTAAGCCTTACACATGAGTTGGCAGCCACCTTTTTGTAGAAGATGTCAAGTGGTGTTAGGTTTAAAAGCACTTCCAGTGCTGCGGTTGGTGTTGAGCGAAGTGCTCCTGTGATGCACATACCTGCTGACCGCTGGACTTTGATGAGCTTATTCCACTTAAAACAAGGAAAAAGATTAACTAATAAATTGCTTGAATGTATATGTTTGGGGGCCTGCTTTATATTTTGAATCACTTCCACAACTTTTTTATTTATAAAGTACAGGCACTCCAAGGGTATATTAATACCCTTAACACATTTACGGTTAAACACAGTGCGAGTATTAGGAAAATAGGGAAGGATGAAAGAGGAGATACCGGTGTATATTGGTCTTAAAATTTTGAATATTGAAATGGGAGGGGAATACAGAGTTGGATAAAGCATTCCACAATTTCAATGAGTGGTTAAAAAAAAAGAATAACGCAAAGAAAAACAATTATTTTATAATTTTTGAAAATCTTCAGTTGACCGATTTTCCTTTTAACTTTTATTTATGTAATTAAATGTGGCTGTCCGTTATGGAGAAGGACACACGTAGGCCAGTTTAATGGCCCATTATGATAACACAGGAATCTTAAGGTTTTTTTTCCTAAGCTCAATGAAACCAGTTAGAGTCCCTAGCTAAAAGTGAGAGACTGAGTATGTTAATATGATTGAAATCAAGGTGATCAATAAAATTGAAATGAAATTGATATCAAAATGATATCGAAATACAACGAGTCTCCAAGTCTTATTGATTAAAGTGGGCGCCAGGAAACTTTTTACTGGAAGTTTACCAAAACCAGAAGATGAAAAATTAGTCTTCAAACAGAGTTATGAAATAAAAGAGTGGTTTTATTTTCCAGATGGGAAATTAAAATTATCTTTTATTGCCTGGAAAACCTTGGCCGAAGCCGGGATTAAAACCAGGATCTTTTGTAACAACGAAATTACAAATAGAGATTTTGAGAAAAAAATGTATGAAGAATATCAAGTATGAAAATTATTAATTTTTTAACAAATTGGGAAAAAAAAAATCACTCCAAGAAAATTTTCGACAAAAGACAAAGAAATCAAACGGTTAAACACTTCCTGTAGTACCGGGAAACAGACTTTTGATGCGAAGGTCACTATACTTAGCTTCTTTTGACTTTCTCCAACAGCTACCGTAGTCCTTCCTCAACAACTTTCCTCACAGCAGAACAAAATCTTCAATTCACTGAAACTTAAAAAACTATCGTACAAAAATTACGTCTTTTTCAAAAAAAAATCCTTTACACAATTTTCGGTAATCTTCTAATCGCTTTGGACGCAATCCAAAAAGTAGACATCATCATGGCGAGCTTGACCCTTCCGGCTACTTGCTCTCACGCAATCCTCTCGGATCTCTTGCGTGGTGATCGATCTGTCTCGGTCCCGCAACTTCCTCCATCCATAAGATTGGGCTGTGCGACCGAAGCTAGGTATCTTTTATCGCACACGATCTCTTTGAAGAGGTGATCACCCTGTAGCTCTGTGAGTGAGTTCAGTTCTTTACTTTCGAACCCATTCCAGCCAAGACTTTTTTGGTTGAGAAAAAAATACTTATGTCGTGTTGAAGAAAGTCGGTAGCCAAGCCTATAATTAAAATGAAAGTTATCAAAATATTCTTGGGGTGATTTTCTATCGTTAATACTTTATGATGGGCTCTAGGCCATACTAAGTTACAGATGGTGTGACTTTCCTACACACATTGTTGGGCATGGGTATCGTCTTCATCCCTTGATGATCTTGTTCAACCAATACGTGGGACAACCGTCACACAGTTCGTTGGTGTGGAATACTGCCGCACATTTTGGTGAGACCTGTTAAATTTGCTTTCCCAAAATGCTAGGAGAGCAGGTCACTGGCTGATGGTCCAGGTTTCTACTAAACTCTTCTAGAATTTTGGAGCCGCAGTAAGAATTTGTTAAGGGTGGTTAGCAACAAGGGAGGTGAAACTTGTTGTGGTAAAATTTACCGCAACAATATCGAGAAGTGCTAGGTTGAATGGGGTACACAGTGCCCCACATGGGGTCGTGCAAATTGATCCGCTTATGTATGTATACAAGCTGAACTTTGGACTTTACTTAATTTGTCGCAGTCTATGAAATAAATTACTTGGCGAAACAGTCCGTAGGGAACCAGGCCCTAGTGACTAACAACTCTCAACCAATTCTGTGTGCGAGTAATTGCAGGGATGGAGTTGACCTAAAGTTTATATACCGAATCCGAACAGCTAATTTGAGAAAGCACTGTTTCATGACAAGAATTACGCTTGGAGAATTTGTCAATTCCTCGCAAGAGGCAGTACCCGTGAAGAAAACTTTAGGTGGCATAGGCAGGGATCGAACCCAAAACCTCTTGCATGGCAGTCCAACACACTAACCATCATGCTACGGGTACTACTTCGCAGTTTATAGCTTCTTCTAAAGCAGTCCGCCATACTGCTACTGCTACTTACTTACTTGAGGTGGCGCTACAGTCTTGTGTGAACTAGGACCTCATCCAGCTCGGTCGCTAGCCAGATGTCACCAGTTTCGAGCCCCAAGTTGGGTGAGGTCACTTTCTACTTGTGTGCGCCACTTGATCCGCGGTCTTCCTGTACTGCGCTGTACTGTAGTTGTGAATTCGAAGACTTTTCGGGCCGGAGCATTGGTTCCTCCCCCATCTTTGTATACCGGACCGGAGATCACACGAAGAACTTTTGTCTCGAAACGACCCAAGGAGCTTTCATCCGCTTTTGTCATAGTCCATGCTTCTGCACCGTATAGGGAGACGGGAATGATGAAGAAACAGCGGTTAGCAAGAGTTATTTTTCGTTTAATCTCAGCGCTGGTGTTGTTTTCTGCGTTCATAGTGGAGCCTAGGTAGACGAAGTCCTGAACTACCTCAAAGCTACGTCTGTCGATGTTGACGTTTTGACCGGTGTTGTAAGCCCTTTCTTAACAATACTTTTACACCGTACATTAAAATTAGTCAGATTGACGATGTGTATAACCATCGGGGTTGCAAGCCGCATTTATTACCAATTGATTTTTCGAAGAAAAGAGAGCTACAGAAGCTTTTTTGACTCTTAGACTCTTAATTTTATCAAAAAGTGGATTGACTGTCATACAAAAAGTAACAAATACTTTTAGTTCTCTACAAGCTATTCCGATTGAGAAACCCAATTTAACCTTACCAACAAGTAAAACAAGGTTTATGAATTATGGTTATGCTCGTAATAACATTGAAAGACAACAAAAAAACTATCCTTTCAGTATTTATATTTTTATGTGTATATCTACCTTCCTATTCAAATCACATTGCACCACATATCCTTCATGTTTTTGTCATTTTGTTTTTATTTTTGAAAAGTTAATACCCTTTTTACTTAGTCACAGCTCGCCCAAGGACTAAACATAGAAACAAAAATTCTAATTTCATTTCCACCGGAAGAACACCAGGGCACAGCCCTCATCATGTGTCATTAACGCCAGAACAAAAAACAGTTTATACCATACGAATACGAGTAGATGCCGCCAACCCCCTTTAGCAGATTCATCTACACAGGACTTCACCCAATAAAATAAACGGTCAGACTGATGTAAAGCTGTGTAAAGTGCTATCCAGAGAATCCCTTAAAGCATGGCTAACACAGAAAACATGCTTCGCCTGGCAATCAGTTCATCGATTATAATGCCACACATCCAAAAGAAAAAAAAAACATGGAAAAGAGTTTTTGAAATTGATTACTAGAGCATAATTAAAATGTTTCGATTATTCGTGCATACTGTCAGCGGTAAGTGGTCAATGGACCCCAGCGCATGTATTGTTGTATAAAAGAGCTTAAAAAAGCTAAAAAATAAATAAAAAAAGCGAAAAGAAATTGTCATTTTGTTGGCTTTGTAGCAATGTTTTTATTGCCGTCATCCACCCTCGATAACCACTATGACTACCACCAGCGCCCTCCCTCGTTTTACCAAAGAGACAGATCATCCTTTTGTTATTTGTTACATTCTGTTTGCTCTGCAACTCACTGTACTATGACACTATACTATATATGTACAGGGTGAGTCAATCGTTTCTTCTCGATTTGAACAAAAAAAACAAAGACATAAATCTCCTGGCTTTATTTTTGTTTCTTTTCTTTTTTAAGAAATTTATGACAGGTGTTTTTATTTGTATGGAACTTAAAGATGGCAACACCGTTTAAATTAACGACCATTTAGCTGTCAAATGATTTATTTTAAGTTTGGTTTGACATTTCAATACTAAAAGATTGACGCCAGAATAACACACTTCCAAATTATGCAAATTTATTTCTAAAACCATGGATCTGTATGAAGTACGTATCGGACTCTATGTTTACTTTACTGTCAATTAGGCTGAAGGAATCAAACAGCTGGTTGTCAAAACCTTACGGTCACAGCAACACTACGAAATTAATTCCCTCAGATATTATCTCGGTAGACACTGACTACTGCACTTCTACTTTGAGCCTTAGTGAGGGTTTTAAGGTTATTTTTCCATCCAGAGAAGATTGGGAGGATGACATTGTGTCGATAGGTTTCGACACAACCATCTTTACTGACGGCTCAAAGATGGAGTGCGAAGTTGGTTCTGGGATCTTTTTTGTCCCTAAATGTAGCTAAATCCTTTAGGCTTCCTGACTTGCTAGCGTTTTTCAGGCTGAACTGCTGGGAAGCATGTAAAATACTTAAACAAAGCCCAAACCAAAACCGAAATGCGGTTATCTTCACAGACAGTCAGGCAGCTGTCAAAGCCATTAGCTCGGCCACATCCTCATTTAAATTGGTCCATCAATGTCGCGATGAGCTTGCGAACCTGAATATTAACCTACGTGTCACATTGATCTGGGTTCCAGGCCATAGTGGTATCGTGGGAAATGAACGGGCTGACGAGCTAGCCAGGCAAGGATCGGCCCTTCATTATAGCTCACTTGCGAAAATAGTTAACATTCCTCTTGGTGCTATGAAGGGTAAAATCTTTTCTATCTACCAAACTGAATCAAACCGAAGGTGGAGCAATTTACCCAACTGCATTATATCTGGGAAGATATGGCCCACCTATAATAAAACAGGCCAAGGCAAGACATAACCAGGATTGTTGCGGTTTGTACCGAACATTGGCCTATAGGAGTTCATGCAGAGAAGTTGGGTATCTCTTACAACACCTTTTGCCGTATTTGTAGTGACCAAAGAGAAAGTAAAAATATAGCCATGGCACAAAATGTCATTCAGCTCGTGCCACAATTTTGATTAATTGAAGAAAACGTTTGGTAACCGCATAGATTTAGGTTATGTTCAATGCCGTGAGATTAATGGGTGAATCACAAACACGCTTCAGCTTTGGCTTCGTCTGCGTTACAATGGACCTGCTTCGAGGTTGCTTTGAATGACATTTCTATTATTATATCCCTTCAAAGAGCAAATATTTTGTTTCTTGACATTTTTTTGCAGCTGTTGAGCTGTTTAGAGCTTCCGTGTGGAGTCACATTGCGTTACATTACGTTTTTTTCCTAACGATTGTCAAACGAAACGTGAGGTCGAAGCTATATTGTGATAACATGCATTGAATTTCCATGGCTGAAATCGTCAGGTGAAGCCGAAGCTGAAGCGTGTTTGGGATTCAGCCATAAACGCCGCCGTTTGACTTACTTCCATTAGGTATTTGAAGCGGCTAATCTTTGCCGATTAACCCGAAACGATTGTCCACTTGGATGACAACTTATATACCGATATACTTGGGAAATTTACTAAATGAACTACAACGTTAAAGAGGACCAAACTAATTCATTTTTATCTTGAAATTAATCACTCGATTATTTTAAACTAAAGATCTAATTGCCACCCTTATTTTAATGGGCAAAATTCATCCTCTGTGTACGTGATTACGGCATTGCTGGCACGATTTTGTTAACCAAGAGCTGAAGTTGATTTTGCTGGAACACCTAAATAGCCTCGAACTGTACAAATCGATGAATGAATTGAAAAATATGCCTATAATTATTGTTGTGGATTGATCAAAAACTATTTGGTGTGCAAAAAGAAAAAAATTACAACCGAATTATAACTTATTCCACAATACACAATCCTTTGCAATGGCGCTATTTAGCAACCGAATTACTTCCAAATCGAGCGCTTTCCGCAATTTTATCGTAAGCGATATTTTCAATGAAAAAGAAAACTTAATTATTGAAATTTTTTAGTAACACATGAAGCCTATCAAGATTAAGCTTAAGTATTTACAATTAATGATTTCTAATACAGACTTAAGTTATAAGTTCTTTCAAGGATTAGCAGTAAGCATTTTATTCGTCGTTTACGATAAAATTTATTTGGCCCTTAGGATTTAATTATCCTCCACGTTTTCCTTCTTTACTGCAGAAAAACTTTTGTCTATGGACTTTTTTGAGGGTCGAAGCGTTAAAGAGAGTGTTCGTGCTAAATACAAGCGCTCAGCCCGTGTTATCTAAAACGCAGGAAGCTCATTTTAGCGACATTTATTACATATAAAAATTGATTATAAACAAAATAAACCCATAGCAGTTATAAACCACTTTTAATTATCAAGTAACTCTTGGTTCACCCTGTATACGAATATAGGTTATTCAGGCCAACAAAACTGACTCGACTCCAACCATCGCCAGCGCCATCCAGCGTCCAGCCCGAAGCTATAGCAGAAGCTTGTACATGTTTACACTCTATGGTATTGCCAGTTATTATTGTTTTTTTTTTATTTTTTTTTCTCGCTCTTCGGCCATTTTAAATGCCCCCAACAACACCCAAAGGGCAAACCAATTTCAATTTTATACAAAATCCCGAAATGCTTTTAAAAGTGCTATAAATTTTATATCAGCAATTTTTATTATTATATTTCTAAAATGAAGTAGTAATATCCTTATTGTAGAGTGTAGAGATTATAACTGCACATTATAGGTTCTATGCAATATTGCATCTGAAATGTAGGGCATAAGGGGGTATGTGTATATTATTTGCATAACTAACTTACCGACACCATCCGCCAACCGGATGGGAGGGTTATTTTTTGAAACATCAGGATTTAAAAGTAATTATTTTATGATTAAAATTTTGTTATTAGGTTTGTGGTTAGTCCTTTAGAAAAATAGAGATTTTCCAACCACAAATTTCAATTGTTATTTATTTAAAATAATATTTTAAATTTCAAATTCATTTAATATATAAAATTTCTCTTCGTTTACTTTCTTTTTTTCATGAATCGTACAATAAATTTAATTTTTTTGATATTTTTGTAGTTAGAAAGTGAAAAGCAGTCGGGTTTTATTTTTGGGTCCTGGATATTTGTTATATTTTATTAATTTGATAGGTGCTCTGATTTTAAATAAATGAATACAAAAAAATATATCAATGAAAGATTATGGATCGTTAAATTACCAAGGGATTAAAGTTTTAGTTCAGGAAAATTAAACATTTATGTACTTTGAACAAATACAAGTAATTTGAATTTTGGTGGGGAGCTTCCTACAAAAGTCCTGTTTAATCGAAAAAAAAACAAACCTTTTATGAAAAATTCAATTAAATCATGTGGATGATAATCCTTGACATTTCGAAATAATCGGAAAACTGACTGGGCTCCACTCAAAAACATACTACAAAGTTCAATAAAACCGGGACTTTTTAGTCCTTCCTCTAACGCTAGTGAACTTGATAATAAAATTAATGACTTCACCTTAGCTATGAATAGATCGTTAGATATTCCCTGTCCACTTATACTTATAAGAGAAAAGAGGAAGCCACAATGGTGGGCCTCAAAGCTCAACTCGCTCAGAAGAGGACGTATGAAACTCTTTAAATGAGCCAAAGCCGCAAGACTTACAAAGAATCCCTAAGAAGTTATAAGATGGCACTAAGGATATTTAAGCTATCTTTTTGACGGTCTTTCTGTTGCACTATAGAAAAAACTTTCAGAAAACCCTATTGGTAATAAATGGGGCTTACAACTCCGAACTACGAATTGGTCATATACATCGGACCGATTTTAATGTACGGTGTAGCTGTATGGTGGATTGCTTTAGAAAAAGCTATAAACCGCGACAAACTAAATAATGTCCCACGTTGCCTACATATAAGTGAATCGCTTCGCACAACAAGGTCAGCGGTCAGTGGGTTAACTACAGCATTGGCCACTCCGTAATTCTTAAGTATTTAGAATCAATTCCATAAAGCAAACAGACTACATTATGCTTTAACTGCAATTCGACAGAAACTTCCAGATGTCTATGCCTTCCAGATCTTTCTGAGAGGAAAATGCATTCCTGTAAGACGAGTCAATCCACTTTTACACAGATGAATCACAAACAAGCTTCACCTTCCGCTTTGTCTGCGTTACGGTACCTGCTTCGAGGTTGTTTTGAATGACATTTGTATTATTTCATCCCTCCAAAGAGCAAATATTTTGTTTGTTGACATTTTTGTACAGCTGTTGAGCTGTCATACAAAGCAAATGTTCAGATAATTGAACTAGAGCTTCCGTTTGGAGTCACATTACGTTCTTTTCAAACGAAACGTGAGGTCGAAGCTCAATTGTGATACCATGTTTTGAATTCCTATGGCTGAACTCGTAAACGTAAGGTGAAGCGTGTTTGCGATTCAGCCACAAGACTTTCATTCCACCTTCCCAATTATTGTAGCGTGTTCCAAGCAGAACTTTTAGCTATAAAAGAAGTCTTGTCCTGGATTAAAAAAACGTGATATCAACATCTAATATCTGCATTTTTATAAGATAGTTAGGCCAATATCAAAAACTGACGTTTTAAGTGTAAGCTCGACTAAAAAAAAAACACTTTGCTTAAGCTAGAGTACTTAAAGATCTTGACGTTCAAACTCTACTGGCTTTCGTAGTATCCCTCCTATTGTTCTAAAGAGATGTTTTTCAACGCTGTCAAAGACCTCTCGTAAGCTTTTAGATCTGTCCTACTCTGCACGTCTCTTTCTGAGTAGATGGAAACCAGCTTTTATCCAGCCTCTTCACCCTCTAACTACGTCACTTCTTTCTAATGTCATTCCAACACTGATCAATTTTCAGCTTAAAAAATGTCTTGAAGAACGAAAGCTTCTTAATGACCGGCATAATTTCTCTGGTGATCTCATGCTTTATCACACCAAACAGTGGAAACAAATATTTAAATGGTTTTGAAGAAAGTAAGATTATTGTTACTTCAAAGGCAATACATTACATGCTATATAAATGATGATACATTACAGAGTAAAGACACAGCACCTTGAACGACTAACTAAGGTTCACAAAAAAAATATTTTAAAGAAATAACGAAAAATTAATTAATGGTATTTACAACACTAAACCTCTCTGGGATAAATTAAATAAAAAACAACATAAAAAACTCTTTGAAAAATCGGTGCCTCTAACTCAAAATCAACGTTTTACTTCTCGAAGATTTGGAAGGTTTATGAAAATAAACAATTGTAACGTTAGTCGATCAATATCTTTAGATTGAAACATTTGATGGGTCAATGTTTCAAATCTTCAGCTCTTTCCTTTGCATAAATATTTCATTAAACCATACACATCGACGACGTCTTATACGTTGACGCATTAAATGACGGCATGGATTTCGAAAATATACATTTCTTTGAAATCTTCAATTAAAAAATATTATTTTTTACATCCAAGCTTCACAAAATCAGACTCCAGACCGATATCGTCCGCTGTCGGAATCAGTGTATGAAGTCAAACGTCCGAGAAGGTCGTCCAAATTGTTCCGACCCGATATCGACCGATAATTCGGTTTAAGTGTATCCGAGCCGTAAGGCTATATAAGGTGATAACACACAAGACATTAATCCGAGACAGAAAGACAGAAGAGGAAGAACAACAGACAGAAAGAACACATGACAACAGCTCGTGGCAAATTTCAAGACGGTCCGCCATCTGTCTACTAAACGCGCTCACTGATGCTTGATTTCGGTGATCGATGGGAACTGAAGCTTTATCAGTAACTAGGCCGTTGTGCATTTGATAGAGTTTAGAATCGAGCTCTTTTATCGAAAATGCGTGCATTTCGTGCATTGATTAGAATATTTTCATTTTTGGGAAAGAATTTATATTTTGGACCGTTCAATTCAAGTAATATTGGATGGGTCCAAATCTGATATCAACTAAATAAATGATAATGTGCCCAGTGCTCTGTTTTGTTTCCGACCGTTTTCCTAATTTTTAGAACTGATCTTTTGTCCGAAACTTCTAACCCACTTAATTGTTTCGCTGATGACAGTACCCTCAGCTTTTCATTTTCTTGAGCACCGTCGTAATGTTTCACGTCTCTCATTATTTTATACCTATTTTCATTAACAATGTTTTAGTGAAATTGCCAATTACATTCCTCCTCCCAAACAATTTAACCGTAATACCCGTTCTTCTAGGAATGCCATCAGTTTACCTTTGAGTCCAATTCCGAACGTACTGTTAATTACATAAATTCTGTTTTTAGTCTCTTTACCAGAGTCAATATTTCAGCCTCATTACAATGTGCAGATATTCCAAACGAAGGTGCATTTCTTTCTCCTTTCTAATCCTATTGTCCCAGCCTAATAGCTCGTACTACATTTAATCATTAATCGTTTGTAATAGGAAACTGACTTCGTTCCTTCTTGTTTATATTGGTGTTCCTCCAGGGTCGATCTTTCGGCCTTTACTTTTTTTGGTGTTTATTTAAGATCGGCTTTTTTATTTGTCTTTCTGTCGATATCATATCTATGGTGACTATGTACGGTTATATATTAGTTTTCCTAAGAGCATGATTAAGAATGCAATAAAACTTAAATTTAATCCTGGAAATGTGAAAGCAAACAAATTTAAATAAGAAAACTTCAATTTTTTTTTTTCAATTTTGATTTTGAACTCCTAACTTCTCTACTACTACATAAATACCCTTCAAAATTTTATAGTCAAAACTACGGTAAGTCAAAACCTACCACGAATTAAAACAACCTTGGTACTCCTTCACTATACAAATTCAATCGAGTTTTAGCAATGTTTATGATAGTAAAGCTTTTCCTAAGATTGTAAGAACGCTAAACAAATGAGGCTATAAATCGTCCATAAAAGTAGATGCTCTAATTCTTGCTGAGTACTTTAAAAATCTTTTGAGTAGAGAGAACCTTAGACAAACAATTAACGAAATTACAAGCATCCACAATCATAGATCGTTGTAATGAAAACAAATCAAGGGAAAAAAGCAGCCTTCGATACCATTAATATAGAAAAGCCTAAGTTTACAAATTATCGAATCTAGGCGATAGGGTTAAAATACTTAATTTTTTTTTTTTTTTTTTTTTTTTTTATATCCGATGGAAATCTTCAAAAGACACCCGGTAAGAATCGGTACCGAGTAGTGTGGGACTCTTACCGCACTAAAACCACCGGTGAATCAGGACCAATCTATGAAAGATCGACAAATGATTTTTATTTCTTAATTTTTAAAATCGCATTGGGGGAAGTTTAAGGTTATAACACTTTCCCGTAGCTTTTAGCCCATCAGCTCATGAGGCTTGGTTCTTCTTAATCTCCGAACATTGTCTCGTACATTTAATACGGTCTCCATTTCAGAGTTAGTATGACTTTGCAGTCGCTGATTGTGTGATACAGCGTGTTTCTTAACCACTTCTGTAACCATTTCAATTTGAAGGTCACGATGTAGATCGCTATTTCTTATATACCAACGGGCATTTATTATTATACGAAGGACCTTGCTTTGGAATTTTTGGATGCATTTGTTTTCTTTGTACAGCCCCATAGTTGGATGCCATATGTCCAAACGGGTTTCAATACTTGCTTATATAACATTAGTTTGTTCTGGATAGATAGGTCAGAGTTCTTTCCTATTAACCAGTACATTTTTCTGTACTTCAAGTTTAGTTCTTCTCTTTTCTTTTTGATGTGTTCTTTCCATTTAAGCTTTGCATCCAAATTCATTCCAAGGTATTTGGCGGTATTGGAGTAAGGTACTTCTGTACTGTTTATAAAAATTGGAACATTGTTTATGTTTTTGTTTGTAAAGTTTATATGCGTCGATTTTGTTTCGTTTAATTTGATACGCCATTTGTGCGTCCAATCACTAACTTTATCGACTGCATTTTGCAATTTTTGTGTAGCCTTCGTAACGGATTTATCTGGCATCAATATTGCAGTATCATCAGCAAAGGTGGCCATGATAGCGTTGATGTCCACTGGAATATCCCTTGTATATAACAGATACAGGGTTGGTCCTAGGACACTTCCTTGTGGTACACCGGCTTCAATTTTCTTAAGTTCCGAGTAATTTTGGTCGTACCGTACTCTAAAGAGTCGGTTCGTAATGTAGGATTTCAGTATTTCGTAGTACTGCCTGGGGAAGTCCCTATGCAGTTTGTACTCAAGTCCCAAGTGCCAAACCTTGTCAAAAGCTTGAGCAACATCTAAGAATACAGACGAGCATACTTGTTTTTCTTCAAGTGCCTTTTCCACAACATCCGTAATTCGATGCACTTGGTCTATCGTGGAATGTTTATTTCTAAATCCAAACTGATGGCTCGGAATTAGTCTTCTTTCTTCAATTATTTTGTTAAGCCTTTTAAGTAGCAGTTTTTCAAAAACTTTTGCCATGATTGGTATAAGCGATATTGGTCTGTAAGATGTAACTTCTGTTGGTGGCTTACCTTGTTTAGGTATAACAATGACTTCCGCAATTTTCCAATGATGTGGCACATATCTTAGTTTAAGGCATGCGTTTATTATAAATTGGAGTTTCTTGAAGGCTATAAGAGGCATTTCTTTCAGAACCTGAGCAGTTATAAGATCGTACCCTGGTGATTTTTTGTTTGACAGCTTATGTTGACACATGCTTCTTACTTCTTTGAGCGTGACAAAAGGTATTTCACATTCGTCATTTCTGTCAACAAACTGTAAGGGATCTGTAGCTGTGCTTGCTGGGAATGGCTTGAAAACATTCGCGAGATGTTCAGCAAAGAGATCAGCCTTTTGTTTCGGGTTTCCGATCCATTTACCATCTTGAGATTTTATCGGCGGGTTTTGTGTCTGAGGTCTTTTTAGGCGCTTAGTTGCTTTCCATAAGGAGTATTCTGTAGAAGCATCCGTCGTCAGACTTTTCAGGAATCTACTTAGTGAATCATTTTTAAACTCACAGATTCTTTTTTTTAATTCGTTGTTAAGACGGTTAAAAACTACCTTATCATCTGGGAATCTCGTGGATTGCCATTTTCTTCTAGCTCTTCTTTTTTCCAATATCAACTCCTTTATTTCGATAGGATATTTTATTTCTTTTTCTCTCGCATTCGAAATAGTTTGAGTACTTTCTTCTGCAGCCTGCTGCACATCAGCAATAAATTGTTCTACTTCATGATCAATTTGTTCAATTGTTTGCATAGGGGATCTTAGGTTTATAAAATTTTCAAGTTTGTCTCTGAATTCGTTCCAGTTTGTTCTGTTATTCACGAGCTTGGGATTACTTTTTTCTATTATTTCTGTTTCGCTCAGTGATAAAATTACTGGAGTATGATCTGATGATAAATCATAATTACCTTCGACACTTATATGATTTCGTTTAATACCTTTAACTACGAAAAAGTCTATAAGGTCTGGTATTTTGTTAGTATCAGATGGCCAATATGTTGGCGAACCAGAAGAATAAAATTCGCAGTTGTATTTTCGGCCTGCTTGGTATAGCCGTTTACCTTTTGTTGTTATGAGCCTAGATCCCCATTGGGTGTGTTTAGCATTGAAGTCGCCACCAACAAGGAAGTTATGTCCTAACAAATGTAGGAGCTCTGCATAGTCTTCTTCAGTTGGAGAGCGCCTCGGAGGGCAGTATATAGCTGCTATTTTGAATTCTTTCTTTTTTATACCAATACTAATTGTTGTTACTTGCATGTTTTCTTTAGTAAACTTTGGTTCTTCAAAGTGTGTTAAGCACTTTTTTATAAGTATTGCTGATCCTCCCCTAGCTTTGTCAGCTGGGTGCGGAGCGTGATAAAAAAATACTTAATGGTAACATATTGTCGCAACTGTTTTAAACAGAAATAGAAGTAAAACAAGGCTAACTCCTTAGTCCAATTCTTTTTTCTCTCTTTTTGAATGACATCCTGATAAACCTATGTACATCCAAAATGGAAACTAAAATCATAGTTTTGATGTACCTGGAGGACTTAGTAATATTGTCTCACTGAACGAATATGATAAACCTAATGATGAATAAACTACAAGCCGATATTGTGAATTATGGAACTTAAAATTAAATACGAGCAAATTAAAAATGTTGATTTTCGGAAATGGAACTAAACGGTTTGCAGAAATAAGAAATGGAATTGGAGTATCGAAGAATTAGAAAAGGTTAAATATTATAATTATCTGATGGGCATACTGCTAAACCCCCAACTTTTCCTTAAGACCCACTTGGAAAGCTGAAAGAAGCAAGAAGGGCAATTGACAGTACAAGAATAATTGTAGCAGTTATTCGTGCAATTACGAGCTGTGGAGCACTGCAGGTAGTGCCAAGCAGTACATAACAGTACATAACCGTTCGTTTAAAAATGCTTTGTATCTTAAAACTGCAACAAACAATGCCCCAACTAATGGTTGAATGTTAGTGAACTAACTACTGGACAGTGCCCAATACATTAAGAGCAAGCATCTCCGCAGGATCTGGGAAATAAGAATTACTTCCATGATGATCCAAGCGCAAATATGATATCGACATTTATGACCTTCAAGCGCACAAACTTATCCAAATATTAAATGGAGACAACTGGAACCTTCTCTATAATTATACCAAAAGTTCGATGAAGTAAACCCTTTATAAATAAAGTCTTTAAATACTAAACGTAACGTAACGATATCTTATTTCAAATAAAAACTAGTTCTAGTGTAAGTAAGTAAGAAGTTAAAAGCACCAAGTGTTTATTTGAGATTTTTCTAGCACGTCTAATTTTTTCGAAAACCTTTTCAACATCAAAGGTATCGATGAAAGATCCCTAAAACTCGTCCCCCCTTTTATGCCATGTTATGTCATGTGGTCTAAAAATAAACACATACGAATTAATTTTTCAAACCTTAGTTTTCACACATAATACTTATTCATTCATGTTTTAAAATCAACCCTCTCTCAGAATCTAAAAGTGTGAAAAAGACTTAAACCGTTTGACCCAATTATAAATTACATATTTTATTTTTAAATAGATCAAAAGCATATAAAAAGGACCCTATCTGCATATGTTCCATATAAAATACTACAACAGACCAATGAACAAATACGAAGCTTTTAATATGAATAAAGTTGCCACTTAGTTCGGGAAAAAACAACAAAAAATACCCCTTCTATCATGGGTATTATTATATTCTCATTTAATTTAAAAACCCATCCAACCGTAATATGCCGATCCATTCCAAAATAGTTAACCCTTTTTAACCCATTTATGGTGTTCATTCATATCTCTACGCACTAACTTGTATGATTCAATCAAACGCTACCACAATGTGGTTTTCAACAAACCCTTAAAAACACAACCTTCCCCCCGCCCCCATCATTCTCTGTATACAACATAATAATCAATGAGCCTGTTGTTCGTCCTAGGGGACTTATATAGCTGTATCGCCCAGACAACTATGCTGCTTCAAGATATTCTATTCATGTCATTTTAACTTGACAGACAAAACACGCAATTCCATCTCAAACCCAAACTGAATCCAAACCAAACCAAGGGAACTGTAACTGAGAAATCACCAAGAAAAAGAACCACCCCTTATTTCTTCTTAACAGGACGACGCACAACAACAACAATAACATCGTGTTCCCCCCTTTTGGAACGTGCTTCGACAATTCAACTAAATTGAATGTTCATTTCACCAAAGAATTTGTCTCGTCCAAGTCTTTTTTTTTTCTTCCTTTTTATAAACAAATATACAATTCCAGCAGAGAATACGTAAAAGAGACTCCGTCTCCAACATCTATCATCACCCATTCAACTTTTCAATTTGTTACATCCAGAACAGCCCCATTCCCATCCTGCTTCATACATCCCACACCTAACTCACCCCACTCCTAACTCACCCCACACCTATATCCACCTCTTTTGCCACTGTTTTCACCGCAGCGCACACAGGTAATAAGTTCATCCGACAAATTAAGGAGCTGTTCAAATGGAAAATCGGAAAATTGGTTTCCTTGTGAGCTCATGTTGTTAGCAAAGTCATTGGTTAGTCAACAGGAGTAATACAGTTGCTTCAACAAATCCACCCAACTTCACCACCTTCCATATATACTACTAATACCTAGAGTCAATCCATATACTCCTTCTAACCTCTCTCTATAAATGCATGCATATAGAAGGATACCGTAGAACCAAGTGATGTTTTTCTCAGGATGTTTGTGGTAAGCAAAGAATAGATGAGAGGGTTATACTACTTGAGGGCTTACTTCCGGTTTTTCTGCTCGTACTTCTTATGTTTTACAGTTAACTTTAACTGTAGATGTACAACAACTACCTTTCCTCTAATGTGTGCTTATTAGAAAGAATCAGGGAAGTATTTTAAATGTCAAATGAGAAAGGCGATTCGTAGTCGTAATCGTAGTAGTAGTCGTAGTCGTAGTCGTAGTCGTAGTCGTAGTCGTAGTCGTAGTCGTAGTCGTAGTCGTAGTCGTAGTCGTAGTCGTAGTCGTAGTCGTAGTCGTAGTCGTAGTCGTAGTCGTAGTCGTAGTCGTAGTCGTAGTCGTAGTCGTAGTCGTAGTCGTAGTCGTAGTCGTAGTCGTAGTCGTAGTCGTAGTCGTAGTCGTAGTCGTAGTCGTAGTCGTAGTCGTAGTCGTAGTCGTAGTCGTAGTCGTAGTCGTAGTCGTAGTCGTAGTCGTAGTCGTAGTCGTAGTCGTAGTCGTAGTCGTAGTCGTAGTCGTAGTCGTAGTCGTAGTCGTAGTCGTAGTCCTTAACCTTCTTTTTTTTATTAACGGTCCTGCATCAAGGGAAGTAATAAGGAATTAAAAAAGCATTTTGGACTTCCTCCTTCATCAGAACTGTGTTAAATTCCAGACTGCTCCTGGCTATATACGGGGCTGGTGGTTTCTCATTCTCAGAATTAGCACTAATGCCATATTCCTTACATGAAGAAAGCTGATACAACCCCCTCAAACAAGAAGCAATGTATGATGGTGATCTCAATGAAGGAAGGAACAAGTTCCGTTTGACTTAGAAAATATAATGTGTGGTTAGGTTACGCTTTTGTCGGGTTTATCCTTTTGAATTAAATTAAACCATTCACTATACATATAAACTACAATACACTATGTGTATTTATATATCTTCAAACACATAAGAATACAAAATCCTAACTCACATAAAGTGTAAGTGTAAACCCTAGACGTGAAACAATTGGTGTAATGTACGACCGCAATTTGTACGTTTGGCTGAAGCGAAATAGGAAGCTAATCGTAAATTAATGCGGAATTATATATTAAAAGCTATGTTTAGTTTAAGCTTTGATGGTTTTGGGTTGGATATGGGTTAAAGTTGGAGTATGGGGAATGAGGAGATATTAGATATTGTGTTGAGATACATAGAACGTTATAGTGTCTGATGTGGTAGACATTTTATTGGGTGTTTAAGTTTTTTAAGAGAGAATTTGTGGGTGACAAAATGAAATTATATTTTGAATTTTATGAAACTGTCAAATACTTGGAAAATTGAATTCAATAAAAATGTGAATATTACGACCGCTTATTTTTGATATGGTTCTGGAATGATGGTTTTATTCTTCTATTCTTCAACCTATTGTTTTTAATCTTTCCATTATTTGATGTCAACATTTATGCTAGTCTGGGTAAATATCCGTGGATTGAAAAATCCCGGGTCTTAAACATGAGTTTTATTGCATTCAACTCTTTTTAAGTTGGCTATTAAAAATTAATGATATGCATTTCATTAGTTTGAGTGTTATTGTACTCATAGTGGCGCTACTTTCTACCAGAAAACATCAACAAATGATGTTGCTTATCAGCTCTTGCAAGAGTATGGTCTCTGTACTATTTTTTTTTAAATTTTATGTGGTTTAAACTTTCCATAAATCATTCACTATTGCTTTTTTTATTGAAGCCCTAATCTAGACAGAGTGTCAACTTCTCGGGAATTTGATGCCTTGTCTGATTCCATCCAAAGATTTGATTCGTCCTATTCTCGCACTGAAATCGTTGTTACGGGCGATTTCAATGCACCCAATTTTGTATGGCTTGAAGATTCGGGCCAGACAACACCCGAAGGAGTGTTCGCTGGGTTGAACCACCTGACTCAGCTGGTCAACAAGCCCACTCGAATATCGGACGTGATAGATCCAGCAGAAAACACCCTTGACTTGTTTCTTACCTCAGACCCTGATAAGTACACCATTATTATTCTTTCTCCTCTTGTGTTATATCAGCAAATTTCTCGTGTCGAAACTCTCCAGATAAAGAAAAAGCCCCTAGAAGAACCGTTTTGCAGTACGAGGAAGTCAACAAGGACGGTCTCAATATTTATTTTAGGATCTTTAACTGGTCACTATGCTTCCTCGATAGTGACGTTGATGCATGCGCTGATATGATCACAAGCTTGATTCTTCTGGAAATGAATACTTTTATCCCGAATAGGGTTAAAAGCATCAGACCTAAGGAAAACGCATAGTTCGATGAGAGCTGCTAGGAGGTTATTAGGGTCAAGAAGGTGAAATTCCAGTGTCCAACTTAGGAAAACCGGAATAAGTTCAAGCAAGCCAGGAAGGCATGCAAGTATTTCTCCGTTTGTTAGCTCTTTAGAGAAAGCTAATCTCTTTATAGACAACTTGCCACTATTTCAACGCTGCCAGTGAGTTATACTCCGTTAGTGATTTTATGTGGCCAATCTTTTTTCACACTCATACTGTGGCGAGAGTCCTAAAAGATCCTAAAATACATAAATTCGCTGGTCCGGATGATATCCCTACTATTGTTCTGAAAAGGTGTTCTTCAACGCGCGCAAAACCACTGTGTAAGCTATTTCATCATTTACTCCTCAGGTCTCGTTCCGAGCGGTTGAGAAACTGCATTTGTCCAGCCCATTCGCAAAAATGGCGAATCTTCCTCACCGTCTAATTACCGACCGATTGCACTCACATCCCTTCTTTCCAAGGTCATGCAAACGTTGATTAATTTTCAGAGCAAGAAATATCTCGAAGATCGAAAGCTTTTTAATGACCGACAATACGGCTTTCGAAGTAATAGGTCCACTGATGATCTCTCATGGTTCATCTCACATAACAGTGGAGCAAATATTTACATCGTTTTGGAGAAAGTAAGGTTATTGCACTTGATATTTCAAAAGCATTTGATAGGGTTTGGCATCAGGCTCTCTTATCGAAAATGTGTGATTTCGGTTTTCACGAATTCCTGCTTCGTTGGATTAGTAATTACCTTTCGAATCATTCAATACAAGTTGCATTGGATGGATTCAAGTCTGAAAACCACAAAATAAATGCTGGTGTGCCCCAGGGTTCCGTTTTATCTCCAACACTTTTTCTCTTTTTAATCAATGATCTCCTGTTTGCAACTTCTAATCCAATATTTTGTTTTGCTGGTGATAATACTCTTAGCTTTTCATATTCGTTTTCGGAATCACATCCCTCTTCGTCGGACAAATATGATAAGGTCATTAAATGCCAGTCTAAACAGCATTGTACAATGGGGAATAAAAACTACGTGGAATTTTATGCTTTAAAAACCCAATGCTGTCTTATGAGATACTATAAACGTCCAAACCTTGAGTATAACTCCCATCTCTAAGCTGGTTCTCCTGCAACTTACTTAAGCCTCATTGACAGTATTCAACGTAGAGCATTTAATATCACCGTAAGTTCCTTTACGTTGCTTGAACATCGTCGTGAAGTTTCTCGTCTCAGAGGTGTGGATTGAGGTTTTTAACATTTTGCTTAGATTTCTGGTGTGGTTTTTTTGAAGCTTCCAAAATGTAGCTTATTTTTTGGGTCTTTGGTCCCATTTAGCTTTGTACCTGGGAAGAGACGTTTAGTAACCAAGTTGTGCGTATTTTGGGTTTATATCATTATCAGTAACACTGGTGAACAAGGTTTTGTTCCTGGCATATCAAATTAGCCTTTTCCGATTCCAAAATCACTCTCTCAGGAACAAGAGTAAATGAAGTGGGATTCGAATTTAGGACAGTTTAATCCTTTAAAAAAGTATTGTATTGTTTTTGGGACATAGAAAAGACGTAATTTAGCTGACCAGTGTAATCGGAATTAAACTCCATCATATTTAAAACATTTTTATGGCCCTTATGTCAGAAGTACGATTTTTGTATAAATATATGTTTTGTGTTCAATATCAAGTAAATATTTTTTGAAAAAAAAAAATAAATGTCAAAAAGTTTTAATTTTTGACATCAACCGCTTCTATAAAAGTTAACGAAGGTCAAAAGCTTTGTTGGAATTTTGAGTAGGTCAAATCGAAAAGTAAGCTATAATTTTCACCATACCCAGCTTCCAGAAAAAAATCTTAATACACCTCCTTTTGACAGCTGCCAATATTTTTACGACTTCATCTTCCATGGTTTTTACTTTTTGTTTTTATAATTCTTTTTGTTATAATTTTCACTAGAACTTTCTCTTTGTTCAAAGTATCAAAAAGTTTCGAAAAATCTTTCAAAACAAACAAAACTAATCAAAAACAAAAAACCACAACCAAAACCAAAACACCTTAACCTCAAAACCCAATTCGTCAATTAGTCAACCTAATTTCAGCAGCAATTTATTTGAGGGAAATCATTGAAGATGAAAAAGTAAGAAAAAAAAGAAAAATTTAAAAAAAAAACGGAAATCAAAATGAATTACCGCAATTTTCTTTTGCAAGGCGCGTGATAAACTCATCGATCGTTGTTCTTTTCCCACTCCCACTCACCCATACTTCCCTCTTCTTTCTCTCTCTCTTTGTCATCCTCCCTCTATCTGTCTTTACAAAAGGCACAATTTTCCTATTTTCCGAAGCAATTTCCCTCGTAAAAACTTTATTTTAAATGCAATTAAATACTCCAATATTATAGTGTACCTACGAGTAAATGTACTTATACATATATACATGTAGTAGCTACGTAGGTCATAGGTTATAGGTATATACTATATTTTTACAGAGATACCATCAACAGAACAGACTCTACTGTAGGTATCTACAGACCAAGGGCGGATCCAGACATTTAGTGAGGGAGGTTACCACCACACTTGCCATAAAACAGATTTTTTCTGTCAAAGCGTTTAAAAATTGTAATTGATTCAGAAATTTGAAATTTTTTTCTCTAAGATGACTGTTGTATAGCAAGGCTTGGTCTTAATAGTTCCAGAACTCTTCACTTATAAAACAACATTGTAGCAGTTTTTTTTAATATCTCCACTGAAGTGCAAACAAACAATAAAATAATCTAAGTGCAAACACTTGTCAGATCTTACAAGATCTGTCAGTACTCTGACTATCAGAGCACATTATTTTTCAATACAAAATTGTCTGTTAACACAGTTGCCAGATTTTGTCAAATTTTGGCAACTTTCTGACGATGACGTTCTTGAAAATACTGTCAGGATGAAAATTGTCAGTTAACACTGTGTGCAGATATCATTTTGATCCATCCCTTGGCAGACACTGTCAGACAGAAATATTTCTGTGCAGAAACTTTTCTTAAAATATATAAAAACGTACCGTACCGCGTACCGATTTCATCTGTCAGCAAATACTATTTCATATAGCTATTAACTCTCCACTTCATTTTTTTTGGAGATATTCCTGCTTCATATTCCATTATAATTAATATAGAATTATAATAACTTAAAACAACTTCGATTTTGACGAGAATTTGAAATGCGTTTAACAATATTATAACTGTCTGACAATATCCAAAATCATTGGCTAAGATGATTGACAGAGCTTTGACAGATCCTCGTCTAACAACAAGGAAATAATGGTGAAAACTGACAAAAGTGTGTGTTCAAATGATTGTAAGCTATTTGGGACAGGTTTTTCACTGACAGTTGTGTGAGATTTGACAATTGTTTCTACATTGAATTAGATTGTAGATTTTTAGTTATCATTTCGAAATTGGTGGAACTGTTTGGGCAACTTGCAATTAGGACCAAACTGTCAAGTCTGGCATAATATGAGCTTATAGAGGACATTTTCTTGACAATTGTTAACGTTCTAAATAGTTCGATATTACAACAATATTGCCAGAAAATACGATGCACTGACAGAAGCCAATTAACTTTCAATGAGAAATTGTCTCCTCTGTCATTTTCTTTCTCCAACAACAATTTCAATTTGAGATGTTTAGTTGTTTTGGTTTTTCATCCCACAGAAGATGTATTGCTGTCATGTAGTCAACAACTGTCAGATGTCTTATAAACTGTCAGATGTCTTATAAACAATGACATCTGAAAAGTTCAAACTTATCAAACAGCTGCACTAGACTACTCTCGGCAGAAAAGTTGGGCTTATTGGAGTGAAAAATTGAAAAAATGCGTGGATTGACATAGCTTAGCATTCATTGAGCTTAACTAGTTTAATCTAGTGCTAAATATTCTGCGCTAAGATATGATGTAGAGCAGGTTAGTAAACACTCTTAAGATCAGTTTATGTCATTGTTACAATTTCTTTTTGATTTTTAAATATTGTATAAATTAGATCTTATCATAATTATTGTATTTTTAATTATTTCCTTAATTTTGCTTCCGCTGCATTTTTTGAACGTCAGACGTATGACGTTTTTGTTTAAATTTGCTCTCTCAGTTTAATTGAATCTGCACTGAAAAATTCTGGTTGAAAAAACCTTATGTAAGCAATATTGAAAATTTCATTCCAAAACAACGCTCTTAAAGATCCAAAGAGGGGTGCGAGTGGTCGCTTTTTAGAACACTTTTCTTTAGAGAATATTAGAAATAGGGTCTTGACATTTTCACAGAATATTTTTGAAAATATACACTTTTTGAAAAGAAAACAAAATGACTTCTCTTAAGATTTAAAAACTTTGATAATTAATCAATTTTGAAAATGCACTACTTTCAAAAAGCACACTTTACGCCTCCAGAGGGCTGCATAACCCCCACGACCCTCCTTCTTGGATCCGCCACTGCAACAGGCTAAGTGTAACATCTGCACAAAGGCTGGCAACGAAGACAACCTCGCTCCCTGTCACTTTATACCTCTTACTTCGCCTTCAGTGTTGTTGATGACTTGATAAATCAGCTGACAAAAAATAAAATTTATATTATATTTCGTTGTGATGTTTTTCAAAATAAAATTGATGTTTCTTTTATTTGAAAATAGTTGAAAATGAAATTATATATAGCCCTCCCAATGACACACAAATTGAGTTTAAACTTTCATCTTGAAATTGCCATACGTAGTTATGTATGGGAACAAATATTTCTCGACACAGGATAACCGAATGAATAAGTTATCAGCCGGAGGCGCGCTCACCAGACAGTCCTACATATATAACGCCGCATAACGTTATCGAAGTGTATCATTTAAGGTGGCTCAGGCTGGGCTGATGCTGTACGTAGAGGTAGGGGTAGATGGCGTTGACTGTGGTGAAAGATGATAATTGTCTTCACCAAATGACTGGGATGAAAGTGCAATGACAGTTCGTTGACAGATCACAGTGCGTTGTTAGCTGAACTTGGCGAAACTTTAATTAGTCAAAAGTTAACGGCATAAGTTTTTGCAACTGTCATCACTATCGCCATCGTCATCGTCGTCCGACGTCAGAGCGTCACAGTGATGGTAGTGGTAGGAGCTTGGGGCATCTCGACATCTTGGCATCGCGCTCTCCCTCAACAAAGGCCCCACAAGGATTTTTGGGGGAAATTATACAACATATCCATCACTTAGAGAGGAATGTAAGGGGGTTGACGCTGTCGAAGCCAATGACTTAACCGACAGAAAAGGAAACTGAAGGATATGGAGAGAAGTTTCCTTTATGAATTTAGATTGTCTTGTTTAATGTTATTTGCTTGTTTGCCTGGGGCTTTCAAATCCAAGTCAAAGAAAATTATAAGATTTACGCTGAATAATTTCACGGGGCGTCTCATCCGAGGAGGTGGTGGTGGGTTGATGGTGGAGTTGGCGTTGGCAATGGCGGCATCGAAAGTTACGATATTTCGACGAATTGGCTGGAAGAACATAAGTATAAGTAAAAGTATATGCAAAGAGCAACAATGCTTTATGTTCTTTCCTAGGAAGGACTCAGAAGGTATATGAGCTATTTTGCAGAGCTTTGAGTCTTGGTATACTTTTTGTATTGGAGGAGTACGCGGAAGCCTCAATGCGGCTTTATTGTTGATGTTGCTGTTTTGCAAAATTATTATTTGTTCTCCGGCAGCATATTTCTTGGGAATATAATTTATGTATGGCGAGGCATAGAGTTTTGGTAAAATATATTTAAGAGGGCATATAGTTTAATTTCAACGAGCGCCCATTTACTGCATTGTTTGAAGACATGAAGACTAAAGACATGAAAATCATCTTCTTTTGTTCTTTTTTTTTTTCTTGGTGGTATTATGCTTGTTTTGTTTATGAGAGATAAAATATATTGTAATGTGAACTGCCTGCCTTAAGGGAATGCAAATTAAAAGAAAAAAAAGAAAGAAAAAAACTGAATATTTGGCATCACTTTGCAATTTACCTTACGTTTTGCTTTCGTTTTCATTTCAATGAGCACAATATTTCTTATGCTTTTGAAAATTTGCATGATTTTTGACACGAGCTAACAAATATTGTTATTAGGGGAATTTTTCACTGCTTCGATACTTTAAAATATATCCAATGGAACATACAATTAAATTTTGTTTGTACTTTGACTTAAGGTCATGGATTATGTAAGAAAAGGCGATAATATTTAAAATTTAAATTCTGTTAAAATTTTCTTTATAATTTATTTTATGATTCTGAAAAATAACCTTAAGGTAAGTACCTAGAGACAAAAGTCAGATCTTACAATCTGTCAGATCAATTAGAAAAAAAACTTTTTCAAATCTCATGCAATCGTGTGAACTTACAATTTCTTGAGACAATATGTTTGTAGTGCAGTGCAGTGCAGGTTCATTAAAACTGTGCAAGCAAATACAAACAAAAACGTCATACTGCCGATGTTAAAACGATCAAAACAAAATAAGTTTAGCCGAAGTAAAATTGAAGGGATTTAATTTACAATTTTGAAAGAACTATTGAGCGATTATTAACAAAATGATTGAATTTATATTTATTCTATAATTTTCCAATTTAATGTTTTATACAAAATGGAAAATATTATATGAGAAGGAATGAAAAATTGACTTTGCTTCTAGACTTCTACTTTTAGAATGCCCATCGTTATTTTATTTTCTTAAATCAAATACAATGAGCTATCCTATTGGAAGATAGAACGAGCGATCTCATTGGTCGGATAATTCGGATTCTTTTTTTGACAGTTCGAAGCAAAAATAATAGGACATTTACATGAGTCAATTTTCATATCATATTACTATGGTGTTTCATCATATTAATTATTATGGTATTCCACTAAAAATAAAAATCGCAGAAATATATTCAACTTTATTCATTATCATTACCAAAATATAATCGAATAATAACATCAACTGATTTTGAAAGTTTTCATGAACCTGCCCTAGATCAAAAGGTAGTGCAGATTATTAAGAACGCTAAGCAGTGTAAGTCACAACAGACATTTTCTCATTGAACACCAACAAAATTCACTTTTTTGTCGAAAGTAGTGTAGTGCAGCTTTTTAAAAGTTTATTTATTTATTTCATCAATCAGAGAACATTTTTCCTTATAGACTAATACATTAGTTCTTAACAACTAAAATAGCAATAAAATAAAATTATCATTTTATATTACATATAAATAATTATAAAATTTAATTATTTAAATTAAGGCAGATTTAATAAGTTAGATACATATAGCTTTATTATTTTTATTTATTTAATTTAAAAAATGCGTATCTTGTAAATTTCCTTTGTACTTTTTCGATTCGCTCACACGAGTTATTATAAGTTGGGTTCCAAACCGTACTGCAGTACTCAAGCACTGATCTAACCAAAGAATTAAAAAGGGACTTAAGTGTGCATGGGTCATTAAATTCTTTAGTGTTTCTCTTTAAAAACCCTATCATTTGATTGATTAAATCTATTATTTAAATCATCATTCAACAAAGAACAATCTTGAATTGATTTTGTGGTGCGATACAGTTAAAGATCTTCCGCAAATAGGAGACATGAAACATTTTTGAATATATCAGGAATGCCATTAATAAATAATAGAAATAATAGTGGTCCCAAATGACTACCCTGAGGGACACCAAGTTTCACTAAGATTATCATCAATTTTAACAATTTGAACCTTTCGAGTTAAAAAGGATTTTAACCAATCAAAAAGATTAGAGTGAAAACCAAACTGCAAAAGTTTATTCAAAAGAACCTGGCGATGCCCGCGATCGAAAGTTTTGGCGAAATCAGTAAATATAATATCCGTTTGGAAATTTGATTTAAAATTGTTGATTATATAATTAATGATAGATTAGTTACCGTAGATCTTTCAGATATAAAACCATGTTGATGTACTGAAACAATGTCCTTTGTTTGAAATGAAAATGGCAAAGCTGAAATTTTACATTAGTACCATCCTGTTTAGATCCTGACTTAAATACAGATGTTATGTAAGACCCTGAGAAAGAGACAAATTAAAGATGGTCGTCAAAGGCCTAGCTAAGGAAGATGCGCGTTTAAATAAAAAATGGGTGGATCCCATTAGGACCTTATTTTTTGTATCTAAGTCAAGCAGGGATGTCATAACTTCTGAAACCTGTAATATCATTGAACCAATATTAAGAGTTACTCAGATCTGTGGAAATTCGAGATTGGAAGGTGAGTTTAGCGAATAAACAGACTGAAAGTAGACAGCAAAAATCTCATTCAAGTCACTTGTTTGTATTTAAGTACTTCATACAGCTTGTATAACCGTTTGATTTACGTTTAGAGTTAATAAAATTCCAAAAGCTTTTACTATTATTTTGTATTTTAGATTCTATAGTAAACATATGGGATCGATACAAACATTTTTTGAGTGTATTAAATTCCTTTTGGCAATTTAAATATCTCGACCGAAGTTTAATACTTTCGTGATTCTTTTTTAAAAGTTTAAATGCTTTTTTTTCTATTTTTTATATTAATAAGTCTCTTTTTAAACCAAGCTATATTTGGACTGGATTTAGATTTCTTAAGTGGAACAAATCTACGTACAACTTCATTATTAATAATGGATAAAAAGATTAATTTGCGTCACTTAAATTGACTTTTGAAATATATGAATCCCAAGAAAAACAAGGAAGATATTCGTTCATTGCATCAAAGTTCGCTTTTTTAATGTTTGGTACAAAAATATTTTTGTTATCATGATTTTTCATATAGCTATAAAAACGTATGGTTCCTTCTAGGGCAATATGATGGATTTAGTTTTGAATAATTGGGATATCAGACTTTTCAACATAAATATTGAATTCCTTATCAACAAGAATTCAATTTAATACGTTGGAATTAAAGTTAATTTGTATTAAGTCAAACTGACTGAAAAAATAAATCAAATTCATTTCAATATCAGAAGTTACATCAAATGGAATGAAATATTTATCTTCAGAGTCCAATATCCACTTTATATTGCCTTGATTAAAATCTCCAATGCAAATTATATGTTGTGAACTACTCAGATTTCCTAAAATATAACAAATAATTCAGAATTATTGTTCAAAAATAAACAAACAATTAACTGGTCAATATCATAGTTATATTTAAGTTCAATTCCATTTCAAGAAAGGGATGATCGAATTGCGATTAAAACACCTCCACCTCTATCTAAACCTGTCAATAGTTTAGACCTATCTTTTCTGAAAACTATATGATTAGAGTTGAATAATTCAGATGTTAATTGGGCTTCAGTTAACCAAGTTTCGGTTAGTAATATTATATCTTAAAAACAGGATGAAAAAACAATATATAAATAATCTAACTTCGTTCTTATCTCTCCTACGTTTTGATAATATAATGATAAATTACTTGGAGATACATGATTTATAGTTGAGATAGCAGCATTGTTGGTGTTATCAAACTTCGGTATAGCAGCGTTATTGATCGAGGTTTGTCGCGCTCTAACGTCAAATATTTTCAGAAACGCCATTGTCATTTTCAGCCATTAAAAAAAACTTTTGAAGTTTTTAGATGTCATTGTTTATTAGACATCTGATAGTTGTTGACGATTTGAACATCTGACAACTATGCGGTAGTTTTTCGTTGACAATTATTTGGTTACTGTCAATGGGCTGACTAATATCATAATATTCTAATAAAATCAAATAAAACATATGTACAGCATTTTCAAAAATGTCTTGGTGTAAAATACGTCGGACTTTATTGTTTTGAGGTGATTGCAAGTTGCCGAAACCTTTGGACAGATTTTGAAAAGTTTGAGGTGTAATTTGAACACTTTAAGCGGCCGATATTAACATAATCGGTGAGTATTGAAACAGAAGTGTCAAAAAAGGTTTAAAGGTAAATGAGGTAAGAACAAAATACACGTTGTCTAAGCCAAAAAAAATCATGTAGGTACAAAAGTGTTAGCTGCTCTCAAAAATGGGTTAGTAGGGGCAACTAAACTGTTCAATGTGTATATTTGTACGATAATCAGCGGCTAATAGCACACATCAGCCAAACCAATCCAGCGCCATTAGTTAAGTGGTGATTCTACAGAAATACAAGGGTAACTTTACCGATTATTTAACACCCCGTTTAGATTTCTACAAGTTATTAACAACCACCTTTTCCATTAAAGAGGATTGAATAATCAGCAAATCTTTAACCTATTAACCGAGGGCAGCAGTATACACCGACTGCTCCATGATGGATAATCATGTTGGTGCAGGTTTCTATTTAGAAACTATTGGACTAGCTTGCTCATTAAAAAAAATTAAATTGGTTGGCGCAACAGTCTGTCGCGAACTAGGGCCTTGTGACTTACAACCCTCAACCATTCCTTCCTGTTAATATGCCGACTGATATCTTTAACAAATTTCGGGCTGCAGCTCGCAGAAATTACATTCACTCCTTTGGAGAGCTCTGTCATGGACTTTTATCTAGGGTTTTACAATGGATCTATGTTGATCTAACTGTGACGGCAACAAGACCAACTTTCAACCCACTAACCTAACCTACGAGTAAATATTCGTGTTTCTGCAATCTCCCCAATTTCTTTAGCTTCTATGATTGCTTTAAAGAACATCTGAATGATCCTCAAGTCTAACACCTGCTAGACATTATTTTGGTTTTAAAAAAATTGTGTTTTTTTGGCAGAGGCGTTATTCCAAGGCACTCTTGGCTCTCGGCTTCGGCTGACGTTTACGAGTTCAGCCATAGAAATTTAATGACTGCGATTAATCTCGTGTTGGATAGGGTATCTTGGGTAGATGGATTTTTAGATACCTTGTTGAACGAGTTGGATAGCTGTATTGAGATAAATTAGGTGGCGCAACAGTCCGTAGAAAACCAAACTTAAAACTCTCAACCATTCCTATGTGCGAGTAATTGCAGGGATGGAGGGGACCTACAGTTTATATGCCAAATCCGAACGGCTACTTTGAGAAAGAACTTTTTCATGACAAGAATTACTCTCGGAGAATTTGTCAATTCCTCGCAGGAGGCAGTACCCGTGAATTAAACTTTAGGTGGCACAGGCAAGGATCGAAACCAAGACCTCTCGCATGACAGTCCAACTAACCATCATGCCACGGGTACTACAGCTGTATTGAGATAGCTGTCAAAAAATAAAAACAACTTTCAGCTGTTCGATAAAAGCAGAGAAACATTTAAGCGTAGAAGTCAAAATTGTTTTACGATAAATCATGGATAATTCAACTGATTCGTCGGACGATGATGACTGGAGGTAAGACCTAGCAAATTGGTCATCTACAAAACGAGAATAAAATAACTCAATTTTGAAGTTTAAAAGTAAAGATCATAATTACCTTCTAAAATTCAGAGGTAAATAGCTTCTTCAACGTCTATTATGTATAGAACAATATACAAATATAGCGTCATCTAACATTTTATATCTTTTTGTTTACCAAAAAAAAAAAAACAAAACGCTGAAATCAATTTTCAAGTTTCTTGAAATTCAACCATGTGTTGAATCAACTGTTCTGTCAGATACCTACATACCCCAGAAATTCTTGGACACCTTTGAATTCCTTTTTTGACATCTCAACTGTTTTTGAACAGCTGTTATTTTACACGTAAAACACAAACAAAAAGGTATCCGGATACCCTATCTGTCTTAGATTGAACGCATCCAATGCATTCTATCTTTGTCTTTCAGCCATAAGCGTTCCGTCTTAAACTGACATTCTACATCCGGTTCACATACATGGAGCTCTAGCAATTAACGTGTGTCAATAATTTTGTTGTTTGTCATCAAGGAGTGAATATAATTTTCGAGCTGTAAAGATTCAAAGTTCCCAACGGTTCAAAGAAATTTGGTGGCTGAGAAACTGAGAAACCAAAAATAGGAGACGTTGCTGCTGGCAAAGTCGTTCAGGCCAAAAGAAAGATATTAATCTGTCATATTAAAGTAACTCTTAAGCTAAGTAAAATATTTAACGAAAAAACAAAAAACTAAATCAATAAAGAAGATTTAAATATTTTATCAGTTTCATCTAAAAACAAACAAAAGAGAAAGAAAAATTTTGGTAGCTGAAATTGAAAGATAAAAAAGAAGAAATCAATAAAAAACTAATAAATCATCAAATAACATCCTTAAAATAAACATTATGTTCTCCTACATCCTAAATATCTTTTTGCTGTTGGAGTCGTCCTTTTCTAAATCAAATATTATTTTATTTGAATAAAATTGCATCAAAAAGCAATCCATCGTTTGTCTCTTCAAATCTCTTAGATCCCAAAAGATTTTTCTATTCTTTTATTTTTTTCAAAAAACCCACAAGATATTTATATAATATTTTTTTTATTGCATTAAAAATGTCCTTTCAGTCTGTATAAACACATAAAACAAAACCAAGCACACAAAATTCAATTCTTTTCCAAACTCCCCCATCACCCACGAACAGGACATCACTCGTCATTTATCATCCGGTAATCTGCTACATAAAGATTTTCAATATCATACAAAACACAAAACTAGATCCTCGAGAAAAGAAAGAAAATTTTCAAAAAAAAAATATAAAAATACATAAAATATAAATACATCAAGTTTCCAAGGACTTTGGCTCTGGTATATAGCAGAAAGTCTGATGCAGTCAACCCCCATGAACTGCAATTTGCCAAATGGATTGAATTAAAGTATCTCACCCGTTTTCAAGCAACAAGGATACGAATACGAACACGAACACTGGACAAGAACAAGAGACATTTTCGATGCACCAGAAATGTTCCATGTGCCAGACTCATTTCAGTTTCTATCTTTTTGCCACAAAATAAAAAAGCACGTCCGTCGTTGGTCGGTCGGTCAAAAACGTAGGTCCACATCCTGGCAAGATTTTTGAAAAGAATTTGTGAGAATTTACTGAATGAAAGCTTCATTTTGTGGTCCCTAAATAAACACACTTTTGTCTGGACATGAATTGCTACAATTTACTATCCCTATTCCATATACGAGTATGAACTTCGGCCGCTTCTAACGCCGGCCGCCACACCGAATCCAACGTATCTAACGTATACAACATACGAAACGAACAACAAACACGTTACGAAAGAGAGATGACACATTGTACATGGTTATAGGTTAGGTTTATAGGTACTTACATGGTATTGCTGGTGTCGAGTCGTGTGGATCCGGCTGATATCCTTCCTTGGGAAAGTAGTCGATTTTAATGCAGTTGTAGGTCTCTATTCCTGCGTAAGTTGTTACAGTTGTGGAAAAGGACGAATATTATGTTGAAAACGGGTTTATTTTTCGGTCCAATTTAAAGGTGAATCACAGCCAGCGCATGGAATTATATATATTTAAAAAAAAGAAAAGAGAAAAAGAAAATGTATGAATTAATGAAAGCCGAAAAGAAAAACCTTTTAACATTTCCATTTATAATGAAGAATGAAGAAGACTGGGTTTTGCCTTCTCTCCTTCTCTTTCTCTCTTTCTCACTCTAGAATATAATGAAGAGGATTTCTTTTGAAAAGTAAAATCTCAAGGTTTTACCTGTATGAAGATAATTTAGTCTGTGGTTTTTGAGGTTTATCATGTGTTTATTACTTTTTGTTTTTGATCGGAGGAAAAAAAAGAATAATTTTGTATACTTTGAATTTAAAATCTTGAATTACTTTATTTAAATATACATTTTTGTTGGGCGCCTTTTAAGGAAATATAAATTTGGCGGTGCAAGAGCTTCCATACAACCAGGGCCTCATCAGAGGTACTTTCCATAGCAAAAATTTCTCTTGAAGGATTTGTAAATTCCTAGCAAGAGTTAGTACCCATACCAACATTTTTAGGTTGTAGAGACACACATTGGGCGCCATTTAATAGATAACTTTTTTACTTTAGCAACCGGGAATACTCTGATTTTAAAGTTCTGCTCACATACAAAATCCAATTGCACCAAGAGCGGAAACCAAACGACCATACGCCCCTGTTGTCTGATTTCTAATTGGATTTTGGAGCAGTTGGAAGTTGATCAAAATTCTGGCGGAATAAACATCTGGGACGTAAACAACAAGCGCGAGATTCACGAGGTTCCAAGCGCGAGATTCCCACCTTCACCTTCCACGAGGTGCATCCAAATAAATTCACTGTTTGGTGTGAGTTTTGGGCTGGAGGCATCATGAGTCCGTGCGTCAACGGCCATCGCTATAGGTCGATAATCACGAACTTTTTGTGGTGGTTTTAAAAGTATAGGGATATAATTCGAAAACCAATTTTTTGGTCAGCGCATACAAATTGTTAAAACCTGCAACAGCAACTATGGTGCTGCAGTTGCCAAAATTGCGAAGGCATTGAAAGAGACTGGATTGATTACAGACACTGAAAATATCGCTGCTGTAAGTGAAAGTGTTGTCGAAGACCCAAGTGTATCGATTCTTCGTCGTTCTCAGGAATTAGGACTGTCTTACGGCTCAACAGTCTGATTAAACTAGAACGTTCTGATCCGCATTGTGCGCTTTTGAACTTGATCAAAAAGTCGATGAGCTTACAGCAAGCAGCCCTCAATAAAGCCATGGAAACTGCCTGCTCCCTCACAACAGTGCGGGGAAAGAAGAAACACGGTGGGCTGCTGAACTAGAAATACTCAGAAAAGGTTGTAGAAGTCTTTTCAATCGAGCAAAAAGGACTAGACATCCCCAAGATTTAGACTCCTTTTAAAAATCCCTCAAAAAGTATAAACTAGAAGTGAGAATAGCCAAAAGATCCTCTGTAGCTCAATTGAAGAATCCTCGGAGGTATCAGGATAAAGAAGATTCTCTCGACAAATCCAACCACGCATAAATGTATTAAAAACTCAAATGGTACATGGACTAACTCTTGCGGAGATACCCTAAACCTGCTACTAGACACCCACTTCCCGGATAGCTCCAATAGCTCTGAATAGTTTCAAACCTTATAAATCTCCAGGTTATGATCAAATCGTACCAGGTGAGCTACCATTGATATAACTTTGCCCATCATTGAGATGATCTTCAAAAGTTGTATAAATCTGGTCTATATACTTCAGCGATGGATAGAAGTAAAGGTAGTTTTCATTCCGAAGGTGGGCAAATGCTCGCATGACAACCCTAAAGATCTAAGACCTATAAGTCTATCATCAATAATTCTCGAAACTTTGGAACGATCGATTGATATCCATGTACGTAATAGCATTGATAAGAGACTATCGATGTCGCAGCATGCTTACTGCAAAGGGAAATCGGTAGAAACAGCCTTGCACACTCTGGTAACAACTATCGAATATTCTCTGGAGCAAAAGGAATATACTATATGGTGGTCTTTCTGGATATTGAGGGCGCTTTATCAACAACGTTGACACATCTGCTATCACTTCTGCTATGACGACCTTAAATGTCGAATACTCACGCTGTGAGTTGATTCATCTAATGCGAAAAAGCAGGATCATCAACTCTAAGATGGGGGATTTTTGTACGAAAACATAGTGGTTAACGAACAACTAATATCCCTTGAGAGGGAAGGATACAGAGTGGTTGCGTATGCCGATGATGTTGATATCGCTGTCACAGGAAAACATTCTAATACACTGAGAGACCTCTTCCAAAACGGCTGATTACTGCGAACTTAGTATTAATCCTCAAAAAACAGACCTCGTCCTTTTTACACAGAAATACGAGATCCCAGTTTTTGTACCTCCTTCAATGAAAGTTGTACCACTAATTTTTTCCAATGAAGCCAAATATCTTGGTCTGATGTTAGACAAAATATTAAATCGGAAACCTAATATTGAGGAAAGAGTTAAGAAAGCAGTAGCTCTTTTCACTTGCAAGAAAGATATAGGGTTTGCAGTATGGTGGACTGCACTGAACAAAGTTACATACTACGACAAACTGAGCAGAGTCCAACCCACTGCATGTCTCTGCATAAGCGGGGCATTGAGAACCACACCCTCAGCAGCGTTAGACACTCTCCTCCATCTGACACCCCTCGACATTTTCAGAAAAACAAGACTCAACGCCTCATCTGAATGGACCAACAACAATGTGGGGTACTCCATCATTTTGAACATCTTCGGTTCTATACCAAAGTACATAGACTACACTATTCCAAAACACCAATTCGAAAAAAAACTTCCAGGTATCCATTCCATCCAGAGATGAATGGGAAGACAAAAACTTCTGAATGACAAAAGCATCCAAGCCAAATGAGGGAGTTGGTAGTGGTGTGTACTCAGAAAAGCTTATTTTAAACATCTCATTCCGCCTCCCTAACCATTGCAGCGTCTTCCAAGCGGAAATTTTAGCGATCAAAGAAGTCCTCTCCTATCTAAGAGAAAACGTGATACCAACTTCTGATATCCGCATCTTCTCTGACAGTCAGGCTGCTATTAAATCTCTTGACGGTGTCTCAACCAAATCGCAAACGGTGTGGATTCTATATCCGCAGCTACGCTAACCTAACCTAACCTAACCTACGGATCAACAACTAAAGCCAGCTAAAAACTCACAACGTCGTAGATACGTCGAATGAGTGCTTGAACAACAGGCGGTGGCCGGCGATTTTTCAAACCAATTTTTTTCAGCGAAAAAGGACATTTCTCACTAAAATTATCATATTTGGTATCCTCAAGAGGCAATTACGTCCACAAAAAGTGCGCTCTTTGGTCTGGAGGTGTGGTTGGTCCTTACTTCTTCGAAAACGACGATGGAACGACTGTCACCGTCAAATCTGAGCGTTATGGTCTTATGATAACCAACTATTTTTGTCTGCTATTAAAGAATACGAATTGTGTAATATGTGTTTTTAGCAAGAAGGTTCTATATGCCACACAACTTGAGCGCATGTGGCTTTATTGCAAGAGACATTTCCTGGCCGCGTTATTTCTCGTCGTGGCGATATCAACTGGCCACCAAGATCATGTGATTTTACACCGCTTTTGGGGATACGCGAGAGACCACGTCTATGCAGATAAACCTTTAACTTTTGAGTACTTAAAAACCAACATTCGTCAAGTTAAGGCTGTGATACCGCCCAATTTGTGTCAAAAAGTGGTCGAAAATTACCTCAAAAGAATAGATGCGTGCAACAGTTCACTCCGTGGTCATTTAAATGATGTAGTGTTTCACACATAACGTCAACGTTTAAACTTTATAATAAAAAAGAAATATCATGAAAACAAAGATTGAATAGAGATTTTGTGTGAGCGACTTAATGACATGGTTATGATATGGCTGAGGTTACATGAATTGGTCACCAAAATCGTGGGATTTAAGCCATTTAGAACTTTGATTGGGACACTTTCTTAAGTTGAAGGTCGTTGCGAATAAGCCCTTAACTACCATGACCCTCCTTTTAAGACAACATAGGACAACAAAATTGAAGAAAAATATGTGAGGATTTCGTTCGATATTCAAAGTTTTGCCAATCATTGCGTTAAAAGCAATTAATAAACGTCACATTTACTCACTTGTGCGTTAATGCATTTTGGAACAAAATTTATCTTCCAAAGCTTGTCATTCGTGTGATGGCCAACGTTTTATTCATTGACACTGTGAACGTTAATAGAGAGTGGGCAGGCAGCGGGAATTTTGATTTTATAGTTCAGTCATGTAAATGCGGTTTAATAACTGCACATTTCACTATATTTAAAAAAAATACTATAGAATAATAAACATTTTTTTTCAATTATGTCTTAAAGAATCATTGTCTTTCTTACCTAAAACTAAAGAATTCATGATTGTTTTTTTTTACATCTCCATCAGAAAAAATATCGAATATTAAGTTCGTAACATGTGTCGGTAATGCAGTAAAATTAGACTCCAAAAACACTTTGCATTTGACTTAGTTTGAGAGGGTTGTTGGACTGGACATGGAAACTCTTAAATTTTGTTCGTGTGTCTTATAGGCTTTTCAAACCTTGGACTCGCGAAATTATTGAAAACTCAAGTTTTCCCATACATTTTTGGATAAACACAAGTTTTCGTAAGCCATAAGTTTTGTATAAAACCTCTCGAAAACTAATAGCAATTCAAAGTTGAACTAAACAAACAAATCTTTCGAAACATTTATCGCTCAAATTAATGTAAACAAAACAGCTGATGGCTGCTGTCAAAACAAATATTTCATTTTGAAATAAATTTAGTTGTGGTAAGTAATTTTATTTATACAATTTCCTTATGAAATAAGTATTATTTCTTTTTGTTTTTTATTTACAGAATATGGAAGAGAAAAATAAACAAAAAAAGGAAACTTTGGGGGAGCTGCATGGCAACATAATAAAAACCCGAGTGACTATTTGCGGCGCTGGCGGTTCTTTTACGCACACAGGAATGGTTGAGAGTTGTAAGTCACTAGGCCCTAGTGCTCTACGGACTTTTGCGCCACCCAATTTATAAGTATCTACATAAGGCTAAAGTTTGTATCTTGCAAAAAAAAGTTTTACAAAATCTTCATATTTTGTTCAACTTTCTTTTTATGTATTAAGATCAATTTGAATTGGTTGGAATTTATTTTATTTTCACAAATAATTGGAGAAGAACAAAACTCACAAATTTTTTCAATACAAAATTTGACAGTCGGTGTCAAACAAATTTAAATGTCAAATGAAAACATGTAAATGTTCGGTGTGAACGATTTTCGGATTTTCGAAAATTTTTTGCCGAAAACTCGGTTTTGTTTTTGGGAAAAAATGTGAAAACGGTTGACAAATTGTGCTGTATAGAAGGAGGGTTTGGTAACTTGTCTAACAAATACCCTTTTCAATGGAGATAGATGCATTCTTCTACAAGATTCTGGTAAGAGATACAAAGCCAAGACAACACAAAATTGCCTTATTGTCAAAATAGTAGGTTTTAAAGAAGCTTAAGATTGGTTCTTGGGAAGTCCATATTTTATTTTTTGTGGTCATAGTTTGAGATTTCTTACAGGAATTTTTAAATTCCTAAGATAGAGTTAACGAAAGCAGTGTCAAAAATAATAATAGAAACAGAGCGTTCCACTATAATTTGATGGCCCCAAAATTTCATTAATGCTAAGGTCAGAACAAATATTATGACCAAATAAATGAAACAACAATGAATCGAAATGATTATGGAATGCTTGTAATAGAACTTATGACAGTTTGGTTTAAGGGTACGTTCACGGTGAAAGTTCAAAGTTTTTGGTTGTCATTCTACTAACTTCATTTTTTAAATAATATTAATGAATATTTAGATTGTTCTTTTGCATCATTTTTAATGAAACAAAATAGGTTAATTTTAAGAACCTTGTACATTGGGACTTTACTGTCAAAAATTTACTCACATTATTTAAATCCATTTTTCACCAATAAACTCCTTGAAAATTGCATTTTGACATTTAATTTTTTTTAATACATGATAACAATGTTTTATTTTTTTAAATATTTATGCGAAGTTAGCTTTGAATCATTTTATGAGAACAAACATTGGTCAACTCTAAGAAACTTGCATACAATTTATTAAAATACTTTGACATTGACAGTTGAGAAGGGTTGTTTTTATATTTATGGGAACTATTTTCATTTCGATGACCAATGACATAAAACGTTCATACATCTATCTCCTTTTTTCTTCTGTTTGTTTGCTTTTCAAAGATTTTTTAACTTTATTTCTTTCACCCTACCCTATTGAAAGATAAAATAGCCATCTATCCGTCATAATGCAAACTATTTTTAAGGTTTCCGAAATTGATTTTAAAAGAAACCAAGATTACAACTGATGTTGTATTACGTGTTTAAAGATAACCCATACGGATCATTTTCAATAATAAAACGCAGCTAATGTTCTATTATATGAAATGTTTTGACACTGACAGTCCACAGTGAAATGTCAAACCTAATAATTGTCAATCAGATGCAGCTGTTTGAATTTGTTTTGGGTTACTTTATAATGAAAACAAACAGGTCAATTTTTAAGAACCCAAAATTGCACATAAAATACAGACATTTATTATCAAAATAAACGTTTTACTTATTCATATTTCACTGACAACCTTATGCATATCTTAATTTAAATTTTGATAAATATTCCTCTGACAGGTATTGCCCTAAATTTGTTTTCACATATGTACATATTTCTGATGAAATACTTTTACTTGTTGCATATAAAATGAAAAATGAGAACTAATGATTCCACCAGCACATCATAAACATATTACACTTTCAATTTTTCCCACATGAATAAGTTTCGTATTTTTGTTTTGCATGTCATCTTTTTCACTTCACTAGCGAGAGAACGACACAATAATGTAGAGTGTACTTATTGGTGGGGAATAAAGTGCATTTTCAAGCCAAAAGAAAAAAGCCCCACCTTTAAAAACTGTGCCACAAAACGCACTAAGAAAGAAAGAAAAAAAAAAGAAGAAAAACTAAAGACATCTTCTTAGGAGCAGCTCAAATTTACAGGTGCGAAAAGGAAGTGCCACAGGGCCTCAGGTGTTGGTGTTGCCAACAAGAAACCGTTGACGCCGCGCCATGTCATCCTCGAATGTCTTGCCTATACCTGCCACCAGAAACCAGGGCTTACTTATTTCTTAACAAGTCTTCGTAGTCCTCATCGTCGTAGTTTGCATCGGCATCAGCACCGGAGATGGCAGCAGTGGCAGAGCTCGGCAGAGGAGGCATCAGTGATGGTGGCAGGATCGTTGTTGTAGTCTTCGTTGTCGTCGCCGCCAAAGGCATCTTTATGAAGGCCATAATTCATTTTGCTCCTACTTTTACTACGACATGGTATTCTTAAGCTGTGTTGTTACAAACCCCACCTTCCCCATCAACATGATAAACAGTCCTAAATGGGTTGCAGTGCAATATGCAATCCAGAATAAGGCAGGCATAACCATCAAGCAAAGGCAGAGCAAAGGCAAGACACTCCACCAACCTTACCTTCACCATCATATCGTATCCCTTGGGTTTCAAGCACAGAAGGATACAAAGTGTCGCATTATTGCCTGATCTTACATGGAAGCTGCTGTGGCATTGGGTTTCTTTCAGCAAGCAACAACAGAGCACAGCATCATTCAACTGTGTGCAGTGCAACATTAGCTGCTAGACTTGCGGTGTTTGCTCCCACTGAATCTTTATACACTGCTCTGTATATAGGTCGTCTCCGTCGTCGTTGAAACGTTGAAAAGGAATTTCGCAAAATGCAAGGAGCCATGATGGTATAGCAAAGCAGCTTTCTGCCCCGAGACGGGAACGTCTTCTTTTCTTGATTCCACAAGGGAACCATGACAATTTATTGGATTTGTTGACGAAGGAAATGATTTTGATAGACTTTCAGCAGAAAGGAAGCTGATTTCTGTTGGTTTCCTTTGCTTATGACAGGAAGTAGTTCCTTCTTGTGCCTTTTTTGTTTTTGTTTTTGTATTTCTAAGGCTAAGGAATGATTTAACGGCTTTCAACGTATTCTATAGATGTTACCATTTGTTTTCGTTCGTAGGTATACCTTGATGGTGCACTGCACTGAGCTATTGCATTTTATAGTCTTTCGTTTGAACTTGATATTGATTTGGGATTGCTGTAAATGAAGACGACATCATCGTCAACAACAACTTTGGGTTAGGACTTTTTAGGTCTTATACTTGGACTCAGGTATAGGAGCCGGGTGTGGTGTAGTGTGGTAGAATTATTAGAATATTATTCTTCTTCATTTATGGCAGAGTAATTTTTCTTTCTCCATTTTTTTCAGTTAGGTAAATGGCAGAATTAGGGCAGGCGATTCGAAACAAGCTAAAAAAATTGCTGAACGGTTCAAAACACACACGTTTGAGCTCTTCTGTAAATTTCATTAGCATCTGCAAAAGTTACGTCGGTTGTTTCTTCCTTCAATAATAACAGAATTGATAAAAGTGGCTTCCTTGCTGTATTGTCAATTTTTGAAAGGTATTGGTATACTTAGAAAGATGTCTCTGATATTAAAATAGTCTTTGAAATATTACAAAAAAAAGGCAGATTTAATTTTTCAAATTTCAGCTCGAGTTGGTTGGATTTTGTTGTGAATGGAAGGGAGTACGTACAGGATCTTCAGATTTGTGTAAGCTAATATTCTTCAATTTAGAAGTAAAAGTCTTTTTTCTTCATCTTCTACTGGCAAGTGCTCTTACTGTAAAAGGCTTCAATTATATTTGATTTTGGCTAAAAGTTATTGCAGTATAGGTAGTCTCAGAAGTATCAGACCTTACGAAGAAACGAAACAAAATTTGGGAAAAATAATTGTATTTTTCTAGATAGTCTGCTTTTGGATAGATTTTCCCAGCGATGCTCAATAGCTTCGATATCCTGTTTATAGTGTAAACGGTCGAGCTATTCAAAATAGAAATCAACCACACCAGCGCCGAAATCAAACGAAGAATAACTCTTGCAAATCGCTGCTTCTTTGGACTTAGAAGGCAATTGAGAAGTAAAGTCCTCTCTCGAGCATCTAAAATCACCATCTATAAGACACTCATCATCCTGGGTCTCATTTATGGCGTTGAGGCCTGGACCCTGTCAAAGAAAAATGAGAGGGTCTTAGGATGCTTCGAGAGAAAAATTCTTCGGGTGATTTTTGGTCCCGTATGCATGGAAGAATTTGAGGAAAAGATTGTACGGGCTGTACAACGACATTGACCCAGGTAACAGAATTAAAGTCCAAAGGCTTAGATAACCAGGTCATGTAGAGCGGATGGACATCAACGTTCCAGCCCGGAAGGTCTTCGAAACCAATCCTGAGGGACGGCGCAGTAGAGGAAGACGTAGCCCACTCAGGTGGGTAAAGACCTTAACCAACTTGGCGTGCGAAACTGGAGACAGCTAGCTAGGGACCGAGCTGGCTGGAGACGCATGTTGGTTGAGGCCCTGGTCCGCCGCTTTAGTAAGTAAGTAAGTAGGTTCATCCAAAAATCTACCAAAATTGGGATCAGTATCTAACTGCTCCAAAATCAAATTAATGTACACACGACCGACGCCCCTCATAGTCGTTTGTTTTATTTCCTGGGTCAGTTCTTGTGCGCAACGTGGATTTGACAACCTTGGATTCGGCAGCTCTTGTGTTCTGTTGACGATGTTGGCAAGTTGTTCGATAAGCTATTGGTTGGCTTTGAAGGATGACCATCAGTGTTGCCGGAAAGAAAAATTATAAGGTAGTACCGAAGCCAAAAAAGAGGAGTATTTTGAAAAAATAGGAGTACAGAATTTTTTTCCCCTTCAAAAATAAGCAAAGCCAAAAATGTTGTTTTTAACTTTATTTAAAAAAAAAATATTCAGTTCATAAAAAAAAAGAACAAAACATATGTAAATAAATAAATAAATAATTCTAATAACAAAATTAAGTACATAAATATCATTCATAGATAGCATAGTAATATTATATTATTTTTTAAATATTTGTTATTGCAATCCTATATTCTATTAAATAGGACTGGCTTTGCAAAAAAAGCAAGGTATTTTGATTGATATTATTTTGTATACGACTTCAGGAGTGATTTAGAAGGATTCCATTTACTACAATCTACTCCATTCAATAACTCCTTGCAACTCATAATTGCATTCAAAGTATTTACTTCCAATCTATTCCGTTTTTTATCTTTTATAAGAAAGAGTTGGGAAAAAACTCTTTCTGCTGCTGCGCTGCTGTGCGGAAGACTTAACAAAGAACTTACAAAATGCTTTGTAAGAGGAAAAAGTGTTTCGTTGAGTGCATTTTTTAAGAAAAATATTTTTGACCAAAATTCTTCTATTTCTAAAGAATTAGAAATCATTGTTTGATTAAGTAGAGTTCGCCCCTCCATATCAAGGTTTTTGATTTCATTTTTATCAATTAAATCAGGAATGCACGAAATTATTGCAGTTGAGCTTTCTGCTAAATTTAAAAGGTCAATACCTTGAATAGATTTCAAAATTTCATCATCGAAATCAATTCGTTGTGAAATTTGGGAACACAACGTTTTATAATATTCTCGGCAAACTCCTTTAAATTCCTTTACTTGATTTATTTCAAGTTTTTTTGTTTTAATAAAAAGTTCAGCCTTAGCCCCAACATATACAAGGTCAATATCTTTTAAACAGTCGTCATTAAAATTCGGATCAGATAGAAACTCGTCACGTAAAAACTCAGATTTAACAAAATTTTGTAAAATAGTTTTGTAGAAAGTTTTTATGTATGGCAAAAATTTGTGAATTCGGACGGACTGAGATTGAAATTCTAAGTTAAGTTGTTTAGTTAACTGAAGAACATAAGCTAGAAATAATAAATACAATTTTGTTGTATCATTTAGCTCTTCTTGAATTTTGTGAACAAGATCTAGGTTACTGTCAGAAGATTCAAAAGAATTCTCCAAAAAATAATGCAAAATTGCAGGCCACTGTTCTAGTGTTCTGGCCACAACCTGTTCAAGAGCTAGCCACCTAGTAAAAGACGTTTTTAAAATCTTATGTTTTTCGACGTTGAAATATTCTTGAAACTCCTTAAACTCGATTTGTTTCTTTGTGCTATGCGAAAAGTAAACATAGATGTTTCTTAAGAGAACCTCGATATTCTGTGGAATTTTTTTAGCTGCGGCTGATGAACAGAGATGTATTGAATGGCACATACAACCCAAAGTAAACATATTTGGATTTTGCTTTAAAAAAGAGATCGAACTCCACTTTTGTTGCCAACCATCACAGCAGCGTTGTCCGAGGCAAAACCAACACATTTTTTAAACGGTATTGAAAGATCATTGAAGCACTTAAATATTACGTTAAAAATAGATTTAGCATCAAACTCAAATAGTTCAATCAAGGAAAGAAATCGATCTCTAACTTTACCATAACTGAAATCAAAATACCTTACCACGACACATAAGCACTTTGAGGAACTGACATCAGTTGTCTCATCAATTATCACAGAAAATTTTTGTTTTTTTAATACATCCACTATATCACGATTCGCCTCTTCCAACAAACTTGACCTTATTGTTTCTTTGAGTTTTGATGTTTTAACCTTTTCATTTTTTTTAGTTGGTTCTAAATTTACTATATTTATGTTTGGTTGTTGTTCAAGCGATTTGAACATTTGTTGGTGGTTTTTTGATTTTTCATGTCTTTCTATATGCGCTTTGTTGTTTGTAAGTTTCATATTACAATACAAACAAAATGGCTTTTTGTCACTTTCCTTAAGAAAAGCAAAATCACCCAACCATCCTTGACGAAACATTTGGGTGCGATTTTTGCTCTTTTTTGAAGATGTGGTAGGTGTATTAACTTCATCAGCATCAGATAACTCAACGTCATCGGTTCTTTCGGCAGGGGATTCAGGTGATTCTTCCACCTAGGAACAGCAGGCTCATTTGGCTTTGTACCAGCAACAGAACACACATTGGCAAGAACTTCAGCAACTTTTTTCGCATTTACCTCCTCCACGGAGTCCAATTTGAGTAAATATCTATACAATATAAGTTTATTTTGAATTATTTTAACAGGAATTACAATTTTTAAAGCATTACAAACCTTTTCATTTTATTTTACTATTGCATAAAAAATCACGGACAAATAGAACAGCAGGATCTCAGGTCAATTTGAAAATAAATATCGAACTCACAGATGCAAATAGCATGAATCCAATGAAAAACAAGAATAAACAAGAAAGAGGGAAATCCCCTTTTAACGACAGTTTGCAATATAAAAGTGCTTCCAGATTTGCACTAAATCAATGAGATTTATTAAGGTCGACATTACACTTACACAAAAATAGGAGTACGAATGTGAAAGGAGGAGTACGGGAGTACGGAGGTGTTGAAAGTAGTACAATACTCCTATGGGAGTACTTTCGGCAACACTGAATTGACCATGTACCCCATTAAAAGGGCGCAATGAAGAACTCATATTTTAATATTAAAGTTGTGTGATGCTTGTTTTCCTTAGGCTGAGGTTAGCTCGCCGGACTCTAGGGTCGTTTCGAGAAAGCACGAAACTCGAGAAGAGTTGACCAAACTACTCTTTTCCAAATAAAAAGAATTAGATTTTCCTTTTTCCGATTTTTTTTTCTAATCCAATACGGCCAAGAGCCTATCGGCACCGGAAGGGTGAAGCGGAATAACTCAATAATACAATAATTCAGCAAGTGCCCATCGACACCGGAAGGGTGAAGAGGAATAACACAATAATTCGGCAAGCCCCCGGTGACACCGGAAGGGTGAAGGGGAATAACACAATAGTTTGTTGTTACTACACAGCAACAGCACGCTATGGAGCAACGGCCCACCGACTCTTAATAGAGAAGGAGAATATCGGGGGAAACTTGCGCTTCTGAATATGAAGCTCAAAACCTTTGATAAACTTTGGCAAGCAAGCTTCGCATTTCTTGGATCCATAAGCCAATTCTCCTGCAGGAACCAAATGTGAACTCTATAATGACGAACAAAAATATCGCTTGTATTTTGTTTTTGTATTTCGGCTGCGTATTGGTGTCACTTATTTCACTTGGTGGGTATGCAGATGGCGGTTGATTGGTTTCGGTCTTTAGTAGGAGTGTGACGCTTCGTTACAGTTGTTTCATTTCCTAGTGTTGCTTGACATTTTAACTTGCAATGATGATTTGTCTGATTAAAAGAAGTTATTTTGACAGGATGTAAAATGAACACTATCCTAAAATTATGAAGTACGATTGTATTTTCTGGGAACTCTCTTCGCAAAATCCTCAAAACTTTGCTTTATTTTAGTCTAATTATTTTTTGTCAAATTCAAAAGTTCATACTCAGCTTAAACTTTGCACTATTTTTTTGCAACTTTTTATTCTATTATCTTTCTTTGTTCTTCTTTCTTATATTTCTCTGCGTTTAAGAACTCTCTTGTGAACCTTTAATACTTTCATACAAAATCTAAAATTCCCAAATCTAGTTTAACGCTCTCACCTTATTTGTATCCCGCTTCTTGATTTATTATTTAATCAAAATAAACATTCCAAGCTCTAAAATAGATATCTGCTAAGGTTTAATTCCCACAAATACCATAAACGCCCAAACAAAAAATTCTGCAAAAGAAAAATCTCTTTTCTGCCGCAAAACTTATCCCGTAAAAGTGTGTATCCAACTTGTGTACCTTAACTCGACATACATAAAAGTAATCACCTTTTTTCAGTTTTTATTGAAAAAAAAAGGATTTCACCTACGGCGGCGCCATGCCACACCACCAACGGCCAGCGATTACTACTCCCTTGAGCTTCATTACAAGCAAAAAAAAAATGTTCCCACAAGAAAATAAGATTATCTACATCCAAGCACGCAATGAACTTTACCATCATGACCAGTGCAGCCACACGAACGTAACAACATTGCTGCTACTTCTTTCAAGGCCATTTATTATAAAGAACTTGCTGTATATGTTATGGTCAAAGGCTGATATCTTCTCATCAGGTTATGAATAATTGTAGCTCAGAATTAAGAAAAAATAATCATTTATGGAATTGTTACGTTTCAGAAAAATCCGTAGGTATAGGGAGGGGGACATTAGTCCATATTCTACTTACTCGTATTTGAAACTTGTTTCCCTTCTAATTGGAAGTTTTTTTTCGGACATTTTTAATATGCCATATAAAGTCTAAAACTTCAACCTGTTATATCAATTAAACTCTTTAAGCACTTAAAAGAGTCATAAGCCCACAAGTCTTGAAGGCCAAGGAAATGAGTCCATATTGTAGTTTTTGAAACTTGTTTCCCATCTTATTGAAAGTTTTATTGTAAGATTAAAGAAATCTTAAATCTCACATTTAATTAAGCTCTTTCCGCATTTACGAAAGTCATATGTCCATATATTTTGTAGGCATATTTGCTTGAAAAGAATGAATATGAATGCTGACTCTATTTCTCAATATCTTGTGGAAATATGTAGGTGAAAGAAATATGCAGAGGACCAAAATGGTGGTAGTGATGTTCGAGACAAACCGATATTTAAAGAGAAGGACATAAGTCCATATTCTAATTATTTAAAATTTGTTTCTTATCTTCTTAATTTTAATCGTTAATTTCGTACATCATACGAAGTCTGAAATATCGATCCGTTTGTGTTTAATTAAACCCTTTTTTTCAGAAAGTTTTGTCCTCAGATCTTTAGTCCCAGACATATGTTTATATCGTAGTTTTTTTTGACTTGTTTCCTATTTTAGTGGACATTTTATTATAAATTTTTGTAGGGCACAAAAACTTCACTTAGTTTATATTCAATCAAACTCTTTTAACACGAAAGTCATAAGTCCATCCATAATTATTTAAGTTCAGACCCTTGAAAAGAATCAATGTCAGCAAAAGTGCCTATCGATATTTTTCGGTTTCTGAGCCAAGGAGTTTTTCTACCCCTCTGATTTAGTTAGTATCCAAAGCTTGAGCGTAGTTTCCATCTCTGGGGTAATGCTCCAGTAATTTACACAACTCTCTTAGACAGTTATAATTTGTTTAAATACCTTGAAGACTGTAATACGTAATGTTTCTTGTTTCTTCTTTTTTTACTGTTATTTTGAAAAATTGTGGTTTAGTGAAATTGCCGGTCTTATCCCACCTCCCATTTAAACAATTCAACCATAACACTTGAACTTCTAATGTTCATCGGTATTACCGCGAGCCAAATTATGTTGTACTGTTGTGTAAAAAGATTTGTTCTTTGGCTGCACCACTTGAATGTGAAACACTTCACCACCCTCATTTTGATTACGTACCTCTAATGTGCTACACACACAGTGTGAAAAAGGAAAGGGTTTTAAATTCAGGATCATTGTAATGACGTTGAAAGAGTACATTCGCTTAGTACGGTTAGAGAATGAATCTCTGTACTTTGAATTACGGCAGAAGTAAGGCTCAATGGTTAACTGTTGAGCATTTCTAGAAGCGAAAGTATTACGTTTAACTATTTAAGAGTATGATTGCAAATGCGTTTTTTAAGGAGACCAGAGTCCGTTAAATTAAAAGTAAAAGAAGTTGCTGCAAGAACAGATGTATAGGTTTTATAGACTGATGTTTGTACCACTTATAGATAGTGGCAAAGCTGATGTATTTCGCTTTAATGATATCTAACAACATTTAATTTAATTAAACGAGATTTTGTATTACCCACCGTACAATTCTGTTTAGGTCAGAATTTAAAAAAATTGTAAAAAAGAATCAAGTCCAAATTCCACCACCTGAGCCTTATCAGCGCGCATGCCCCGACGGAAAAGAAGGATGACATTACCAAAGAAACATTCTATGAGCTCCTCGTCAAAACATATGAGCATTGTCCCAAAAACGATGTTAAAATTCTCGTGGGAGATTTTAACGCCAAAATTGCTAAAGAAGGTATCTTTGGTAGGTCAATCGGAAGACATAGCCTACACGACATCACATTTGGAAACGGATTCAGGCTTATCCACTTCCTAGCCGAGAAAAACTTGGTGTTGAGTAGCGCCAGATTCCCTCGCCCAGATATCCACACAGGTACTTGACGGTCCCCCGATGATCAACCATGCAACCCAATCGATCTTGTTGCTATTGACGGAAGACACTCCTCTAGCATACTTGGCGTTTGTACGTACAGATCAGCCAACATAGATTTCGAAAACTGCCTAGTTGGAAGCTATTAGGCAGACAGCAACCTCGAGGAGAAGATTCAAAGTTGGAAGACTGCAGCAGGAGGATACCGCCAATACCTTTGCCGACCGAGTATCAATACAGCTTGCGAGAAACCCTACAACGGGCGAGATTGTGGCAGCAAAGGAGGACACGATCTTCTCGTTAGCTCTAGGTCGACAAGAGAAGGGATGAAAACCGCTCGCTTAGAAGAAAAAAAAAAGTTAGGAAGTCGAGGAGATCCAGGGTTGATTTAAAAGGAAACAGGTGCGAAACTTTTATAGAAGAGTCAAAAAGAAAACAACGAGCCGCCCTGGAGCCTGCAAAAATAAGGAGATGAGTACTGTAGTCGAGACGCAGTCAATGCTTAAAATCTGGAGAGATCAAATTGAACCAGCTGCTTAATGGTGATAAAGTCAACGATTCCGCCAGCGAGCAGCCACATCAAACTCAATTGGTCGATGATCTAGAGTTTCACCCACCCGACCAGGGTGAGATCAAACTAGCCATCACCAGGCTGAAGTCGAACAAAGCGTTCGTTGATGAAGGTCTGCAGGCGAAGCTTTTTAAGTACGCTGGAGCAGATCTGGTAAGAAGCACGCACCAGCTAGTTACTAAAATTTGATCGGGAGAAAGCATGCCTGACGAGTGGAGCTTAAGCACCATCTGCCCGATCCATAAAAATAAGGTGACCGCCTTCTCTGCTTCAACTACAGAGGCATTAGCCTTTTAAACATCGTGTACAAGATCTTATCCAGCGTATTATGTGAACGCCTGAAGCCATTTACTGAGGAACTAATTGGCCCTTACCAGTGTGGCTTCAGGCCTGACAAATCTACCATCGACCAAATTTACACTCTACGCCTAATCCTAGAAAAGATTCAAGAACATAACATCGAAACACACCATCGTTTCATTGATTTAAAAGAAGCTTATGACAGTGTAGACAGAAACGAACTATACCGTACGACTTATCAGGATGACGCTGGAAAATGCTCGTTGCTGCGTCAAAATTGAAAGAGACTCAAACGAAACCTTTGAAACCACCAGAGGACTTCGACAATGCGATGCGCTGTCATGTAGCTGCTTCGATATTGTCTTGAAAGAGTGGTGCGCAACACCAATGCCAATACAAGTGGCACCATCTTTCAAAAATCCACTCAATATCTTGGATATGCAGATGACATCGACATTATGGTAAGAACCAAATGAGCAGTGACATGAACGGGACAAAACAAAGTATTTACTGTCATTAAATAGAGCCAATTCACACCGTAGACTTGGTCGAAATGTGACAATTGACAGGTACAATTGAGAGGTCGTAAACGAATTTGTTTATCTGGACACTGCTGTCATTTCTGCAAATGACATCAACGCGGAGATCAATCGCAGAATTACCCTTGCTAATCGCTTATCGTGGAGTACCAAAGAGACACTATACAAAACTGTAATCATCTCAGTCTTGCTGTATGGTGCAAAAGCAAGGACCCTCTTCCAGGCGGATGAAGGATCTCTTGGTATCTTCGAGAGGAAGGTTCTGCGTACGATCTCGACAAGCAAAGTAACATGTGGCGGAGATGATTTAATCAGGAGTTATACGAGCTGTACAGCGACTTTCCGCTGGTCAAAAAATTGCGTGTACAACGCTTAAGATGCCTAAGGCATGTTGAGCGAAAAAACATCGAAGCTCCAGCCCGTCAGGTATTCAACAAGCCTGAGGGAACAAGAAGCAGAGGCAGACCTCATATCCAGTGGAATGATCAAGTTGGGGCAAACGCACGTCAACTTGGTATTCGAATCTGGAGGCAGCAAGCTACAGATCGAGTAAGCTGGCGAAAGTTATTATTTGAGGCCCAGAAGCATAATGCGCTTTAGCGCCAACTAAAGTAAAGTAAGTAAATCAGAATTAGAAAAGCAACGTCCATTATATTGAATTCCTCAAAAACTAGTCTAACATAAACCATAGTTTTAGAATCTTATTGACATCAAAATCTATTTTTTTTATTTTAAACTCAAAACCCTTTTAAATCGTAAAACAAGTTACAAAATAAAACTGAGGAGCGAAATAATTAATTTGACAGTTGCAGTCATGAGATCATTTTTAATCATAAAAGAAAGTCGGTAGAAAAATGGAACCCTGAGGCACGCCATCATTTATATTGTGGATTTTAGACTTGAATCCTTCTAATTCTAATACAATAACAGATTTTCGATGGGACAGCAAAACCCCACACTGAATCAAATGCCTTTCTGTCTATTCAGAACTCTCGAAGTCCTTACTATCAGGACAAGGCTTTACATATATGTATATAAAAGGTATGCGGACTTTGAAAATGTACACAATATTTAAGAAGGTATTTAATATTCGTTACGTTAACTGTCGTAGCAGAAGAGTTGAAAAACGCTCCAAGAGTAATTCTTGCCATGAAACTTACATACTTACTTCATCGGCCTGGCCAATGAATCTGTTATCGTTGACACAACCACGGTGCAGTGCGGGATTCGTTTAACATGCTTCATTAACCTTTCTTGGGAGTTGGCCGACGCCATCTAGCGGGCGTCCTGGTATTCCTCCAGTGGAGACATGATTTTCTAACATAAATCGTACTGCCTAGGACTTTCCCTTCAGGCTCTCACTTTTGCTCATCCGTGCTACGTGCCCAACCCACCGGAGTTTACCAAGCCTTATATTTATGGCTTTATCAATTTCGAGGTATAAATTAGAATGATACTTCCTCAAAAATGAGGACAACCATTCCCCATAAGACTCTTTTCTCGAACGTTGATAAGAAATGAATGTATCTTTGATAGAGCACCGAAGTCTTGGATCTGGTACAGAACCATAGTCTTACACTGCAGGAATTGGGAATTTATGGTAAGATTTATCATGAAAGAAGCTCTTTTCAATTCAATTAAATTGCAGTTCAATTTTGGTATAAACATTGCAGGTACGCTCGACCTTAACATTCCTATCATATAGGAATAGTTGAGAGCTGTGAGACCCTAGGCCTTTGGTCTCTAGGAGCGGTGCCTTTGATTGTGGTCTTTTAAATCACTAAATTTGATTTGACGGCACATCAAGCACTGACCATGCATGACACACATGCCATGCCGCGCCTTATAAACGAACAAATGTAATTGAAATGTGCTACAAACAACTATAATACAGTACCCCACCACAACGAACCCTTGAGACTAATAAGTCTGTACCTTTCGGATTATGTTTGTTAGACGAACAAAAGGCACCGACTTTTATCAAAATGCGTAACATAAAAGTAATACGTAGGACTTGTATGTACGGTTTGTTTGTCTGGTTTGAAAAAAAAACGACGCTAACGGTGAACCAAGGACTCGTTACTTTAATGCAATTCAATTAGTACATAAATCACCATTATTCAGCGCCATCTATGTACATTTTATACACGGCGGCGTTGTTGGTTTAAATATAAAGCTATACCCTGTTCTACACATCATGCACATAATAATCTACCCTCATCATCCCCCTGATGATTTTTTTTTGACTTACCTTGTTGGGCTGTGCAGAGAATCCATAAACTGGACTTTGTGTATTTGGTAATGAAGGCGCCATCATCCTGGGCGTTAAAATTCGCCGTCCCATTGTAGTTGGCATTCGGAAGTTTCTCCTCGGTGAACAGCCATTGTGGACCCGCCAAAGCAGCTATGACTATGGCCACAGAGAAGCTAAGGGAATTATTAAAAAGAAAAAAGATTTAAAAAAATTAAAAAAGTTTGTTCTTTGTTTTTTTTTTAATATGTATGTAAATATGAAGGTCCGTGTAGAAAAATCAGGAAATTTCCGACATGCAAAAATATCACAAACCCTCAAAAACAAAAAGGACCTGGAAGGATGATGGTTGATGAATTCGTATGACTAACGTGTTTTTTTCCATTGCATCATATGTGGGGCCATCTATTGGCAATGTGATGAGGGAAAATAAGTTCTTTTATATTCTTTTTCTTTGTTGAATTTTAATAAATGAAAATATTACTCTGAAGGGTTTTTTTATGAAATTTAATTCACTTGACGATGGGAACAAGAGTCTAGAGAAACAGTGAGAGAGCACAGTTTATCATTTAATGTATTTTATTAATAGTTCTTTGGTTGGTTCCTTTTTTTCCCACCAGGATATTGAAGGGGGGAAAATAAGCTGGTTAAATTTTTGTTGAATTCATATAAAGTCAAAGTTCAAGTTCGGGAAATGTGGTGTTGATGTTGTATTTGAACTGGTGACAAGAAAGTTTAAAGCACAATTTTAATTTCAATTTAATAAGTTTTCCAAAAAATCCTCTGAGCATTATTAAAGTGAGAGACGGGTAGAAAGGAAGTGTCGGTGCAGATTGGTTTTTAAATGCTTGAATATTGCAATGACTGGGAAGAAAAGAGTGTGACAGAGCATTCAACATTCGTGTAGTACGGCTTAAGAACGAATATCTGTACTTGACTGTATGACCGACGTTAGACACTACGACGGTATAATGATGAGTATTCCTTGAGACGGGAATATTAGAGTTGAATCCCAATAATATCGAGATGTTCAATCTGATTGATACAAGTTTTTACAACAGTAAGCAGCATTGAGTTTTCGAGGCATTAAAATCTACATTTTTTTTGGTTACGCATTATCCATCCAATATTTCTTGTATTGAATGTTCTGAAAGGTGATTACTAATCTAACGAAGGAGGAATTTATCAAAATGGCAAGATAGAGAACTTAAAGTTGGCAGCACTTTATTAACTAGGGCTATTTTGTCAGCTGTCAAGTGATTTATTTAAAAGTTTGGTTTGACATTTTTACATAAAAAGGATTGATTCCTAAATAACGCTTACAAAATTTGCAAATTTATTTTTTAAATCATGGCTCTCTTAGGAATATGTATCGCACACTTAGTCCATTTTACGGACGGGCTAAGTTGAATATATACGTCAGCAAGCAAACGTTCCGTATTTGGAGTCTGTGTCAAAATTTTGTGTAGAATGAAATAATTTGAAGTCAATACCTCCATATATCCTCGAGATATGTGGTTTGGGAGACGAAAAATGGTACCCCGAGCGTAAGATTCAAGGGACCTTAAATCGTCAAGAAATGTGAACATTTTCAATTCAACAAATCAGACCAATGGGACTATGGGAAATTAAAAAATCATTCCAACAATATTTTCGTCTTTAAACGGGTGTTTTTTTAACGGTACATAACTTTTAGTTGGCAACATTATTTTAACTGGCGACAATTTTTTAGCTGTCAAGTGATTTATTTTAAATATATTTTGACATTTCAACATAAATAACTCTGAACAACGCTTCCAAATTGCGAAAATTTATAGTTCGCCTAGTTCATCAATTAAGCAACCTCAATTCTATAAGTTGTTGTTTTAAAAAAAAGGTGAAAAAGTCACACAGATCGTGCTTCTATTCACATTACCAAACTGTGAATTAGCCTCTAAGATCGTACAATTCTGCTGCTTGAGTATTTCTATGGGCATATGTCAAGTCGCTAGTCTATGCCGATACGTCCGAAACAATTAACCGCTTGTGAGACAACATAAGCCACGTTATTAGTCTAGACTGGTGCTCTTGCAACATTTTGAAGTCTCTTGAACAGTATTGAAGATGGTAGCAGTCACCGACTAGCTCTCGAACTGATCACATCGTTCTCCATCTGTCGTGTGCCTTTCTCTTTCTGTTGCTTTGCGCAAACAGGTATCTTCCGTTTTTACCGCTCTCCCAGTATTTTTTTTTTCCCATTACATTCGATTAATCTCCCTTTCCTTGCTCTATAAGTGAATTAAATTTAACATTAAATGGCCCCAGGGCCTGACAGGCCTGACGGGTGTCGTTTCAGGCCCCTTGACCCTGATTTAGACACCCAGCCAAGTAAAAAGAAAAAAACAAACCAAATCCCTCTTGATAATAGAAACTTCCCTAATCTCCCAACAGTGTCCAAAAAAAATAACCCAAAATTTGTTGTGATGACCTCTACAACGCTAAATAAACCACTCTCTTCACTAAGTCCCTTCCTCTTAAAAAAAGCAATAGATAATATCACAACAGAATATGAAAAAATATCTTTGCTTCGTGATAATAGCCTACTTATTATGGCCAAATCTCAATCAAGTGCGGATAAATTCCTTAAAACGAATAACTTAGCAAATGTCTGTACAGTGGAAGTTAAATTACATGACCGCCTAAATTCCTCAAAAGGCATTGCTTTTGCGCCATGCCTTATCAATGTTTCTGAGTCAGAAATCATTAATGAGATGAAAAATCAAGGGGTCATTGAAATTTATAAATTCATGAAAACTGATATTAATGGTAAGTCCACACCATCGGGATTAATGTTGTTCACATTTAACTTATTTAACCCACCTAAATCTATTGAAATTGGTTTCTATAACGCGCGCATCACTGAATACATCCCAAATCCCATGCGGTGCAAAAATTGCCAACTGTTAGGCCACACAACAAAACGTTGCAATGGCATAACCAAATGTGACGTATGTAGCCTTCCACCACACACCCCCGAAGTATGCACCCGAACAATGTGTGCAAATTGCTCTCTTGATCACTTGTCCTCATCAAGAGATTGTCCAAAATATAGACAAGCTAAAGAAATCTTAGCAATCAAGACAAACAATAAATGCACCATGGGTGAAGCCAAACGCTTGTATAAGGAAAGAAACCCCATAGAATCGTCTCGCTCTGTCTTATCAAACCAATCAAATATATTATACGCTGAAAAGCTGAAACATAATATTCCTCCACAAAAACCCACTCAACCTCTAGAAACAATAAAAAAAATCTCTCCACAAAATGCACTCAAATCACAACAAAATACAGAAGCTCTCTTAAACCAAATCAACTCTGAAAACATCACTGAACCCTCTTCTCTTCCACTTACATCACAATCATACACTGAAGCTATATTACCTTCAAATAATTTCTCTTTATCTCAGTTAACTGAATCTCAATCTCTTCTATTACAAAAAATAACCGCATCAAAACCACAATCCTCAAACTCAAACACATACAATAACTTCTCTAAAAACTCTCAGCTAACTCCCAATTTACCCCCGCAACCCCATATTTACAATAAAATCATAGACCAAACCGAAAATATTTCTGATAACGATGATGATGACATATAAAAATAAACTCTTTAACCAAACCTCAGACTCTGCGATTCGAAGGCTGAATCATTTGGGCTGCAATGGGAGCACAAATGATCCAGCTTCCGGATCGCAGGGTCAATATCTTAACAACCCAAACCGACAAAACACGAATTTTGTACAACAAACTCATTCACACATACTAAAACCAAATCCATATAGAAGAAAACACCCTTTTTCTGCTGCACGTAGAAAAAATGTGTGTTTTCAAAATGAAAAAAATAATATAACGTTAATTATACTACAATGGAACATGAAAGGTCTTTTAAATAACTTTGATGAGCTAAGTATTTTAATAAAGGAACATAATCCAGGTATAATTTCGTTACAAGAGACACATTGTCCTTCAAATGCAAGCCCCATTGTCCCTAAAAATTATGCTGGCTATTTCAAAAACCTTCCAACAAATACAACTTCTAAACAAGGTATATGTTTATTAGTAAGACAAAATATTCCACATAAAATTCGACACATAAATTCAAATATTCTAACATTGGCAGTAGATATAGAATTTCAATACAAATTCACTTATATTTGTTTGTACATCCACCCAAAACAAAACTTTTGTAAAAATGATCTCGACAATATTATTAGTCAAACAGAGTCTCCTATAATTCTTGGAGGTGACATAAATTCATGGAGTACACTCTGGGGCTCACCAGTCACAAACAAAAGGGGTGAAATCTTTGAAGATTTTCTTCTTAACGAAAACCTAATTCTTTTAAATAACGGTTCACCAACTCATTTATCAACACATAACACTTTGACCCATATCGATATAACATGCTGCTCTCCTGGGCTCTTTCTTAATACCACTTGGAAAACCTTAAGTGATCTACATAACAGTGATCATTTTCCAATAATTTCAAATTTCAATCCCGGAATAAATCTTTTGAAATCAAAACCGATAGCAAAATTTAAAACTAATTTTTCTAATTGGACAATTTTCAAAAAAATTGTAAAAGAACATCTCTTTCAAAATCCCCCATCTACTAACATTAATAAAGAAGCAGCATTGATCCAAAAAGCAATTAGAACTGCAGCAAACGTTTCGATACCCCAAACAACCCCAACATTTAACCCGAATCTTAAACGAACTGTCCCATGGTGGAATCAAACTCTCTCTACATTACGCAAAGACAAAATGAAAGCATTGAAAGACTTCCAAAAGTCACCTTCTCAATCTAATTTAATTGTATATAAAAAGGCGAATGCTAAATTCAGACGTGAACTTAAACAAAGTAAGTTAAAAAAGTTCACAGAATTTACATCCAGCATAAATCCCAATTCTACCACCACAAAAATTTGGCAAAACATCCGACGACTAACTGGTAATCTCAGATCACTTTCAATATCGTCCATCCATTCAGATAATACAGTTCTAACAGACCCAGCAGAAATATGTAACTTATTCTCCAAATCCTGGTCTGATTACTCAAAAGATACAAATTATTCCACTCTTTTTAAAACCAAAAAGGATGAATTTACCATAAATCTCCCCTACATTCCAAACAAAAATATCTTTGCTGAACGTATTGAACTCCCTATCTCAATAATTGAATTTAAGGCATGTCTAAGCAAAACCAAAGGCACAACACCTGGTAGAGACAGGATAAGTTATCCTATGCTAAAAAATTTACCTACAGATGTGAAACAAAGACTCATCTTACTCTACAACAATATTCTCGAAACGTCAGTAATACCACAAATTTGGAAAACTGCTACCCTACTTCCCATACTTAAGCCCAACAAAGACAAATTTTCAATCGATGGCTATCGCCCAATTTCCCTAATATCCTGTATCTCAAAGATTTTAGAAAAAATAGTAGCAAAACGCCTCATGTGGTTCATTGAAGAAAAAAAATTAATATCACCCAACCAAGTTGCATTTAGGGCAAACAGAGGATGCGTCGATGCACATCTTCACTTAGATTATTACATCTCTAATGCGATATCTTCAAAAAATCATGTCTCAGTTCTTTCACTCGACTTCGAGAAAGCCTTTGATCGAATCGGTTTACATGTAGTTCTTAGTAAGTTAAAAACATGGAACGTTGGAAAGAAAATCTTTGGCTATGTTAGATCATTTTTAACAAATAGAAAATTCTTCACAAGAGTTAACGATTTTTTTTCCAACGCATACTCGTTGGATAATGGTATCCCACAAGGATCTCCATTATCTGTAGTATTATTTACAATTGCTTTTGATCATATTTCAATCATGTTAAGTAACTACAAACTTCTTGACAGCTGTTTGTATGCAGACGACATTTATATATTAAGTAAAACAAATAATTTAAGCATATGTAAAGACCAATTCAATAATGCTGTAAATGATATTTTAGAGTGGTCTTCTGCTTCAGGAGCAAAACTATCATTACAAAAATGTAAAATACTTCATATTTGCAGAAAACTCTATTGCCCTGAGCTTAGCCTAAGTATAAATAATGTTCAGATTGAAAATGTTAAAACACTAAGTATCCTAGGATTAACGTTTAATAATAAGTTTAATTGGAAAGACCATTGTTTAAACCTAAAAAAATCCCTAGCTGCGAGGCTCGCTATAATTAAGTATTTATCAAGTAATAAAAGTCATGTACATATCAATACATTATCATACATAACAAAAATGATAGTTTTAAGTAAAATTGATTATGGTATATATATTTATGGCAATTCACCAAAAACTACCCTGAAATATTTGAAATCACCATATCACCAGGCAGCTCGGAGAAGTATTTGCGCTTTCCCTACTTCACCTATAAAAAATATACTTGCGGAAGCAGGACTACCAACAATCGAGGAACGTCATAGAGAATTGATATCAAAGTTAGTTGTGAAGTTAATATTTTCAAAAAACTCAGTTATTGACAAGGACATCCATCAGTCCATCAGACATAAATCTAAGAAACGTATCCAATCCTCAATAAGCAAAATCATAGATAAAGCTCATGAAATGGAACTCCAGTTTAAAAAACCACGAAAAATACTTTTATCTTACCCGCCATGGCATATAAAACCTGATTCCATCTTGATGAATTTGGCCCACTACAATAAGGCAAATACCAGCAACTCAGTTTACTGCTCTTTGTTCTCCGATATCTCATCTGAACTTAAAAAAGACGGTTGGGAATTCATCTTTACAGATGGTTCCAAATCACTAAGCCATACGTCGTTTGCCGTCACATCAGAAAATGGTTTTATTCTACGCATTGGTTCCTTACCGGAATCTACATCAATTTTCACGGCAGAAGCATTTGCAATTCTACATGCACTAAAAATAACTATGGAAAACAATGGCAAATTTATTATATGCTCAGACAGTATATCTGTCTTAAGAGCTATAAATAATCCAAACAACAACACTGACCTAATTTCCTCCATAAGAAACAAGATTGCGATGATGCCAAAGAAAATAAAACTGATGTGGACCCCTGGTCATGTAAATATCCGTGGCAATGAGGAAGCCGACAAAGCAGCAAATTCGGCGAAAGAAGCGCCAGTATTTCAATTCAATGCATTCACTAAACAAGACCTTAAAACTCGGATTAATAAAAACTTGAAAACTTTGCAACAAACTGAATGGAGCCTTTACCACCATCATTATAAAAAAGTAAACCCAACGAAATCTCCACCTAAATACCCTACGAACCTGCCAAAACGCAAAATCACAAACTTTGTACGCCTCAGACTCGGTCACATTTCAACAACCCACCAACATCTACTCACCAGAAACAACCACCCGATATGTGTAACATGCAACACAACTTTGAATATCTCACACATCCTCGAAAATTGCCAAATCTCGAAACCAATTATGGACTCTGTTTTCAAAAATCTATCAATTTATGATACACTAAAAAATCCTAATTCTAAGAACATCGAAAATGTAAATAAATTTATTGAAACTCTAAAATTAACTCTATAAATATTATTAAAATAAAGAGCCAATAGTCTCCGCAGCTAGGCTCTTACCTTTTGTATTAGCTTGTAATTTAAATTACGTGTTAATAAATAATATTAATAATAATGAAGATGGTAGACAAATGCATTCAAGAGGACACAATCCTCCACAGGTTTTTCTCAAAAACCACCTTGGTCTATCAACTCCTACACTCTCACCTCCCCGTGGTGAACATCGGGTGCTTAGTACCTCAATTAGAGATTAGGTTCCAACCCCAGTGGAAAGTTGTTGGAGGCAGCAAACGAGGGAGGGGGGGGAGAGTTGTTTCCACTAAGGCTCCTCTCCTTATCCAGACGGCAGTGAAGGAATTCCCGAGATGGAATCAACGGTGGCGTCTACAGTTCCAGTAAAGTTGAACAACTTATACAACTTATTCAGAGGCTAGGTCTATCAGGAGCGGTTTTATCCGGTTCCCCGTCCTTGGCGTTATACTAAGGATCTAACCCTCGGGGTTGGGGGTTGCGCCGTCAGGGTGACTTCCTGGCCACGTAAAAATTTCATAGTTTGCGCAGCACCAGCAAGCCTCGAATACGGACATATTTATTGTTGACAAACTACGCAAACGAATTAAGGACTACCAACTTCAGATATGCACGTGAAATGTTAAGTCCCTTGACAGACGTCGTGCGGCCGAAAAATTAGGGGAGGCTTTAGCTGCTATAAAGCAGACATCACCGCCATCCAGGAAATACGATGGGATGCTCCTGGAAAAAAGAGGATGAAAAACTGCGATATTAACTATGATGACTGCTACCGCAAAAACCAACAGCGCTTATTTGGATGCGCCTCATGACCATTCCCATCAAGGATAAATAGGGCAATATAAGCCTGACATGCGCCCGAACTTTCCGAGGAGCTAACATCGCTTTGGATAACTATCACGTTGTAGCCAAGGTAGCACTTCGGGTTTACAGACCCAAGGCAAAACGGGGAGGTGCTGACAGAAGGTACAACTTCGAACGGCTACAATCGCAGGAGATCGCCAATCCTTTTCTGACCGAGTTACAAGTAACCTTTCTCGAAGTTCTCTGCCGCCAACACAATGTATCGAAAACCAGTGGCAACATTGCCAAGATGCAATCAGAAAAGAGCCGGCTTGATAAGCTGGGTTCAAGAAACCACCAACAAGGAACCACTGGTTTGATGAGGAATGTCGGCAGGCAAATGCAGTCAAACAACAGGCACTCAAAGCGGTTCTGCATAAAAGGACGAGAGCTGCTCATGAGCTCTATGAGCGAGAGGAACGCTTACTTCTCAGAAGGAAAAAGAGAGGGCATGAGAAGCGTGCGGTCGAAAATGTTGAGAGGTATAAAAGCAGGAATGAGGTTCGAAAGTTTTATGAAACGAAATTCAAAGGTGCATAAACCTAGAACCGAAGGCTGGAAAGACGAAAGTAGAAACATCATAGTGGAACCGCAGTCAATGCTGAGGATATGGAAGGACCACTTCTGCAGACTGTATAACGGCGACGAAGAACTGAATTCCGCTGTCAGGCAGGATGATCCATTCAATATAGACGACGAAAGCCAACAATCCCGTCCTCCCGACTCAGACGAAGTAAAGATTGCCATATCTAAGTTGAAGTCTAATTAAGCTGCTGGAGCGGATGGCTTGAATGCCGAGCTCTTTAAAGCAGCTGGAGATAAGTTGGTTAGGAGCATGCACCAACTTATCTGTAAGGTATGGTGGGAAGAAAGCATGCCCGATGAATGCAACCTCAGTATTGTTTGCCCGATCCTGAAAAAAAGAGACCCTATAAACTGCACCAACTATAGAAGAATCAGTCTACTTAACATCGCCTATAAAATCTTCTCTGCCGTAATATGTGAATATCTAAAGCCCATCGTCAACAACCTGATAGGTAATTATCAGTGTGGTTTTAGACCAGGAAAGTCCACAGTTGATCAAATATTCACATTACGGCAGATGGAAAAAACCCAAGAACAGCAAATCGAGACCCACCATCTTTCCATCAATTTCAAGGCCGCATATGACAACATTTACAGGGACTAGCTGTATAGAGCTATGTCTAGTTTTGGCATCCCTGCCAAACTCGTCCGTTTGTGCAGGATGACCATGGAGAATTCACGCTTCTCCATAAAGGTTGGAATCAACTTAACAGAACCTTTCGATGTCAAAAAAGGTTTTAGACAAGGTGATGCGCTGTCATGCGATTTTTTTAACATCGTGCTTGAAAGAATAGTGCAGAGCTCACACGTCAACACTAGAGGCATTATCTTTCAATATTCTGTCCAATTACTGGCATATGCTGATGACATTGACATAATCGGAAGAACTCAGCATGATGTCAATGGGGCTTTTGTGGGTATTGAGTCAGAGGCGGCAAAAATGGGTTTAACGATTAATGAGGGCAAAACAAAGTACATGCTGTCGTCAAGAAAGGACATACAACACCGACGTCTTGGTCAAAACGTCACCATCGACAGACGTAACTTTGAGATAGTCAAGGACTTCGTCTGCCTAGGCTCCGCTGTAAACGCAAAAAAACATCACCAGCGCTGAGTCAAACGCAGAATAACTCTTGCTAACCGCTGTTTCTTTGGGCTAAGAAAGCAATTTTGAGTGGTAAAGTCCTCTCTCGAGGGACGAAAGTGTAGCTATATAAGACCCTCATCATCCTGTCCTGTTATACGGTGCAGAAACATGTACTTTGACAAAAGCGGATGAAAACCGTGATTGGTGATGATATCATCATTAAATCATTTAAGTCGCTTGAACCTCCTCGTAAAGTTTCTAGTCTCATCTTTTTTTAACTGTTATTTTAACAAAGTAGTGGAAGCAATAGTCGCTCCCACAGAAATTTACATCAGATACCCTTGAGCAAAACATCCCTCGAATTGTCAAGTAGAAATATTCGTTCTTTAGGCGTTCTAAGGAATGTGGAATTCTTTGCCACACACAATTTTTCACATTTATTGCAATATTCAGGACTTTAAAGCCATTGTGCTCAGACACCTCTATTTAAACCCTTTTTTCCTGAGTTTGTACTTATTATAACAATAATACACAAAATAAGGCCACAAAAAAAAACACTTTATTAGTAGTTTAAGTTATCAGACTCTTAAGTTCTTTTAAAGATCATCTTTTTCGAGCAATGTAACTGTAAGCTACATAAGTTAATTTATAACAATAGAAAACAGCACAAAGTTCTGCTTTTGGTGTTAGTATTTGAAATTTTTTTAAGTTAATATCGGTGTTGGAAAATAATGTACATAACACAAAACTGGACATTCAGAACTAATACAAAGTACTGATAAAATATAAATCAATATTTATTTTAATACAAACTAAGGAATCCACAGGAATCAATAATGTAGTCAACAAAATAACAATTCAAACACTAATCAGGACTATTATTATTTTAAAACATATAACGTAGCAATTAAATATGTTCTACAAAAATATCAATTTCACCTCAAAAAGTTAACGAAATGTACACAATAGTCAAATTTGCTAAACTTTTCCAGGAAATGATTTCAACAAAATTAAAATACATATTTTTTACAGAAACTTTCTAAAACAGATTTGCCCTTTTAGACTCATTTGTAAATAACCTCGAGCTTATTTGTAAGTGAGTGAAATTAAATTCAAAATGATACATCAGACGATAAAAAAGCCAAACAAAATCAAGTAATTTAATACAAATTTCGAAATGTATAAAAGTTCCCCACATTTTTCAAAATAATTAAATGGCTGGCAAAAATTAGATGCCAATGTTTTTGTTTTTGGACTGAGTAAATAAATTATGGAGGCTCAACCTGGCAACAAAAACTAAAGGAAAAATTGGTAAACATTCATTTATTTTACCAAAAAAAGTGTGCATATAAGCCTAAGTGTTCCTTGGCGAAATAATTATCATAAATTGCAATTATTCATGAATGCACTTACTTTTATAGTATATTCAGGTACAGGTTGGTGGAAAAGTAGTTCCATATTGTAATTTGAATCCTTATAAATATAAAAGACATCAAAGTAAGTTAGTATTTTAGTTTAAGTTCATAGAATTGAAAAAAAACTATGTGGGTCCAATGCGACACATATGAGGCTTATGTTAAGCTTAATATTCAAGAGTTCTCGAGATATTTGTGATATTACTTTCTTTTATCAATTTAAATTTAATGCGTTTCGTTTGTCGAAAGTAAGAAGCTGTTATTTCGGTTTTCTTGATTTTTAATTCTTAAAATTTAAGCTCAAATATATCGAGATACATATTTGGCTACACACCAGCTGCTATTTGGTACCTTCTTTCAGGGGTCTTCAATGTACAAACAGAGCACTAGCCTTGTGTGGAGAATCTAAGGGTAAGGCTCGTTTCACACTACTCTCTTTTGACCGTACGCGTAGGGCAAAAAACCGATCAGCATAAACCGGATCAATGGCTAATTACAGATTATACGGTTTTAACTGTACGCTAAAACACGATACATGCAGGGTTCCTGTGTTTATTAAACTTTTTCACAGGTTTAGTTCGAACTCCCGCCTCTTACAAAATGTCCCCGTCTGGTTTTTTGCCGTACGGCCAAAACCGTGTAGTGTGAAACGAGCCTCAGGCCTCTTACACACGAGACGGTTTCGTGCGTACGTTCTTTATCCGTCGGCCATTTAAAGTTAACTAATAAAGTTAACTAAAGCTTTCACACTTGACGGAGACGGGTTTTTTTCCGTACGGACGATTTAAAACAGCCGTCCCAACGACCGAAATATACGGCGACCGTGTCACTTGTACTAAAGAAAAATATCTAAAATATAACCAAACGTAGACGATTCACGGGAAAAATACGTTATGTGTGAAAACAAAGTCCGTGCGGAAAAAATCGTACGGATTTTAACCGTACGGAAGAAACCATCTGGTGTGAAGGAGGTCTTAGAGATTTATCTAAAAAACTATAAGCCTGTAGGTTTTGTTTTCAACTACACAAAAAAGATAATATTCATTTTTTTCTTACAGTTTACACATTATTAAAACAATACTCAAAAGCTTCACAATTAAATTTAAAAACTCTAACGGATCAGAAATTAAGTTCTCTTAAAGTGCTAATTTGGTGTTCTAATCCAGGCTTACTTTAAAATCCCTTCCCCTATAAACTTTTAAAATATCAGTTAAAATTAATGATGGCAGATTGTTGGGCCTAAGTTTAAAGACCATAGATTGGTTTTTCCAGCCCAAAGCCCCAACACTTGACCACTCATATTAGCCTTCTTAAAATGTTTGGGATTTTAGCAATTTTCAAGATAAAAAATGAATCCAATACACTCACTTATACGTTAAGCTTAATTAATTTTTGAACTAAGCTTGAAGTACTACACAGTACAGGAAGAGTCGAAAATATCTGCATTCTTAGAATTTAGAAATTTGATTGTTATGTTTCCAGCCTTACGGACCTGAATAAAAAAGTTTTCAGTGTTCCACATTTTTGTATGTTTTACAATTTTCCTAAATCATTTCTGTCACATCAATAAAAGTTTTCATCAGTATTTAAGGAAGATAGCTAAATCGCTATAAAGCCTTTAAATGTGCTTCTTCTTGTTTTTGGATTTTTTAGCAACTACTTTAACCTATCTCTTCTAAGAATTCTCATCAGTTTAAGTTTTAGACGTAAATTCAAGTAAAGAGATTTTTTTCTTCAGCGGCACATTAAGAATGTGTAATGTCTTACAAACTTCTGTTTTTCTTTTGACCTTGATACTTTAACTTCAAAAGTAATGAGAACTGTGACCTCCTCTTAAATTCTTTAAATATTTTAAAGGTTATTATAACCCTTTATTTAAAAATTTATTGTTCCCCTTGATTAAAAAAATAATGTTACTTAATAAAGTGTGCTGATACCATACAAAGAATTTTTGAACTGAATTTTAAATTTAATTATTTCTTTTTCAGTTGGAAAATTTCGAAGGAATAACTTGAAGATTTTTTATATCATGAATGAAAAATGTCCTAGTAATAAAAGGAAAAAATATAAAATTTCATGTTGTTTTGTTTACCTAATTGTATTTTGGTCTATAAAGACAATTTGTTACTTTTGAATTGAAATCATGAGTAGACTTATGTCATAAACGAATTTCAAAACCGAAATATTACTATGTAAACCAAACTAAAAACCCAAGACTTGCAGGAAAATGTGTCCATAAAGTCCTTTGATTTCCTTTTGCAGACAATTTATGTGAAACAGAGTATAAGTATATTTTACATACAATTACATAAATGAATCAATGTTATGTTCAGGGACACAGTCAGGAATGTTGTCAAAAAGAGCTTAGTATAGTTATTCAGATTTCATAAAATATTGGAAAAGAGTTTTAAAACAAACAACATTTTAAAATACAAAAGGATATGAAAAATACGTGTTCGAGATTCTTACAAAGATAAAATAAATGTGGAAAATGAAAATTACAAGTCTGTGATGAAAATTTTGTGAAGTTTTGGCATTTAATTGACATTGTAAAGGGTGTCTTTTGTTCTTTACTTTATCATTCTTGTTTTTCTGTCCTAAAAGTGCTTGAAAACAAAAAAAAATGTCAACAGACATTTAAAATTTAGTGAAAATGAGGGACAAACGAAATATATAATTTTTTTTTAAAACAAGACAAATTGTAGTTTAAGAAATTTTTAGATTTTACTTAAAAACTATTAATAAAATAAATTCCAATTCAACGTGTTTTTCATACGTTTTTAATTAAAGGTTATCGTCTTACAGTTTGAAGGCTTAAGTAAAATTCTGTTTTCTAACATCAACTATAAATATCAGCCTGTAAATGTTAATATCAAATTTGACAATTTAAGTGCTAATATAACGTTATGTCGTCAATAGATAGGATGAACAATATAGGGCTAAAAAGCCTTCCCTAGGGAACACCAGATTAAGCAATAAAAGATTCTGAAAGTAAATTTCTAAATTTTACTGAGTAAGATTTTATCAAAACATTTAAAACTAAAGAGGGTTTGAAATTTGTATAAAATAATTGCTAATTAATTTTATCAAGAAAAGATTGTTTCATAAGGAAATGATTGAGAGTTTATAAAGATGCCAGAAGTCTTACCGCAAAGACGTCTTAAGTTTTGATAGAAGAGCTTAGAAGAAACAGATTGTTTTTTTTTTAATTAAAATAAATTCTTTGACTAAAGTCTCAGAGTCACTTTTTCCTCAATGTGATTCGATGGCTTCATTTCAAATCTTACTACTAAATTTCTTTATTAGTTCAGGTTTTTGAGATATCACTTTTAAAAATTTTGAAAAAAAAATGGTAAATAAGACAAGCACCCGTGGCATGATGGTTAATGCGTTGGACAAAAGAACGATAATTACCTTCTGCGTGTGAAACTCCAAAGAACTGAAGAGAACAGAGACGTACTTCGGACAGCCCAAATAGATCCAGAAGAAGCCATCTTTGACGATGACTTTAATATAATTGAAGATCCCAAGGAAAAAGTGGAGGGGCTGGGAGCTGCTTTCCAGCAAGTGTACAAGGTGAATGTTAGCATTCGCCCCAACCACGACCTGGAAAACAGAGCCCTTATTAATCACTTTTACCTTCGAAATGATATGACACAATGGCGATCTGAGAACCGCGGTTTCATGCGGTTCAATGACGATTACTTGGAAAATAACATAATCGCCGAGCAAACGGGACCAAGTCCCTTGTTAGTGACGAAAGTTGAGCTTCAGCTTATCTTCAACTCAATAAAAAACAAAAAATCAGCATGTGTCGATGGTATATCCAACGTTGTACTAAGACATTTACCGATGGAGGCAATCGACATTTACACCACACTCTTCAACAATGCACTGAATAATTCATATTATCCAGTACATTGGAAGAACGCTGTGGTTCATCCTCTCCCGAAAAAGGGATAGGACAACTCCAACCCGTCAAAACTTTGTACGATAAGTCTTCTTCCGAGCATCAGCAAAGTTTTCGAAAAAATCATTAATAGGGCTCTGACTAAGTGGGCTGCGGACAACAAAATAATTCCGGATAAACAGTTCGGGTTCAAGGCGGGTCATAACACAATTCATGCAGCGTCTACACTCGTTTCTGATATCCAATGGAATAAATCAAAACAACAATGCACAGGTGCTGTTCTGGTTGATTTGGCAAAGGCCTTTGACACCGTATGGTTAGAGGGTCTTTACCTAAAACTGAGCAGGCTTGGCATAAGCAAGCCATTGTTGTATATACTTTATGATATGCTTAACGGTAGAAAGTTTGTTGTTAAAAGTGGCAATGTAACTTTTACCACAACATTCTCAATTAAAAATGGTCTTCAACAGGGAGCGGTGAATTCGCCGATTCTCTTCAGCATTTACACCAGCGATCTGATAGGTAGTCTTACAAAGGCAATTGCGTACACCGACGACCTAATTGCGTACAGAACGGCCCGAAAGATTGAAGTTATTAGAATTCTCTTGCAGCGTGATTTCGACAAGATTCAGCGATATTACGACGACTGGAAACTGAAAATAAATGTCCAGAAGTCGGAGACAATTCTGTTCCGAACTCCGTTGGCTGGGGCCACGAGGGATACGTGTAAGAATTGGTGCAAGATGGTCATCGTTGATCTTCACGGGCAGCCATTACCGAGCAAAAGTGCAGTGAAGTACCTCGGTATCTGGTTAGATCAGTATTTATATTTCGACAGACATATAAATGCTGCTCTGAATAGGGCCAGAGGAGCCTTCGCTCTGACGAAACGGCTGTTTTTTAGCAGTCGACTTGACCCCAGAGTAAAGGTAATTTGCTACATGGCCCTCATACGGCCAATGATCGTGTATGGTTGTCCTGTGTGGTTCAACGTTGCCGCTTCCCAGATGGAGAAGTTCCGGGTGTTCGAGCGGCAGTGTTTACGACGCTGTACCGGCTTATATCGAACAGCCGAATCTTCTTATGTGCATTACTATTCCAACGAGGTCCTATACAACGGGGCTCGAATCAACAGAATTGACAATTTCGTGATAAAACTCGTTCGAGGTCACATTGCAAGAGCTATGTCTTCGACCAACAATTTAATTTTCGGGGCGTTCTATCCGAACGACGAGTATTTTGAAAGTACACGCTTGAGCGGCTTCACTCCACCAGAAGCAATTCTCTTTTAAGATAGATGCGGTCTGATACAGGATAGATTGACAGTTCCGCTAATCTACCACATCAGACGACGGACCGTGGATAGGCGACTCCTGTACAATCGAGACGTCATGACACAAGCAGAGCAGTGCTATTCCGATTTAGTAGGGCTGCGTTCGAATGGGACCGAACTTATAGGGTGAAGCAGGAGAACTAGTTTTGGTGGCATCAATCGGCACTTGATAGTGGGTAGTCGCGAAGAGGTTCTAAGCCTTGGCCGACGTACATACTTATTTTATAGTTTTAGGGTTTAGTTTAAAGTTAAATTTGGCATGGTAGCAAAACAAAAAAAATTAATTAAAAAAACTATAATAAAAAAATAAACTTGGAATAAATAAATGAAAAATGAAAATCAAAAAATGTTAGAATCAAAATATAGTAACAATGTTTAAAACGTGTATTTTTATGATTCAAACAGATAATAGTTAAAATCGATGATTGAATTTAATATCAGCACTACACTACATCAGCAAAGTAGCTCCAAAACGTATTTCCAAAGCAGTTAATGCATTAAAATTGAAAGTTTCTCAAAATATCATACAGATTCATAATGAATGAGAATTTGCTGAGATTATGTAAAAAATATGTACCAGAAGCATTTTAAAACGAAATTCAAATTCAGGGCAAAGTAGTTCTTTAAACTCTTTGACTGTAACTGCTTTTTGTCACTTGATTTTGACCTCAAGTCCATGTTTTATGTATAAAATGCGACGTTTTTGAAAAAAATCGTAAGATCCTTTTAAAGTCATTTTTTCCATCTGAAGATTATAGAACAAAAGCCTTAAGTGCTTTCACGATTAACTTATTTAAATTTGTTTTAATGGCGTTTAGTCTAGTAATAAAATGTATCTACATAAAATACATCTGATTTAACTTTAGATACTTTTTACTTTATTTCCTTTTGCAAAAGTAATTTTCTATTTTAGTTTTCCTCCTTTTTTTCTGGAAAGAGGATTCTTTCGAATCTTAAATTCGTTTCCGTTTAGTTTGTGCAGCGTAACGTTGTTTTTTTTGTTCTTATTCAATTTCAGCTTTCAGGCATACTTTTTCCAACCCCATATATACCTATTTAGCTACAAACCGAACCGAACTTAACCGAAACCAAACCTATATAAGTTTTAAAAGTGTAAATCTTTGACTTGAAGGGTTTTAAGCAAGAAAAAACGAAAAGAAGAAGAAGAATTTTATGATGGCCCCTAGCGAATGTGCCATTTTGGATTTACCTAAGTTAAGAAAGTTTTAATGAACACATCTATTTTTACCTATGTACTGTACGAGTCTTCATCAGTAAAGGTACTAAAAGAAGATCTACCTAATTAGAAATGTTTAAAATTTGTTCAGGATTATAAAAGTTTCAAAAAAAGGGTTAGTTTGGTACGTTCGAATCTCAAGCATAAGGGTGCGGCTAGATGGTGCAGCGTGTGACTGTCTCAATAAAAGATTTTATGAAGTGAAAGATTTATTAGTCATTTGAAGCAGTTACATAGGAATAAGGATGTTAACTTTCTCTCTCTCTCTCTCTTTATACAAAGGAAGTCATTTAGCACTAAAAAACTTTATCCATCATCACGCAACATGAATTTTATATTGGCATCAGTCAATTTAAGTTGATTGTAAGTACTTTAAATATTTAAAATGCAATAAAAGAACATTATTAATAATTAAAATATAAATAAAACCGAAATCGTTTTTGGAAAGTTATGTTTTAGTTTGTTTATGGAACTTTGTAAAGGGTTTAAGAAGTCTAACGGGTGTTGTTTTCTGAGAGGCATAGGACTTTAAGTTGGCAACAAATGGTCAAGTGGGTTTTTAACTCTTTGGTTTGACATTTCAAAATAAATTGCATGACACTTAAAAAAAGCTTCCCAATTGAAGCACCCAGTTCAACAACCAGATAACTCCACCAGATGTCTTTAGCTGTTCAGAAAGGTTAGAACATAAGCTTTTTTTTTATTTTCATCCAGCCATTGTTTGATTGTCATTTATACAGGAAAAAAAGCGCGTGCAAAACATGAAAATGTAAAAAAAAGTCAGAGCAAAAAGGAGAAGAGCAGAAGGCAAGAAATAGAAAAACCACAAAGTTGATACTGTTGCAGCAAAAACAATGGGCCAGGCCTGCAATTGCAAAAAAAGTGTTTTGACGATGGACGCCTTGATTTATATCCGAAAGTTTTTAAGGAGTTTTATGAGCTAGGCAACAAAGAAAAACAAGATGCATATTTGTGTGGATTGATTCGGCTAAATACAATTCAAAGGCGTAGATCTGCGAGTGAAAATGAGGTAAGTAAATCTAAATACCAAAACAAATATTTTAAAGGAGGGCTTCAGCATGAAAAAGAAGTTTGCAAAAAAGCATTTTGTTCAGTTCAAAAGTAGGGTTGAGATACACTCTGGTTTCTTGCTTAGAAAAATAACAGCATCTTCGGACATGAGAGGTCGACACGTCAACAGGGCTAACAGGATTCCAGAACATGTTATCTAAAACATTGACACTCACATTAAAAGTTTTCCAAAACGATCTTCGCAAGTCAAAATAAAGAATCGAGATACTTACCCTCCAACTTAAATGTAAAAAAATGTATGGCCTTTATTAAGAGATGTTTGAACCTGAAGTTTTTGCATTGATGAGGGAACAAAATGGTAACCATAAAAAAGTAATAAGTATTCAAACACTCGAAATATAAAATTGGCGTAATTCTTTTTTAGTTCAGAGCAGAGCTCAAACTGTCAAAAAAATAATTGTGTTTCTTTTTTTAGCTCTGATCGTTCAGAGCTTCGAATTCGTGTTTCTTTCTTAGTTCTGGACATGTTCACGCTCTGTGAGCTCAGAATAAAAAAACAGAGTAAACGGAGTAAAATGCTGAACACAAAAAATTTGATATTTGAAAGCCGGGAAATTGAAAAAATGATCGTTAAAACAATAAAAATGGCGGAAGAGGCTAGTTGCTTTAGTGTAGAACGAAAGATACTTTAGAAAAAATTAATTGCATTTAGCATTTTTATGAATCAAATTTATTTCAAGAGTCAAATTTACCAACTTTATGACTGTTTTATTAATTAATTTGATTAAAGAAAATTTTGAACGCCTTCAAACAGACGACATTTAAAATCATAACAGTTTAGTGCTCAAGTTGTTTCATAAATTAATCAGAGAGCTCTGAACATACTCTGCTCAGAACTCTACTCTACTCTACTAAGCTCGCTCAGACTCTGCTCAGAGCTCAGCTCTGAACTAAAAAAGAAAAACGCCAAATGTGTGAATCACGCCGATCTGTCAAATCACAGCGGCGAATAGGGGACGAGGCAAAAATTGCAACAAGCAGCAAATTAAGTGCTGCCACCACGACGAGCTCAATAAAGGGTGGGTTCAGCAGTTATAAATTAATTGACGATTCGATTAATTTAAGTTGCGTGATGATTTGATATCACGTTGATATTAGAAATATTATTTTAATTGGAATTTGCCACAATGGCTTTTTTACGTTTAGCAAGACACAGGGCGCCTGAAAGGTAAAAAAAAGGAAATTGAAAACCTTTAAAAAGAACAACGAAAAGAAACAGGAGCGAGACAATAAAACCACTGTAGAAGAAAATAGAAAACGAAATGGATATCTTTTATGACAAATTTATTAATTTAAATATGCCTGAGAAACCTTGCAAAAGCAGGATAAAAACTCAGGATCTTTTCCAAAATTAAACGAAAGATTTCAAGGACCATGGACCGTTAAGGTCTTAATTCCCATCAATAATATTGGGATACAAAAAAAACTTATTCTGTTTTTATTTTATTTTTCTGTAGAATCCCTAGTTATTTTCCTTTCCTTCTTAAATTTTCTTTTTTTTTAAACGACACAACTCACTTTTCTAAATATTTCTCAATTTTTTATTCTGTCTTTGTTTCGAAATCACCAGTTTCCGTCTAATCAATATCACTGTCTTTTAAGAATTGACGCCCAGATCCCAAGATCTGTCCTATCTCTTCTTTTTCATCTCCCGCCATTTTAGCTTTCAGCCACTATAGAGTGGCGGATTTCAAGCACTTCATCAACAGCCAATCGGAGATCGGCTTGTTGATCTCAACTTGTAGTGCTTACTCGCCTCTTCCTCTCACATCCAAATGCAAGTCACCCTGGAATTCACCGCCCGCTGGATTCACTTCCAGGTCACGACGATTCCAGAAGCTGCATTCAGCCAACTCCACTTCCTACTTCGATATCGAACAAAGACCAAGAAATTAAAATTGAGAAAAATCTATAATTTAACTTCAGTTTAACTTTAACTTCAATTTTAACTTTATAACAACCATGCGAAAGGAGAGAAAACAAAGTAGTTGGGGTTTGTACGTTACGTTTCGTTACCTTAATATCGAACTAAGTTGCCCGAAACTTAACCGCCCATACGTCCATGAAATCTGTTTAAAGTATTAAAATCATTTCAAAATTCATCCAAACAACGTTAAAAAAAAAGTTAACAATGTAATCAAAGAAGTAAAATTATGTACAATATGAATTTACAATTATTTAAACTTTATATTGGGCCATAGGCCATTCTCCATTTGGAGTAACTTCACGTGTTTGTTCAGGCTAAAAAGTTCACCTTCTCCAGGCCATCCATCTGGTTTGGTTTCACATCTATTGAAACCTGAAACGAAACTTGGTATTTTTTTTTCTCACGAAAATGACAGAGAGAACCATGGTCAGAAGGACTATGGCCGTCCCGCTCTCTCTCATTCTCGTGTAGAAGGGTGTGACATTTGTCAAATCGAATATAGTAAATAAATATAAGTGACAAGTGGATGCAAAATGCATCGTCATTCTTTAAACTAAAATTAAATATGAAAAGAACTTGTTGCGTTCATTTATAACGCAGCAAGATTTACTTGAAAAAAGCGCTTTCTGCTTGGAAGACTCAACAGTGGAGTGCATAACTTTCGATTTTCAACAAAATTTGACTCTTCCTTTAATACCATCAGGTGATGTTTTTTTACAAAAGACAGCTATGGGTTTTCAATTTTTGTATTTTCCAATGTAGTACAAAAAAAGCCAAATGTACATGTGTGACGAAACTATAGGACAAAAAGGTTTAAATGAAGTTATCAGCTTTTTGCAACATTTCATTTACAACTTTTTGGGGGAAAGTGTTTCTGATAATTGCGGTGCTCAAACTGAAAGCAATACTCTCGTCCAATACTTATATGCTCGTGTAAAGCCCACAAATATCTCCGTCATTGTACATCACTTACCAGAACCGGGCCATATTATTTTAGCCCGTGATCGCTGTTTTGGTGCTGTTGAAAAACAAAAAAGACGAGTAGAACGTCTTTATCTACCCAAAAACTGGCAAAATTTAGTGGAAAATGTTCCAAAAGACTTTATGTGATATCAGTGACCAATCAGGATATATTTTTAAGTCCGTTCTACAAAAAACAGTGAAAACAAAGATAAGATTAAATAAACTATTTCAAAATATCGAAGATTTTGTTATGCCAAAGATGGAAATATCACAAGTATCTCAGCTTCCATAAGTCACAATGGCCTAATATAATGGCATAATATTTTTTTTCTTATGAACAAATAATTTTAAAAAAAATGTCTTGAACTTAAAAAATGTGTTTTTATGTTTTCTTTCGAAAATAAATTAATATTATGCAAAAGTTTTGTTTTTCCATTTTTAAAGTAGTTTTTTTTTTTTATTTACTCAAAACTTTAAAAAGTGGAGTTATCTGGTTGATGCTTCAATTGTGAAAATTAATTTTGAAAATTATGGTTCTGTTCGAAATACGGATCGAATTTTTAACTTCCCGTAGGAAGTTAATGTAATGGGTCCGATTTGTCGAATTGAAAATTTTGACATTTCTTGACGTTTCAAGGTCCCTAGAGTCGAAATAAAAGATTTTTAGAAAGATGTCTGTGCGAGCGTGTGTACGTACGGTCGTAAGACCGTATGTTCGCGACGTTTCTTTCGTCGTCCATAGCTCAAGAACCAGGAGATATATCGACTTCAAATAAATTTTGTCAGGTATACAGATGATATTGCAGAACGATGTAAAAAGGGCTCTCAAGAAAATTGAGTGGGTGGTTTTTTTTACCATAGCAGTTTAAAAAAAAGTTGAACATTTTGGTTAAACCTAGGTGTCGCACGAACCAATAATGCTTGAGAGTTGAATTAAATTTTATATTATATATTGTAACGTGCTACCAAACAAGTATAGTTTTAGAAAAAAAAAAATAAACGGTTTTTTTATAAATCAAAAAACTGAAAAAAAAATTGTCACTCCAAAAATTTTACGAATACAAAATTATTTTATCTCCAAAACAGTTTTGTGCAATGAAAAATGACGTTTTGAACATCTGTATTCTTGTCTTAAATTTCTTTACAAAAATTTAAGATTATGGCTTCAAAATAATTTTAACTAATAAGAAATATTGCTTTCAACATTCGAAACATTTTTGAGAAAAATCGAATTGACAGTTTTTTTTCACAAGAATTAAAACCTAAACAAGAAAATTAATAAAAGTTGCTCAAAATTTATTTTCGACTAAAATATCTTTTCAAAACTTTGAGATATTGGCTTTAAACTAGTTTTAACTTTTAAAAAATATTCTTTTCAACACTCAGTAAAGTTTTTAGAAAAATCGAATTGACAGTTTTCTTAATAAAAAATAATAAAATAAAAGAAAATTTAACAAAAGTTGTTAAAAAATGATTTTCGACTCAAATATCTTTTTAAAACTTGAGGCTTTAAACTATGTAATTTTATCTTTTAAAAAATATCACTGTCAATATTCAGTAAAATTTTTGGAAAAACCGAATTGACAGTTTTTTTTACAAAAAATACAAATCTAAACAAAAATCAAGAAAATTTGTTAAAAGTTGATTTTCGACTTAAATATCTTTTGAAAAGTTTGAGATTATGGCTCCCAACTAATTTTAACTTATAAGAAATATTGCAACATACTGAAAAGTTTTGCGGAAAATCGAATTGAAAGTTTTTTTTTACAAAAAAATAATGAACTAAACAAGAAAATTAATAAAAATTGGTAAAATTGATTTTCAAATATCTTTTCAAAAATTAAAAAGTTTTATTTTCTTTCACAGAAAATATTGTTTTCGATATTCAGTAATTATTTTTATTAAAATCCAACAGTCCGGTTTTTCCTTAAAAAAATAAAATCTAAAAAAAATTGTACGCAAATTTGGTAAAAATTGATTTCAATTTCATTCATTAAATTTGTAAAAATTTAAGGAATGCTACCAAAATTGATTTCTACTAAAAAACCATTTAACAAAACTAGATCCTGAAACTAGACTATTTCCTTATATGAAAAATATTGTTGGTAATTTTGAAATTTTCAAGAATAATTCACCTGACAACTTTTTTAACCCAACACGAAAAGTTTTAAGCAAGACAAATCATCAGACGGGATGGGAAATTATCAGTGTGGGTCGCATCCAGGCCTCTTTTTTTTCGATGAAGCTCACATACGGTTGAACGGAAACGTCAATATAGACAAAACTGCCGTATTATTAGTGATATTAACCCTCAAGTGTTACATCCTTATAAAATGAGCATTCGGTACGCTTTAAGAATTGTTCGAAGAATTTTTTAAAATTGATGCTGGTAAGAACCTTACAATTAATGGTAATCGTATTAGATCTATGACTACTGACTTTTACGTTCATCGATTGAACAGCCATGATGTGTAGATGACTTGTAGGAAACGTTGGGTAACCGCATAGCTTCACGTAACACGTACGGAAATTGTTTTTTTAAGATCGTGCGATTTAACGATAGTCTATGCGAATAAGCCTAAAACTATTCCCGACTTGAAGGACAGTATTCACCGTGTTATTGCCGATATTCCCCAACACATGTTGGAAAAAAACTATCGATTTCAAGGTTCCTTACTCGAAAAAACGCCCTGTGTAGAGTATGGAACTTTTCTAATTCCCAGCTAAATCTATACAATTGATAATCCCACCAACTTAACCCATCTACCCAAAAACCTATTCCTTGAAGTTAGATGTTTAAAAAAAATCATGCACCTGTCCACATCCTTCCGCACTTGACTTTATAACCAAATTTATAAACGAGCACGATTTTGAACAAAGGACGAAAATACACCGCACTACTTTTGTTATTTTTTTTAAATGCTCTGCCGGAAATGTCTATCTAAACAGCTGGCGACAGTCTTAAACTAACGCATCATCAAGCGAGGGTTGATGCGTTAGTTTAAGACTGACCAGAGTATAAACAGCAAGAGTAATTCATCAACAGTTAGAATGACAAAGGACTTACGTGAGCAACTCTGACATACGTACTTTAGATCTACACTAGCTTAGCTTAGGTGAATAACGATTTTCATCAGGAGTACTTTTGTGATAAAAAGGATATCATCATGAAGGATACGAATATAGCAGCTCTCTTATAGTACTACTTATAAAAGTATTTGAAATGGGTAACAGATGACTATCGGGTCAGCTTTTCTAGGATATAGAAGAAACTGACCTTCTGTTGTTTTTTTTTTGGGGTTGTTTTGTTTGGGTTGATTTGATACTTAACATTAGTAAAGATACAAAATAAGGGTTTATGAGAGATGCACGAAAATCTTTAGATATAAAGAAGTCCTGTGCTAACTTCAATTTTTTTTTTAAATTAATTGTTTTTTTTTCTACCAGGGAGAAAAAGGCACTTTAGAAAAACAGATGATGGCCATTTTATTTTAGTATTAAAAGAAAGTAAACATTTAAATAAATGAATAACATTAAGTTTTTGTTGGATTTGTGTTTTTTTATTTTCTTTTACTTTCAATTTTAAGTTAAGCTAAAATTAATTGCTAACATTTAAAAAAAATGAGGTTACTTAAAATATGCAAAAGTGAGCATCTGCATCGTTTCATGGCCTTGATTATGTTTTCAGGAGAAATTCGTCTTAAATGAAATTAATAAAAGAAACTAAAGAAAATACGAGATTCCTGAAAAATATGAAAGACTTTTTTTGTAATGCATTCCACATGCTTAATGTATGGTTAAAAAAGAAATCTCTGCACTTGAAAGTACGTACAAATTTGAGTTCAAGGGCTTATGGACATTGAAAGCGCATTGCTCATGAAGTCTTTGAGAGGGAGAATGCAATAGGCTAATTCTACATTTCATGGATTAAACTCGTGTGACTTTTTATCGATCACCCAGCTTGTAAATGAATACAATCTTTGACTTTAAGAAAACTGTAGTAATTTTGTCTCCAATCATTTGAGACTTAATGCTCTGGAAGTCTTTGCATTCTTGTGAATTCTTTTTATTTAATTAAAGACATTGCATTCTTTTAAAGTCGTTGCGTTCACATCAAGTATTTTCATTCATTTGAAGTCTTTGCGTTCTCAAGTGAAATTTCAATACACTAGTAAATGCAAGAACTTTAACTGAATACAAACATTTTAAGTGAATACGAAGACTTTAAAAAAATTAAAAGAATTCAAGTGAATGCAAGAAATGAATGAAGTCTCAAATGATTGCAATCAATTGATTGCGTATCCAAAAGATTGCATTCTTTTACTAGCCTGTCGTGGGAAAGCAATTTAATTTTTTTTTATTTGTGTCTATTTTAACAGGAAAGTTAAAGCTTATAACTTCTTAGAAACAAGGGATCAATCCGATTGCGAGATGAAATGAAAGTGGTCGGACTGTTACTGTAAACATAGATCGTTACTTACAAAAGCAGCGTGATTTTTTTTGCGGAAACTGGAATACGGTATGATTTTAACAAGATCACTCGACTTGCACTACATCAAGTGCAACAATAGTTTTTTTCTGAGAAACATTTCCTGGACGTCTGATTTTATGGTGAGGAGATATGGAAGGACCCCCTCGATTACTTTGTATGGGGCTATCTCAAAGTAGGAGTATACATAAACAAACCACGGTCACTCGAAGCCCTCAAATGCTTCAGAAGAATACGCAGAACTTCTCACAACGCCTGTAGGAGTGTTAGACAAAAATGGACATCGCTTTGACTGATGTGATCTTGCGTACACAAGGCTACATCCTAACCATATGTAAACAAAATTTGAATTTTGGTGAAATAATGATTGTGTAAAAAAAATTTTAAATTTTCCATATCTTGCTGCTGGACCCTGTGATAGTTTCAAATAAATGTTGTTTTCCAGATAATAACGTCATTATTAAAGTCAGAACTTTTTGAAAACATTGAATCTTTTCGTTTACAAACAAATTAATAGAGGCTGGATGCAGCCTAAATTCTAATAACTTTCCATTGGACCGCTTTAAAAAATGCAAATTATATGTTTTTCTCAAATTGTAAAACTGTTTTTTTTTTTCTTTTTTAAAGAAAATAGTAGACGTCAAATCAATCGGACAGGACATTTATTTATGCTGTACAAAATTTCACAAGTTTTACTTAATTTTAACGGTAATATTTTGTACAATATGCAATCCAACAGTCAAAAATCCTTTCTTTCTTTACTAATTGATACAAATTTTAAAAAAGAGATGCTTATAAGTTTTAAACTTTAACAAAATATTGAAAACTATATTTTATGTGACATACAAATATTCAAATTCTTTCTTTTTCTTCATAGTACTTCAGTATTTGAAAACCATTTTTCAAAAAAAAAAATACTAAAAGTTAAAAACAATATTTTGCAAATGATAAAATAAGTTGATTTCAATATCCAATTTTTATAAATTTGACTAGCTTTTTTAACTTCCCATAGGAAGTTATTGTAATGGGTCCGATTTGTCAAATTGAAAGAGTCGAAATAAAAGATTTTTAGAAAGATGTCTGTGCGTGCGTGTGTACGTACGTTCGTACGTCCGTACGACCGTACGTTCGCGACGTTTTTTCGTCCTCCATAGCTCAAGAACCAGAAGAGATATCGATTTCAAATAAATTTTGTTATACAGATAATAAGGCAGAAAGATGCAGAAAGGGCTCTCAAGAAAATTGCGTGGGTGGTTTTTTTACCACAGCAGTTTGAAAAAAAGGTGAAAATTTTGGTTAACCCTGAATATCTTACGAACCAAAAACGCTAGAGACTTGAATTAAATTTTATATAATATATTTTAACGTGATACCAAAATGGTACATTTTTTGAAAAAATCAATATAATGGTTTTTTTTATAAATCAATAAAACTGAAAAAAAATTTGTCACCTCCAAAATTTTACGTTTAAAATATGATTTCATCTCTAAAACAATTTTGTGCAACGAAGTATAATGTTTTAGACATCTGATAAAATTTTAAGAAAAATCTAATTGACTGTTTTTTTTATAAAAACAAAAATCTAGAAAAAAATTTATAAAAGTTCGTAAAAATTGAATATCGATTCAAATATCTTTTCAAAAACTTGAAATTTAGGCCTCAAGCATATTTTATCTTATAAGAATTATTGTTTTCAACATTTTTACAAAGAAATAAAAACCGAAAAAAATTAACAAAAGTTTGGTAAAAAATGATTTTCGACTCAAATATCTTTTTAAAACTTTGAGATAATAGCTTCTCACTAATTTTTTCTTAAAAGAAATATTTTTTTCAACATTGGGACAAATTTTGAGAAAAATCGAATTGACAGTTTTTTTTACAAAAAATAAAAACCTAAAAAAAAAAATTTATAAAAGTTGTTAAAAATTGATTTTCGACTTAAATATCTTCTCAAAAATTTGAAACATTGGCTTCAAACTAATTTTATCTAACAAGAAATATTGTTTTCAACATTCGATACAATTTTGAAAAAAATCGAATTGACAGTTTTTTTTACAAAAAATTAAAAACCTAAAAAAATTCAACAAAAGTTGGTAGAAATTTTCTTTCGGCTCAAATATCTTTTCAAAAATTAAAAATATTGGCTTCAAACTTATTTTATTTCACAGAAAATATTGTTTTCGATATTCAGTAATTTTTATATAAAAATCCAACAGTCCGTTTTTTCATACAAAATAAAAAATAGTACACAAATTTGGTAAAAATTGATACGAAAAACTTTTAAGCAAGACAAATCGACAGACGGGATGGGAAGTTATCAGTGTGGGTCGCATCCCAGCCTCTTTTTTTAAGTTTTTATTTTCTATAAAATAATACCGATTCTTTTTTCAAAGAACATTATCTTACGTTATGAATACGTCAAAAATGCAAAATCAGCTTTCATTGATAAGCTAAAGCAGTTTTCAACACCATTCTTTCAACCGGCTTTATTCCCTCTTCGTTCAAAAATCTGTTATTTTCCCTATTAATAAGATAGGTGATCCATACAACGGCTAAAATTATCGGGGAATATCAATTATGAACGTTATGGCCAAAATATTTTGCGGTGTTTTAGTGAACAGAATTGAAATTCCAGAAGGGTTTCATTAAAAACTATTGTGTTTTGGATCAGATATTTGTTTTAGCGTCAATTGTCAAAGCATTTCAATCCAGAAATAAGAAGATTTATCCTTTTTTGTTGTCCTCTGAGTGCTTTGCTGTTTGCGTTGTTCTTTAACGATATTGGCAAATTTCTTAATGGTGGTCAACATACTGCAACACATGGGGACTTGCAATAAAATTTGAAAAATCAAAAATCATGGTATTTACAAGATCTTCTCACGGTTTGGTTAGAAAAGGTTGTTTCTTCAATGGCCATTGTCTTGAAATCACTAAAGATTACTATTATTTAGGCGTGAAGTTGAATAAAACGATGGATTTAAAAATCATCTAATTGAAAAGACGAAGTCTTCGCAAAGCTTGCTGAATATGACTTGGAGGAATATTTCTTCAATACAAAATATTCGAATGTTTTGTTAAAACATCTCTTTGTTACTTGGCACAAGTTTGGGGACCGAATGAATTTAAAGCAGTAGAAAAGCTCCAAAGAAATGTTCATTAAAAACTTTTTTATCTGCCAAATGGAACACCTATCCACGCAATTTATTTAGAAACGGGGGTTGCAAAACTGTTTACCAACACCCTTAAGATGCAGGCCGACTACATCTATTAAGTTGCTTTACATTCAGATGAAACAAGAAACATTTCGACAATGTTCAAGCGACGTAAATGATCTTATGATGGTAATATCACCAATTAATCTAAATGCTCTACGTTCAATACTATCCAAAAGGCTTAAGTAAGTTGCAGGAGCACCAGCCCAGATATGGGAGTTATACTCATGCTTTGGACGTATATAAGTCTTGCAAATAACAGCGAGATCAGAGGGGAGAAAAACTTCTTGCATCGCTTTCGAAAACCCAAACATCTTGCGGCATTTTTGGCGATATCGCGTTGGTGATACACATATCGAGACTATCGAGATGTTCAGTTTCCTCGATGCAAGTGCCATACATGGATAATGGCAAGTGGGGTACATTTCGCTTTAACGATACAAGACAGCATTGACAGTTTCTTATTCCCCATTGTACAATGCTGTTTAGGTAGGAATTTAATGAGCTTACCATATTTTTTCGTTGCAGTTCCACATCCGAAGAAGAAGGGTGTGAGTCTGGAAATGAATATGAAAAGTGAAAAGTGCTATCGTCAGCGAAACAATGTATTGTATTATGTGTTGCAGACAGGAGATCATTAATAAAAATGAGAAAGTGTGTTGGAAAGCACGCATTTTCGATAAGAGAGCCTGATGCCAAACCCTATCAAATGCCTTTGAAATATCAAGTGCAATAATCTTACTTTCTATAAAGCGATGTAAAGAATTACTACACTGTTTGGTGAGATGAACCATGAGATCACCAGTGGATCTATTGCTACGCAAGCCGTATTGTCGATCATTAAGAAGCTTTCGATCTTCGAGATATTTCTTGAGCTGATAATTAATCAGCGTTTCCATGACCTTTGAAAGAAGGGACGTAAGTGCAATCGATCGGTAATTAAACAGTAAGGCAGATTCGCCTTTTTTGGGAATAGACTGGACAAATGCAGTTTTCCACCCGCTAGGTACGACAGATAAAAAAGCTTACGCAGTGGTTTTGCCAGCGTTGAAGAACACCTCTTCAGAACAATAGCATGGATACCATCCGGACCGGCAGATTTATGTATGTTAAGATCTTCAGATCATAGAATCATTTCTCAAGTACAGGCGGAGTCATAACACTCACTGGCAGCGTTGAATTGGCGGCGAACTGTTCAGCAAAGAGATTTGCTTTTTGTAAAGAGCTAACAAATGGAGTGTCATTCACAGCGAGCGTAGGAACCGAGGAAGAGGAAGAATTTCTCATGTTTTTTACGAATGACCAAAAATTTGTAGTGCCTGTGGGACATTGCAGTATTTTTTGCCGTTATTTTTGGTCATGTAAAAATGTATTCCGTTAAATATGGGCGTTGCAGGTCAAAAATTAAAATTTTCTCAAAAATAAAAAAAATAGTTTTTTTTTTAAAACTTGGCTTCTTTCAATAAAGAATGGTACCACCCATAGAACCGTTATATTGTTTTTAAGTATTTTCATGAACTAATCAACCGATTTTAATAACGTTTCAGCCCAAGCTCAAAAATGTCATTATTTTCATTTTTATTTTTAAAAGATATTAATCATTCAATTCAATTTCTCGAAAATAGGTCGTTGTGTTCTTACGAAATGGATTGTAAAACTTTTATTAATAAGCTTTATAAGATTACATACTTTGAATATTTGTAAACTGAAATAAAAAATGTTTACACACATAAAAAATCAATTAAAAAAAAAAAACAACAATCATTCCAACGATTTACAAATAAAATAAATTTTGAAATATTAAGATTTTTTTGAGAAATCAAATGATATTTAAATTTTTGAAAAAAAAAAAAACTTTTTTGCAGGTACATTTTTAAAGTCTGTCTAAACAGACCCTTTTGGATACATGGGCAATTCGTGTACCTACTTTAAAAAGTATTCAAAATTGTTTTTTTTTTTTAATTTATGCAAAATGTTGATATTCTTTTTTCACTTTTTTTTGATTCATAAGGAAACGGTAGGTTGTAAATTTTCAAGAAGAATTCAATGGGAAATTCGATTTTGCAAAAGTTAGGAATCTATACTTTTTTATTTATTTTATCTATTATCCAATATTCTTTATATTAATTTTTGTTTCTAAATTTACACCCTACAAAAAAAACTTCTGATACATTTCTTAAACATTGATTTTTGACTGGAATATTTTCAGAACAATTAACGTTATAGACTTCAAAGCTATTTCATTCTAAATGCAAATAAATGTTTTGTTATCAAATGGTAAATTATTTTTTTTATGAGAATTTGATCTACAGTTTTTTTACCAAAAATAGAAACTCAGGACAATTCTACAAAAATCGTTATTTGAATCGTTTTTTTTTTTTAAATAAATTGATCCTTAACGTTTTATAAACAAAAAAGTTTTAAACAAATTGATAAAATTAATTAAAATTAAATCGATGATTTAATTTTGTAAAATTAAGAACCTTACGAAAATTCAAAATACAAATTTTGAAAAGTTGCTTTTTTACTTGGAATTTCGGGAACCAAAAGTTATATTAACTTCAACTTAAAATGAGCTTCGTCATAAAATATTGTAGAATGGGTGTAAATAGTGTTCAATGAACTTCGAAAAAACATTTTTTAACAAGAATTGTCAAATTTCTAATATGTCAAGTGGAATTGTTGGAAACAAAATTTGGAGCTCTCCGTATAATAGGACCTATAATTAGTAAAGGTTTAGGAATACAAAATTGCTTTTTTGAAAAATTGATAATTTGTCAACTTTTTGGAACTCTAAAATAACTCAAACTAATTTAAGTAACTTTTGCTTTGGTGCAATGTGAAAAAATATCAATACTTTTTGAAAACACATAGTGACCGGAATTACTATACTGTAATACTGGTCCTTCTCATATTTTCCCATATAAAATGTAACAAGAAATATTAATGAATTAAAACTTCATAAATATAGACAAGTTGTCTGAATGTGAGCTTATTGACCTAAAAAGAAAAAAGAATCTAAGTTCACGTTATCCTTTCCTAAATGTTACTAAAATACGTACATTTTTTGACATCAAAAACTTCTAAAGAAAACTTTTATGTTTCAGTAGTTACACGTGTCTCTCCATTTTCTAACAACTCAAATATTTCTTGACTTTAAGATTATTAACTTTCTTCATCCATATCATAACTAATCAGCAAAAATAAAACAACTTCAACTTTAACTTAAACTTAAACTTCAACTTTTACGCAAGAATACTTTTTGACTTTTTGTGTGTTTATTAAAGTTAAAAGTCGTTTCATAACAAAAAAATAAAAAGAAAAACATAAGACCTTAGTTACATTTATATTTTCTTTTTATCCTTGGTTTTTCTTTTCACCATAAAAAGAAACTACACCATTCAGATGATAACTTAACCTTTTCCATCATATTCAACAGGTTGAGAACCGACTTTTCTTTCTTCTGATGCTTTACCTACAAATACCTGGAAAACTCAAACTTAGGACCACCTAAACGTTCAAGTCTGTTGGGTAAGAGTTAGAGGCTACATAGGGACATCCATCATTTATCATGCTCATAACTTTTTTATTTTAAGAATTCTGTCAAGCAACAGGAGGTAACTTTTCTTCAATAATCTACCTTCAGGAACAGAAAGTTTGCTTAGGACATAGAACAGCAAAAGACAGTGACAGAAGTGTCAAAACGTATATGTATAAACTTTTCTACAATAATATATTTTATAACTATAAAAAGCCCTCGCACAACACTTTTTGTCGACATTTATATTCAACCCAAATAATAGGAAAAGGAAAAGAAATAATAATGAAACCTTCGCTTCTTTAGCAACACAAGTCATGGAAAAAGACTTTATCATGAAAAGAGAATAATTTCCAGCTTCCAACTCGAGAAACGAAAACACAAACAGAATTAATCCTTAATCCTTTCTCCAACCCCATCCACCCTTCACACCATCATCGTCGTCTCTGACTAAAACAAAAAGAAAAACCACCCAAAGCTATAGCGAAAAGAGCACACATTGTGCGCCCTACCCTTAAACTTTTACCACCATATCCACCCCCAACTTTTGTTTTTGCCATATAGGAATTCGATGCTTACCTGGCAGCTACAGGTGTCATAATCCACAAGAAATATCCAGAGTTCTTTTCATGGGAGAACCTCCGATTCAGAGCTACCCGACCGTCATCGAAGTAGGGATTCTCCCTGTGATGATGTCGAGTTCCTGGCGCTGCTGGTCCTGATGCCATTGTCGCTGAACAGGACGGTATGTTATTTATGTCTGTAAACGAATTCACACTTATATTCAAGTCACTTCCCTCGCTGAACACACCCGACGCGCCCACCACCGGAAATCCACCAACGACATTCGGGACCACTGATGGCGGAATAGCACCGGATATGCTATTAATAGCACCACCACCACCACCACCACTATCGCCACTACCACCGTTACCCATTCGCAGTTGATTATTATTGTTCGCGGCGAAGTTGAAGTTATTACTGCCGCCTCCTGAGCCTGCAATGGACATGGACACATGGCGATTGGAATTGCTTCCTGTTGTGGCACTGCGTCTCAGTAAATATTCCGACGACTTACCGTTATGGTAATTCAATTCGATACCAACGGAAGACAGATCCTTTTCGGTTTTCTTAGGACAACGACCAGCGGAACCACCAACACTCACGCCACCACTGCCACCGCCGGATGCGGCTGTTGTGTCACTTGTGCCGGAGCTAATTAACGACTGTAAACCAGCGGCACCACTTCGCCCGTTTGCGTCGATGAGATTAACGCTGTTTGTCGAACCACCACTTACACGAAAAACATTCGGAATGGAAGGATAATCGCGCATCCTTTCAAGGGAGAAAACCGCGCGTCGCGTCGGTCCGTCGTTCTATACGCTCTTTTGTGTATTTATTTATATTTAATTTTATATCCCGTTTTGTTTTTTTTTTTGGCTATCGACCGATTGGATCAGCAGTTGTCGCTTAACTGAAAGTGAATTACTCGGGAATCCTTTTTTGATGCCGAAACAAATATTGCTCAAGCTTCTAAGCAGCACCACACTACTTCGACCGAAAGTTGCTTGTCGTCGACTATATGGAAGGATGAAACATATGGACGGAGACGAGGACGATGACGATGACGATGACAACGACAAACGACAACAACGACGACGACTACGAAGAAAAAGATGTCCTCGACGAAGTCGACGAGGAGCGACAACCAACTCCCAACGTTCCAACGTCCTAACTATGCTCTATGGCAGTGACTCCGAGTGCTGCGAGCTGCAAAGTAAGCCAAAAGCAAAAGCAAAAGCACACCAAGCCCGAGAGAATCTCTTTTGTAAAACGATGTAACACGACGAAAGTATGTTATCACAATGATGTTCATTTAACTGCTAGAACCGAATGAGGGTCCTGTAACGCCAAAACGGCAGGCGACATGAAGCATGGGAGCATTGAAGTATGGGAGCATGGGAGCGTCGAGCATAGAGCATTATACGAGTATCTTTCTGGCTTGCATTTCAAGTTTAGAAGAAGAGGATTTGGGTGATGGCAGCAGCAACTACAGCAGCAGTTGTAGCGAGTGGGTGGATGGTGTTGATGTGGTGAGCTGTGCCAGCTGAAGGACGCATGTGCCATAGCCACAGAGTGTTGTATGTTGATGCTACACCTTACCGTACCATCATCATCATCCACATCATCATCATCTACAATACTCTACAACTTCTCTGGCTTTGGCTTTGGCTCTGGCTTTATTTTTGTTACTCGAATACTCCTCATATCCTCGTCGTCGTCGTCGTACTCATCCTGATGTCTATGATCACAGGTCCGTATTTGAATTTTTAAAGGTCATGGTATAGTAATGGCTTTAATGATGGCATTTTATTGTGTCACAGTAATCCTATTAAATAGATTATAACATAATAAAATAAAAATGTGTTTAACAGGAGCGTGTATACGATTGTACATGGAAGTGATTTTGATTCTTTTTGTTCTGTTTTTATAAATAAAATGGATTAATGGTTTTGATATTATACGGAATGGTTTTGTGTTATGATTTCATAGCTTTAAATGTGGACTTTGAGCATAGTAAAGGTATTTTTAATGGGAGACATTTGATAGCAATTAAGTGATCCAATAATTTTGACTGACCAAATTTTAAATTCAAATTCTTTAATGTCATTGTTATGCCTTTGACTCGAGGAACCGCGGCTGTAGCCAAGGAAATAAGGTATATACCTTAATGCCTTTAGGAATATTTCCTGTCGAGGAACCGCGGCTGTAGCCAAGGAAATAAGGTATATACCTTAATGCCTTTAGGAATATTTCCTGTCTGTCTGGGTGGAAGATTTATGTTTTAAAAAGTATAATAAACGGTGCGGGGCGATTATGGCTGAATCACAAACACGCTTCAGCTTCGGCTTCACCTGACGTTTACGAGTTCAGCCATAGGAATTCAATGCATGCTATCACAATGGAGTTTCGACATCACGTTTCGTTTGACAATCGTAAGGAAAAGAACGTAATGTAACGTAATGTGACTCCAAACGGAAACTCTACTTCAATTATCTGAACATTTGCTTTGTCTGACAGCTCAACAGCTATAAAAAATGTCAACAAATAAAAAAATATTTGCTCATTAAAGTGATGAAATAATAGAAATGTCATTTAAAGCAACCTCGAAGCAGGCTCACCGTAACGCAGATGAAGCAGAAGCTAAAGCGAGTTTGTGATTCAGCCATTAGTGATATTGGAATCAGTGATCATGCGGACTTCTCAGTCATGTCGCACAGGTCAAGTGAATAATATTTTGGTATACGACGAAAAACTGTGGGCTGAATGTGAATTTAATTTATTCGTGGGTGCAGAGGTTCCTAGCAACTGCTTCGGCTATGAACACTCAACTGTCAGGGCAAAGTCGATCCCCAAGGGCTCCCGAAAACATTGATGAGAGAGTTTACGTGCAAATCCGCGTATTTCGATACGGAAAAGAACAGCCTCACTCGGACTTCCAAGAGTGATTATTCATGAAATAAAAAAAGGATTTAAAGTTCCATCTATCAAAAAATTAAATCATTCAAGAACTCAAAGAAATTGATTTTGTTTCACGCAAAAATTTTTGTGAGACGGTGTTTGAGCGTTTTCATGCTATGAATCTCATTTTTTTGAGCAACGAGGCTCATTTTCATTAAAACGGGCACGTTAATAAACAAAACTGCCATTTTACTGTTCTCCAAGGACCCAGAACTCTCGACTGAAACATCAAAGCCATTGCATATTGCCCAGGATATTGCAATTGAATGAAAGACATTTTGATGACATAATTTTCACTCAAGGCCTTATACATACCCATAACACGATAACGTTTCGGCACCGTGTGAGTGTAAGGAAAAAAGAATGGTTTTTAAAGGAGAAACATATACACATTGACCTTAAAATTTTGAATATTAAAATGCGGGTGAAAAACGTAGTTCGTTAAAAACAGAGTTTAGTAAAGCATTCCACATTCTCGATGTGTAGTTAAGAAAGGAATCTCAAATACTTGACAGTACGTCCGAGAAGAAATTAAGCTTAGAGGTAAACTGATAAGCATTCCTGGAAGTGCAAATATGACGGATGATTTTTTTTGGGCGGAAATACAATTGCCCAAGTAAAATTATCATTATTATTACCCTGTGTATCAATATTGAACAGTGCGTTGAATATCGAGCACCACTGCACCTGCTGTTCATCGACTTCGAGAAGGCCTTTGATAACGTTAACAGGGAGTACATCCGGTTAGCTTTCCGGGGGAGAGGCATTCTAGAAAAACTAGTTGCTGCTATAAAGGCAAGATATAATCGATCCAAGTGTCTCGTTCTGCACAACGATGGTAGGTTGTCATATGATTTGAAATCCGTAGCGGGGTAAGACAGGGCTGTATTCTGTCTCCAATATTGTTTTTGTTGGTGATAAGTGATGTACCTCACGCAGTTTTCTCAGGTATCGAAGGGATGAAATAGACTTTGACATCTTGTTTAAAGCATTTGGATTACGCAGACGATGTTTGCTTGATTTCTCATAGGATTATCTCCATTAAACTTCAAGAAGTGTGGAGAGAGATGCAGAAATCGTTGGCCAGAAAATTAATGCCGTCAAAACAAAAATGATCACCCTTGGAACCCGACCATCATCTCAATTAAATATTTCCTCACAACCATCAGTGGGGAGCTTTCAATATCTTGGAAGTATTGTCTCCATAGAAGGCGGAACTGAACTAGACGTTATATGCCGCATCGGCAAAGCATAAGCGGCGTTCGGTATGCTGTTGAAAATTTCGAATCTATGCTTCTTTACGAGCGCAGAATGTTACTTCAGCCATTACAAGAAAGCTGCAAACCTTCTTCAATAGATGTCTTCGCAAAATCCTAAGGATCTCCTGGCCAAACCAAATATCCAATGAGGTGCTTCATAGAAATTCAAGTCAGGAACTTATATACTCTATTATACGAAGGCGTAAGTGGCAATGGGTTGGACATACGCTTCGAACAGGCAATGCAGTACAATCTGCTCACACGAGAACGAAGAAAAGTTGGACGACCGAAGAGCACATGGCGCAGAACAGTCGAGGAGGAATCAACGTCACTAGGCAAGAGTTGGAGGGAGTTGCAACACATCTGCGAAAGCTGCACACGATGGTTCGTAGGCGTAGTAGAGGCAATATGCTCATAAAGGAGTTCCCAACGGACGGTGAATTAACAACAACAGGCATGAAACGGTGTACGAGTGATGTAAATGTTTCGGTTATTTCTCTATATCCTATCATTTTCAAAGCTCATTTTTGGATCCTTTCTAAAAAACTTAAACTTGTTTTAGTGGCACTTCCCCGAATATGCGAGTTATATTCAAGTTTTGGACGAATTGAGGCTTTTTAAATTACAGCCAATTAGGTGGAAGATTAAATCTTTTTGTATCTGGTCGGTCTACTTTGACTTATTTGGTGGGTTTTTCTTCATATGTTTCAAATGCAACCGAATAAATGTAATTAATTAATAAATATTCTCAGATTCTTACATTAATCTTTTCCTATTTCAAAAACAGAAAACTACCAGTAATGATTGATAACAAAGTCTATATTAATATAAAATGTACTTCTGGTGTTTCGCACGACAGTCATCCTGGTCGTTTACATTTTTAATATAATTATATACACAAAAGAAACACTTGAAATAATGCAACATTTTAAACTATCTGCACTATAAGCAGATGATTTGAAACTATTTCTGAAATTGAAAAACCTTGATAATGTGTAGGGGTTTAACAAGATTTAAACCATATTTCAAATTGGTGATCTTAAAAGTATTTGAAACTTAATGGCTAAATTTAAAGCTATACCATTTTCTAAATTTTGGTCCCTACTATAAAGCTAAGTACAAGTTGCATAAACCAAAAACACTATACAAAAATTGAAATTTTTAGATTTTGATACTGGGAAAAACTCAATTAAGAATTGTTTTCACTATAAACCACAATATACAAGGTCCATAAAACTCTTTACTTTTGCAGCTGCGAAGTAACAAAATGTAATAAAAATCAGACCAGAAAATTAAGAAAAAAGTAAGAAAACATTCAAAATTATAAAAATAATTTAGTCCGTAATAAATACACACATAACAGCAAGAGCAGGAGAACTGCCTACATGTCTTTCTGAAAAAGACAACTCATTCCTTTGTTCATTATATTTTTAGAAAAATTCTTATTCCGGCACTAGCCGAGAAGACTCTTAACATATAATTATTAACTTCCCTAAGGAAGTTGTAGTAATGGGTCGGATTTCTCAAATTGAAAATTTTGTCAAATTTTGATTCTAGAGTCCAAATGCAAATAAAATTTTGTTATAAGATGCAGAAAGGACTCTCAAGAAAATTGCGTTGGTGGTTTTTTTCCATAACAGTTAAAAAAAGGTGAACATTTTGGTTAAGCCTAAATATCTTACGAATCAAAAACTCTAGAGACCTGAATTAAATTGTAAGTAATTAACTGTAACGTGATACCGAACAAGTACATTTAAAAAAAAAATCCTCTTCACGTTTTTTTTTTATAAATAAAAAAAAAAAAACTGAACAAAAATTGTCACCTAGAAAATTTTACGAATACAAAATGATTTTATCTTCAAAACAATTTTGTGCAACAAAAAAAAAAGGTTTTTAATATCTGCTAAAATTTTCGAGAGTTTTTTTTTAATAAAAAAATGAAAACCCAAAAAAACATTACTCAAAGTTGGTAAAAATTGAATTTCGGCTCATATATCTTTTATAACTTTGAGATATTAGCTTTAAACTACTTTTGTTTTTTTTTTTAATATTATTGTCAACATTCAGTAAAACTTGGAGAAAAATCTAATTAACAGTAGTTTTTACAAAAAATAAAAACCTGACAAAAAACAACACTAAAACTTGGCAAAAATTTACTTTCGAATCAAATAGTTTTTCAAAAATTAAAAATATTTTCTTTAAACTTTTTAATTGCACAGAATATATTGTTTTTGATATTCAGTAGTTATTTTTTTAATAAAAATCCAACAGTCTGCTTTTTCATAAAACGATAGTACGAAAATTTGGTAAAAATTGCTGTTCGATTCCTGATATCTTTAAAATTATTTCAATCATCCAATTTGTAAAAATTTGTTTTCGACTAAAAATCTGTTTAATAAAACTAGATTTTCAAACTAAACTATTCCTTTATATGAAAAATATTGTTGGTAAAACTTTTTTAACAAACCACGAAAACCTATAAACTTTTAAGCAATTCAAATCGACAGACGGGATTTGAAGTTATCAGCCTCTTTTTCCAGTTTGTTTTTAAACACTTTTTTGCACATTTTGGGCAGCATCGAAGTTACTCAAGTAATGTTGGTTTTTAATTTTTTTGAAAATTAAATTATCGAGTATGTTTTTCTCTTTTTAGGAAAATAAAACTCAATGATTTTAAATCGGTTTCAATTCGTAAAAATTAGTACGAGTTTGGGAAATAATGCCAAGAATCATTCAAACTTTTGTAACATTTAATGTTTAAAATGTAAAAGAAAAAAATCAAAAATATTGAAATTACCTTAAAATGTGTAACACTTTTTCATTAGTTTTTTTGTATAGAATCTTTACTTAGGTTACCTGAAAAATATAAAGGAACTTGACATTTCTGTAGTGATTCGAATTAAAATAATCGCAAATATTTAGCAAATATTGAAGATTTGTAAGAAATTAAGAAACAACTAATCTTAATTTTTGAAAACCATGGACAATTATAACTTAAATTTTTTCAAAAAAATTTAAACATTTGTATGAGTTTAATGAATGCTCCTGATTTTAAAATCCCTTAAGTCTTAATTTGAATATCATAGGAAATAATTTTAAATTAATCATGTCATTAAAGAAAATTGGATATACACCTTGAAAAAGTTCCGACGAATGTGAATTTAAGTCGAAATCTTCATTTATACGTACTAAAATCTCTCTAAATATTAATCTTATTTTATAATGGAGGTACAAATTTTAAAGAAGATAAAAGCGAAAGGTACTTTCTGAAATTAGCAGTTAATTCAGCATAAGACTGTAGGCCCCCTCTATCCTTAACATGATTTGCACACAGGAATGGTTGAATGTTGTAAGGACCTAGTTCTGAACGGACTGTTGCGTCACCTATTTATTTTAGTTAGTTTTTGACGTATAGGCACTTTATGGAAAGATTTGCATTCGTAAAATCGAAATTCGATATCTCGAAAATGGGTCGTTATTTTGAAATTGAAATGATAAACGTATACTGATAAGCTATGAGTAACTGCATACTTAAAATATCTTTAACTAAAGCTCTATTAAAATTTTAAAAAAATTAAAGTTTTTTTGAGAAATTCAATGACATTTAAATTTTTGAAAACAACATTTTTTTGCAGGTACAATTTAATATTTTATAATGCGAGACATTATTTTTAATCAGACTCGTGCATTTTATTTATAGTTGAACAATTATTAGGTGTTTTTTTTTTAGTAAATGTGAACAATTACTTATAAAAATTCTGTCAAGGATGTGTTTGTTTGCTTTGACCTAACCTTTTTGTAGTGCTCTATAAAACCCTTTAAATAAGCTCTATATCATAACTAGCAGTAAGAGAATGTTTATTTTAGTAAAATGTCTCAATATGATCTGAATAATATTTTGTTTTTGAAAATTAAAATAGTTCAGATTTTGAAGAAGAAAAAAAAATGTTCCACATACGCCACAGTGCACCTATATAAATTATATCACCATTTATAGTAAAAATTGTCACTTCTTCATGAAATATCAAAGTATTGCTTTTTGAAGAACTAATGATACTGTAGTATCACTTTCCTCCAATGCGGGCCTGTTTCTGTTCCCTTTCATATTACAAGCAAGAAATAGAATGCCCCAAAATAGAGTGCGACATCCTTCTGTTCATCGTCATCATCATCATAGTCGTCGTCGTCGTCGTAGTCATTGTCATTATCGTAGTCATTGGCTTGGTATAGTTGGCATCATTATTATCATCATAATCATAACCATTATCATCTTCATCCTTTAGGAACTTCATCATTGCCATATGAGCTACGTCATCATTATCGTCATCAGGATGTAGATGATAACTATGTTGTCAGAGTAGGTATAGTATAGAAGAGTACTCCGGTTGGCCATTGTCATCTATTTCAAGAGTTCCTATTGGAATTTACTCGTTCGCTGCCAAGGATAATGATGTGTAGTAAAATTTGTGTATTACGGGTGAGCGCGCGTATTTTTGTGATCCCACAAGCGGTACGGCGCGGGACGCACGGTGGTGGTGGTTTCGGTGCTGCTGATGCTAGTGGTCGTTGGAATAGGAAGTGAATGTGGATGATACTCCCTGCTAAAGCCATATACTCATCGGGATAATTTATTCACTGACCATGTGATTGGACCTTAGATTTTATATCTCCGGGATCGCATATGACAAACACTGACAAACACCCTCGTTCTCCAAGTGCATATAAAAGTACAACTCCAAAGTTTGCCAACATTTTCCCTTTCCTAAAACCCATTGACGGTTTTGTTGACGATGTTGTATTTTTGTTCTTGTTGGTTATTTTGAAACTTGAGCGAAGGCGAAATTGCCATTTCCGGTTGTTTGAACTTCCATTGATGAAAACGAGAGGAGTGCCATTTTTGTATAAAATCAAAAGAATTTAGTATCCAAAATCTTTTGTACGTTTTGTGTTATTTTACCGCTACGCTGCTGACGCTAACGCTGCTAGTTCGTTTTTATAGCGAACTGATGCTATGAGGATATTGCAGGACACTTGTAATTTGAAACTCCCTTATATACTCGTGTATACGTTAGAAACCCCTTTAGTTAGTTGGGAATTTTTTTAACTAATAAAGGTGGCAATCTAGAAGCAGGAGCATGAAAAGGAAATTCACTTTGATTAAAGCTAAAGTTTGAAAATGTTGATAGATGATCAAGAGAGAGATGTGTGGTGGGTTTTTGGGATGTTTTTTTTTTAGAAAGGAAAACTAAAAAATATAAAAACCGTACCGCCTTGTTTCCATTTCCATTTCTATTTCCATTTGAATGCAGAATAATTGGGTAATCAATAGTGAAAGCTTTTTGAATTTTCTGCAGAAAAACGTGGATAAAGTTGGCAGAAGAAGGAGTCTTTTTTCTTCATGTGGTATGTCTCCATATATTCAGGAGCATATTCAGTTTTTGTTATTGAAAGCCTCTGTACTTTAGGAGTATATAAATATGGAAGAAGTAGAAGAAGTTGGCAGAGAGAACTTAAAAAATGCGAAGGATTACGATGACGAGGAGGATGACGGTAGATGGAAGTAGAGCAGAGCAAAAGTAGAGTTGAGTAAAAGTTTTCCCTGCAACAAAGTAAACAAAACAACAAAAACAAAAAAAAGGACGAAACAAACTAAAATACACTAAATATTTGGTTTAAGGACCTAATTTTATTGGTTTCATACTTTTGCTGACAATTGATTTTGTTTTCTTTTCAATTAAGAAATCAAATTATCCATCATCATATGTCATATGGGGACTGGACTAAGACCAGGACCAGATCCAGGACATGGTTGGGTTATTGAAGGATATGTTTTTCTGTTTTATATTTTGTTGGCAAATTTTATGTGGCAGTAAAAGAAGGGAAAAATGACAATAAAAATGATCAACGGGTTCAGTTTAGCTCAGAGCTAATAAAAAATTATTGTTACTCTTTGATGTGAGTGTTAATTTTATAGAATAAAACCATAACATTCAATATTGATGGTTTTGCTAACCATCATGAATAAATGAAAGGCTCTATTTACACTACATTCCGCATATGAAAGAACCTATTAAAAATGTGACATTGGAGAAAGTTGCTGAGAAAGTTAACGATATAACATAAAAGCTAAACGTGATTGGGTAAGGTTTTCGGGTGTTAGACTCGCTGTCAGAAGGTTATATCTTTGGGTGAAAGAATTCGAAGGGTGTATTTTTAGGAGGACCTTTATTGAAATGACATTATGTAGCTACCTTTGAATAAAATGTTTGAAACCTGTTAAGGGTTATTTGATAACCCAGGTTATTGAACTACAAAGACTTTCCCTTTTAATCTTTATGGCGTGAAAAAAGTATATTAAATTATTTGGCGGTTATTTTGATCTATAAGAGTTTTATGTTTTGTGTCTTTATCATGTTTCAAATCACATTTCTTTGAAAATCACCAATCAAATTAATAAACAATAAGCTTATAGAAATGGACTTAATTTCTTTATTGGAAGCAATTGAAACTAGAATTCGATATTATCTGAATGAACTGAAAAATCTTGACATTTTATTCACTGTCAACAAATGGGTGGTGCAAAATTGATCATTCAATCTTGATTTTCTAACCGGTATAGTATAGGGCTGGAGTTCGACATCTGTCAAACTAAGTTGTAAAACCAATTTGGAAGTGTGACAGTTTTGTTGCCAACTTTATCAATCTTTGATCCTGAAGTCTTAAAATATGTCCTGCCCAACTCTATTTTTGTCTTTTGGTTCTATCTATCACGTCAATTATTCGAGTACTGTTTCGGATGTCTTCATTTCTTATCCTTTCGCTGGGTATTGTTCTGAGGATTTTTCTTTCCAATTTTGATTGACGGACCCTTAGCTGGTCAAGAGATTTTATAGTCAAGCTCAGGATTGTAGTCCATAAGTAAGCACCGGCAAAATAGCGGGGTCGAAGAGATATTTTCGTGTTTCTGCACTTTGGTCCAGTTCTCAAATCTATTTGAGGCTCCAGAATTGTTTCCAGCTGTTTGTGATGCGTCTGTTGATTTCTTTTTTCTCTTGGTCCTTAAAAGATTTTAGTTGTCTCAAGTATATGTAGTACTCTATGTATTCTATTTTTTAATGGTCCAGAATTATATCTTCCCTGATGTGGGATGTGTTTTTGATTTGTTGATCTTAGGTTGTTTAGAAGTTGTCCACATATCCTAATACCATATTTTGTCTTCATCTTTTGAAAAATGTCCTCCTTGTCTGACCCCTCTGTTATTTTAAATTTACGTCCTGTACTCTCTATTTTTATTTGTGCTACATTATTTTTGTATATGTTTTTGATAGTCCTTATAACGTTTGGGTCCATATTTTGATTTTCTAGAGATGTCCATATTGTTTCGTGTTCAACGCTGTCAAATGCTTTACTGGAGTCTATGAATAAAAAGTATATTGGTTGTTGAAGTTTATTGCACTTTTCTATTAGTGGATTCATTGTCTGTAGGTGGTCTGTTGTTAAAATCTTGTTTGATATTCCTGTAGATTGTTTTTCAAAACAGCTTATAAATTGTCGAAATGTTACTTATAGGCTTATAGTTGTTCAAATCGTCTTTTTTTCTTTTTTTATGTAAAAGTGTAATGGTTGTTTCCCTCGATTGCTTAGGGATTTGCTGAGTTCTTATAATTTCGATTAACATATATTTTAAGATTTCGGAAAGCGATTCTTTCCCGTATATTATCATTTCTGCAGAGATTCCATCATTTCCAGTGCATTTGTCCTTTTGCATATCGTCTATGGTTCTTTCAATATTTTCTTTGCTAAACATGGGAGTTTGCGTTGTTAGGAGATTGATATCTATGTTTTCAATATTTTCTTCTTCAGTTATATGCTTGGTCGAGGAGAATAATTTTTCGAAGAACTTAGTAGTATTTTCCTTTGACTTTTTTCTTTTTGTTATGTTGCTTGCATTTTGGCTAATAAACCATTCCTGTTGACTGTTAAGTAATGATTTTGTTTTCTTTATTGATTTTGTTTGTCTAATCGTATCTCTAGCTATTGTTATGTTGAACTTGTTGATATCTTTCCTTATTTCTAGTTTGGTAGTTTTTCTTAATTCTTTTAGTTCAGTTTTTTCTTGGTCAACTAATTGTTGCTTGGTTCGTAGAGTATCTCTTCTTGAGATTAAGATTTTTGTATTGTTGGATAATTTATCTTTTGATGTTTTGGTGTAAATAATTGATAGTTTTGCAGAGTTATGATTTTTCTAATTCGCCATATCGCTCACCGCCTGCAATAATGGCACAACTAATTTTTTTCACTTTTAGATATAAGAGATTTAAAATAATGCCTTTTTTCAATTAAGATTTCTGTTCTTATAAATTAGGCTATCCTGATACGGATTTGCTATTTTGACGTTAGAATCATTTCCTTCATAATAACATTTATCCGAGATTAAAAAGTGGGCGGCAACCGCCCTATTTTGGGAAAGTGTCATTATTGCATTAAGAAGAGTATATCGAAAGTCTTCAAGTGCCATTTCAAAGTATAACGGCATATTACAAAATTCCTCAACTATTTACCAAAAACTTGATGTTATAATTGAAAAAGTCGAAAAAAACTAAATCACGTTAGCTCTCCAAATAATGTTTTTTATTCAGCCAATACAAAATTCATTTCTTATTCATATAAACTTAAAAATAAAAAGTTAAATAAATTTCTTTCTTATAAACTTAAAATTAATTTTGAGTGTATTTTCAAAATACGTAATGGCACAAATAATTATAATCATAATGTTTTCATAATGCACTTTGATGCAATAGTGGCACAAATCAAAATGTGCCGTTCTTTCCAGATGTAAATATTGAATTCGTTACCATAAGCGGCGTAATAGTGGCACAACTCGATATATGCCATTATTGCTTTAAAAACTAAACAATTTACTTACCTCGATCCTGGCACAACTGTAATGTGTCAAATTTGCTTTAAGAAGGAGACGCGAACACACTCACGATCAAGAGAATACTGAGAGAAGTGCCAGTATTGATATAAAGAGAAAGCACAAAAGCTTTGAAAGTTTGATGGCGCTATCTCCATCTTTTGGAATTGAGAGGAAGTATCAATGTGCCGATTTTACAGAAATGTAAGGCGTTAAATTTTAACCATAATGGCGTTCACAGTTCAAATTTAAATTTTTTTTGAGTTGTGCCATTATTGCAGGCAGTGAGCGATATGTGTTTTGTATGTCACGATTTGAGGTTGATAAGTGATTTATCTTAAAATTCATCTCTTCGATCCATCGTATTACCCTTTCTAATCTTTCGATTCTTTCTCCATATCCGTAAGGTCCTTTTGTTTTCTTTTCTTCTTCGTTTTGTCCCTTTCCAAGCTTAGCGTTAAAGTTTCGAATCTCATACATTACTTCTTATTTGTTATTTGTCTGACAGTTAGGAGTCTTGAATCGTGGCCCTGTAGCGGTATTTTCTAGTAACAGTATCAGAATTGCTAATAATGTCTTTAAAAAAAATTGTCTAATTACTAATTCTAAATGACTTCCGCGCCACACACGCTTTGGTTAGATTTAACGGCTATTCATGCATGACACGTTGTTTTTCAGAGCCCCAGAAATGGAGATTTTGTATATTGAGGTAGCCCCATGGATACGTATGACTCTTGTCTCTTATGATGATCTTCGGCTTATAATCATTCTCTTCTTTGTTGTGATTGTGAATGGCTTCATTGCACGGTGAATAGTTCACAAATGTCAAATATGATAGACGTGCGACGCCATTTGAAATAACTATGACAAATTTTGTTTGTTTCTTGAACCTTGTTTTTAAATATACTTTAGCAAAAATTGCACTTTCTTTTCTATTTTAATTAAATTTCTTAATAGGAGATATTTTATTTTAATAACCGCGTTTGACAGATTGTTGCGGTAAAATTTACCACAACAAGTTTCACTAGACTATCTCTTATTCTTTTTTCTATCTTAACCTTCCTTTCTTGCTTTCCATCAGTCAGAGTAGTGCTCTAGGTATAGGTTTTTCAGTGGTTGTGTGACAGAAGATCCACATTTTAATTAACTTTTAAAAATTGTGACGGGCGGCCACAAAATGCATAATTGTGTGACGGATGAGTCACAAAGGCGGCCTTATTGAGTATGCGACAGGTGGCCCATACAAGGAGAAAAACATGAAGATTTTACCCAAGGTTCCAAATTACAAGAACGCTTGCCTCAAGTTATTAAACTGGCCCGTTTTATGCTGGGAGATTCTATTCGCGTACTCTTAATAATTTTTCATTTACTTTTTTTTGACCAATAGAAAAAGACGGGTGTCGCAGTAAGACCGAAAGAGAAAACCAGATCATAACAAAAGGTCAGAGTAGGATGGCAAACTTGTCGTGGATTCTGAGATGAGGAAGTTCACCATGAATATAGCACGTTTTAGAGAAGCGAAGGAGAGTTGTGAAAAAAAAGGAAAAGTAGTGAAACATTTTTGAAGAAGAACAAAAAAAAGAAGATAAATCTTGGTAGTTTGTGTTGAGTGTTAATAGAATACAAATCTGACAAACCAAACAAAATCTGTGAGGAAGTTGTTTTTGAGAATAGAAGATAAGGAAGAGGCAGGGTCGATTTCTTAAACAAAAGAAGATAAGTTTTTTTTTACTTTCGAGTGAGTTTTGTGCTTTTCATATTTTCTTGTAATTTGTGGCTGTTTAAATTTAACCTGCTAGACTTTCAGTCGTTGCCTTTGTCTCGCGAGATTGCGGGACCCGCGACCGTAAAATTCTTTTGTTGTTCGGGAGCTTTCCCAAGGTGACCTTTCTCTGTGTCCTTTGTTACACAACTAATTGTTTTCTTTTATTGTTCGTTCTTTGTGTCAATTTAAATTGTACAAAATTTGGGAAAAAATTCTTGGTTTTCTTCCCCATTTTTTAATATTATTTCCTCGATTGGTGATTGTAAGTACCAGGATACTTCCTGGCGCCCATTTTTATTGATTTTATAGCTCATTTCGATTTTATTAATTGGGTTCGATTTATAAAATCTACTTCTACCAAATTCACCCCAAACTGAGCTACTGGGTGACAGAATTGTTTTTGCTGTCGGTGGTAAAATTAACAAACGAACCCTTTTTGGAATTTGACATTTGTGACTGTTTTCAATAAGAAGTAGGTATCCACTAGTGCGCACTGGCTACCTATCCATTATTGTTTAAAACTATATGGTTTGCTTATTGTGTTTTATTTTGTTAAATTTGCGAATTGTTGTTCCATCAACCTACGTCATAAGTTAATAAATTCGTGTTTCGGTTTTGTTAATTTTACGACAAGATGATAAATTCCAATGTGTGTATTATATTGAAAGTTATGTACAAAATATAAAAACTATATAAAATACTTCTTAAATGAGGAAGCGACTCCCAATGAAATTCCCATTCGAGCCACTTTTTCTTAAAGTCTTAAAAGTTTGAACTCAATATCTTTCTATGTTTCTAACATACTTCAGTTCAAACCTATTTGCTTATTGTCACTAATAATGGTTTAAACTGCTCACCGTATGTCACCATCAAAGTTTTTCATAATCTTGCCAACGAATGAGGAAGTTGATTTCCCTCAAGCTGCTAAGGTACTTCGTCAGTCATTTTATATGGATGACTGTCTCCACGGTGCCGACTCTGTTGAGGTAGTTCATCAATTACAGCTGGAACTGCAGAACTTACTACAACGGGGAGGTTTCGTGCTCTGAAAATGGAACTCAAATTCTACCGAATTTCTACAAGGAATAAGCTTGCACGATTAGTTGACTGAACAGTGTTGCGATCTTAATTTGAATCGTGAAACCAAGTCACTTGGGATCGATTGGTTTTGTCAAACTGATTGCATTGGTTACAAAGTGAATGTCACAAAACTCTCAACACCAATCACCAAACGCCAACAGCTCTCCGATGGGGCCAAAATCTATGATCCAACTTGTTACAGCTGCCATCCATATCCACCTATTGCTGGTCAGACTCGAGGACAACTCTGAGCTGGATTCGATCAAACCCAGGACTTATGGTGGTTTGGTCCAACACGGCTACAAAAAGATGAAGGAGAATGGCCACAACAAAAATTTGTCGTCAGTGATGTAGAGGAGGTGACAACCCTTTTGGCTACTCGTAGCCCGTCCAATTTAACAGAGGATAAGATGGCACTAGGTCTTCTCTACAAATACTCTGACTTCAACAATTTAATTGGTGTGACTAAAACAACCACATGCTACCTCATCGTGGTGCACAGCCACTGAGCTACAAGTTGTCTTACAGTTTTGGATAAGGTATGTTCAAAGAATACATTTTTTTGTCTCCTACAGGGTAAACCTGTCAATGCCCTATTGACTGTGTCTGAACGGTTTCCTATCGTTTTGCCTAAGGAAAGTAAACTAACGTCTTTGCTTATTGATCAAGCACATAACGCCACTACGCATAGTGGCAAGCAAACGAAAATTAACTTTCTTCGAAGGCGCTATTGGATCATTGACTGTCGTTCCTCAGTACAGAAGTTCATTCGTCGATGCTTGATATGCTGTCGTCATAGCCACAACCTACAACACAAATTTTGGGAATTCTTCCCACAGCTCAGTGCACAGCCGCTGCTCCGTTTAAGCATTCCGGACTAGATTATGTCGGACCCTATGCTGTCCGTACAACAAAAGGTCGAGGTCATCGAAGTCACAAGGGATGGGTAGCTCTTTTTATCTTCCTGAGCACTAGAGCTATTCTCCTAGAACTGACATGACAACCGAGACATTTCCTGCGGCCTTACGACAATTCTTTTTTCAACGAGGGTACAGCTCTTGCATTTATAGCGACTGTGCACGACGTTTGCAAGTGCAAATGCAATTCTGAAACAAGACTTTGCGACTTATCAAAAACAGTTGGAAGCAGCTGCACGATCCGTATCTTGCCATAGTGCATCTTGGCACTTTATTCCACCCGGCTCTCTGAACGCTGAAGGCATATGGGAGGCTGGGGTCAAAAGCATGAGACACCATCTAAAGCAGACGATCAAACAACCAAAAAATCAAAGACCAACAAATGCAGCAGGAATTTTGGAAAAGGTGGAGCTGTGAATATTTACATGATCTACAAGTAAGAAGCAAATGGCAAAAAACGAAGGATAACATTAAGGTTAGTTATCTGGTCCTACTGAAAGATGAACGCCAACCACCGATCCAACGGCTATCGGGCCGTGTTTTGGAAGTTCATAGTGGAGAGGACGATCTAGTGCTTGTTGCAACCATCCGTACACAGTCATATAATAATAAAACGAGCTATTTGACATCTGGTAGTGCTTCCTGTCGACAACTACTCTGATATTTTATGTGGAGGTAGTTACAAGGCTGGAGATTTTAAGCTACTTCTTACCGCTGTTAAATATCTCATACACAGCTTTTTTGAGCAGATATGCCTGTTACACTTATAATTAGATACTTAATTTTTTGTAGAATATTAAATAGCAGCATATCGTTAGGTGCTGCGTACTTTTGGACATATCACCTTTGCCTATCATTGGGCGTTTTTTCTTTTTTTTTTTGGTGGGTTGGTTAAAGCCTACCTCTCCCCTACATAAGACTTTGTGTCACAAAACTTAAGGAAAACAATATCTTAACCAGCCGGCGCGGCGGCGGTGAGCAACATTGTTAGGGGTGAGAATGTTAATATTCCTCAATTCCCAATAACTCATACATATTAACCATTCCAATTTTAAAGTCTTCAATTCCCTATTTAAATTAGTTTCGCTATAACAATTAATAAGGCTCAAGGCAAACACTGAAAGTAGCAGAAGTGAATCTAGAAAAGACATGCTCTAGAGAGGACAATTGCCTTCTAAGTCTAAAGAAGCAACGAATTGCAAGTGTTATTCTTCGTTTGACTTCAGCGCTGGTGTCGTCTGAATTTATAGCGATGCCTACAGGTAGACAAAGTCCTCAAATATCTGTCCATGGTGACGTTTTGTCCAAACGTTGTCGTTCCATGTCTTTTTTGTGGATGATAGCACACTCTTGGTCTTGCCCTCATTGACCACTAAACTCAATTTCTCCACTTCCGTAACAATGCTCAAAAACGCTCCACAGACATTACGTTTTGATGTTTCAATTATGACCATATCGTTGGCGTATCCGAGTAATTGGATAGACCTTTGGAAGATTGTGCCTTTAGCGCTGACGGTTAAGTTTAGCACAATTATTTCCATAACGTTGTTGAAGAAGTCGTCGCATGACAGTGCATTGTCTAAAACCTTTTTTGACATCAAACGCATCGGTGAGATCTTTTTCGACATTGATAGAGCAGCGTAAATTCTACATTGTCATTCTGCACAAGCGGATAAGTTTGACAGGGATGCTGTCATACGCGGCTTTGAAATCGATAAAGAGATGATGGGTATCGATTTGAAGCTCCTAGGGTTTTTTCCAAGATCTGCCGCAAATTGTTTTTCATACTTGAATATATTCTGGATTCAAATTTCATTGAATGTAATTTTATTAATTTCAATTTTCGAAATGTTTAAACGACCTAAATTTCTTCCACTTTTCCTTAACCAACAATTCGCGATACTATAATCCATATCCATACGCAAATATAATTTCTTGTAACCTTCTTAAAAATTCATATCTTCCGCAAACATAACTTTCCAACTTAGTGGCTCGAAGAGAACTGTTAACTGGTAGAGAAACTTGATAAGTGAAGAAAGTGAGAGAGAAAAAAGTCAAAGATAAACAAATTGCTCTAAAGTTTACTCTTAACTTTTTATTTTACTTAATCCTTTAAGTTCATTATACCATCAGTTTCATTCACTAGAATAGCTTTAACAAAACATAAAGCTGCCAAAAAAGCTCTTTGAATAACACTGTGTTGAAGTAAGAACTTTCTCTCGAGCAATCACAGATGGCACCACTGCCCATAATTTTAACAGTTTTATCCTGCTTCTGTATCCTTCGATAAATGTACATGTACATATATACTAACTACGAGTATATCCTTGTTAGAGCGCAAAATTATGTTAAGCTTTCACCCCAAAAACCACAGTACTGCATCCTGCGCAGGAATTATATATTAGGACCAAAATTGTGCTTCCTTTCAGTAGTAGACAGTATAGATCCTTTAGCGTAGGGCTTCAGCTTCAGAGTTAGCGGCCACCTGCATCTTTTCAACAACAACAATAAAGTTCTTCTTGCTCTCTGTATTTTATAGTATTTTTGGCAATTAAGAACTTTTTGTTTGGAATATTTTGTCTTCTTGCAGTTTTTTTTTTGTTGTTGTTCTGAAGCCCGTCTACGTTCTTTTCTCGTCCTTCTTCGCCGCCATCGCTAAAGGATACAATGGGTCTCCACTTCGTCTCCTGGCCACACATCAAAACAGATAATTTAGTGTCTGGGACTCTTCAGAGACCAAGACCAAGAGCAGGAGCATGAGGCAGGGCTGTGTCTGTAAGAACAACATGCAAACTAGCAGAAGGACCACTTCTCCTTCATTTCTCTTCCTGATCCTGTCTCGGTTGTCTGTTGGTTTGTTGTTCTTTGTTTTATGGATGCCGCAGACCATGCAATAATTTTTGGTTTTTCAGGATGTGTATTTTTATTTTGTATGAATTTTATTTAATTTTTTGGTCCTTGTTGCTGCTGTTCAGAGGGTTCTTCCACAGTGTGATGTTCATGTACGAGTATATCCTGTTTAAAGATAACTTATGATGACATAACGATGGAGTGGAGGAGGGTTTGAGATTCAGATTTGGATCAGATTGTTTTAGGTTAGGATGCGCTTTTATGTACCTTTTCAACGGTTTTGCAAATATTTTTGTTTGTTCTCTATCCATAAGGTTTGAGATAGAAATTGAAAAAATATGAACACTCCAAGGATTGCAGTGAGTCCTTGAAATATATTCTACACCAGACTCCTTGCCATGTGATGACGGAAGAGTATTAATTAGAAAAGCGGAAGCATTTTTGAGAAGAAGAAGAAACGTGGATAGGACGGAGATTGCGAAAGACACTTTTTTCTTAACTATCAATCAAGGACGACTCAAGGATTTATAGTCTGAGTGAACTAAGGATGATGATGAATTAACCTTACCCAGATGTGTTCCTCCCATTATTGCTGTGTGTGTGAATCAGTTCAGGATGTAGAACAATCCGAAACCTTTTATTGACCAAATGAGTTGGGGTTGTTTTTGATATGCGGTTTCATTATAACGAACTTGTCTGTCTTCCCGAGCTTCTATATAACTACAATTGTTTGTATTTTATGTGGCCAATAAAATGCAAAACTGAGGATTTCAATTTGGGTTTTCAATGCAAGCAATTAACAGACACGCATGATGTTCGTTTCGTACAGAGTATCTACAGACTGAGTGTTTTAATGTTGATATTTCCGCCTTGTTGTGGCATGGTTGGGGGCTTTGTTGTGGCAACGTTTATGCATTTTAATGACAAAAATTATGTTTACATTTGGATTTTGTGCCTTGCACATTGTGTGAGTTTTACGGTTACGGTACATTTTTGGTTGAATGTTTTTGACGTGAATAAGCTCACGGGGGTATAATTAAAAGGGGTGATTTTTAGCTTCATGAAAAGTTTCGATGGTTTGACAGTTGCGAAATATCAAACTGCGTTTTAACTGGTCCCTCATTCGTGGGATTTAAAACACTTCCCAATTACTCATTTATGAGGTCTTGTTAATTGATTAGTTTATTCCGACAAAATTAAAACTGTGGAAGTCGACATTTAGGCCATCATTAAAGGCGTACGGTCAAATTCACAGTAAAATTTAACTGAACTGATATGTGTCTGAAATTATATTTACAAATTGTAGTATACGAAATCCTTTATGACAGCTTGCAACTTATAACAACACTGTACGTACACTAATGTTGATGTGACAATTATTGGACGATTACTTGGCGAGCGCAGTCGTAGTCCCACCGCCGAACAATCATCATTAAACCCATCTATTATACTACCAATACTTACTTTAATTTCTTATACTTATTTTTATATTATAACGTTACTAAATAAATGAATTACTACTTATAAATAACGTTGTAACATTTTGGCGACGAGAAACACATTTTTTTTAATACAAAAAAAAATCGAACTACGCGATATAAATAATATCGATACGCAAAATTGTATACCTTCACTCCAACATAATTAATTTGGGTTTCTTTACTTTCTTTCCACGTGTCAGTTCAGTTTTCTGCTGAAATTTGTGTGTAAGCTATGGAAGCAGCGGAGTTAAAGGAGCTACTCAGACAACAGGAAAATTTTCTGAAGTCTTTAATGATCAGTCAAAGAGAATGGATGGAAAAAGTGACGAAGCCAGGAATGGTTATGGATGGCTCGGGTAGACTTGCATCAAATACACCTGCGCCTCCACCTTTTCATCAATACCAGAAAGAGAAGCATCACTGGGAATCATATTTGAAGCAACTAGAGCAACATTTTTCGGCATATTCGGTAGAGGAAGACCAGCAAAAAAGGGCGTTCCTTCTTTCATGGGTAGGTTCTGAGATTTTTGAATTGGCTCAAAAATTACTTGGGGACAAATTAGAGGATCTGTCATTTAAGGTTATCACAGATAAATTGTCTGAACATTTTAAACGCAACGTTCACATATTGGCAGCTCGATATGAGTTTTTTCAGGCGAAAATGGGGGAAGGCCAAAGCTATGCAGACTTGGTAGCTGAGCTACGTGGCTTATCCCGCAATTGTAAGTATATCTGTTCCAAACCAGAATGCAAGCAAGAATTTGTTGATGAACTGCTGCGGGATACGATAGTCATCAATACTCCCCACGATGCTGTCCGTACGGCAGCTCTCCAAAAGCCAAACCCTACTCTGGAAGATGTACTTTTGATAGCAGAATCTTATGAAGCCACGAAAAACACAGTAAGTGTGCTTAAAAATGTAAAAGGGCAAAGTACTCAACAGCAAGAAATTTTTCGTATAGACGCAAAAAAAACGCGTAAAAATCGTCCAAAGAGTGAAGGTAGAGGGAAAAGTAGCGGTCAAATAACGGAGCCAATTAAATCGTGTCCGCGGTGTGGGGTAAGCCACAATAGAGACAGTTGTAAATTTCGTAATGCGGACTGTTATAGTTGCAACGATGGACAGTCACATGATCGATTTTATTAACGTGGTAGATTTAGACAATCAAAGTGAAACGGCACACGATACGAATGTTTTGCAAAGTCAGCCAGTCCGAAAAGGCAATAAAATGATTTTAAAACTTAAAATAAATGATCGGTTTATGGATTTCTTAGTGGATACTGGGGCTTCATGCTCCATGGTTAGCAGAGAGCAATTTAGACAGTTGCAATGTAACCAGCTGCAGCCGGCAGGCATTGTTCTTAAGGCGTATGGTGACATTACAGTGCCCGTGCTTGGAAAAGCATTCGTCAATGTGGAATACGACTCGATTAAAATGGTGCTACCTCTCATTGTGACTGATGTTAAAGCGGCTAATAATATTCTCGGCATAGACTGGCTAGACTCATTTGGGCTTAATATGAAGCAAGAGGTAGTATATAATATATCTAACGTCACGTTAACATCGAAGGTAAATGATTTATGTAATGAATTTAGTAGCATTTTTGATAAATCATTAGGCCGTTGCATACCTTTTAAAGCCCATCTACAACTAAAATCTAAAGCGTCTCCAAAGTTTTTCAGAAGCCGTCCAATCCCTTTTTCTCAGATGGATTCGTTTAAGCAGGAAGTGGAGCGCCTTGTGTCAGAAGGAATTTGGAAACCAATTAAGTTTAGTAATTGGGCAGCACCAGTCGTCGTGGTACCAAAGAGTGACGGGCGAGTACGAATCTGTGGGGACTTCAAAGCTTTAAATGCGCAGTTAGAAGTAGAACATGCGCTTATACCGAGAGTAGAAGAGATGTTATACAAGGTGCGAGGTGGCAAATTTTTTGCAAAAATTGATCTGTCGGACGCTTACCTCCAGGTTGAGCTGGATGATGAATCGAAGGAGTTTATGGTCGTCAACACAGTCATGGGATTGTACCAGTGTCAGAGGTTGCCGTTTGGAGTTGCTAGTGCGCCGGCAATATTCCAAAGATTAGTTGAACAGGTAATTGCGGGGGTTCGCCAGTGTGGGAACTATATTGATGATATAATTGTGGCAGCCGAAACCACTCATGAGTTCTTGGACACTTTACGCGAAATTTTTGAAAGGCTTAAGTCATATGGTCTGGTTTGCAAGCGTGAAAAATGTATTTTGTTGGAGACAGAAATTGAATTTCTAGGCCACATCATTAGTGAGACAGGTATTAGACCTTCAGATTCCAAGGTTATCGCGATTAAAGAATTGCCACGTCCAACTAACGTGAAAGATGTACAGGCTTTCATGGGGAAAGTCAATTATTATAATAAATTCATTAAAAACTTATCTCAAATCAGTGCCCCTTTAAATATACTCCGCAGGAATGATACAGCGTTTGTGTGGCGGAAAGAGCAAGAGTCAGCATTTCAATATTTAAAATCACAACTAGTGGACGCAACGAGGCTATCTCATTTCCGTGACGATTTGCCTATAATTCTGGCTACGGACGCATCCTCTCATGGCATAGGAGCCGTCATTTCTCATGTGCTTCCCAATGGATCGGAAGTGCCGATTGCACACGCTTCAAAAACTTTGTACATACATCAAAAACGGTATAGTCAGATAGAGAAGGAGGCCCTCTCTATCATATACGGGGTGCAGAAGTTTAATCAGTATCTTTACGGTCGACATTTTATTTTGTATACGGACCATAAGCCGCTGGTCTCAATATTTAACCCTGAAAAAAATTTACCTGTCTTTACAGCTCAAAGATTGCAGCGCTGGGCTTTGTTCTTGATGGGTTATCAATATAGCATCAGATACAAGCCTACAAGTAAACATGGAAACGCAGACGCGTTGTCGCGGTTACCAATGGGCCAGGATGAGCAATTTGATGCAAGCGAAAACTCCTGTCTGCATGTTCAATTTGATGAAGTGATTGAAGCGTTTCCAGTGGATGCCAAGCAAATAGCCAGTGCCACAGCCGTAGATCCCGTTCTATCCAAAGTACTCAAGTTTTTACGCCACGGCTGGCCGGACTCATCAAAGCTTATAGATAAACAGTTGAAACCTTATTTTGACCGAAGATATTCTCTTCTCATAGAAAATAATATTATTTTACTTCAGGCTGAGCACGTTCGCGTCGTTGTTCCAGCATCGCAGCAGCCAAATGTGTTGAAGCTCCTCCACGATGGACACTGGGGGATCACAAGAATGAAACAGCTATCCAGGAGATATTGCTGGTGGCCATTTATAGACAAGGCCATAACCGAACGTGCAGCAAAATGCATACAATGTCAGGAAACAAGCAGTAGCCCAAGGAAGGAGTATTCGTCGTGGCCGTCACCTGATCATGCATGGTAGCGTATACACCTGGATTTTGCGGGTCCATTTCTTGGACACATGTGGTTGGTCTGTATAGATGCATTTTCTAAGTTCCCGTTCGTTGTTAAAATGTCCACAACAACGTCATCTGCCACAATTTCAATTCTGAAAGGTATTTTTGCGCTGGAGGGACTACCTGATACAATCGTCTCGGACAATGGTCGACAGTTTGTGTCCAACGAGTTTGAGCAATTCTGTTCTTCAAATGGAATTCAACATTTGACGTCAGCACCTTTTCATCCTGCCTCTAATGGAGAGGCTGAACGTTTTGTAAGGACCTTTAAAACGTCATTAAAGAAGATTATGGAAGGAGGAGAAGACTTGAATAATGCGTTACTTCACCATTTAAGCACTTTTCGATCGACACCGAATCCTGTTACCGGGAAATCACCAGCAGAAATATTACATGGACGACAGCCTAAAATTCCTCTTGCTTTGATGTTCCCTCGACAGAACAAACTACAAAGCAGACTTAATCGTTTTGTTAGCGAACAGCTAGTGTTAGTGAAGAACTTCTCAAGAGGACCAAAATGGATTCGAGGTAGGGTAAAAAAGCAACTTGGGCGGATGACATACCTTGTATCCACAGTTTTTGGAGCTCTTAAGCGACACCAAAACCAGATGAGGGCTCAGCACTCGAATGAAAATCACTTGGATGAGTTTTTCATGAATAAGGGCCTTCAAAGTTCTGCAGCAAATCAGGCAAGTATAAATTCTGATAATACTAATATTCCTTCAGTCTCATCGACAGTAAGCAAGATTGTTCCTCAAGCAACAGAAACAAGGGACAACAATGCAGCTGCCAAGCCGTCGGTGATTCCGGCTGTGCAAACACCTAGACGCTCTTACAGACAACGAAGACCTGTCGTTCGATTCCAGGTCTCACATTGATGATATCTTTGAGTGGGAGGAAATGTAGTATACGAAATCCTTCATGACAGCTTGCAACTTATAACAACACTGTACGTACACTAATGTTGATGTGACAATTATTGGACGATTACTTGGCGAGCGCAGTCGTAGTCCCACCGCCGAACAATCATCATTAAACCCATCTATTATACTACCAATACTTACTTTAATTTCTTATACTTATTTTTATATTATAACGTTACTAAATAAATGAATTACTACTTATAAATAACGTTGTAACACAAATGAAATGCCATTAAATTCGTTCTAAAAATGTTTCTTTCTTGTTTTAATATTTAAAAATCTCAAGCTCTAAAAAACAATTACGAAATAATATTTTTCTGAAATTTAGAGAACTAAAAGACAAACACAAGAATGAACTGCAGTTATTGGATAAATTACTCTTGAAAATAATTTATATTCAATGTACTTTAATCCATATTTGTTAACAAAATATAATTAAACGATATGTAAATGTAACGTAACGCAACACAACAAAGAGCGATACATTTAATTTTTTTTTTAGTAAATTTCTTGTTTGTAATAATTTGTTTATTATTTAATTGAACAAAATTTAACTCTAAAAAAACAGGGGAAAACGTTGCTTTTTGAAATTAATAAATATTTTACACTGAACACAAAACCCATTTATCGGTTTTGGCTGAAAACCTACATCAAAAACTAAGGTTTTCCCATACATTATTTGCAAGCTACAAACTGGTAAACAACCAATTTTATATAAAACATTCCAAAAAGTAGTAGCAATTCAAAGATTAACTAAACAAACATACCTTTCGAGACATTCAGCACTCAATCAAATGTAAACAAAACAGCTGATGGCTGCTGTCAAAATATACATTTCACTTTGATATTTTGTGCAAAACAAATACAACTGCAGTTTTAATGTGAATAAAATAGTAATCTTACAATTTGGCTGTGGTAAGTAATACTATTTATTAAAATTTCTTATAATAAGAATTATTGTTTATTTATTTCTTATTTGCAGAACATGGAAAAGAAAATTGTGGGGCAACGATAACGATTAGGGCCAACAAATATTTGAATTAGAGTAACAAAATGTTTCTCTGATGATAGACACAAAAGTGTTGAACGAAAATATTTTGAACATACATATTATGTATTTTGTTCAGCTTTCTTTTTACATATTAATATAAATTTCAACTGATCAGAATGCATTTTATTTTCACAAATAATGATTGAAGGACTAAAATCGGTGACACTCGATGTGTAAACATTGAAATGCCAAACGAAAACGAGTAAAGCACTATTTACATGAGCACGACCAACGAATGAACGAATATTCGTCGATTTTGACATTTCTTTCACATGAGAGTTTTTAATTCTTCGCGAATGAAGTTTGACTTTGATAATTGTTCTTTTGTTTACCATTATTGTGTTTTGCTTAGAAAACAAACGATTGAGAAAATTTTGTCGAAGCTATGTTTGTTTAAAAAAAGTTATTGGTGTTCTTGTTAATAAACAAAACAAGAACAAGATTTCATGTGTGTCCATTTAATGCAAATCGGAAAATTGAAGGAGAAGTGAAAGAGCCACAGCCGAACACCATTCGCCACTGAAACCAAAACAAGAATGATTTTTTTAGGTTAAGTACACACGATTATTTTATTCGTTGCAAGTGTGGATAATGTGGAACGCGAATAAAGTTTGACAGTTCCTATCAACTACAATTTTTTTCGCGACGAATAAATTTGTTTTTTTTAAATTTATTAATGAAAAGTAAAAGTATGCATCATAAATCAAATTGAAACTATGTATATTGATATCGTCTTGTTAAGAATTTGTGTGGAAATATGTCTTTAAACGTATATAAACTCACATTTTGTAATTCATTTTTCGGTAGTTGGCCGCACTCATGTGAATACTGCTTAAGTACCAGTATTCGGTCTGAACTACTTTCAGGCTTTCGAAATCGACCAAAGTTCGGAAGCTTATCTGTGTTTAACTTCCTTTTTTGTTTAAAAATAAAATAAAAAAGAGGCTGGGATGCGACCCACACTGATAACTTCCCATCCCGTCTGTCGATTTGTCTTGCTTAAAAGTTTGACTATAGGTACTCGTACAATTTTTACCAAATTTGCGTACTATTTTTTGTAGATTTTATTTTTTATGAAAAAACAGATTGTTGGATTTTTATATAAAAATTACTGAATATCGAAAACAATATTTTCTGTGAAATAAAATAAGTTTGAAGCCAATATTTTTAATTTTTGAAAAGCTATTTGACTAGAAAGTAAATTTTTACCAAATTTAACTATTTTTTTAGAGTTTTATTTTTTGTAAAAAACACTGTCAATTCGATTTTTTTCAAAATTTTATCAAATGTTGAAAACAATATTTCTTATAAGATAAAATTAGTTTGAAGCCAATATTTCAAATTTTTGAAAACAAATTTTTCTGAATGTTGACAACAATATTTTTTGAAAGATAAAAGTAAATTAAAGACAATATCTCAAAGTTTTGAAAGGATATTTTAATCGAAAATCAATTTTTTTTCTTCGTTACACAAAATTGTTTTGGAGATGAAATCATATTTAAGTCGTACAATTTTAGAGGTGACAAATTTTTTTTCAGTTTTTTTGATTTATAAAACAAACCGTTCAATGGATTTTTTTTCCAAAAATATATTTCTTTGATATCACGTTACAATATATTATATAAAATTTAATTCAAGTCTCTAGCGTTTTTGGTTCGTAAGATATTTAGGGTTAACCAAAATATTCACCTTTTTTCAAACTGCTATGGTAAAAAAAACACTCACGCAATTTTCTTGAGAGCCCTTTCTTTCTGCTTTATTATCTGTGTAACAAAATTTATTTGAAATCGATATCTCTTCTGGTTCTTGAGCTATGGACGACGAAAAAAACGTCACGAACGTCGCAAACGTACGGACGTACGGACGTGCGAACGTAAGTCCGTATAATTGTATACACGTACGCACAGACATCTTTCTAAAAATCTTTTATTTCGACTCTAGAGACCTTGAAACGTCGAGAAATGTCAAAGTTTTCAATTTGACAAATCGGACCCATTACAATAACTTCCTATTTGAAGTTAAAAATTAGATGGTATCACAGCCCGTTGAGAACCTGCCTAGTGACTTGCAACTCTTAACCATTAATGTGTGCGAGTAATGTTGTCAAAAAGGGATGGGACCTACAGTCTAAAGGGTAATTTGAGAAAGCACTTTTTATAACAAAAATTATAATCTTGAAGGATTTGTCAATTCTTCGGGAGGCAGTACCCGTGAAAAAAATACTTAAGATAGCACAGGCAGGGATTGAACCCAAGACCTCTAGCATGACAGTTCTACGCACTAATGATTATAACCCCTATTATAGTTGGCGAATCGAACGTTCGAAGCGAGTTATTTTCATTAGCGAACTAACACATTCGATATACCACGGTTGGCGAACTTTACAATTCGAGTTCGAAATTCAGTGCTACCATACAAAAAAAATAACAGGCATAAATAAACGTCAACTCATGAAATTTCAAAAAAACTGCTGAACTGAAAATTTTCAAATTTAATAGAAATACAAAATAAACCAAAATGATAAGCAACATAGAATTGTTTTTTAGAGAAAACGAAAATTAAAGAAAAAAGTTAGAAAGCATCGAATACTTTTCGAGGCAACTCTAATTTATTGGATCTCCTTAAACATCTGTAAGTAGACCAACTATTTTGTACCTACTGAAAGTTTTTTTTAATTCTAATAAATTCCTTAAGTTGCAGAACATATTTTCGACTGTATAAGGAAGCGTGTGTATTCGTATTAAACAAGTTGGAAGGCCGATTCAAAAATGCAAGCACCTTCTTAATCCCTGCTATACTAAAATTAACTTCTGCCCTTAGATTTTTTGCTAGAGGGAGTTATCAGAGCAGCGTAGGAAAAGATTTAGACTTAGGTCCGTCACAATCCTCCATTTCCTTAGTATTAAAAGAAGTTGTGTGTGTAATTGAAGAAAAATTATGTCCAATTTGGATCAGTCTCAAGATGTCAACCGATGAGAAACAAAATGCACGAAACTATTTTTTTTACGGCCAGGCTACCAGGAGTAATAGGATGTGTTACGGTACCCATAAGCACAATGATAGTAAGTTTTTTCCTCTCGAGTAGCTTTTGGTTTTTAGTGCAAGTTTTTCAGGCGTGTGACCATAAAATGTGTATTCGTTGTGTTGAGTCAAGATATCCTGGATCAGCCTATTATTCCTTTGAATGGAACTCCAGTAATCTTAAGTCAGTTCTTGAAACGCGGTACCAACGAGGAGAACGTTCAATGTTCCTTGGTCGTATTTAATTTTTATTTTTAATCGCGAGTAGGTGAACCAAGTGAGTTGGTCTCAATTGTAGCAAATTGGTCTCAATATTCCTTTTTTTTTTTTTTGAAGAACCAAGCTCTCCAACACCTCTTGCTTTATTCGGGTTCTGTTCCATCAGTTCGACTAACTTTTCGTAGTGATTTTTATTAGTTCTCTTGCAGCTGAAAAAAGTGCGTTGATTCATGTTATTTTATAAAAGAAATATGCATACATATGAACTTACATTGTTTTATTTTCCGACATTTCTTTTACATAAGCATCGACCTTTTCTTACACAATATGAACGTTCGACAAAAAATAACACGAATGACTTTCAAATGAACGAAAATTCGATAACGACAGTAGAGTGACACCAAACTTCGAAAAATGTATGACATTTAAGTCGAATCAACGGTTCAAAATTTGCCGACGGTAATACAAATTTCTCACACTCACAAGTTTATTCATTCGACTCGCCAATGGTAATAGTCTTATGTGGCATGGAAACTACTTTTTTATTAGTTCAAGCCCCACAACACCCTAAGTTTCTATCTTCCAGTCCTATTTATCTATCATTTTAGGTGACATTAAATTCTTCAAGCTTCGGAATAATTTGATGAGAATTAGCACGGACACTTTTTTAAATATGTTGATAAAAATAATTGTTTTTAACTAAAAAAGTTGTAAGTTGTAACTAAAAAGTTGTAAAAAAAGTAAAGTTGTAACATTTTGTTATTAAGAAATAGTTTTTTTTGGGTTTTTACCAAATTTCATGAACATTATTTTAATTTATTATTTGTTTATTTATTAAAAGATAAAACAAAGATTGTAGATTTGTAAAATATAAACTTGGTTTAAAGTGTTCAGCTACGGAGTTGCATGCAAAAAAACGTAATTTTCGAAATTTCATAAATTACAGTCTATATAAGAATTTTCTACAAATAACCTTAACAACTTTTTATTCACACATGGGAATTCCGGGGGCTTTTTGTTACTTTTTAACTACGAATTTCTATTGCCTGTACCAATTTTAATCGAAATTTAAATTATTCGGAGGCATATTTTTATATTTTTACTAGACTAATACTTTGAGATAAGTTATTGTCAAAACAATCAGTTTTTGAAAAAATTTGCAAAAATTTTGATTTAAAGCAACTGTTTGTCTTTTTATCTTGGTTTGATTATAGATTTTAATTTAAACCCATTGAGCATATTAAGGGTTGCACCCATTTGTCAAAAATGAGGCTTTCTAGCCTAGTTTTTAAGACATGTACATTAAGTTTATTTAGCAGGAAACTTTCGTTCAAATCATATTTCGAAATTTTTCGACTTAGGTTTTTAAGTTTTGTTTTTAATATTCAAAGAAAATTCAAATCTAATAAGTATTGTGTGTTAAAAAAAATCATTGACCTCTCACTGAACTTATTTTAAGTTTGACAGTTGGATATTATAAGAACTTATAATCATATTTCTAAATAATATACAAAAAAGAATAAAAGTAAAATTCGTACAAACCATTTCTGTCATCCAAGCTGAACCAAACATTTTTGTATGACTTACCTCTTTTTATGTAAATTTCGAAAAATTATAACAATACCAACTTTTTATTTATAATAATTTTTTATTTACATTATTTAACTTGAGTTTTGTTTTGATTTAATTAATAGATTTACAAATTTATTGTTTTTTTTTTCTGTTCTATAATTTTATTTAAATGCTTTTGTTTTTCATATTTTAATAATTAGAATTAATTACATTTTTTGATCCTAAGTTATAAGAATTTATTTACTTTAATATTCACATTTATTTTTTTTCATTGTAAAAAATATATTATTGTTACGACTTTCGATTTCTTTTGGTTTCTTATTCTTTTTTTGTTGTAATTTCTACAATTTTGTTTAATTTAAAAAAAAATAATAATTAAAAAAGAATTATTTTGTAATTATTTTATTAAAAAGTAAAATATTCTATTACATTTTCGTGCTCTACAAAAATTATTGATAAAAATATATATTGCATATAAAAATAACAGTAATAAAAAAGAAAATAATAATTGTTTACTTTCCATAGTTGTAGGGAGCTTGAGTTGGATAGCTCTTTTGACCGTTGGATGAAGAAGACGATGATGAGCCAGATGGTTTTTCATTGAAGAGGCCACCGAAGTTCTTCGATGTAAAAATGTCACCAAGGCCACCTGAGCTACTTGGTCCATGACTTCCAGCACCACCGCCGCTGTTTCCAAGGAATTGACCCAATAGACCAAGGCCTGAAGATCCTGAAGATCCACCGTTATTAGCACCACCGCCAGAGGCCGCTCCAGATAAAACGTTTCCTAGAAGACCACCCAAGAAATTGCTTCCTGAGCTGCCACTGGTCGAACCACCTTGTCCATAACCACCGGATGGTGCATATCCACCTGAAGGCTGATTACCGCCATTGCCACCATTAGCACCGCCACCACCAGACAGAGCCTTCGAGATTTGCCCGGAGATGATGCCAGTTACCGCTTGGTTGACCAACGGATTTGACAGGAAGTTCGAGAAGAAGCCACCTCCTTCGCTCTTTTCCTTCTGCCCGGGCTGTGGACGTTGGGGATTGTAACCTCCAGCACCGCCACCATAAGCACCACCACCACCATAACCGCCGTTGCCACCACCGCCATAACCACCACCTCCTTGATAGCCTGGATAACCACCACCGGCAGGTGGCGCTGGCTGGTATCCTCCTGATGGATACGGATTGTAGGGCTGATATCCTCCATTAGCTGGATTGGGATAATGATTTGGGGGATTTGGTTGTGGGTTAGGATTGCTATTTGGTAAGGTTGGGTACAAGCTATGGCCGCCAGCTGAGAATCCATTAAATCCTCCACCACCACCACTATTACTACCGCTATCGTGATATGAGGGTGCCGATGGTACGGATGGACCTTGGTTATGAGATGGAGAATGGGAAGCTACACTGTCCGGTCCATTTTCGTCTGTGATGTTCGACACAACATATAAGTTGGAGTTTTTTTTTTTTGTTTTCATTTTTGCGCAACACAAATGATAAGCAGAAGATATACGAAAAGAAAGAAAAACAAAGAAACAAAAAAAAACACAAAAAAAGAAAATATAAGCAATTTTTTTTTAAAAGCAAACAAATATTATTTAACATTAAAACAAAACATATTAAAATTAATTACAATTTATTAAAAAGGAATCAAAATATAAAAACTCGAAGGAAAAAGTGATGAATTTTGAAATATTGAAAAGTATTTGTGCATACCTATTTAAAAATCTGAAATACAATTCCTTGAAATAATGATATTAAATTTGGAAAACAAATATTTGTCAATTCAAAAATTCAGTCTCAATTTAAGACATAAAAATAAGACATTCGTTTTTGTTAGTTGACGCAGAAAATCAGAGGAGCATCAGTTGTTGGTTCTATGTTCATTCCAAATCGGTGAGATAATTCCTATTTGATGGCCTCCGCCACTGTCTATTCCTTCGTCTTGTGGGTCTAACTAAAATTTGAAAATCTTTTATTTATCTGAATTGGATCTTACTTAACAAAAATAAGTTTTTAAAAATAGAAAAAAATTAACATTTTTTGAAGAAATAAAATTGACAAAATAGCAATTATAAGAGAACTTTAAAAATGAAAATTACCAACATTTTAAAATTAAAGAAAAACAATATTTTATAGTTTTTTAAAGATGACAAGTTTAAATATCCGTGTTAAAAACAGCAAACATTTTTGAGTACAACAAGAGATAAGCTTTAAAGACAAAGGACAAGTCAAGAAGAATTTAAAAGCTACCAAAAAATAAAGAATTCAGTATAAATACACGTATTTTTCATTGTTAGTTACACATATGTGTTTAAATTTGTCTATAGGCAGTTAGAGGCTATACAAAAGCGGTAAACGTCATAATACTTGTTAAAACAAATTTAAAATAGGTGTTAACTGGTAAGTCTATATTTTGAAGCTTGGGGTTTTCTAAGAAGTTATGTTTGTTTTATCACTCCTCATATCAGTATAAAAAATCCAGTAGACAAATTTCCGTCGTTTACTTTTAAAATTACATTCCTCCTAAAAGACTTTTTTTCAAGGTTTTTCTGATTAAACCCCACGACAGTGCGCAGACAAAATCCCAAGCAATACGAATACACCTTGTTATTAGAAATAAACTCTGCCGATTTCCAATATTTCATTTCAGAACCACTTAACACAGAAAAAGAAACTATAGATTGGTATGTTTGAGTTAGTCGAGGATATGGACCTCAACAAGTTTCAATTCTTTAAGGCTATAGAACATTTGTGGATCCAAGGAAGAAAGGAAGGAAGGGCTCATAGGGGTCCTGAACCATAAAATTTATACAGTTTAGTTGTACATGGGTACATAACGAAATCCCGTAGCTCAGAATACCGCCGCACAAAATTCCGCAGAAAATGAAAAAAAAAATCGTCTCAGATTTTAAACGAATCAATCTTTTCGAAGTATCAATCATTTTCGAAATAAACATTTGCTTAATACTTTTTTTTGAAGGTCAAATTGGACTCAGGATTTAACAAATCCTGAGTTCAAAATCAAAGGAATTAAAGTAGTTTTCTTCGTATTGAATATTCAATAAATACATAAGAAAACTTCGCTCTTCGTTCTTGTTGATTCTCATTTATTACTAAGTGTCAACATTATTATGAAAAAAAAAATAAAAATAATTATATAAACGACTATAGACGATATGGATCAACCATATTTTTCCTTAACAAACATCTCCAAACTGATAATCCTACCCCTGACAATTTTTAAAAAAGATTTTTTAAATAACAATCTGACAATTAAATTGTAACACAAGATTGAGACAAAATCTGGCAATCGTTTGAAAGTGACAGTTTTAATTGATTTCCAAACTTTTGTTATCACCAAATCCAACAAAAGGAAGTTGAACGATTGTCGGTAACACGATCTGACATTATGTTCAACTTATTTTGAATCGCAACCCTGTCACTCGCACCAATTTCGAGATCAATGTGATGCAAATTGTTAGTTAAACGAAAACAAAGCAAAAAGACAAAAGAGAAATGTCAAAAATTTAAGATGAAAGTTTATAATAATAAATGTTTCAGTGATTTTCTTCATGGTAAGAAAAATCAAGAAAATCGAAAATGGTTTTTAAGAGTATCTGGCCAACAGTAAATCGCACAGAGCTGAATTAATTCTTTTGTTCTACAGAAATAAGTTTGCCAAATTTGTCAATGTTAAATAGTTGGATATTATTAACTCATTAGAAGTTAGTTCATTTTGCTCACTGATCATCAAGCACTTGTCACTCTTTCCACCCATCAAAAAAACTATCGGTTATGACTCTTTATCGGCTTCAACGTTGGGCAACAAAGAATCATGCAAGTCTTATCACGCCTACCCATGGAAGATGATATTGAATTTGATAACAGAGAGAAAAAAATGTTTACAGTTGACCATATTTAAGAGTTAGTTATCTCAGATTTTCCACTAAGCGCAGAAATCATCGCAGAACATACTAAAACAGACGAAACACTCAGTCGCGTTATACATTACATTCAAAACGTGGCCACATAAGCTATCTAAATCACAGGTAAATTTAATTCCACATTTTCATCGAAAGTTTACTCTTTCTCTGCAGAGTGGAGTATTGCTTCTGCAAACAGAACATATATTCGCGTCGTTATACCGAAATCGCTTAAAGACCAGGTTCTCAAAATGCTTCACGAGGGTCATTGGGGCCAAACCCGTATGAAACAACTAGCGTGCAGGTATATTATGGTTGACGAACATTGATCAAGCTATTAAAAATTGGTTAGAAGCTTGTTCAAAATGTGGTCTACATGCAAGTCAACCGAAGCAACAATATTCATCCTGGGCTGCGGCAGCTGGACCGTGGGAAAGAATCCACATCGATCTCGCAGGTCTTTTTTCGAATGTGGCTAATTGTGATATGCATATTCCTTTTCCAGTTTTCCACTTATTTTTGAGCTGTCATCGACAACACAAGAATCTACAATTTATGCATTACAAAAAATGTTTGACTGCCAAGCACAATCATCAGCCAAATTCAAAATGTTCTGAAAGCTAAATTCCATTAAACATGTCAGAACAGCACCTTTTCACCCAGCGTCAAACGGTTTAGCTGAACGCACTGTCTGGACATTCTAGGAATCTTTCAAAAAAATAATGCAGGAGGAGAATGACCGAGAGAAGGCTTTATACAAATATCTATTTACTTTTTGAGCGACACCAATCGAATCATCAACGCCAACCTCGCACCATATGTTCGGCCATGTTTCCAGAAAATCACGCGCAAGATCTTATATCAGAGGTAATCGTTGAATCGCTGAACTGATAACCAAGGTGGTCGGTCGGATGATGTCCATCGTACAAACATCTAGAGGCAACGTCAAACGTCACCAAAACCAACTGCAAGCACGAAAAAATACAGAAAACGGAGACGAAGTTAACACTGAAGATCTCGACATCAATTTCCATTTGCGCACAGATCCAATATCGTCACCCGACAGCTCTTCATACAGCGATGTTCGATTAGACAACGAAGTAAGAAGTGGGTCCAGCCCCATGGCATCGGGCAGTTAGATACCAGGACTTCAAATTGAACAGCAGAAAACAACCGCGCAGATGACTGAATCTATAGCTACGCCTACACTCAGACGTACGGGAAGGATAAGGAAAAAAACAGTCTGGTTTCCAAATAAAGTCTGAAGGAGTGATGTAATAACACCTTTAAATAATTTGTTGGCAGCAGTGTTTGCCTCTTCAGATTGTCATTCATTTGTCTGTCATCTAATTATGTTTCGTCACTTTCTTTCTAACCTTAAACCCGAGCTTATCTCTTTGCTTTTTTCTGTTTTATTATACGATTAATTAAAATAAATCTTTGCAATCATAGAAGTATTAAACTCTTACTTTTAATTACAACAAAACTATTTAGATAACTATATCCCTAAGTAGCTTTTAAAACTGATAAATTCAAGGAAAAGATGAATAGTTATTATTCAATTTAATAAAGATCAATTTTCCATAGTTTCTTCGTGAAACAATAAATATTTTTATTTCTAATTTAATGATAAGCGCATAAAGAACTTGCGTTCAAAAATGAAGAAGAAAAATTTGCCCACTGTCATAGAAATGTTATAAGTGTCATCAACAAAATATGAACATTTACAATTCCTGTTCCTTTTTACTAAGGAGGCGTGGCAGATTCCACCAACAGCATACATTTAAAAGATATTGATATAAGAAACCAAGTTTCAAGTTTCTGGGGAAAATAAGGCGCGGATTTTCTTTGCACAAAGCGCAAATAAAATTTATGTTGACAAACATTTTTGCAAAATATATTTCTTCCTGATAACAAAAGCAACAAAATAGCATCACTTTTACTTCCCAATATTTCAATTCCAAAAACTATAATAAAAATTAATAAAAACAAATTATAAAAATACCTAATTATACATATTTAAGCAAATTATTTTGTATTGTTTTAGTATTATGTTCATGCGTCAATTTGGAAAGAGCAATATTTCTTTCTTTTAAATGAAAATGAATTAGCGAAAGAAAAGTATTGTTTCGCTATATATTAATTTGTTAATATACATGAATGTTATTTTTTCTTATATAAAAAAATACAAGCGGACGGATGTTAATTAATAATAATAATTATAAAAATGTTTACATTCAAAATGAACACAATATATTAGTAAATTGAATGACAAAATTCGATAGTTGTTATTGTTTTGTTTGTTGTTCTTCTTGTTGTTTTTGTTATTATTAAGGGAATCATCAGGCTTATAATTTTATTATATATTAATTTGTTGGTGTTAATTTTTTGTTATAAGAGTCTAAGAATTATTATCGTAAGTTTTATTGAGAGCTACCAATTTTGTTTGTACATTAATCATAAATTAATCTATGTATTTGTTATGAATGATCTCATTTATACATCATAATGTTGAAATATAAAGAAAAACTAAATAACATAATAAAAGATTTATTTGTTTTTCTTTATAAGAAAATATTTACAGTTTGCATTACCCTAAAACTAATCTAAGTTTCTTTATTTTTTAACAAATTCATTCGCATTTTTACAACGGTTCGCTGGAATTATAATAAACTATCATTTTTATTTTCTTGCATTTCACTCTTTATTTATTTTAACAATTATACTTAATCAATTAATTTTTATTGTAAAGCCATCACCCAACAATTTTTTTAATATATTTATATTCTTATATGTATATATTTTTTTTTTTGAAATTTGAATACCTATGTAAGTTTTGCAAATTTTATTATTTTACACATTTAAAACCACAAAATTCGTTGTTGAAGAAAAAATTCTACATTCTGAATTTTTATATTTTATATTGAATATTTTGTTTTTGTTAAATTGGAGGTAAGGTTTTGTTTTTATTTAAACAACTGAACTATTTTCTTAAGTAGAGGAATTTATTTATTTAAAATTGGTTTGTTTTTAAATTTTTTTGTTTCTATTTAATTGTCTGGCAGTTAATTTGTATGAACTGTAACTCGAGAAGGGAGAAGTGTTTTTTTTATATTTGGTATAATAAATGTATATATGATTTATATTAAAGTTTTGTTTATATTTTATTTTTAGATTTAAAATTGATGTTCTAAATCTGTGTCTATTTTTTATTTTCAACTCTAAAATTATTGATTTTTATTTTTAATTTTGTGATAGTTTAAAAGCAAAACAAATTATTTAATTTGGTCTTTAATTTACATTAATGTGTGTATATAGTTTTTGTTTCTATTAAATAGCTATAAAATGTTAGTAAATAAACAAAAATTAAGGAAATATTTTTTATTTTATTTAATTATATTTTTTAAGTTTTTAGTTTTACTTTAAATTTATTTTATTTTTAGGTACATTTTGGCGTTTTTTTGATTGATTATTATATTTTGTTTGTTTTTATTTTTGAAATTAAGTATAAATGTGAGACTTGATTAATTTGAAAAATTTATCAAATAAGTTTATGGGACTAATACAAAAATATAAGTTTGAAATAAATTTAAAATAAACGATTAACAGCTTGGTTAACTAAGAAAATCTTAATTTCTACAAATAACCCAAAAAAATGGGTTCAAAGGTGTTGGAACTGACGGAAAGGCAGTTTGTTTAACAAATAAGTTGCGTGCAACTTTTCCATACATTTAAAATTGTTGATACTTAACTGACTAGTAAAAGTGACTTTGAGTGTCGGGAATACGACTTTTTCAAATGATTCATAATTAAAGAGATTCACAACAAAATTAAATGATATCCTTCGCGTTTCTATCAAACGGAAGCCACTTGGAAAATTATAAACAAACATTCAAAATTAGTTGTTTCTGATTGTATCCTCTTTGTTTAAAAATGTTTTTCAATGTTTTTAAATAAAAAAAGAGGTTTAAAACTCCACACAATTTTATTTCAGAAAAAAGTTTGAACAGATAAGATTAGTTTTAACGTTTTGGCAGCACTTTTTATAAAGTGACAGTTGTTTTTAAATTTAACTGTTAAACGTCACTTTAAACGTCAGATCTGGGAGCAACTGTTAAGCATTGATGTTTAGCTGTCACTTTTAATACTTATTTATGTACATGAACGAAAAGAATTTATAATTTTGAAGGAAGGAGAAGAAAAAGAAAAAAATTAAATAACTTAAGAAAAGTTTAAAATTTAGAACTTTCATTTGAATAGTCTTAACTGTAGACACTAATTCAATTCTCACAAAAACACATAATAGGTCACAACAAAACTTAATTTTTACTTTTTATTTTGTTTGTTTTGAAAAATTATATAAGATACGAAACATAAAAAAAACATTAAACACAAAAATATTTAAGCGAAAGCTTAAAGCAGAAACACATAAACTACTAAATTTAAAATAGTTCTCAAAAAGAGAATTTATTATGAGAAAAAAAAACTCCAACTGTAAGCACACTATTAACAAAATGAGAGATTGAAGCCGCCATTTTTAATATTTTTGTTTTTTGACAAACGATGTTGGACCTGTCATTACGTTCGAAGAAGCCAATGTGTCATTCTTTGTTGCAGCATCGCCAATCCCAACACAAATCCGTCAGTTACCATACTCAAACCACCGCTGACACTTGACAGACTAAGCAAACCACCAACAACAACAACAATAAGTCCTGATGTCGCCCCATGATGCACACCGCCAGCAGCCGATGACGGATGGGACTGCGTCTGTCTATTGTAAGGATTCTGATTGGGCAGATATTGTGGCGGTGGCTTGTTGAACATATTCGGATTGTTATAGCCACCGAGTCCGAGCCCGATGCCGCTACCACCGCCGGGCGCCAATGAACCTGGCGGTCCGCCGGTGCCGCCGGGATTAAAGAAAGGCTGCTGGCCAAATATGAACGGTGGATTGTATGGATTCACTGGCTGAATATTTTGCGGGAAAGCGGGACTCAAGCCGCTTCCAGGATGATTTGGCTGTGGGAATTGTTGAAAGGCTGGAGGTTGTGTGGGTTGGTTAAATGGAAATATTGGCATGTTCGGGATAATGGGCTGCGAATAGGGAGCCCCAAAGACATAATGCGGATCAATGGGTGCGTTCGGATTGTTGCGATTGCCATTGCTGCCACTGCCACCATTACCGTTGTTATTGTTGTGAGCGTAGTTATTATTATTACCATTATTACCGTTATTGCCGTTGCCACCATTTGAATTGTATGAATTTGAATGCGATGCTGGATTGGATGAAGGTGAGAATATTGTATTATCTGGGACTGGATTGAGACTAGCACCTGTGAGAACAAAAATGAGCACACAATGCACACGTTTCACATGTATAATAAAGAACAATCATTATTTTGATTATTTTGATCGGTATCATTATTAGTTTAGTTAATTTTTGTTTTTTTTTGAAGCAGCTGAATATTATATTAAAATACGAATGAACAGAAACAAAATTCCAGCGCATAGCAAACAAAATTAGATTATGTAAAATTTTTAATTTATGAAATTCGAAAATTGAATGGATTTTGTTGTTAGTTAAGTACAAAATATGTTGAAAATGTTTTTATTTACGATATTTTTTTTTGTTTTGAGGTAACAATTTTCGATTCTTTTATGCAATGGTTTTTTTGTGGGCACAATTTTGATCGAATCATAAGCGAAAAATATAGCCAAATATAATTTCTAAAATTGATCATTAGCGAAATAGAGGGATGATCATGTGGCATACAAAAAACTCAATTTCGTAAATATTTGGAATTAGTCCGAGTGTGTCCAAAGCACCTTCGTGGCGGCCACTTAAAACTAGTCATATAGGGCTCTCGTATTATAGGACTCTTAAAAAGTTTCAAAACGGCACTGAAAATACAACGGCAAACATCTTTCCTATAGAACATTAAATCCCTCTAAATCTAATAAAATCTAACAGCTAACCGATCCCTTACCAATATGCAAAGTTGACAAATTTTTGCGAAATAAGATTAATAGAAAATATTGTATTTTACAGAGCGAAAAACTAAAGTTTCGTATTGAAGAAACGAAAGGCTCAAAGTAAATTGCTCGCGTTTGAAGAACATTTTAAAACATCAGCCTCATACACATTAATGAGCTTCTGGTCATCAAAAAAAAATTTATAACAAAGCAGTATATTAGAACCATCCTTTTAGGCCCCCATAATTTTCTTCACTTAACTAATGACTAAAGACTTCAAACCCTAAAATTGGCAGCATCTAAAAACTTGGTCTTTAAAAATTCTAACTTCTTTCTCAAAATGTCTACAAAACCTCCTGAAAATGTTAAGACCCATATGGGAGGAAGGACGACTCCAACGACACTTTGCAATTAGTAACTTACGTTATCTATATGGACGCAGATAGGTAGATTCCTGTGCACATAATTCATGTAGGTCGAAAACTTTGCCACACATTTCGACTGGTATTAGCTCTGAACTCTTCCATATTGACATAAACCAATGACTTAAGTTAACTCTACAAAAGTAGTCTAGAGGCGTTTAATCTACTGAGGATTTCTTCAGATAAAACGCATCAAACTTACTCTTCAATAAATCGATTGTAAGGTGTGGTGTGTGGCTTGTGGCACAACTACTTTGTTAAAACAACACGGACATATCCTCCAATCCTCTCCATGTTGCACATTTTGAGTCTACTGCATAAATTGACAATGAGAGTTCTATGATGTGTGAAGGGTGTGTTTAGTAATTAAATTCAAAGCTGTCAAGTCCACATTGGGAAACCCGATACAACAAAGAAATTTATCATGGTTTTAAAAGTTCTTCATTTCCTTTAATTAGTACCTCATTGATTTGTTGCATTTCTCCTAACCCTATTTAATTTTTTGTTAAAACAATTCAAAATAAGTGCAACACTGAATACATCCATAAATGTTTAAAGTTTGAACACACTTATTATTCAAAAAAATTTAATTTTATTCTTTTAACTGTCACTTTTAAAAAAAGTTTTGTCTGGTATTTGGGATTAATCTTTTATTAAAATTTATTAAATAAATTACAAATTACATGGTTTAAGATCCAAAGTTTGTTTATATGAAAACTTGGACTTATTTCAAACAAATATTCTGCATTTTTTGTGTTGTAAATAAACGGAGTCAACTGTACATAGATTACAATAATCAGAAAATTTAGAAATAATACTTTTTATTGGATTAAGTTGTCCTGAGGTCCATTGTTGGAAAATCATTTTTCGTTAACATCCATTTTTTTTTTAAATATGCTGCTCCAAAAATAGGCAACCACGAAATTATCGGTTTTCGCCGAAAACCTACATCGAAAACTCAAGTTTTCCCATACATTTTTAGTAAACCACAAGTTTTTGTAAAACACAAGTTTTATATAAAACCTTTCGAAAACTAGTAGCAATTGAAAGTTGGACTAAACAAACAAACCTTTCGAAGCATTCAGCGCTCAAATTAATGTAAGCAAAATAGCTGATGACTGCTGTCAAAACAAATATTTCATTTTGAAATAAATTTGGTCGTGGTAAGCAAAATTATTTATACAATTTCCTTACAAAATAAGAATTATTGCTTTTTTTTATGTACAGAAAATTGAAGAGAAAAAAGGAAACTTTTAGGGAGCTGTGTGGCAACAAAAAAAGTCGAGAATAAAATCCTGATAACTATTTGCGGCACTGCCGGTTCTTTTATGATCCTCCAGAGTTTCATACGCTCTTTGTTAAACGAGGAACCGGAATTCACTACGGCTACTTCATTGACGACCTCATAGACGACGAAGACTTGCTTATAGTTTGTAATGACGTTTCCAAGAGAGGCGTCTTTGAACTCTTCGCCACAAATATGTTCGACGCTTACACTTACTACCTGGAGAAAATCTTTCCGGTAACTCCGTTCAATCACAAAGGTTTGGAAGACATGAGAAAGGCGAGAAGTTAATTTGCGGAGGAGAATAAGTATGAAAGAACATTTTTGGTGGAGGCTAAGTCGCAGCGGGCTAAAAAAATTTGCGCCAAAACATTCCACAACAGTGGGCTATCGCCCCTTGATGGACATTGATGCCAACATCAAGATCCTCAGTCCTTAAGACAAGCCAGGCGAGTCTTCAAAGGAAGAAGCCCAAGAGATAGTAATGAATAAATTGCAGCCCATCATAACAGCTTTAGTGATCCCTCTAGATGAGTGTAAATTTGGTACGAATCTGGAACTAGGAATTGACCTTTTCTGCTCCGGCCGTAAGGACCTACACGAAATCGTTCAGAATCTTCACAACCCCGCCTATAAGTTACTCGGACGGCCACAATGTATGGTGATTCTGAAGGCACATTTGGCCAACAGAAGCAATAGTCACAAGCTCAGAATTTTGGATTGAATTTTTTGTGAAAGTAGAAGAAAATATTTTAAATAAAATGAATTTTTATTGTAACAATTTTGTTTATTGTTGATTCTATGATATATTTTCGAGACTAGCTTCTCCTTAGTGAATTGTTCGGACCGGTTGAAGTGCACAAAGAGGATAGCTGCAGCCAAGCCAGCTTGTAGTTCTTGTTGGTTCATGTCGTGAGCCCAATCCACCCGTCCCCAGAACTGCGGTTGAAACTCTACTTTAAGACGAGCTAGTGTTACGGCCTTGTCTGCTCAGCACAGGAGAGGATTATCGACTTAAGGGTGTCGATGGCAAAGACAAAACCTTAGGAGAATGTTTGCACTTCTATTTCTTATTTCTGTTTCTATTACGATTTTCAATTGAAACAATTAAAGCTTTTCTTTCCTTTCAAAGTTGCAGAATTTGCAAAAGAAAACCACGTTTTTTGATGAGATAGTGAAAGAAGTTTAACAAAATCTTTATATTTTGTTAAACTTTCTTTTTATGTATCAAAATCAATTTAAATTGGTTGAAATTTATTTTATTTTCACAAATAATTTGAAAACAAAACTTTTTACTCACACATTTTTTCATCAATACAAAATTTGACAGACGGTGTTAAACAAATTCCAATGTCAAATGAAAGCGTGTAAATATTCGATGTGAACGATTTTCGGGTTTTCGAAAACATTTTGCCGAAAACCCGGTTTTGGGTTTAGTGTGAAAAGCCTTAAGACCATTTTCCTTAACAACAAATTATATGATAATTTTCCAAAGTTTTAATCTTTTTATTTAACAAATCTCAATAATTATAAGTCTTCATTTGAATCTATATTAGGTTTTGAAAAATTCTGGGTTCAATGCTTTCATGGTTTTGAAAAATATGTTTCGAAAGTAGTTTTAAATAATGATTTCGAATCCAAAAAATGACGTTTGAATAAATATACAAAAGCTTGATATGGTAGCCTTGTTTAGACGAGCGACGCACACTGGAGCCGGTTGTATGGAAAGCGTGCTCAAAACTCTGAGGGATTCGTTTCAAAAATGGGTGTATAGTTAATAAAAAAGGAAATACAATTTATTAATAAACTAATATTTGTCTTAATTCATTAAAAAAAGGTATATGTACATATTTTACAAAGTAGATAAAGAAAGGTTTAAGTTTTTAAAGTTCTTCTTCTAATAAATTCACAACTTCAATGTCGAATTATTTTCTATTTACAACAGGTAATGAGGGCATAAGACTTATAAATGGATCAGATGAGATAAATAAACGATTAAAAATATCAGTAACGTTATCTTTTCTGGATGTCTTTCTACTAAAATATTCCCTGTATGCTTTAAAGTCCTTGTTCCTGGCCTCTTGCGCCTCTTCGCTTAGCATACCAACTGGTAACAAAGCGTTATTGATAACTTCAGACCCATGAATAAGGGTTTTGTGGACAGTTGGGGTCATTGGCATCCACGGATATAATTCTACATATAAACGAGAAGTGTCTCAGCAGTAATTATTGAACTTTTCAGAGTTGATACTAAAGCCGCTTGATATGGCTTGTAGTATCATATAAAATCGTCTGATATGCTCCGGATTCACTTCTGTCACTTTTGCAGACGTTTCATAATTTTAAAAAAACTTTCGAGCTACGTTTCCGTCTTTACTATTTCCGAAACCAGGCTTTGGTTTGTCTACAATCAGAGACCTTTGGCTCTTGAATTCTGTCTTAATTTTATTTTTATTTTCTTCAACAATTAATTTATTTTTTACTGACACGCCAAGAAGCTATTGGTTATTTGTATGCAAGATGCAATATGCACTCAAAAGTTCTAATACATGAGTGTAATACAGAAATACTAAATGACAACTAATCACTTTGTGTCTCTTTTTGACAAACTAGTTCAAGATTATCATCAGTTAAGGAATATCATATTTTTCCATCAACCATGGAAAATATCAGTTTGTGATTTACTTTATATGAATTTAAATTTAAATAAACTAATGAACTTATTAAGTCTCTGATTTTACCATCAATTTTCTCTTTTTTTTTCCTTAACAAGTTCATATGTTTCTTTTTGCGTATTCAAGATTAATGGGCCTGCAAGATCTGGATGAGGAAGGTCCGGGGTTTTGACACCAGACAAGTGGCATCTCATTCGATGTATTTTATACTAACCGTAAAGGTACTAGGGACGTTAAAAACATATTTGTCATCAGAAAATTCAGATATAAACTTATACTGCGAATATCTGGAACTTTGATCGACCCCAAATTTTGAAATTAAAACAATCTTGACAGATGGATTAACAATGCGTAATTCAAAAATATTTTACTGAGAATTATGTAGGCAATCAGCTGTGTGATGAAGCAGCGGCTGAAAAGCTTTAGTTTCACTTACAGAAACATTATCGGCCTGAATCATTTTATATGATAGAAACAGATCTTTTGCAAAGTTACTGAAGGTCTCGAATTGCTTTCTTGACAGTTGAGCTTCAATGATCATTGAAAGTGCTTCTTGGGGCAAAAATTTTCTTATTTTTGAATTAATATTTAAATCAAGGCAATCTTTTCTTTTTTAATAAGAAGAAGCCCTGAAATACATCTGAGCAGCAACAGCCAAGGCATTTGCAGGAATATCAGGGCGTTTTTCTACTTTTAGTTTGATCGCTGCACTCCTCAAACTCTAACGTACGTATTCCCATCCCCACCCTAGGAATACATTATTTTTAGAACACACAACTCTGTTCCAACCAACTTTTTTCATTTGCTAAAAGTCATTCATTATGCCTTGAATACATTATCTACTTACTACGTAGCTGGGTCTTGAAGTTCCGGAGCTCCGTTTTAATTTTGTTTCTATTTTCAGTAGGACAAGCTGTTATTTCCATAACAAAGTCAACAATGTGATCAAATTTTGTATCGAAATCTTTGTCATTTCTACTTATAAATTAATATACTAAAACTTTTTTTTTAATTACAATTTCAGGTGAAGAGTCTGAAAAATTGTGCAGGAAACCATTATTCTCAATTTTGCATTTTGAGCACGCTCTTCATACAACCGGCCCCAGTGTGCGACGATGGATCTTTTTACGTTTCACGTTTCATCTTTTTTTTAAGATTAAGATAGATAAAATCCTGCAACTCCTGAATATTTAAAAAAAATTATAATTTTTACGAAACTATTAGGAATATTATTAAAAATAAACTATACTTCACGAATTTAGAAAACATCAAAGCATCAATGTCGATAACATAGTGCGAAACGTTTTGGTTACAAAAAATACAACACATCTTCACTCCAAATAACTTTTGACGTTTCAAATCCGCATTAAAACTGTAGCGGATGTAACAAAAAAAGATCGTCAATTTTAGGAGATGGTGGGTCCAATAAAGAGCCAACCTGATATCGCGAAATACTTCATCAACAGTTCTGAGTAAATTTAGACACACTTGGTCCTCCTATAAAGGAAGTTTTAGGATGAAAAAAGGTATATTACAAAACCAATTTAAAAAAGTCAAAATACTGTATGGTTCATTCATTTCACACATATACATACTTATGTTCGTTTAGTCATACTTGTTAAAAATCATAGGATATGTCAAACATTTTGACTCTTTAAATCTCAATTCCATTCTTTGTTGCCTAACACTAGATCATTAATTCAAATTAACGTAGAATCCGATGTAGATCTCATAGTTGTATGTTAAAATTATTAAATCTCATTTTATTTTGTTTACTTAATCACTTTAATTATTTTTACAATGACATTTCATGGATTATGTCAAAAAATGACATTAGGCGGAAGGCAGTTTTGGAAATGGCAAAGTAGTTTTGCTGATCAAATAGACTCCACGGAAAATTGCTGGTTCCGTTATCGACATTAATAACTCAAAAGCCTGACGTAATAAAGTGATGTTTGAACTCGGATTTGAATAAAGGCCAAAATACTTCGGAAATGGGTAATTTGATAGCCAGCAATAAAACCATTGTGAGTATGTATGTTTTGGAAGTTTATGTATATATATGGACCTATTTTAAAATTGTAAGCTTAACTGTCTTATGATGCAGTAACAAATTTGTATGAAATGTGAATGCAACTGGATTCCCTACGTTCAAAGCATTAAGACGATTTAATAGCCCAATTACAAAGTGACAGCCTAGGAGACCCTTACCAAACCTCTTTTACTTCAAACTTACTACTTGTAAGGTCACAGTTAAAAGCTAAGTTAGTTAGTACATTCATACATATAGTTCTTAAATATTTATCAAAATATCTACATTCAATCATATTCAAAAACGACTTTTAAAAACCATTGCATACTTTTATCGACTGCACAGTACAAAAATTGTTACCCCAAACCACAGTTATGAAAAAAATGAAATTTATTGCTACAGTTATGCCATTTAAAAAATTATGCAAACCATTTCCAGAAATCTTTTATGTATATAAAAGTTATTAATAATTTAGAAAATTTTGTTAATTGTTTTGGTAGTTTTTTTGGTTGCAAATTAAAATACTACACGTAAAGTAACGTAAGTTCCTATTAAATGTGAATTATGTTTTTTATGCCATCATGGTGCCCATAAGTCCCAATGTTTTTTTTTTTAATAAAAATCACCTGACGGTTTCACACCTCCACTATTCGATGATGATGGTGCTGCTCCGCTCTTTTTGCACGTCGGATAACTGCCGCATTCTTTGCCATTTTGCTGGTGAATTCCGCAAGCGTCGTGCGACAAAACACAAACTTCATTTGGCAAGCAGCCGATGTCACCGCATCCGCGTCCGTATTCTGGCAAATGTCGTCATAACATATAAAATAATGTAATGCCAATAATAATAGAAAAGAACATAGAATTCTCGATTACATAACATTTCGATTCGATTTGCAGGACGAAACAAAAAGGACAAACAAAATCGAACCAAAAATAAAAATGTTATAATAATTGTAATAAATTGTTCTTTGTCATTTATTTGTTTATTTTTTTTTTTGACAGATAGATAGAGAGAGATAGAAAGGTTGTGGATTGTGTGAGGGAGCGGGAAAAGAAGAGGGAATTGCAAAAGGATGGGATAGTGTATTTTTGTTAGAGTTTTCAGGGTTTGTATAAACAAATTGGTTAAAATGGGAGAGTAAGGGGGCGGATGATCAATTTTTCATTTCAACATACTTGAGTACGAGTTGACATTGGCGATGGTGCAGAGAATGAGTACCACCATGATGCTCCACATCGAGCTCAGGGAAGATGACGTCCTCATGTTTTTGTTTGTGATGTCCTTCCTTCCTTTTTTTATTGCAGTTAGGAGTCCTGAAAAAAAAAAACAAACAAAGGATTACTTGAATGCCCATACAATTCAAATAGACATATGGATGTATGATGCATGATAGTGAGGTGAGGTGAGTTTTTTTTGTTGGCAGAAGGAAAATGATGGGTGACCGATGAATATCCTACTCTTTCACCCGGTGTGTAATGTCGTGAATTCCGTTGAATCAATATTGGACAGATTCCATGTTCGGTGTTGTCAACAAAAATTTCAAAAACTGTTTTCAACTTTTTTATGTTGAGTTTTTCCAATTTCGGATAACAGAATGGCGGAAGGGATATCACTGTTGGACGAACACAAAATAAAATGGGAATTTCAATTGGCATCATATATAGCTCAGGGTTGAATTTCAAATCGAACACAAATGTCTCACCGTCATCATATCACCGAATGATACCTAAGGCCGGTCGGTGTGGTGGTGTGTTTATTTATATTTGTCAATCAATTCGACCGTAAACGCGCGGGTGAATTCGTTAAGATGGTTGCGGTGGTGTGGTGGTGGATGGCGTTGGTAAGGTAGGGCCCGAAAATTGGCACTGCATAGTGGTTATTATATTTGAGAAAAATAATTACATTCTTTGAATTGTTGTGCCTTCTTTCAACCATCAGTTAAAATGTCTTCAATTTTATTTAAATTACTATTATGATAAATTCTTTGAATTTTTCTTACCAAATTTTTAAGTTGAAACATGGATTTTAAAATTGAGGAACTGAAGTGAGCGAACGAAATAATTTAATTTTTTAGTTGATTAAATGTTATTAGCAGTTCTGAATTTATTTCTGAATTTTTATTTAGAATTTTGAGGTAAAGTAATCTACACATTCGCCTTGTACGGCTAAAAAACAAATCTTTGTACTATACGATGCGGTTGAAGTTGGGCTCAAGTAGTGTAAGGTGTGTTTATCTTTTTAATAGGTAATTTCATAGTTTAAAGGAATAAATAAATGGGGTGGCGCAACAGTCCGTTTAGAACAGTGACTTACAACTCTCAACCATTCCTGTGTGCAAGTACTGTTGTTAGGAATGAAGGGGACCTACAGTTTTAAGCCGAATCCGAGCGTCTAATTTGAGAAAGTACTTTCATGACAAGAATGACTCTTGGAGAATTTCTCAATTTCTAGCAAGAGACAGTACCCGTGAAAAAACTTTAGATGGCACAGGCAGGGATCGAACCGAAGACCTATCATAGTCATTGTCACTTGAAAGTAAAAAGTAAGAAAACGAATTTCCTTAATGTTTGCGCATTAAAAAGTGCATAATTTTGCAGTCGTTTTTATCAGTCAAAAGTAATTTATGAAATTGGAGTTTTCAGCACAAATCCTCCTTAAGTTTTTGGGGACCTGTAGTTATTTGTTCATAATAGTATTTTCAACATCTAAACATAAATTGGAAGACGATAATTAGAGGTTTCATTTTAATATTTAAGAAATGTAACTTTGAGAAAACTTAATAGTTGTTTATTGAATTGTAAAATGGAGAGTTTGTACCAACATTTTTTTTTCATGAATATTTAAATGACCAATTTGTATACTTGCTGCCGTATGTCATTAATAATTTCTAGAATTCTATTTCACTTAACTTCAAAAAATAGGTACAAAGATGTTAAATCAGAAGACATCACTTTAAAATTGTAATAACCTTGCACAACTTCGAACTGTGACTTCAAAATGTTCACCTGATTACACTGATAAAGTTAAAAAAAAACAATACTTTTTTAAAGTATTACGATGTTCTCAATTTGAATCTTGAAATTAAATTTTTCTATCGCATCAGGTTTTTAAAATATGTCACTTTAAAAATACTTAAAGTAATTAAAAACTGGTTAAATTATATGAAGTTTTGAGCACATCTTAAATGGAATTCTTTCATAGTGTCGAAAAATGGCTTTTCAATTAATTTTTTGTGTCGATTTCGAATCCAATCTTTAATTTTTACTATTTGCTCAAGTTTTAAAAGAACCTATTTTTTGAACATTATTTTTATATTTTTTAATACATTTCAAAAACTCAATATAAAACTTACACTTCTTTTGAAAACAGTTTAAGCAGAAATGGTTTAGCGTTTCTTTTAGATTGTTGTTTAAACTTTGTCTACCAGGGATATTTCGACAGCTTTAATTCATTGTTAAAACGTGCATCATTCTTTTTTAATGACAAAAAATGACATCTACAAAATATCAGCAGTTAGAAGAATATTGGAATAATAATAACCAATTTTGTATAACTGCTTATCTATTTTAAATGGCTTGCTAGTAATTTCATCATGTTATATCTTAAGTTCGATAAGTCATTCAGAAAAGCTTAAGACACCAAAACTGAGAAAAAATGTATTGCTGTAATAATATTATTTTGATAATTTTTAACTTAGATCAACGTCAAACATGATTAAATAGAATCCTTGCAACAAAAAGTGAGTTAACAAAAAATTTTATAAAATTTATTTCCTACAAAAATTAACAACAATTCTTTTTTGGGAAAAATAGAAGCCGAAAAAATACATTAACGAATTTATAACTGAAAAGTTCTTATGTCTCAAAATTGAAAATAATTATAACCTGTTTCTTGTGTTTTTTTAAAATCTGTTATCGTATTTTAAATCCGAAAGTTTTGAAAATATTTATGCAAGATTTTGAATTTTTTAAAATACCACTTAAAAATATTTTTTTTTTTTAAATTAATGTCAAGTACGGTCAAATTTACATCAACAAATTTATCTTATATATTATTTCCTTTTTAACCTTCCTTTCGTAGTTGCGGCTCAAAAATGTTCTAAGAGCTGAGTTTAATCCTGCTTTCTATCAGTCAGTGTCCTGCCCATATTGTGTTTTGAAAAGCAACAAAAATAGTTATTGGAATGGTAATGCAGAATTGTGTGATGAAAGGACCACATTTGACACAATTTTAAAAGCTTTAACGGGTAGTTCACAAACTTCATTAATGATGACGGAAGTTTTGGCCCAGACAAGGCTTTATGCCCAGCCTAAGGCTTCGGAATACAAAGAAAAGTCACATTGCAATGTGTTTTTTTCTTTCGAATAAAATTGTCTGCATGAAAGTCAAAAGGCTTAGAGCTTTAAAACTTCGCATGAACCATCGTATCCTGACTCACAATTGACTTGGTTGAGACATCACAAGGTTCATATTTACAAGAATGCTTTCCTCATGTTATTAAATTGGGCCCGTTTAGTAATTTTTCGTTTACTTTTAAGAACAATTGGATATGACGGACAAGAGCTAAACTCATCCGTTAAGCCAAGGCTGTTGTTCAAATCACCAAAATAAAAGAGAGTTGTTTTGAAAACGACATGTACCCTATTAAAAGCCGGGTGTTGCAGCTAGACCGAAATAGAATACGAGCTTATAACAAAACGTCTATCTTTTTCACTCTTTCGAATACCAGGAATGTTATAGCGATTTGTAAGTCTTGTAAGCGTCACGTGTGAAGATAAGCAAGTTATAAAATAGCAACTCCCAATGCAATAGTGAATTTTAATTTGACAGCCTTAAACAGGTACACAGTTTCATACCAAGAGGGCGGTTTTTCAAATTGAATTTTGTGGAATTTAAACAAACATCAACAATAAAAACAAACCGCAAAAAAGATACCTCTAAATGCTTTTTAAATTCACATTTTATCCTCTATCCTTGCTCCCAGAAATGAACGTGCAGCGTGGAAAATCCATTAGAAAACCTCTAAGCAAAAAGTGCAAGAACAACATACTATCCATTTTCTACTCCGTACCATCGCAGTGCGATGTTCACCATAGCCTTTTGCTTCTTCTTCCCTGATGCTCCGTAGCCCGCATTTTGTTTGCATTCGGACAACAAAAGCGCGTAAAAGGATTATCGTGTTGTGGACTTCTTGTGTATGACCGCATGGTATTTGTTCAGAATGCAAATGAAAGCAATTTAGAACGTGGCGGTAAACAATCCAACACATCCCAAGCTCAACATTAGGTACCTATACTAGGTCTGGGTCTGGGTTATCCGCCTTCATTTAAACCTCAAACTCAACCTTTTAAGCCCGCAGCAGAAGCAGCAGCAGGAGCAAGAAACAGAGCTCATTGATATTCTGTAAACAAATTGTAGTTTTTCAAAAGGTTTGAAAACAAAAATTAAAAGCTTTAATACCAAAAGAGCATACCATAACCCCTCCCCACTTCCCCCAAACAAAATACGAAAAAAGGACTTGTTATCTTCAATTTCATTTCATTTGTTTATATTTGATTTTATTTTCTTTCTGGACGCCCACTCCCATTCCCATTCCCATCCCATTCCTGACAGCAGTCTTTGGGGGCATCCTTTTGAGGAGTAATTTTCATTTAAGGTAAACATTTGCATAAGAAAAAAAATTACAATCTTTAAGGATTCAGGATTCTCTCGCTTCCATTGATGTTGAAACTCATGCAAATTAATTCCACTTTCGTTCGTGTCCCATGTCAGTTTAATTACCCACCTCTACTTTCCGACATCCATCGTTGCAGCGCAGTGAATTCCTTGGTTTTGTGCTACATAAAACGCTATCCTCTCTTCTTCAAAAGGACATCATATACAGGATACACTGTAGAAGGATAGGTTTATGGTATAGACACGTAGGTACGAAATGAATGTCCCCCTTTTATATGCAAGTTGTAAACCAAAAATTGGCTTGCAGCCAAAATGCATCATGAAGAGACATTGAATTTTCATTTGCAATTCCAATTGCAAGAGAGGAATTCAGCATCAGCATCCACCATCAGCATCAGGATATCAGGACTACAGAAAAGGACCAAAAGAAGAGCAGAAGAAGTAGAAGCAAAATGACAAGAAAATTTTCTATAGGTGGGGGGTATATGTATATGCAAAGTATCCACTCAAAATTAATCTATTCGTCATTTCAGGTTGGGGAGGTGGTGGTGATGGTGGTTATGCAGTGCAGTGTGCATAAGAATGTCCTCCCGCTCTGTTATCCTTGTTTAAATTATCCCCTAATTTGTTTTCCCAGTGTACACTTTCTTTTGGTATGGCTTAAAGTGGTTATACTCAAGACCCCAATGTAGCCAGCCAGAGAGAAAACAAACACACAAGCTCTCCCCCAACTTACTTTGTTCCTTCTTCCTTTTTGAGGAAAGGACGAACAGTTTAATGAGCAGTATGACATAGGAGATGCTTCCTAATTGCATTTATCTTTTGAAATTTTCTATCCAATGAATTTAATTCGATTCACAGCTTCAGTTGGCCTGGCCTGGTCCTTTATTATCAATTTTTGTGTGTTGTTGTTGGATTCGTCGTGTATACCGACTGAATGCCGGTGTCGGTCGTGCAGGGGGTGGGGGCGTGCCCATATTCTGGAAGGATTAATTTTCGTTTTGACCGTTTTTCCTTTTTTTTTGCCTCACCTCTCGATCTTTTTCTCTCTTTTTCTGGCTGTGTCAAATTTCATAGTTGCCTTGCCATTACCTGAAGAGATAGAGGGGGTGATGTGGGGGAAGGTGAGTGTTGAAGCAAGGAGTGGGAAGTTTTAAAAAAACATTTTTCTTTTTCAAGGAATCTATGGAGTTGCTGGAGCACTGCCTTTGGGGTAATTTCCAACAATGTCAGCAAAATATGAAAAAAAAATAAGGATGTCGTTTTCCTAAGTAAAGTTTAAGTTGAGGACTTAAGAATTTTCGTACTTTTTTGTAGTCTTTTTTCATTTCTTTTCGCAGGTTTAATTTATACTTCTCTTGCTTCAGCATTTTCTTTTCACTATCTTCTTCAGGTTGTACGTGAAAAGAAAAGGGCAAGATTGGAGATTCGTGAAATAAAAATGTGTACTGCCAACGGAGCATTAAACATCATTTCTTCTGTATAGGGGTGCTGATTAATTTAATTGCAGTCTTATATAGCAAATTGCACCGAAATAATGATGGTACTGTCAAATGTTTTGCAACGTTGCGTTCCGTCATTCTGAAGAAGATTTTGGTGTTTAAGAAAAAAATCTAGTCTTTAGTAAATAAATGAAAGTCTTCTTCTGGAACTGCATTTGAAAATTTATATGTTCATCAATTATTTTAAAAGTACCGTGAAGAAGAAATATTAGTTCATGTCAGACAATGGACTCTTTAATTCAAGTCTTACAGCAATTTCTAAACTTAAAATTTTTCTAATGCAATCACATTTTGACGAAACCCTTTTTCAGCGCAAGGTCAAGAGTTCATTGGCCCAAAAGTGCCTAATTAAGTTTTGGTTCATTTGGGTCCATTGTGCACCTTTGGTATATATACTTTTGATCCTTCGTCAAAATCACCATACAAGTGTTAAAATTTTAAAGAAATTTTCAAAAATTGCATACAATTGGGAGTCACAGCAACGGATAAGATCAAATAATGTAAAACTTTTGCAAATGCATAATATAAAATTTGAGTTTAAAGAATCATAAAGAAGGTTATTAAGAATTAACTTTTAGAATGTTCAATTTCTATTAGACGAGTTTAAATGCTATATCCATAGAATTAACGCTGGTATACCCCAGGGCTCCATTTTGTCTCCAACACTCTTTCTTATTTTACTATACAAGATGTGTTGCCTGAAAATTCTTATCCGATAAATTATTTCAATGAAATCGTACCTTCAGCTTTTTATATGGTGGACGACTACCAAAGGCAACGTATCTTAAGCTCATTAGATGCTGATCTAGATATCATTGCCGAATGAGAATACTATCTAGTGACGTAAAACCATAACCCTCTTCCAATGCAAACATTCATTAGTTTTACATGCATCGAGAAGACTTGAACTGCTTTCATTTCTAGTCCTTGGGTATGTGCAAAACAGAGCGCCTCTTGTGGTGTAAGTGCATATTTGAAGTCACCAAAAACGCCGATAAGTTTTGAGATTTCCACTAATTGCCGGTGTAAGAAGTTTTCTTTCCTCTTTTGATCTGGTTTTGATTTATAAAGCCTTCATATGCCCAAAACTCGAGTACAATTCTTATATAAAGGCAGGATTTTCAATAAATTACTTACAAATTATAAGCGACTGTCCTATAGATGAAGCATTTTTTTACATTTCAACATTGCTGGAAGCTCTCACACCTATTTATATTTTGAAGTAATTACCCAGTGAAATAGGCAGTTAAATTTTTCCCAGAAACGATTCAACCGCTAAAGCTGGCATTCTGGGAACGTTCATCAATTTATTCTTAGACGTTCTTTTTTTAGTCGAAGTGCACCAATGTGGAAGACTCAATATTTCTCACTCAATATCCCAACTTGTCCCATTTTATTTAATCATTTTAAAGTAAATTGTAAAAACTTGTATGCGTTTATTTATTTATTTATTTATTTATTTATTTAGCTTAATACAAGCTATCATAACTTAACTTAAAACTAGCTTAACATTTTTTTTTTTTTTTTTTTTTTTTTTTTTTTTGCAATTCTTGTTATCAGTTTTCAACATTAATTCATGTGGGCCCTAAGGCCCACATCAAAGCTCTTTAATGTACAAGAACTAACAATTTTGATTTTACTTAACTTAAAATTACAGGGGACAGGGAATTCGGACTCAAAAAGGGAAAAAGTAAAGGGTATCTTTCAGATGGGATTTGGAAATGTTGAAATCGAAAACTACCATAGCAGCGTTGCAGTGACGAAGAATTCTGGACATTGGTTCAAAGTGCCCGTAATTAGTGCGGTGATGAGGGATATAGAAAAGGGAAACAGATCGCAGATTTCGAGGGTTAGTGTTAAGATGAATATCACTCAGGAGTGCCGGGGAATCTATATTGCCCATTAACAATTGGTGAGCAAATAATATATCAGCGTTTTTGCGTCTAATATATAACGGCTGCAAGCCTATCAGTTTTAGTCGATCAGCATAAGGAGGCAAGTTGGATGTATCATCCCAGGGGAGGCCACGTAAGGCAAATCGAACGAAACGTCTTTGAACATTTTCAATTCTGAGTGAATGGTTTTCATAAAAGGGAGACCATACTTGGCATGCATATTCAAGATGAGGACGGACTAGGGAAATGTAAAGCGCTTTAGTAACATAGGGGTTGGAAAATTCTTTTGACCATCTCTTAATAAAACCGAGAGATCTATTAGCTTTATTAATAATTTGGTCAAAATGGGAATGGAAATTCAGGTGTTTGTCACACATAATACCAAGATCTCTAATAGAATCGACTACGTTGACGGCGTCATTAAGGAAGTAGTATACTCTATGAGATGGAATTTGTTTGCGCGAAAAGGTCATTTGTTTACATTTACCTACATTTAACTCTAGGAAATTATGCATGCACCAAACAAAAAAGATATTAAGATCATTTTGTAAAAGTAAGGAATCAGATGGAGTAGAGATAATCTTAAAAATTTTCTTATCATCCGCAAACATTAGGATATCTGAGTTTTTTAATTTAAGACAGACATCGTTAACAGATAAGACGAAGAGAAGGGGGCCAAGGTGACTACCTTGTGGGACTCCAGAAGTTGCATGTATAGGACTGGAGACTGAGTTACGGAAAAGGACTCTATAAGTTCTATTCGCAAGATAGGAGCTTATCCAGTTTATAAATATAGATGGAAAGCCTAGAGCTCTTAGTTTGAGATAAATTATGTTATGGGATATTTTATCAAAGGCTTTGCTGTAATCAGTGTATACGACATCAACTTCTTTGCCATTCTCAAGGGCTGACAAAACTTTGGATATAAATTCAATTAAGTTAGTCGTAGTGGATCTACCTTTAAGAAAACCATGTTGAGCGGGGGAGAATAAAGGCTTGCAATGGAAATAAACGGAATCATAAACTAAGCTTTCAAAAAGTTTTGGAATGCATGAAAGTTTAGCAATAGGTCTATAATTGTTAATTTCAGTTTTATTGCCTTGTTTATGAATGGGAAATATAAATGAATCTTTCCATATATGAGGAAACACACCTTGGGAAAGAGAGAGTTCAAAGAGTGCAGTAAGAGGCTTTGACAGAGAATGCATACATTTTTTTAGAACAACTGATGGGACGCCATCAGGACCAGGGCTAAAGTTTTCTTTGAGGCTTACGATTTTGGCAAGTACCATTTCTTCAGTTATTGTAAACGATGAAAGGGAGGTTTGAGTGCAACCATCTAAATAACTAAAGTAGTGTGGATCAGGATCATGCAGATGTTCAGTATACGATTTGCTAAAGTAATTAGCAAATAGATTTGATATGGTTGTTGGATCAGAGGAGATTATGTTGGAGAAACTCATTGAAGGTGGAAACCCATCTGATTTTCGTTTGACATTTATAAACTTGAAAAATTTCCTTGCATCAGAAAGAAGGTTATTTTCCATTTGGTTAAGATATTGGTTATAAAGGGATTCCCTTAATTCAGAGAAAGAATTATAGGCGAGAAGATAGTTGTTGTGATCAGTATCAGATTTGGATAAGGAATCCTTGAGGTTCTTGGGAAACTGATGAAGAAGAAGTAGGGTTAATGGTGTGAGAATGAATGAAATTTGTATAAGCGGGTATTTTAGCAGGAGCATCAACCATCGGAGAGCAAAAACCAAGACCCGGATGAGAGGTTTTAAAAGAAACTCGTTTGGGTGGAGGCTTTACAGATGTGGGAGAAGTTTTTCGTTTAAGGGACGAAAGTTGGTTGGAGAGAGAAAAGTTTGGAAAGATTTGTGTTTTAAGGGTCCAGTTAGTTTCAATATTTTTTTTGGGATAAGGTTTGATATTAGGTTGGTGATTAGGTTGGGGATTAGGTTTAGGACTAGGTTTAAGATTAGGTTTGGGATTAGGTTTGGGATTAGGTTTGGGATTAGGTTTGGGATTAGGTTTGGGATTAGGTTTGGGAATAGGTTTGGAATTAGGTTTGGATTTGTTAGACTTAATTAGATTATTATTGCTACTTATACTGGAAAGCCGCATTTGTCCAATTTGTAAGTATCCTTTTTGGTGATGAAACATCCAGTTATATTTGGAGGGAATCAGGAACTTGAATCTTCTTCCAGACAATTGAAGACATTCGCAGATATGGACACAGTATTCTCTTTTGAAATAGGAGCGAACCCATGTAGCATCAGCATATCCGGGACAATTATTAAGCACGAACCATGTATTATTTGCAGATTCAAGCCTGCTTAGTCTCAAATTCCAGTCCGATAACTTCCAGGAATGGCCACATTTGTTAATTATTTCGTCCTCTGCAATAGTATTCGCTGAGGTGGTTTGTTGCAGAGAGTCAGCAGCCGGGTTTGCCGCAAGAATTTCATCACGAATGGATACGTTCGCGATATCACATGACGGTATGCCGGGTTGTTTAATGATGTCGTAGAGAAGCGATTCAATTTTTTGAGTTTTAACATTAAGGCTTTCAAGCTCGCGGTACACACTCGTATATTTCTGTTCTTGATTGCTTATATCGTAAGCAATAGATATGAGTGCCGTTGAAACCCGAGTAAGCATACAATTAATGTTTTCGAATTCGTTAACGAGTCTGAGGTTTGTAACTTCACTCATTTGATTGGAGGAGGGGGAGAGCCGTGATGACGAACTTTGCAAACAGCAATCAATATCAGATTTTAGTAGGTTTAACTGGTCAGACAAGTTTTTTTTTAGATCGTTTGCCGACCAAGTTAGAACCTTTAACTTATCGTCAATGTCTACACGAAGAGAATTCAACCCACCTATGACGTCACAATATTGTTTTTCCAAAGAACGTATCGTGGAAAGGCACTGAGTAGACGATTGTTGACATTGGATGTTTGAGTCCTCAACACTGTTACAAACATGATCAAATTTCTTGGAGAGATTAGAAATTTGATCTTGGCAAACCGAATGTTCGTTAGATAGGGATTCTTTTAAACATTGAATTGCAATCATAATATCCGACACAGATATTTTATTGCATTCATCGCAATAAAACCCAAAATTGCGTAGATAGTCTTTTAGGTAAATACTCGCCTTTCTGGCCAAGCCAGCACAAGAGGGGTGTAAGTATTTCCCACAAAGGCCACTGCACTTTAATAGTTCCGCGTTTGAGTCAACGATGACACACATTTTATTGGCGCACGACATAATTAATCAAAAAATAAATAATATGTTTTTTTGTTAAAGTTATTGTTTAGTCGCTTTTAATTTTTTCTAGGCTTGTTAGTACACAAGAAGAAAAAAATGCTGGTGTAATGGGAAACGGCGATGGGCAGTAAAGTAGGTCGGGTAAGAATTATCACACGCGCTGCGAGTATATTGATATAAATATTTTTTTTTTTTTGATTTGTAATTGATTAATTGGGGTCGGTAAAAAGGTGGCAAAGGGCAACTGAGGAGCGAAAAGAAAATGCGACTGCACTTGACGAAGGTTAGGTAGGTACTTGATTGCGTTCAATAATAATTTCGGAAAAAGTCGGAAAAATTATATAAATCTTTATATTTTTTTTTTACATGTTACACCAACGCCAACGCTTTTAATAAATATATACAAATATGTAAAATAAATGTTAACAGCTGAAAAATGACATTTTAAGTTTCATTCCATTTTCATCGTTCCAATCTTTTTAACTGTCACAGCTAAAAGCTGCTTTTTGTTGGATCCAGTTGTTGCTATCATTTTTTCTTATGATTGAAACAATCATTGACATTTTTCTCACATTTTGGATAGTTTTCAAAAATGACGTTGATTGAAATCCAGCATGAAATTTGTTTTGTGACATAAATCTGTCATTGGAATTGTATAAAATTGAAACAAAGTCAGTGGAATGAATTGATTCATTCCTTGACAACTGGTAAAATAAAAGAAAGAATTAACAGGATAGTTAAATTTGTTTCTTTAAAAAACTTTAAACACAGTCTTTTATTTACGAGTATTTAGACATTTTTCAAGATCTATTTCAATGATAGTTATAAGTTGCTCCTTAGATAATATTTATTCCATTCAAAATTTATAGTTTACTAAAAATTGTTAACGATGCAATAGTTAGCGGAAGTACAGCTTTCATATTTTTAACGTTCGTTTTTATGAAAACTCTGCTTGAACAAATAAATTAGGTGGGGTAACAGTCTCTTTAGGCCTAGAGCCTAATGACTTACAACTCTCAACCATTCCTGTGTGCGAGTAATGCTGTCAGGGATATATGACACCTACAGTATTAACTTTATCTGAATTTGAGAAAGAACTTTTCGTAACAAGATTTACTTTTGGAGGATTTGTCAAAAAACTTTTAATGGTACAGGCGGGGATTGAACCCAAAACCTCTGGCACGACAGTCACTAACTATCATGTCACTAAAACCCTGCTTAGTTTTAACATATTGTCTGTATATTTTGTGTTGCCAAAAAGCTGAAGACTGTTTATCAATTAAGTCTTTCTGAAAACAGTCATTTGCGTATACTCCAAGAGAAAGAATAATTCGTAGGTTTACAATAACATCAAAAAATATGTACCCTTAGGAAGTCTATGAGACAAATATCAAACATTTATAAAAATTCATCTAAATAATGTTTTGTTTTTAGATTTTAAGGATCCCAAAAACACACAGCCAAGGATAGAGTAAAACTTAAGCTTTGAAAGTCAATTTCTTTACTAACCTGATTCAGTAACTTGGATATGAGTGCACTAATTGGAAAAAATGTTAAGAAATTTTTTAAAAAACAGTTCAAATTTCTTTAGTAATATATCACACTCATGTTTTAAATATTACGGGTTCTTCAGTTATAAAACAATGAACCAACAAACCCAAAATTATTCTAAAAAGCTGAAATTTGGACATCTGTATTGTTTTACGAAGCTCAATATTATATAAAGGGTGATTTTTTTGAGGATAGGATTTTCATGCATTAGTATTTGACAGATTACGCGGGATTTCAGACATGGTGTCAAAGAGAAAGATGCTCAGTATGCTTTGACATTTCATCATGAATAGACTTACTAACGAGCAACGCTTGCAAATCATTAAATTTTATTACCAAAATCAGTGTTGGGTTCGAAATGTGTTTCGCGCTTTACGTCCGATTTATGGTCTACATAATCGACCAAGTGAGCAAACAATTAATGCGATTGTGACCAAGTTTCGCACTCAGTTTACTTTATTGGACATTAAACCAACCACACGAATACGTACAGTGCGTACAGAAGAGAATATTGCGTCTGTTTTTGAGAGTGTTGCTGAAGACCGTGAAATGTCGATTCGTCGCCGTTCGCAGCAATTATGTTTGTGTTATTCGACCACATGGAAGATTTAACGCAAAGATCTTGGTGTAAAACCGTATAAAATACAGCTCGTGCAAGAACTGAAGCCGAACGATCTGCCACAACGTCGAATTTTCAGTGAATATGCCCTAGAAAAGTTGGCAGAAAATCCGCTTTTTTATCGACAAATTTTGTTCAGCGATTAGGCTCATTTCTGGTTGAATGGCTACGTAAATAAGCAAAATTGCCGCATTTGGAGTGAAGAGCAACCAGAAGCCGTTCAAGAACTGCCCATGCATCCCGAAAAATGCACTGCTTGGTGTGGTTTGTACGCTGGTGGAATCATTGGACCGTATTTTTTCAAAGATGCTGTTGGACGCAACGTTACGGTGAATGGCGATCGCTATCGTTCAATGCTAACAAACTTTTTGTTGCCAAAAATGGAAGAACTAAACTTGGTTGACATGTGGTTTCAACAAGATGGCGCTACATGCCACACAGCTCGCGATTCTATGGCCATTTTGAGGGAAAACTTCGGAGAACAATTCATCTCAAGGAATGGGCCGGTAATTTGGCCACCAAGATCATGCGATTTGACGCCTTTAGACTATTTTTTGTGGGGCTACGTCAAGTCTAAAGTCTACACAAATAAGCCAGCAACTATTCCAGCTTTGGAAGACAACATTTCCGAAAAAATTCGGGCTATTCCGGCCGAAATGCTCGAAAAAGTTACCCAAAATTGGACTTTCCGAATGGACCACCTAAGACGCAGCCGCGGTCAACATTTAAATGAAATTATCTTCAAAAAGTAAATGTCATGGACCAATCTAACGTTTCAAATAAAGAATCGATGAGATTTTGCAAATTTTATGCGTTTTTTTTTTTAAGTTTTCAAGCTCTTAAAAAATCACCGTTTATATATATTCAATATGATGTTTTGGGAATTGGTCCCAATATTTTCTTCTTGTTTTTCGTTGTTGAAGAAATGAAGACGAAAGACACATTTTATTTCAGCAACTTTCTAGGCTTTAGCTTATACCAAATATTTTATTTTATTCTATTTTGATTCAATTTATTTCATGTTACTTGTTTTAAACTTCGAGAGGTTTCATTATAATAGAATTTATTTTACATTTATTCTTTTATTGATTTCGAATTTTAAACCTACACATGTTTTTGCTGGGCTATAAAAACAAGTCGGTAAAACTCTCTTGTGCACTTAACAACTTTGAAGAAATGTGAAGGAAGTACCATTTATTTGCTGATGATGCAGAAAGATTTTTATATACAAATAAATTTTCGATTTGAAGATAAATGATGGTGAACAACGATAACAGATAAAATACCTGATAGTTGTTTTATTATACTTTTGAGAATGAAGTGATTTAATTTATATCTAACCAGTTTCTTTTTCGTATTGTATTCTTATTGATGAGTATTTTAATATATAATTAAAATTTGAGACTTAAAAATGTTTAAAAAAACAAAATAAAATTTATTGTTTATTGAAACTTTTAACGAAATCATTTGAATTACAAATAAATAATCTAAGTAAGGTCAACAATTAGATCTGCTATAAAGTGGAGTACACAAGGTAGGTACCCCAAGTCCTCGAAATGCGAATAAGCATTTGCTAGAGAGAAACGCAATGGTCATGTTAATTAAGTGAAAGCTAACACTTAAACTTGGATTGGTAGTTCAAAGCTAGGTTTTTGTGTGATTAAGAAAAGCATTAACTAGAAACTAAAATAGTCTTCTAGTAACAGCGTGGGGTTGTTTTTTCCAGCTTAAGCTCCAAATTGTGCGATTAAAAATAGCTTAAGCTAAAATATTTAAGATAGAGCTACAAAATTAAGATTCCTTGACCTCGGACTAGAAAACTTTGCGTACTTCATATTTTAAGATTTCTCTCCAATTGAAGTGTGGACTGAGTTTAGATGCGTGCAAAGGTTGAAGTTTTACAGAAAACGGTCTGAAATTATAAATGAAAAACCAATGCATTGGCTTGCTGAATACTTTAAAGATGAATCAATAGAGTGTTGAAAAGGTGAACATAGAGTTAAGGTCAGAATTGAACAAGATGTTGGGTTGGAACACACTAAAACAGTGTGCCAAACCATTAAGCATTATGGGAGAGGCTTATATTCATATGAAGAGAATTCTGTTGAGTCAAGAAAAAATCGAACCAAAGTAAAATGAGAAATTAAATACACATTTCTAGGATCTTTTGGTTCTTTCTATCTCCAAACCTTTTAGATTTCCTGATTAATACATAAATCTATCCTAAATCTTGACAAAAATTCTTTAAAAAAAACTAGCGTACATTTCAAAAACTTTAAAAAATATCTTACTGGCGGGCGCTCTAAGTTAATCCATTATCTTATAACTACTGCCTTCCGGCCTAAAAACAATTTTAATACTAAATAACAATAACTTAATCTACATTTTTACGGCCGAGGTAGTAGATTAGAGGAACCGCCTCCCTATCCTGTAACAGCCCTCGATTGTCTAAAAAGAGGAAAGCTTCGGGCGGAATGTTGCCACTTAAACGTGCACTTTAGTAGTACTCAAAAATTAAGCTGTTAGTAGAGAATATTTTTTGAGGCTACTAAGATTCAACAAGAAATTATCTATTCATAGAACCTTGTTCGAATAGTAATGTTTGTACTCCGATTCTGGTCTTCTGCGTAGTCCAAGGCAACGTCGCAGACCTTGTCTCTAAAATACCCAAACATTTTCCACTTAAGGTGGGGCAAAGTTGAATCATACCGGGCACCCATAGGCAATCATCGGCCGGACAAGGGCCATGTAGCAAATTACCTTTACTCACTGTCAAGAACGGCTGCTAAAAAACAACCGTTTTGTCAGTACAAAGGCTCCCCTAGTTCGGACCAGAGCAGCACTCATATGTCTGTCGAAATACAAGTACTGATCCACCCAGATGCCAAGGTACTTTACTACACTTTTATTCGGGAGTGGCTTACGATTTGGTCCAACGATCACTAGATTTGTCCAGTTATTTCTCGTATCCCTTGAGGCTCCATACAGCGGAGTCCTGAACAGAATACTTTCGCATTTCTGAAAGTTGATTTTTAACTTCTAGTCATCGCAATATTGCTGAATCTTGTGGAAGTCACTCTGCAAAAGTGTCTTGATAACCTCAATTTTGGAGCCGTTCTGTATGCAATAAGGTCGTCGACGTACGCTATTGCCTGAGTCAGACTTGCTATCAAATCACTGGTGTAAATGCTAAACAAGATCGGGGAGTTAACCGCTCCCTTTTGAAGACCATTTTTAATTTCAAAGATTTTGGTAGATGATACATTGCCTATTTTGGCAATAAACCGTCTGCCATTAAGACTGTCATAAGGCATATACAACTGTGGTTTACTTATGACAAGTCTGGCTAACTTTATATACAGACCCTCTAACCATACGGTGTCGAAGGCCTTTTCCAAGTCAAACAGACAAGCACCCGTACTGGATATCAGAAACAAGCTTGGACGCAGCATGAATAGTGTCATGTCTCGCCCTTAAGCCGAACTATTTATCCGGAATCTGAAAGGTTTCGTCAGCTTTTTTTTGAAAAAGTCTCTATGATTCCCGGGCTTTGAAAAAATCAACAATGCATTAATAATTAATGAACGAAATAATTGATTTTCTGGATTCGGTTTAATACCTTGGCTTCAAACGCCTTACAGAAATCTTCAAACAGATGCAGAAAAAACAAATTCAATTTAATATAGGGACATGTTATGGCCAATTAAAGCAAAGGTCATAAACTCTTTTTCCTTTTTGGAATTTCTTTTACAAAAACCCCAGAAGCTGTATTTTTAGAATTGTTCTACAGAAACGATGTTTAATAAAAATAGTATTTTAGAAAAGCTTGCATAACAGTGCGAGTTCCGTTTCCGTACCAATTTTAAAACTTAACGATCCACCCGATAGGCTCTAGTTTAAGCTCAATGATACGTGTATATATCTATATAGCTCAAAGATGGTTTGGACTTATCCATCATTCATCGGTTAAGTACATGAAAGCAATACTTTTGCTTTTCGGGATAGTCTTAAGCTTCTAAACCAACACATGTGAATAGAGAAACAAAAGCTAGAAATATTAGCTTGAGATTTCAAACTTTAGCTACCGTTCATGTTTTCGAAATTATAATGTTAACAGCTGGGCCTCATAACTTTAACAAATTATACTGATTGTAGCTCTTAGGTCTGCTATTTTATAGGTTCTGAATCTTCTCTCTCTCTTGCGTGGTCGTAATTTTCAATTAATTTGCAGGACATATTTTTTATTAAGGTTTAAATATGTGCACGTGTTTGCAGTAAATGTGGTCTTATGTTTGTGGTTTCCTAAATCACCATTTAAAAGGCCCCAAGTTCCTTTGTAGACTGCGTAAATCATGCATATTATTAGTAAATCTAAGGCTCAATCATTAACACATGTTTCCGTCATGTGTTTCCGCCTTCTTGAGTACCTACAAACGGTATCAGGTTAAATATTCAGAAAAACAAGTATGTACCTACTTATCTTATAAGGTATGTACCTTATATATCCAACTTTAAACAAAAAAAAAACTAATGCCTATAAATCCAAACTTACATACCTCTACCAAAAACGCATTACCAACCATCACAACAGGAAGTTCCCGAGGCACAAAAGTTACACATAAAAATATCAAACAAGATATAACTTTTCTCACCCTTACTCTCGGTGTCCGGTTGTTGGTTGGGTTTCGCCTTCGCCTTCATTTTTGCCTTGCAACCTCGTAACGTCCATCACCCTTTTCCCCGCTCTTATAAACAAAATAAAATTTATTATTTTTACTGCTGCCTTCCGAGAGCGTCCCGTTCGTCCGTCCAACCAACCAAACAACCAAACTAACTTACCGACCGACCAACCAACTATGTTGGACTACCGACCCCTAGGCTAGGGAAATGCTAAGGATTTCGATGCTGTTGTAGTTTTGGCTCAACTACATTAAAAATGTACAGCAACTCCTCAAGCTAACAAAAAACAAATAAAAAGCAACAATAGCTTCAAAAAACTCCCTCTCGCCCACTTCCACCCCCATAAAACCATCCCACAACAACTACCCTCGTATATATAAATTTTTGAAACGTGTACAACATTTTGAGGAACAACCATCATCATCAGACAACGAGCAACGAACAACGCCATGCCCGCTAGCTAGCCATTCCGCACACTTTAAATTATCTAGGAAGCAATTCCGTGCATAGTAGAATAGATACATAACCCCCTTTCCGCCGCCGACTCCCCTTTCGGAATTCTAGAGAAAGAACTTTAATATACAATATAGCGAGGGTTGTTCCAGCTTTCAGCCTCTTCCGTGCTGCTGCCCACACTCCAAAACCCATAGAACCCAGACTCTTCGCAAACTTATACAGGACTGAACTGACTGTGCCGGCAACAAATAACAAAAACTATTTAAAAGTGCATTGCACTGTTGTTGATGTTTAACTATGTGCTATAGAATTGTGAACAGGACTCGCGCCCACTGAACACAACTACAACAACAACAACAACTTTAAAAAACAACAACTAAAAGGAGATGAAGAACACAAAACCTTTGTTGCGCCTCGCTTCCTGAAAAATATGAATGAGAGGAGTAAAGGCTAAAGTTAGATCCTTTTTCTGGCGCCTTCCTTCTTTGGTGCAATTAGGATACCTAAAGGGTGTTTTTTTTTATAGAGATAAGATACGTTTTTTTTCTTCATTCGAAAGACAATTTCAAACAGTACAACAATCTTCTTAATCGCGTGCACGGTAGGAGGAATACAAAGAGCTTAGAAGAACAGGAAAGAACTGGAAGAAGAATTTGATCTTTGAACTCGAAAAAAACCAAGAGCGAGGTTCGCATCAGGTGCGAAAGTGTCAGCAATTCGTTAGAAATATCGAAATATGACGCAGCACATTTTGAAAGAATAGAGAGGGAAATCTGATCAACGATCTTGCAGGCGTACCGGAGCAATTGGAATTGCACTTTAAGAGTCAAAGCTCCAGAACTTTAAGAAGAAGCTAATGCCAGCGAGCATAGAAGAATTCGAAAAGATAGAAGAAAATAGATCAAACAAAACAAAGCCCAAGGAGACAGGGTATATCAGACGATCTGTTTAAAAATTGTGGGCCAGCTTTACATCGAGCAAGTCATGAAATTACAACTTGCTAGAGTTATCATGTTGTTAAGTACCGTCTAAAAGATACACTCCTTTATCCTACAAGACAATATCAGTGTGATAACCTTTTTGATTTTAACCCTTAGACAGGCAATTGGAAAATGTCTAGAATTTAATATTTAAACTTATCACCGGTTTATAACCTTTAAGATCTCCTACGACAGCATAGCCAGGGCAAAACATTACAAAGGCATGAGAAAATTCGGAACCCTAAATGAATTGAACATGACCAATAAAACAAGCCAAGTTAAAAAGACGGATTGCTCTCCAGACTCTAAAATGAAAACTCTGACAAGGGCTTGGTTAAGCCTACCCCTTCTCTAACGTGGCGTTAGAGAAAGCACGCAAACCAGAGGGACCATAGTTCCAGCCAGATACTGGCTTAAGCAGACGACTTCGATATCACCGAAAGAACGGAACAAGCCAGTCCAGATCGAGCAGGAAAAGAACAGTTGGTCAAAAAATCAAGGTAGTGGAGCACGAATTTGAAGTAGTGCAATCTTTCAAAGACCTTGACTCAATTTTACCACCCGCGGGAGGCTGCTCAAAGCAACAGAGCCTGTCAAAGTTCAGGAACCTTACAATACTTTCTCAGATACTGCTGCACAGTTCGATGGTTCTGCCAATAGTCACTTAAGGATCCGGGACCTAGGTGTTTAGTAAAGGGCACTATAAACTCTTAGGCGCGTTCGAGAAAAAAGTCTTACGGAAAATTGTTGACCTATTATTTCAAGAAGGACGATCGAATCAAGAACTATAGACAACGTACCTAGAAGCAGATATCGTTACAAAAACTGAGCTCGGTGACTTTGGGTGGTTGGACACCTAGCTCGCATGAGTGAAGAGAAACAAGCCTGGAAATCACTTTGTAGTCAGGACAAGTCTACGCTGGAGAAATGGAGTGCGCAACATGATAGCGTCGCCTCGCGATCGGAATAAATGGAAAGACTAGCTGAATGAAAATAGAACCGGATCCCGGTTGTGGAGCTGATGATAATGATGATTTATTACGTGTAACGTATCTTGAAAGAACTATGATTTTCAAAAACGCTTATCATACGACAGTTTATTTAATTCACTATGTAAAACCAAAATAAAAATAAATCATTTGACAGCTGTCCAAATATCCGCCACTTAAAAAAGTGCTGCCAATCTAATGTTCTATACCTTCAAACCAAACAAAAAAACACCCTTTACTTACTGCGCTACAATGACATATTGTATAGGCCAGAAGCCAGATGAACAGGAAAACACCAAAACGCAGGGCTTTAGGGATGCACCGTGCCGCACCGGGTTGTTTATGTTTTGTTATTGTTATTTGTTTCTGTTGTTTTGCTTTGTTTTTGTTGTTTTAATTTTTGTTCTTATTATCCTTTCATGGAGTCATCGTTGTTGTCGTCATCATCATCGTCATAGTCATCGTCGACGTCGACATCGACGACGTCTCTCCAATTACCTCGAGCCTTCCTTTAGCTGAATAGAAGGTAGACACTGCACAATGCTTAGAGACTTCTCAAGTAAGTTCGTCTTTGATTGCCAAAAGGATTTTTGTATTTTTGTTAGAAAAATGGTCTTGAGGGTTTTGTTTTTTTTTCTTCTTTGTGGCGCTGTTGGTTGTTTTGGCTTTAAGGAACAAACGAAACAGATGGCAACATACATTCAGGACGACGTTCATATAGGGATGTGTGATAGAGGAGTGATAGGTATAGGTGGAAGTAGAAGTGGAAGCGCAATTCAATAGGAACCGAGTGGGAATATCCTGCAAGGAAAAAGCAAAGGAAGATGTATAGGATAAAAACGTGTCCTTGTTCTGCCTCCCCTGCTCTTCTGGATGCTCCTTAGTGCTCCTCTCTTGTGAGGAGCCACGGCACAGACATTTGAAATAAAAGACAATGCGAATGAACAAATTAATCTCTTGTTTCTTCGTTCACATTCTTCTTTTGACTGTGCTCTGTGCTCCTTTTTCCTCTATACAACATACCTACTTCTCTTCTTCTTCTTCTGGGTCTATTTTACTTGTTCCTGAATGAATCCCAGGATAATGCCTGTGCGACAATTTATAGTTGATATACTTGGTTGGTAGTCTATGTGCAGTGCAATGCTATGCCACTATGGTGTTCCTGCAGATTGAAATCTCATATGAATTGCTATTGCCTTTGCTTGGCTGGTTAGATGGTTGGCTGGAGCTAGCGCTGGAGCTGGAACTGGATGGCTGGCTGGCTGGCTTGGTGGATGAGTCTGCGGCAGGCACACTCGGTATGACAGGCTATAGTTGGCACGTAATGGAGTACTATACACGACACGTATAAAAATGTAAGAAACGAACAATAACAGAAAATAGAAAAAAATAATTTTACAACGTGTCATAGTTCAGGAGAGAATGTTTTGACATTTTCATAACGGCAGCCATTTTGGATTTCTGAATATCTTGGTTCACATAAGTTTTATGAAAAAATGTTGTAAGAAAAAGTGATAGGAAATTAAGTTTTGAGTTTGAATTTTCTTAACCTTTTTTTCGAAATTTTGATTATATCAGGAGTTAGAAAGCACCTTGGCAGTTTAAATTTTTTATTGAACTTCAGAAAAGTTCTAAGTTTTTTCATTAGACTACATAAAATTGTAAATACTAGTTTTCAATTCCCTGAAACTAAATATTTTCAACTTTCACTGCCAAACTATTTTGTGGGAAAAACTTTAAAAATTACATTTTGTTCTATTTTTGTTCATCTTAGGGAGAAACGAAAATTGAATGTTGGATAAGTGAGTTTTTTCAGCATTTTTTGAAAAATTGGTATCCCATGTGAGAAAGCAGGAAAATTCAATTCGAAGATGATCGCTGAGATTGAGTTATACGAGCTTCGGATGAATTAATGCATTATGAAAGTTATTTTCCTTTTTGTCTAAATAAACAAAAAAAAAAATATAAAAGATTACTCATACGAAATGTGGTGCTATTAGGAAATTGGGATGATAACAATATGGATGAAGAATGTTTTTTTTAATCCTGTTAGAATAGTCAGCTGGAAAGGAGAAAATGTAAAACTACTTGAAGTTATATATTTGGATTTGGTTGCCTTAATTCTTTAGATAGCTCAAAGGCTTCCTTTCATGATAATTATCAAGAAATACAGGTTACGCTTTTGGAAGTAACCTATTTCCACTTATTAACAATAGGGCTCATTCTATGTAATTTATGTATTTATGAAATGCGTCGTTCATTGAATGACAACTCTTTAAAATAAAAAGCACTTCCTTTGGGGACATTCTGCAAAACATTTCGAACCAGCATTCCGAGCGTATACCAGCTTTGAGCTTGTTAATATTCTATAACTTGCTGGCATAAACTTTTCTTATAAAATAATGGCACAAAACAAAAATGCTACTCCAAATAACCTTTTCGGAAAATGCATCAAAATAGAAGATTTTGAAGTTTTTTGTCTGCATTTGTAGAAAGACAAAGTACAACAAAATCCACATATTTCATTTCAATGAACATCAATATAAAGCGTCATTTCAATGTGTGTTAACTCATAGTTACACACATTGAATGAATAACGTTTCTAATTAAAGTTTTTCTGTCAAAATCAGGTTAAAAATGGCGGAGTAATTAAGTTTTGGGATAGAAGGTGTAACCGTGTATAAAAGTATGTTCCAAACTTATGCACCAAGGTTTAACGTGTGATTTAGGACAAACGAGTAACTACAACATTTCCGAAAAATCTATGTAACATCTCCAGAATATATTTTAGATTATCAAGAAATCTACGAATTACCGGAAAATTTACCTCAGAAATCTGTGAACACTCAGAATAAATCTGATAAATTAGGTATTCGTATTTGTACCATAAATTCTTTTAAGAGACAATGGCAACGTTATTGACATCCTTCATTTCGCATTCAAGTTAAACTTAACAATAGAAAGAAAACTGAAGAAATACAAAAGTTTAGCAATAAGAAGTGTAATGAAAATCTTAGCAAACTAGATACAAATGCGATGCCATTTTGGAATATTGCCAAAATAATTAAAAACAGAAACAGACATACATATTCCAAATCTAGAAAATGGCAATAACTTCCTTTACTTAGACTCAAAAAAGGTTAATGTCGTCAGAACAACTTTTTTTAATAACCATTTAATATCCAAACATCTCAGTGATGATGAAACCAAAAACCTTGTAAGCCAATCAATAAGTTCTATAAACACACAAATTGGTGATACACCTATTGATCAACTGATCACAATAGAAGATGTTAAACATATTGTTTCCAATCTAAAATCAAAGAAGTCTTATGTACTTGACAAAACCAAAAACGAATATATTTAAATGCTACCCAAGCATGGGCTTGTTTTTTAGTCTTTTTGATCAATTCATGTTTAAAAATACAATATTTTCACAAGCTTTGGAAAACAGCTAAGGTTATACCTATACTATCGACCAATAAGTTTGTTGAGTAGTCTTAGCAAAATTTTGGAAAAGATTTTAAGAGAAAAAATATTAAAATTTGCTGATCAATTGAACATTATTCCTTATGATCTTATGAACAATTTTGGTTTAGAAAATTTCACAGTACGACAGTGAATCAACTGTCCTCATTTTACTGGACATAGAAAAAGCTTTTGATATTGTGTGGCACGATGAGATGATCCTTAAACAAGTTTGCTTAGTTTTTTCCAACTTAACTAATACAAATTATTAAAAGTTTCCTGTCTGATAGGTGTTTAGTGTTTATGTTAATAACTGTTCGTAAAATTGTTACGAAGTTGAACATGGTGTTCCACAAGGATCTGTATTAGGGTCCTTCCTTTATGCGTCTGATATCCCAAGATTCCTGAATATTGCAATGGCTGGGAAAAACAGAGTGTGGTAAGGTGTGCCACATTCGCGTAGTACGGCTAAAGAACGAATCTCTGTACTTGACAGTACGACCGAAGTTGGGCTCGAGGGTATACTAATGAGCATTCCTAGAAGCACGAGTATTACGGTTGAACTGTTTAAGGGGAGGAATGCAACTGGCTATCTCTTGAGCATAAGCCTTTAAAATAACGGTAAAAAAGCGTGATGGTGATATTACCGATTAACTAAAATTCTCTCCGGTCAATGCTGTCCAAGAGGCTTAAGTTGGTTGCAGGTGCACCAGCCCAGATATGAGAGTTATACTCAAGCTTTGGACGTATATAAGTTTTGTAGATAACAGCCAGATCAGAGAGGGAGAAAAACTTCTTGCATCGCTTAAGAAAACCAAACATCTTGAGGTATTTTTGGAAGCATGTTTTACAAAAGGTGGTTGGTGATACACATACCAAAAATATTTAGGGAGAACAATGTATTGGATTAGAAGTTGCAGACAGGAGATCATTAATAAAAATGAGAAAGAGTGTTGGAGATAAAACAGAGCCCTGGGGCACACTAGCATTTATTATGTGGTTTTTAGGCTTGAACCCTTCTAATACTACTTGTATTGAACGATCCAAAAGCTAATTACTAATTCAATGAAGCAGGGATTCGTGAAGACCGGAAGCACGCATTTTCGATAAGAGAGCTTGATGCCAAACCCTATCAAATGCTTTTGAAATATCAAGTGCAATAAACTTACTTTCTCCAAAACGATGTAAAGGTTTGATCCACTGTTTTCTTGAGATCACCAGTGGACCTATTGCTGCAAAAGCCGTACTGCCGCTTATAAAGAAGATTTCGGTCTTCGAGATATTTCTTAAGCTGATAATTTACCAGCGTTTCCATGACCTTGGAAGGAAGGACGTAAGTGCAATTGATCGATAATTCCTCATGTTTTTTACAAATGACCAAAAATTTGTTCTGCCTTTGGGACATTGCAGTATTTGTTGCCGTAAATTTTAGTCATGTAAAAATTTGGTCCGTCGAATACAGGCGTTTCAGGCCTTCCTGGATTGCTTGAACTTATTCCGGTTTTCCTCAGTTACTCGAAGATAGGCCTTACAACAACGGAAACTTACGTTCCCAGGAGAAATAAAACTTGTGATCGTATCTGCGCTGGCGTCAAAGTCACTATCGAGGAAGCATTATGATTCTCCAATTCTTTTTTACTGTGAATATGTGCATTTTGCAAATGTTTGTTGATTTATTTTCCTTGAGGAAAAAGAACGTGCCAGGAAAATTAATAAGAAAATCAATAGAATCAAAAATAAAATTAATTAAATTGAATTCTTTTTTGACAAAAGTTAGAAGTCAAGTATTTTTTTTTTGTAAGAATTGCTAAATTTAATAAATGGCTGACATGATGAAGCCTTTTGGAGCCACCACTAGTACGTGTTATTTCGGTTTTCTTCTAATTAATTTTTTAACTTCCCATAGGAAGTTATGGTAATGGGTCCGATTTGTCAAATTGAAAATTTTGACATTTCTCGACGTTTCAAGGTCCCTAGAGTCGAAATAAAAGATTTTTAGAAAGATGTCTGTGCGTGCGTGTGTACGTACGTTTGTACGTCCGTACGTCCGTACGTCCGTATGTCCGTACGTCCGTACGTCCGTACGTCCGTACGTTCGCGACGTTTTTTTCGTCGTCCATAGCTCAAGAACCAGAAGAGATATCAACTTCAAATAAATTTTGTTATACAGATAATAAGGCAGAAAGATGCAGAAAGGGCTCTCAAGAAAATTGCGTGGGTGGTTTTTTCACTATAGCAGGTTGAAAAAAAGGTGAAAGTTTTGGTTAACCCTAAATATCTTACGAACCAAAAACGCTAGAGACTTGAATTAAATTTTATAAAATATATTGTAACGTGATACCAAACAGATGTATTTTTTGAAAAAAATCAATATAACGGTTTTTTTATAAATCAATAAAACTGAAAAAAAAAATTTGTCACCTCCAAAATTTTACGACTGAAATATGATTTCATCTCTAAAACAATTTTGTGCAACGAAGAATAATGTTTTTGACATCTGATAACATTTTGACAAAAATTGAATTGACAGTTTTTATTACAAATTTATTATTAGAAAAAAAAACCTAAATAAAAATGTATAAAAGTTGGTAAAAATTGATTTTCGACTCAAATATCTTTTCAAAACTTTGAGATATTGGCTTTAATTTACTTTTATATTTCAAAACATCTTGTTGTCAACATTCAGTTAAAGTTTGAAAAAAATCAATTAGACAGTTTTTGTACAAAAAATTAAAAACCGAAAAACAAATTAACAAAAGTTCGTAAAAAATGATTTTCGACTCAAATATCTTTTAAAAGCTTTGAGATAATAGATTCTAACTAATTTTTTCTTATAAGAAATATTGTTTTCAACATTAGGAAAAATTTTGAGAAAAATCGAATTGACAGTTTTTTTTACAAAAAATAAAACTCTAAAAAAAACAATACCTACTAAAATTTGGTAAAAATTTACTTTCGGCTCTAATAGCTTTTCAAAAATTAAATATATTTGCATCAAACTTATCTTATTTCATAGAAAATATTGTTTTCAATATTCAGTAATTTTTATATAAAAATCCAACAGTCCGTTTTTTTCATAAAAAATAAAATCTACAAAAAATAGAGCGCAAATTTGGTAAAAATACATATAGACAAACTTTTAAGCAAGACAAATCGACAGACAGGATGGGAAGTTATCAGTGTGGGTTGCATCCCAGCCTCTTTTTTTATTAAACAGGTCGATTGAAACCCTGCACCACTTTCTTGAATTTCGTTCTTTAGAACTGCTCTAGGGCAATATTTGTATGCTTAATATAAGCTACAGATTTGGAAGAAAATCCTTAGGCGAGTTCAACGTTCTCTTGCATTTATTCACATTTTTGTCTATCGCAGATGGAAACGCGTTCTGAAGTCGACACTATTTACAAAGGTTTTCGACAGCGTTCAACAAAGTGTTCGATTAAAAAAAGAGATATATGGATTTCAGTCTCAGCTCCTAATGTGGATTTTAGTTTAAAATTTACATTTTTTTAATTATTTCTTAGCTATTTCCAATAATTTGTCGTATGCAAATTTAAAATTGAATCAAATTTGACAGCCTATGACAAAATTGATGAAAACTGTTGTCCACAACATCAGTTTTGCATTAGAAAGAGATAATCTATACTAATATTATAAATTTTAAAGTCAGTTTGTTTGTTTGTTTGTTTGTCCGTGTTTCACGTCACACAGGAGCAATATTATAACATGATTTTTTGTTTTGAGAAGCTGGAAAGTGTTTCAAGCTACTTTTTACAGCGGAAACATATTTTATTCACAACCCATTCAAGCAGAGCCACCGAAAACTCTTATGATTACATGTTCAATATATTCTTTTTTAAGAAAAATACTTAGAAAGAAGGTGCTGCCCGCTTTCGGACCTATCATCGTTGCCTGATATTAGGCGTTCTTTATAAAGACATTTTTAAATAGGAGATGACATAACAAATATTTTTGAAGCCTTTTCTGCTTGCAATTCTAACTTTTATTTGTGAGATTTCTTAAAATCAAACTCTAATTTTTTTTGGAGAAATAATTTTTTCTCAACGTTTTTGAAACATTATTTAAAAAAAATGTAAGTAAAGAAGAAGTATCAAAAAGTTGAGTTGATTTTGATGCAGTTTTTTGTAAAAATGCTATAAACTATCATAAAATAATTTGGCTTTTATTTTTCTATTTCATTAATAAAGGACTCTTTTAAATTCACATCCGGGAGTATTTTTCCCACCTTTTGATCTTTTACAAAAATAAAATGTCTCCAAACTTGTGTCTCCACCCTCCTAATCTCAGATTTTATTTTATTTTACGTTTCTTTTCTTTTCTTTTCTTTTCATTTCATTTCATTATTTATCTCTTAAACTCCCAGACCGTAATAGAATTGAAAATTCTTGATGGTGTGTTTTACTATCTTTTTAACAACAAATCACCCGACACTCCATTTGCATTTTTTATTTTTTTTTTGTTTTCATACAAAATGTGGAAGAAAATGTGAGGAGGAAAATTTGTTTGAAACATTTTCTTTCCGCACCATTAATATCGAATCGAAAAGCTCAAGTCGCTCCGTTCCGTTCGTTCGTTCGTTTGAAAACCGCATATCATAGCAAAATAAAATAACTCACCCTTGATGTTCGGGGTCTTCGTGATAGTCCCCCTTCTGTCTTTGAAAATTGAAACCTTTTACCCTCTAAATTTATCCGATGACGATGATGTTGATGATGATGACGATGACGATGCTTAACGACAATGAGGAAGGCCGACATAGTTTGTATCCTATTTTTATTGGCGGTAATGTCGGTTTAAACACACCGACCACAAGGCTATATCCTTCCATAAAACCTTCCATCAAAGTGATGGAAGGAAATGGACGGAATATTTTTTATTGACACAGATTGGTGATGTGTTTTTTTTGTTGACGGGATTGAGGAGACTTTGACCCCAAACTTGTGCTAAATGCAATGAAGATTTTATGAGATTTGAAAGCTGACGATAGCAAAAAATGAAAAAGAAGAAAAGGTTCGTAATTGGTTTTTGATTCTGTATTTTTTCGTTTCATCGTTTTGGTTACAAATCTGCCTATTTTGGTACCAATTTCGGTGTGAATAAGCTTACAATTTAATGAACCTGCTTGCCTGCCTATACCTATTCATGTACCTATAGGAATGTGGTAAGAGGCATTTTGTACATATTTTGTTAATAAAGAAGAGTTAATGGCTTGAATGTCGAATGTTTAAGGGTTAAAATTGAGCAAGGGCTATACGATTAATGGTCTTATAATTGATCCTAATGGTCTGGAAATAACATCAGAAATAGCTTAGCGTAGTAAATTTTAGAAAATTTATTGATTATTGATAATAAATTCGGTGTTAAGGTAATAAAGGTGCATGTCTAGGTTTCTTGAGCTTTGGTATAAATTACAAATTTCTAATTTGTTTTTGGTCAATAACAGAATTCTTGAATGTATAACCTTAGGTTAAATTTTTTGGTTATTAAAATAAATTGTATACTTCCTTTCTTATTTTTAGTGTTCAATACGGACTTCTGTAACAACCTCAGGTTAGATATTGTAAAAATAGATTTCGGCTCTCTTATTTAAAATGTGCATTATTTTCTAACTTGTCAATCAAATGTAAGGATTTGATTCAACACAAGGCTCCATGTTGTCTCTAAAGCTCTTTAATTCCATTCATATAACGTCTAAGAGATTAAACTGCTTCGCTGAGTTTTTCGTATTAATTTCTAGATTGACGCCTTTGGAATGAGCACTTATTCGACATTTCCAAACATGCTGTTAGGTGCTTAGGATTTTTCCGAAAGTGCAAGACATTTGTCAACCTTTCTGAGTTCAAAACTTGAAAATAGCTCTTATATTTGGGAGGGTGCTCCTAAAATAAGTTTTAGTTTCTTGGGCAGAATCTAAAACCAGAACTCTAAAAATGATAAGCGACTCGAACACCAAAGTTGTATTTCATGTTCTTCGTATTTTGACTGATATTTTATTTGTTAAATTTACCCTCCACCTTAAACAATTCAGCAATAAAACTCACACTTTCAAGAATCCCCATTTGTTAACCCATGAGCTCAGTTTTAAAACTATTGTAAGGTAAAGAGATTCTTTTTTTAACAGCACATCAAGAATGTGGAATATTTTTCCTTCCCATTTTAAAATACCTCCCTTCTTATCTAACTTTCGCACTATTTTAAAACTTCAGACAAATTAAGGGTAGTAGTAAGCACTTTAGTTCGCAAAAATCATAAAAACAAATGTCAGATTAATTCTTTATTAACTGCTTCAAAAATAAGATACAAATATTAGAAAAATTTATTACATGAAATTTGTGGTATGTAATTATTGAAATGGCTGAGAACTTTTGCTAGTAAAAATTATAATAAAAATCAAAAGGTTTTGAGTAAATGGATTTCAACCAACTCGGTTGTCAAAATTCTTACTAAATGTAGTTTAAAGACGTTTGATTCAGTCATCAAAAATATTTGGATGGAATTGACAGTTTTAAGAATGTTCGAGATGAGTTTGAAATGAGGTTGAATTACATATATCGTCAAGTTTTGAAATTTTGTTCGACATTAAAGCAAATTTACTAAATACAGGAAAAAGCTTGAAAATGCAAAATACATTTCAAAGCTAAATTATATGTTCTTACATCTATGAGATTCTGAACTAAGAATTTATATTTTAACTATCAAATGTGACACAAAAAAACTGTCAGTAATTTGCAAAAATCCAAAGCAACGACATCTGATGACAGTTTCATGTATCGCTGTCATCTGACAATGACGTTTCTAGCACTATTTGTCACATAACATTGTGAGTTCATACGATTGTTAGACCCATGGGACAATTTTTGTAACTGTCATATTATAGCAATTTTTGAAGATCTCAAAACGATTCGCGTTCACGCAAATCAACTGAGTTGTCAACTGTCAAAAAACGTTGAAGTTAAAACAATTGTAGAAATTTCATAAGTCTAAAACTCATTATCCTACACGATTTGTCATTTCACATTTTGATTCATTTATAAGGTCAATTTTTAATCATGTCACAAAATAAAATCTTACAGTGAAATTGTTAGATTAGGATAAAATATCCTATCCGTGTGAACAGACAACAATTCATAGAACTTTGACATTTACATCCATTACTAGATCTTTTAACTGTCAGAAACTTGCAAATCAATTTTCAACTATCAAAGAATTGGGTTCAATGGCTAAAAATTTCATAAGACACTAAACCCTAGTTCTATCCGAGCTGTCACACTGACATTTTAATGACATGCATAGTAAAACCATGAAAGAGTTCTCTTCTATATAGATGCTTCATATAGTTCTGTTCCCAACTTCGCTTTGATTAACCCTTTTTATTTTTATTTGCATTTCCAAAAGTTACATTTTATCAAATTCAACAATTTAATAGGAGACCTGTTGCCAAAGACAATAAGTTTAAATTGTAATAAAACAAGCAAGACACAATAATATATCTTCATAAAAACTATTTGATTCAATTGAAAATGACATCGACCTGACACCTCCATTGACAATGCATTCTTAGGCTACTTAAAACAAATATCATAGTAATTTTGTACAACATTTTACTCTCCCTAATATCAATTTAAATAAATTTGAAACTTTGTAAACAATCAGAAAAGTACGATCCATGGAACACAACGACGACGACAATGGGACAAAGACCATGCTCGTTATTGTTGGGCACGTTCCAAACTAATAAAACTTGAGGACATTGGACATACTTTTGCTGTCCATCTTCGTTTTCTTGTCGCGTCCATGGTTGTCGGTAATGTCGTAGGGGGTATGGTGACAGTGACTAAAATCATCAAGAGTAGGTAGCTACTTGGGTAGGTTTCTATAGCTCTGGCAGTCATCCACGCAGCAATTTAGATTTTTGCATAATAATACTTTCGAAAACAATGAACAGTGGGACAGCATAAAATCAAAAATTGAAAGTTGTTAACTAATTTAAAACCAATGCAATTTTTAAGGCCTTAAATAATGAACCTCGTACAATTAAAAATAAGGCGGGCATAACCTGCCATCTTCGACCAATTATTCAACTTAAAATATAGTTTTTCTATTTTGTATCTGTCAACGCAATGTCACATATATGTCAAAATGGAATAGACAAAGCCACCATTTACAACAATTCATATTTATTCAAAGTTCAAAATAAACACAAACGCATACAGAGAGTTGAATTGTTAGATGGGCTCTCACTCTGTTTAAGAAAGTTACATATTTTTCAACTCAAAATTTGTACCTATTCCATCACAAAACTAGCCCACTGTATGCCAGCTCTCATTGCGTCCACTGCAAATTGCTAGCAATTTAGAAAATACAAAATAAATAGCTACGAGTCAGAAATAATAAAAAGAAAAACTATACCTCCAACTTTTCACCAAGAAAACACAAAACATTTCCACACAAGTACCATACACATTATGAGGAGGTATATGAATGTACTTCAAAAACAAGAAAAGCGTGAATAAGGGTAATCAGAGGAAAAATAAAATGACCTTGGATGGTCATTGCCATCAAAAGAAAAACTTCTTATACGTATGGAATTTTTGTTTTCCTTTATTTCTGTTTTGTTTTGTTTTTTTTTTGTTTGTTTTAAGTGCGTCATTAGTCTAGTTTTATGTTAAAAGCCACACAATATATTCTTATGGGTTTCTTGTTTGTTTATAATTATGATTAAAGTTTATCACGCAATATAAGTGTAACAATAATAAGCTGCAGGTGACCAATTAACGTTGAGGGCCTCCAACTAAATGAAAAAGTATAAAACATTGTTAAGTGCATTTGGGTTAAGAAAATTTCAATAGTTTGACTCATAAAACATGTTTTAGTTGTAAATAGTTCACCTAAAAAGGTTAAATAGCACCTGTTTAGGCCTTAAATTTAAAACCTCCATAACAGTTTGAATTTTAAATGGGTGTACATTATTTAAAACTCTTATTCCACCCGTGAATAACTAATAGCTATGGTGTACCTCAAGGGAGACATTTGGGGCCAGCACTTTTTAATTTATTCATAAATATTTTCCCAATCAATTTCATAGGAGGGAAACTACATTACCTACCCTATACTTAGTTAGTTAGTTATTTTTATTGACTTCAAAAGATACAAGAACAAAACAGTATTTTCTTAATTGTAAGATTACACAAGTTTTTAAATGGTTTGGCCGAAGGCCGTCTACCAGAAAAAAGCTGATTAGATACGATTCAATAAAATAATCTTTATAATTAAAATAAAAATTTTCCTCAACGATTCTCGTTCTTTAGCGAAGAGCGTTCAATGAATATTCATACAGAAGGTCCGAACCTAGTTTTCCATTCAAGATGTTGATCGCTTCTTCTAAACTGATTATATCTATCCCAAAATAGCGCTTTCGGAACTCCTTGTGCATTGGACAAACTCCCACAAAATGAAGTACATCTTTTCGTTCTTTGCGATCGCATAACTCACACAATATTGGCAATTCTGGACGGTGAGGAATGTAGTTCAAATTGATAAATTCACCTCTTACTTTAAGTAACAAGATAAGTTTTTGGGTACTGTTTTTGGCCAAGAAGTATGGGTGTTGTGGTTCAAGAAATGGTCAATTTTACTGTAGTAAGATCTGTAAATAGACGCTTCAGCTGCACTCATAAACTTATCGTGTATCATGTTGCCGACTTTTTTCAGCAAGTCATCAAAATTCAACTTAAGCACCTCGATGCTTTCGTCTGTTGATATTGAAAAAGTAGTTGAGCATTCAATAGCCAGTTTCTTAAACTCTTTAACACACCAAAATTTACAACTGATAGCTTGTGTGAGTACTATTCGCGGAATTCTTTCGTCACCCATCGCCAAAGCTCTTGACACGTAAAGCAATTTAAGTGTGTCTAAAAAGAGGGGTCCTATTCTTATTTCAAGATGTAACATATTGTTAAGCGTCGTACTTGGCAACTTGAAAGTACTTTTAAAAAAGAAAAACGGAGGAACTTTTCCACAGCTTCAAACGATCGATACCTCTATACTTGCGCTCCGTAAAACAGTTTTGCAATTGCGATAGCTCGAAATACTTTGTGTTTAGCTATGTGCGAAACGCTGTTTCTTAGAATGCAACTTCTCTACACAGAACACATTTGGATTGTAAATGTTTTTCTATATTCAAAACTCCCAGATACATCAGTTCCGGAATATTCTTTCCTCTTATATCAATACCACCTTTCACCGAATCAGTTATGTATTAGATAAAGAGAAGAGTACTTAAAATGCATCCTTGCTTAACTCCCATTGACGTACCAAACTCATCTGAAGGAGAATATCCATCCCAAACTCGTGCGACATTTTCTTCGTACATGGCTTCCAGTAGCCAGCTTGGAATTCATTTAATATTTGCTCAGATTCGAGCCACTCGTTGAGTCTATTATATAAGACCGAGCCAAGGATCTTAACTGCAGTATTTTAAAATGAGATGCCTCTATAATATGATGGATCTTCAAAATTACCTTTTTTATGCAGCGGAAAAATAATTGCCTTTCGAAAACTCTCGGGGATGTCAGCGGTTTCGAAAATTCTGTTGTACTCCAAAGTTAGAAGCCGTAAGAAATCTGGTACAATATTTTTAAAATATTCATACGGTATTCTATATTCCCCTGATGCTTTATTTTTGTTTGCTTTTTCAATAACTATTTTTACCTCATTATGGGATATAGGCGCATCCAGAAACTCATCAATTATTAAACATATTGTAACGATGGTGCTATGTGTGAAGTGTTGAGCAAACTTGTAAAATGGATTTCAATTGTTCAATGTGCAGTACTGTAGCCGTTGGAATCTTTTTTCCATTCACAAGCATAATTACTTTCCAGAACTCCATAGTGTTTTTCACGCTGTTAACCATTTCTATGTTTTTTTCGTAAAAATTTGAAATTTGAATTTCGCTGTCGCATAGAGGATTCTAAAAATGAGGTTATTGGTCGTTCTGAATAATTTCAAGTACGCAAAAGACAGGTTCCTAGCTCTTATGCAATCACTGTCAAACCGCTTTTGCTTATTTACCAAAACCTTCTTTTTTGTCGATGTTTTTTGGGAGCTGCTTTCTTGATAATGCTCATTAACACGTGCATGTCTAGATTAGCTAGAAAATTGAAAGTTATCTGGGTTTCGAGCTGCCTGTTTAGGTTTTTTTGGAAAAGCTTTCTGTAGCCAATAGACCCTGGTTCTCAACGGACTGTTGCGCCACCTAATTTATTTATTTTTTAATTTCATAGGAGATAAACTACATTACCTACCGTATATACGAGTAGTTTATAAGGCACTGTTTATATCTGTTCAATATTGTTTATTATTTGCAATTACTCAAAGAGTTAGAACTGCCCTTAACATTTTTTTAAAATAATGCTTAAATTAGAAAAATAGGTAAGGATTGTAAAGGAGATACTTGTGCATATTGGTTTTACAGTTTTGATCACAAAAATGGGAATGGGGAAATCGGATTTAAGTAAAGCATCCGGCATTCTTGATGAAACGAGTGAAAAAATAATGTCCATACGTGACAGTTCGCCTGACGTACAAGGTTCTTATAGAAGTTATTGTTTAAGGTGTGGAATCGAAATGGAAAATTTGAAAGAGTTTGTAAAAGTTTTACCTACCGTTCAACATTGAGTTTTTGCAGCATTCAATAAAACAATACTGTCATCTTCGTATGTTTCACCTACTCAAAGCACTTTCTTGACATTGTTATGTTAATGATTTAGACAATGACAGTGCAGGAAACGAATGATATTTGACAAGACCACGATAAAATATTGACAGACCAAATTTTTAAGTTTTCCTTTTCGCTATTTGCACGTTTTTCGGTATATTTTTTCATAAAAAACATCCCTTTGAGCTTTAATTTTGACATTGAAATTACATTCGGTAGCGAATGAATGATATTTTGGTTATTAAAGTGGGTGCACAGCATCATTTTATTAGAATAAGTTCAGATATTAACCACAATCAACACTGAATCCCAAAATTCACTTCAAAAATTGTACCGTGGATGTGTTAAGGATGTGTCCGAAAAATTCTAAAACTAAGGGCGATGGCACAATTTATAAAATTGAATAGAATATTTTTACAACTTTGTATATAAAAACCGGGAATAAATTTCTTGTCAAAAAAAATATTAAAAGTTTATAAAGGAACGAAAGAACCTTTAAATTTAATATACCTATGCAAAAATGATTGCATTGGAAACATATTCATTGAGTACTATTTGCGGAAGAAAACTAAGGGTCAATTTTGACATTTTTACTAGAATACACACGTCAAAAAATAACTCTGAAACCATTTAGAACTCATTCAACGGATTCTGTAATCTGTATGAATGTTTATATTTGCATAAAAGAAGTCCTTAAGTAAGCAACAAGCGAATGACGATAATTTTGTAAGATAACAATTTTCAGGAACGGCATTAAAAGAAACATCACTCAAAGATTATGGGGTAATCTTATTAACTTCCCATAGGAAGTTATTGTAATGGGTCCGATTTGTCAAATGGAAAATTTTGACATTTCTCGACGTTTCAAGGTCCCTAGAGTCGAAATAAAAGATTTTTAGAAAGATGTCTGTGCGTGCGTGTGTACGTACGTTCGTACGTCCGTACGTCCGTACGTCCGTACGTCTGTACGTCCGTACGTCCGTACGTTCGCGACGTTTTTTTCGTCGTCCATAGCTCAAGAACCAGAAGAGATATCGATTTCAAATAAAGTTTGTTATACAGATAATAAGGCAGAAAGATGCAGAAAGAGCTCTCAAGAAAATTGCGTGGGTGGTTTTTTTACCATAGCAGTTTGAAAAAAAGGTGAAAATTTTGGTTAACCCTAAATATCTTACGAACCAAAAACGCTAGAGACTTGAATTAAATTTTATATAATATATTGTAACGTGATACCAAACAAGTATATTTTTTGAAAAAAATCAACATAACGGTTTTTTTAATAAATCAATAAAACTAAAAAAAAATTTATCACCTCCAAAATTTTATGACTGAAATATGATTTCACCTCCAAAACAATTTTGTGCAACGAATAATAATGTTTTTGATATCTGATAAAATTTTGAGAAAAATCTAATTGACAGTTTTTTTATAAAAAATAAAAATCAAAAAAAAACATTACTCAAAGTTGGTAAAAATTGAATATCCATTCAAATATCTTTTCAAAAACTTAAAATTTAGGATTCAAGCTTAATTTATCTTATAAGGAATATTGTTTTCAACATTTTGAAAAATTTTGAGAAAAATCGAATTGACAGTTTTTTTACAAAAAATAAAAACCTAAAAAAAAATTAATAAAAGTTGGTAAAAATTGATTTTCGACTCAAATATCTTTTCAAAACTATAAAAATATTGGCTTTAAACTAATTTTTTCTTATAAAAAATATTGTTTTCAACATTCGATAGAATTTTGAAGAAAATCGAATTGACGGTTTTTTTACATAAAATAAAACTCTAAAAAAAAACAATACTAAAACTTCGTAAAAATTTACTTTCGACTCAAATAGGTTTTCAAAACTTAAAAATATTGGCTTGAAACTTATTTTATTTTACAGAAAATATTGTTTTCGATATTTAGTAATTTGTATATAAAAATCCAACAGTCCGTTTTTTCATTAAAAAAAATCTAAAAAAAATAGTACGCAAATTTGGTAAAAATTGATACGAGTACATATAGACAAACTTTGAAGCAAGACAAATCGACAGACGGGATGGGAAGTTATCAGTGTGGGTTGCATCCCAGCCTCTTTTTAATTTTAAAGTTATTGAATCTAAAATTATTTTTCATATGGTTAGCAACAACTTAAACTATTATATTATTCCGGTTTATTTAAATTGCAATGATTGGCTAAGTGATTTCGATGAACTAGTGGAATTTATGAATAATACTTCTCTTGACAATGTGTTAATCGTCGGTGATTTAAATGTGGTGAATATCAAAATTCTTCCGCTAATATTTTACGAGTTGCACTGGCCAAGAGTAGATTTTCTAAAGATAAAATTTATAACCGCAACGGGCGGAGTTTAACAGAATTTTTTTGAAGTTTTCGGTCTATTCGTTTTAAATGGGTCTTCTAATAGTGATGCATGTGGCGAATTCACTTTTGTTAGTGGGCAGGGACAATCCGTGATTGACATTATCGATGACTTTGAAGTTGCACTTGTCAACTATTCGGCTCATTTTCCAATTGTTATTAAAATTTAGATAACGGAGCCAAACCAGCTAGCTACACCTTCTAGTTTAGATAAGCTGAAGTGGTCGGAGAACAATGCAACACTCTATAGAAGCCTCCTCTCTCGGCACTTACTATCTCTGCCCAACAATCCGCAGTCTCGTGTGAAATGGTGTGTGGAAGTATAGAACGGGTTATAAAGACTGCAGCCCCTTACGCGTTGAAGAGTACACACACTTTTATAGCTAAAAATGTATGGTTTGATAAGGATTGCAGAAATCTCCGTAAACTTTCGTTTGTTTACTTAAAACTGTTTAGAACGACCAATTCTCAATTTTTCAAAAACATCTATCTTCGCGTTAAAAATGATTTTAAAAAAATGTGTTCAGTTAAGAAAATCACCTATTTAAAAAACTTGGCTCAGAAATTGGAAAACTGTACAAACTCAAAGATATTTTGGGAGACAGTGCGCGAACTTGGTGGGCGCAATCTTGGTGGGCGCAATCAGGGTATGAGGCTCTCTTTAGAAGCTAAGACGTTAGCAGCTCATTTTAAAACTCTACTCTCAGTTGATGAAGACCTTCATACCTTTGATTACGCTGATACTAGAGTCAACGAGCTGGATTTAGAATTCTCATTGCCCGAATTGGAAGTAATGCTCCAAAAACTGAAAAATAGCAGGCTCCTGGCCTAGACGGCATACCAGTCGAGTTTTATAAAAACAGCAATAATGATTTTTTTTTCAGTTCAGTTCAGTTTATTTACTTTTTCTTTTACATTAAATATAGGCAATATAAAATTCAAACATAACAATTAGGTAATTAAATCTTGATTAAAAAAAATAAAAATCAAAAAATTATAAATGTACTATATTAAAACTAATTGTAAGTGTTTTTCATAATAGAGAACGAAAAAGAAGGTACAATCTGTTGTCCTATGACAAGAGTCGGAAGTACCTAATAAGTATAACTTAATCATAAATTTAAATCGAATTACATAAAAAAGTGTTGTGGGGTATCATATGAAAAAGAAAATCTAAGATTATTATTATTTTTTTTTGCTAAGGGAAATTAAATGTGAAAATACAAATTTAAACCATAATTCTGATGATGTTATTGACTTCTTCAAAATCAAAGTTAAAAAGCCATTTTTTAATATTTTTATTGAATAAATGAGCAGAACGAATGCTTCTAATGTCAAAAGGTAACGCGTTAAAAAGTCTAGGTGCTACCGATGTATAGAAGTGATAAAAAGAAATTAAACTTGTCTTCACAAAATCATTTTAAGAAAATTACTTCGGGTGAATGCTTCCCCGTTTAAAGACTGGAACGAACTAGCTTACTCTTACGAAACAAGTTTAAACTTATCAGAAACTAATGTGACCGATTGGCAGGCTCAGTTTGATGATGTGATAGCTAAGGTGGATCACAAAATGTTTCTGGATAAACTTTCCAGAGCATCTTCATCTACTTCAAGAGCTTTTAATAGTCATTTAAATCACCAACTGCCCTCGGAAGTCTCTTACTTTAGTAATGAATTTTCAGCCTCGTTGAAATTTTAAATTTAAACTTTGTACCTCATCGACCAGACTTGCCCCAGCTATGTGATCTATGTAACGGAAGAGTGAATGAAGATATTTACCATTTCGTTGCTGCTTGTCCTATTCTACAAGAAATTCGTCGGTTGCATTTTCGTGACAGTTTTATATCCTTGGAAAAACTTTTTGAAATTTTAAATGGAGCAATGTGCTGGCGCAACCTCTTTAAATATTGCCAACATGCTCTTTCTTACCGTAACAGTTTCACACATTAAACCTAGTCGATTACCCGCTTATTGCAGTTTAAACCAAATTTTATACCTAATAATTTATTGCTTTGTTGCTGATCATACAAAATTTGATATTATTTCTTTTGTGTTTCAAATCACGTTAAAATTGATATCATTGTTTTATATAAATATATTTCTTCATATCTTTTGCTACTTATTTATTTTTTATATTTTAAAGTTTTGCTTTTTTATTATTTCTTTTATTTTTAAATCATATATGAAATGTCATCTCAGGCAGACGGCAGTATTGACATGTCCTTATTCTTAAGTATAAAAATTTGTAAACTTTGTGATGAAAATATAAGGAATTTATCTATCTATCTATCTATCTATCTTATTTGTATTGAAATTTAAAAAAAAACTATACAAATCTCCCAATTTTAGACCATGTCTGCATTTGAAAGATATTCTGTTGGTTAGAATTACATTGTTTTTGAACACGCCCATACAATCTTCAAAGAATAGCAATTTGATTAGTCAGAGAATTAAAATAAAAAATGTGTTTGATTTTTTCATGATTTTACACACACTCTGTCACATAGAGTCCTCTGCAGCTTGTAAGCAAATCGAAATGTCAGAAGTGGTTTCCCATCTTTGTAATTGAGTATTTTTGGTTCTAAATTTAATGATATTATTTTAAGCTGTCATTCATTTTCTAAATCCAAAGCTCAATTGCGTGAATTTAGAATTTAGAAAAACGTTCTTATGAATTAGTTGAAGATAGACAGAAGAGAGAGGGGGCAATAAAAAGATCAGTGGTTTTAGACATCCAATACTACTCGTATTGAAAGTCAAAAAAGATAATTTCTATTGAAAAAAAAATATATTTGCCGGGGATTTGTGTAAGGATCTTTAAATAATACACCCTTCATCTCGTAATTTATCAATATGAAGCTATTTTGACAGTTCAGACAACATAATCAATTAAGTACTTTTTAGGTTGACAGATTTGTTAAGTTTAAAGAGAAAGACAGCTTTAACAAATATAAATACAAATTTTAATACTTTTACAATCGGGTTACAGGTCCTGTTGCCAAACCTGGCAGCACTAATTTCGATTGACATCAAAAAATGACAGATCGTTAGCGCGCCCTTTTAACAAAAAATTTCTGAATTCTTGCAAATTCTTTCTTTCTCCATCTTACTATTGATTGGTTAAGACCTGCCTTCGATCGTTAAAACCTCGTGGCTTAGCGATCAAAAAAAGTAGCAAAATCAAATAAAGTTATCTTTCCTTAAGAAGCAAACTAATTGTAAGTTAATTATACTTATTATAAATACACATGTACATTGTACATACATAAATGTATAAAATTAATATATATATATATAATATTCTGTAAATATATTCTGTAGGAATAAAAGTTTTCCCTTCAAGAACCAGAAAGCTGTTTAATTATTAAAGGAAGGATATCTCCAACAAATCTTTTATTCAATTAAGACGCCCTGAGCAGAGTGTTTATCACCGACAGCATCAAGCCCTCAGCGCTACCATTGAATTCATCGCCATTGGAGTCTATCTCCTCACCACTGAGTCCACCATCACCAGCAACGAACGTGTCAGCATTAGCACTGAGTTCATCGATACCACCGACGTCCCTGTTCCCAGTATATATTCCAGCATCGGCAGAACTGATTTTATCACCACCAGCATTGAATTATTCATCACTGGCACTGAGTTTATCATCGCCATCGCATTCTACATCCTCATCAGCTCACCACAGTGAGACCATAACCTATCATCATCCGTTTCATTACGGCCAGCATAGATCTTATCACCGCCAGCATTGCATTATTCAACACTGGCACTGGGTTGATCATCGCCATCGGATTGTACATCCTCACCAGTTTATTACAGACATTAAAATCTTCAAACGCGCCCTCGCACCTCATTATACGTTCCATCAGGGCCAGCATCAAGCTATTCACCACCAGCACCGAGCTCATCAATATCGGCGTTGTTTTCATCACCGCCAGCATCGATTCACTCAACGCTCGTACAAAGCACAACATCGACATCAGCATCTGCAATTCCAACAGCGTCTCCACGTCATCGTCATCAACAAAACCCGAAGGACGTAAGGTAAGTCCAAGTAGAAACGTAGTTATTATTATTTTCTCTATCTCTGCGTACTATTTATAAGAAAGCTCAATAAAGGTTAGAATTAAAATGGTATCTGATTTCGGAAACGAATTATTTAACTGTAAGTCCTGTACGAACGTCGACAATGGCGAAATGGTACAATGTGATACCTGCAATGACTGGCACCATTTCAGTTGCGTAGGTGTGACCGCCGACATAGAAGATAAAGAGTGGAATTGTGCAAAATGCAAGCCACCGAACCCAGAAAATACCTCGAACGACGAACCTCCCTTAGAGCCACCGAACCCAGAAAATACCTCGAACGACGAACCTCCCTTAGAGCCTCTCCACGATTCGAACGACAAACCTCCCTTAGGGCCTCTCCACGATCATAACACCCCTGCCTTTGGTGCTAATGATCAAGGAAATACGGCTAGCTCTTCTAAACCTTCAACACAAGTACGTAAATCTTCACTTTTAAAAGAACGCGCTCTTATCCTTGAACAACTAGAAGAGGAAAGACGTATGAAAGAGCAAAGGGACAAGGAGTACATAGACAAAAAATATGCAATGCTTCGACAGCTAGAACTTGAAACTTCCGACAGTGATGCTGGTGAGAACCAATTAGACGATCAGCATGAGAAAGCTCCTATTACCATTCGCGTTCGTGGTTCGACTCCAGTATCACGTAATGCTGAAGGCTACTCATCAATGAAAAAGCCTAGCAACCAATCCACTCGAAAACCGATCAAAGAGGTTACCCACGACAACAACAACTCGACTCTTTCCACTCAGACTGCTTCACATAGTAAAGCCACATTCGGTAGAGCGTCATCCGCCCCGCAAACTATATTCGCGCCTGCCCATGCATATAGTAGCCCAACGCACACAACGAACCCCTATCAGTCTTGTGGCCTTTCAATGCATTCGTCTAATCTTTGCAAGCAGCCAGTACTCAACGCTTCCTCCTGCTCAAACAACATTGCCACGCAGGCTGTCAACACATCAGTCTCATTTAATAATGCATCTTCTCCTAATGCACCGGCATCTAACTATTTTATGCCTGCAGTATCTGCTGAAGACTTTATTCCTAGCAAGGCGCAAATGGCAGCGCGACAAGTGATAGTCAAGGAACAAGTCACCTTTAGTGGTCACCCAGAAGACTGGCCACTATTTATCAGTTGGTACACCAGTACAACACTTTCGTGTGGCTATACAAATTCGGACAATCTTCGTCGGCTGCAAAGTTGCTTAAAGGGTGAAGCACTGGAGAACGTTAAGTATAGACTTTTCATTCCTGACCAAGTCCCTGGTGTTATCAACACACTTACTCGACTCTATGGGCGCTCCGAAGTCATCATTGACAACCTAATCGACAAAATGCGTAACGAGCCGCCACCACGCGAAGACAAATTACAATCTATTATAAAATTCTCTTTAACAATTGAGAATATATGTGGAGTTATGATGGCAACCGGCCTACACAAACATTTAGCTGATCCAAGTCTACTAAGAGAACTGGTGGATAAACTACCCCCGAATCTTCGATTGGATTGGGGGCACTTCTCTAGGAGTGTGAACGATGTAGACCTATCGGTTTACAATTCCTGGCTAGCCGACAAAGCATACTCCGCTTCTATGGTCACTCCACTTAACTCTAAAATATCAAGCAGAACAGGAAGGAACTCTGCAAGAGCGGCATTGAACGTACATCAAAGCACGCCTAGCTCAATGGAACGAAAATGCCCCGTGTGTCAGCAGAAATGTAGAACGGTGGAGCTATGTGAAGAATTCGCAAAAATGAGCCTTAGAGACAAATGGGATATTATAAAAAGATTTACGATCTGCAGAACATGTCTCCGCACTCATGGACGAAATAGATGTTATTTGGAGAAAGCGTGTGGTTTAAACGGCTGCACCTACAAGCATCACAAAATGCTGCATAACGCTGCGAATGATCGTCAAGCCGAGACTGCATCAAATCAACAAATGAACTGCTTTCAAACAAGCAATAAAACAAGCGTTTTATTCAAAATAATTCCGGTCGTGTTACATAATAAAGATAAAAAAATAGATACCTTCGCATTTCTCGACGATGGTTCATCAATATCGCTCATAGATGAAAGTCTTGCTTCTGAACTGAAGGTTGAAGGAGATCTACAGCCACTTTGCTTGAAGTGGACTTCGAATACGCATCGTACAGAAGACTCATCCCGGAAAGTAAGAGTCGAAATTTCGGCCCCCACTATCGAGAAAAGGCATTCAATACATCTTCGTACCGTCAATCATCTTGATCTTCCAGAACAATCGATCAATATAGCGGAACTATCGAAAGAATATCCATATCTTAACGGGCTTCCGGTGAACACATATTCCGAAGCAAAACCTCGTCTACTCATTGGACTTGACCAATGGAAGCTGTGCGTACCACTGCGCTCCAAAGAAGGAAGAGAAGGCCAGCCCATAGCATCAAAGACCCGCCTGGGTTGGATTATATACGGTCCATTAACACGAAAGTCTAAACCTGTTGATCAACGACAAAGCTTCTCTAACTTTCACATGTGTGAATGCCAGATATCTGAGGATAAGAACTTGAACGCATTGTTTAAGGAATTCATTGCGCTAGATGCGATAGGACCCAACTCCCCTAAGGCTATACGTTCATGCGACGATGAAAAGGCACTTGCAATTTTGGAAAACAGTTTATCGAGAAAAGGAAAACGCTTCGTTGTTCCGCTTCTATGGAAGTTTGCCAACAAAGAGATGCCCGATAGCCGGTTGATGGCCGAGCGCCGACTGATATGTCTCGAAAAGAAAATGTTGAAAGACATGGAGCTTTCAAAGAAGCTTGATTTCCAAATCGAAGACTATGTGAAAAAACAGTACGCCAGAAAACTAACGATAGCCGAGCTACAAGCACATGTTTCCCCAGTATGGTACCTTCCAGTCTTCCCAGTCATTAATCCCAATAAACCTGGGAAAGTAAGAATGGTGTGGGATGCTGCTGCACGTGTGGGCAATATTTCACTGAATTCAATGCTCTTTTCCGGTCCAGACATCGTCCCTTCTCTCTTCTCTGTACTTTTTCGCTTCAGAGAGCGTAAAATTGCTATATGCGCTGATATTCAAGAGATGTTCCATCAGGTATGGATAAAAGCAACCGACCAACACGCGCAACGTTTCTTGTGGCGAAACAAGCTTACGATGGAAATTGAAGAGTACGCTATGCAAGTTATGACTTTCGGCTCAACATGCTCGCCTTTCTGTGCACAATTCGTCAAGAACACTAACGCAAACAACTTCAAATCAAAATATCCACGAGCCTCACAGGCTATTATCGAAAGACACTACGTCGACGACTACTTAGACAGTGTGGACTCCGAAGAAGAAGCGGTGCAGCTGGTCAAAGACGTCATCTTTGTACACAGCGAAGCTGGGTTTAACATACGAAATTTTATGTCAAACTCGTCACAAGTCATTGAGACCGTCAAAGAAAGGGCAGCCACATATAGCAAAGCAGAAAGCGGCCGACGAATTATTCTGGGTCCCGAAAAGGTACTCGGCATGTGGTGGTCTCCGTGCTCCGACTCATTCTCGTTTGCACTGAGTACTCCTTACTTAAAATCTAACTCTTTAAGTGAAAATATCTGGCCTAATAAAAGAGAGATGCTAAGAATTCTTATGTCAGTGTTCGACCCACTGGGACTGATTGCGAACTTTATGATATTGCTAAAAATCCTCCTACAAGAAGTCTGGAGCTCGGCAGTTGAATGGGATGAAAAAATAAAACCCCAACATTACGAGAAGTGGTGTGCTTGGAAAAATCGTATACCATCAATCAAAGAAATTGTTATTGGGAGGCCATATCTTGCAAAAATATCTTTTAAAGAAAGCTATTCCTTGCAATTACACATATTTGTTGATGCAAGTGAGATGGCATATTCAGCCGTGGGATACTTCCGAGTCACTAACAACGAAGCTATAGAGTGCACTTTAGTCGGCGCCAAAACCAAAGTTGCACCATTGAAGATGATATCCATACCTCGACTTGAGTTGGAGGCAGCTGTTCTGGGAACAAAACTAGCACGAATGATAACAGAAGGGCACTCAGTCGAGATAACAGAAAAGTACTTTTGGTCGGACTCTCGAACTGTTCTGAGTTGGATTAACTCGGACCATCGTAAGTACAAACAGTTCGTGGCCTTTAGAGTCGGAGGAATCCTCGAAGAAACGAAAGCAAGAAACTGGAGATGGTTATCTAGCAAAGAAAACGTGGCCGACGAAGCCACGAAGTGGAATTTGAAAAACGAATTCCATTCAAACAGTCGTTGGTACCAGGGTCCACGATTCCTATACGAGCCAAAGGAACAGTGGCCAGGAGAAGCCATAAAACCAGAAGAGACAGCAGAAGAGATGAGGCACTTTAATCTACATCATATCGAAAAAACTGACTTCGCCATTGATTTGACGAGATTCAGTACCTGGAATAAACTAATGAGAACCATGGCACAAGCAACCCGATTCATTCGACAAAGAATGCTTAAGACGGAAAAGGTCAGCACAATGATACGATCAACACACATGGAAGACGCAGAAAATTATCTTATAAGGATGTGCCAAAGCGATAAGTTTTCCGAAGAAATTGCGATTTTAAAGAGAGTTAAGACGGAAGAACGAACCCTATGCAAATCGAGCCCACTTTACAAGCTAAGTCCATATCTAGATGACAATGGATTGCTGCGAATTAAAGGGCGAATAGACACTGTGCCGGGAGTCCCACTGTGTACAAAACGCCCAATAATCCTACCAAGGCAACATATTGTAACTTACCTTATCGTTGGTGACTATCATCAACGATTCTGTCACAAAAACAACGAAACAGTAGTTAACGAAGTTAGGCAAAAGTTCTATATACCAAAACTTCGGATCGTCCTAAAAAGTGTAGTGAAGGAATGCCAGCATTGCAAAAACAATCGATGTAATCCCGAGCCACCGCTGATGGGCGACCTTCCATCTGCTAGACTCCAACCCTTCACAAGACCATTTTCCTTTGTAGGAATAGATTATTTCGGCCCTCTTTTCGTCAAAGTTGGGAGACATTCTGAAAAACGATGGGGAGTTCTAATAACCTGCCTTACTATACGAGCAGTGCACATCGAAGTCGCCTTTAGCTTGTCTGCAGATTCTTGCATAATGGCTATCAAACGTTTCATTTCAAGAAGAGGATGGCCGTTGGAAATGTTCAGTGACAATGGTACAAATTTCCGAGGTGCCAGTGTGGAGCTAAAAGAAGCAGTAAATAAGATAGAAGTTGATAAATTAGCTTCCGAATTCGTTAGGCCCAATCTAAAATGGAACTTCAATCCTCCTCTAGCACCACATATGGGGGGAAGTTGGGAAAGGTTAGTCCGCTCGGTAAAAGTCACCTTAGGCCATATAACACCAACCAGAAACCCTACAGATGAGCTTTTAGGTACAATGATGACTGAGGTAGAGAGAATAATAAATACACGACCCCTTACTTATGTTCCTTTAGGTTGTGACGAGGATGAAGCGCTAACTCCAAACCACTTCCTGTTGGGGAGTTCAAATGGTGACAAACTTGCTGGAGAGGTCGAGGACGATGTAACCCTATTAAGAAAAAACTGGCTATCAAGTGAACAGTTCGCTAACAGATTTTGGCGTCGTTGGGTAAATGAATATCTGCCCGATCTCACTCGAAGAACAAAATGGTTCTCTACATCAAAACCAATCAACGTAGGAGACATTGTAATAATCGCCGACTCAACGCTTCCAAGAAACACTTGGCCAAAGGGACTGATTCTCCAAACTAACGTTGGAAAAGATGGCATAGCACGCAGTGCCGTTGTTAAAACTCAACATGGTATCTATACCAGACCCACGTCCAAGCTAGCCGTTTTAGATGTTGGCAGATTTGGCGAAGATGGAAAGCTTGTCCCAGGAACCAGCTTACCAGGGGGGAGTGTTGCCAAACCTGGCAGCACTAATTTCGATTGACATCAAAAAATGACAGATCGTTAGCGCGCCCTTTTAACAAAAAATTTCTGAATTCTTGCAAATTCTTTCTTTCTCCATCTTACTATTGATTGGTTAAGACCTGCCTTCGATCGTTAAAACCTCGTGGCTTAGCGATCAAAAAAAGTAGCAAAATCAAATAAAGTTATCTTTCCTTAAGAAGCAAACTAATTGTAAGTTAATTATACTTATTATAAATACACATGTACATTGTACATACATAAATGTATAAAATTAATATATATATATATAATATTCTGTAAATATATTCTGTAGGAATAAAAGTTTTCCCTTCAAGAACCAGAAAGCTGTTCAATTATTAAAGGAAGGATATCTCCAACAGGTCCAAAAATGTAAGGATGCCTTTGTTTAATTATGACAGTTTGTTGACTTTACTTTGACATTTCTGACATATATTTCTAGAAGTAGAATCTTCAAATTTAATTTAAGTTTAAGAAGCTATATTTTGATTAGCCTGCGATTTGGGCATCGTTCACTTTTGAAGTTTTATCTTTTGACATTGGACAATCAAACAGAACTACATTACTTAAAATTGAACGACAAGTTCCTCAACAAATCATTGAAATTAGTAAAATTTACTACAATTTTTTTTCCGTAGTTATCACTTGCTAAGATTTGTCTCCGTTTTTTTTTCAAATCCGTCTTCTACTGAGGTCCTTGACAACATTTCTATAGATATTCATAAGAATGTATATCAAATAGATAATCAATAACCAGCATAAAGATAAATGAATAGCAATATTTCCTTGTTATATTCGTTGTAATACATAAATACATATTTTATTAAAATGGAATTCCTGTTGATTTATTTCCCCGGTAAAATTGCGTCAAACATTCAGCATAATTGGTAAATTTATATGAATATGCTATGGTGGGTGGTTATAAATCGGGCAATAATAACAATAATTATGTTGTATCATGTTTGCTCAACACAACAAGCAATAAATTAAATAATAACCAAACATGAAACTAATTTTTCCTCCTCTTTACAAATAAATCCTTAAACATCCGGTTGGTCATTATAAATCTGGTTTTAAATTAAAACCTTCCGGTTTTAAGCTGTGTTTCCGTTTAGTTAACAAAATTAATCCAACCGAATAAAATTGAAAACTACATAACCCTTGTGTTTGGTTATGTAGTTTTCATCGCAGGTGGCAAGGTAGTGCAAAGGCAGAACTATAACTGAACTACATGTCCATCATCAGGAACAATTTCCTAAAATAACTTTCGGGCTTAATTTGTAGCTGCACTTGAATCCGATTAAAATCCTTTTGCTGTTTTTTTTATTCCTTTGGAGTTGATGTATTTTTTGTGCATCCGTCGGGTACGTCGCTGGAGCACCATAGTTGCTCCAAATTAATTCGTTTGATGTTTTTCGTTGCACCCGCCTCTTTGGACCGCTACTGCGTTGATGTATGAAAACGTTTAATTTTATTTTCTTTTTTTCGTTCAAATTGTTATTTATGAAAATTCATCAATTTCTCGCTGTCAGGCTGCAGGACACACACAAACGGTTCCTTTTTATTCCTGACGTCGCGCCCACCACCACTCTTCTCACACCGCCTCACCGTCATCGTTGATGGATTGGATTTTTATCCAAGTTTTTCATTGCTACACTACCTATATTCCAATATTTCCAAGGAAACATCAGTTCAATGCCCCAGGATATTACTTTTTTTGGCTGTGTTCTGTACGTAAACAGGAAGCCGGATAAAGTATGAAACATTTTTTGATTATCCGCTTTATGAATGACACGGAGAGGGCATTTGTGAGCATAATGCGCTTCTTTGGTCCTTTTGTTTTATTAAACTTAAGCCAAATCTGGGATAGGATAGAGGATAGGAAAAGGCTGGAATGAAGCTTTACCATAGATCTGAGGCGAGGGAATGCCAAAACGTTGACAAATTGACATCAAATATTCGGGTTCGGAGTTCGGAGCGAAAATAAAAGGGAAGAAAAATGCGATTAAATTTTCATCGGATTTAGGGGATTCCCCTATAGTCATCGTATAATTTCCTTTTTTTGTCTAACCCTCTGCTTTTTCACCTCCTTCATACCGACACCACCGCCCTCTACCCCATTCATCATCCATATAAGGACTCTGTCGACGGCAAAAAATAAAATCCTCGAGAATGAATTATTAACATGACAGTGTGTGCTGGGGGCTGTGCTGGTTTTGGGCTTACTTTTTGTGTGGGGTCGGTGGCGGTTGATGGTCTGATGGCTTGGCAGAGTTGGATCCTTTTTGGGCTGTGCGCTGTGGTCCGGTAATTTTTTTTTCCAGCTGTTCGTGGGTGTATTGTATATGTACTATATGCAGTGGGAATAGGGTCAGGAGGACATTTTTCTGGTTGCATAGACAGAGAAGAGAATGGTTGGGAAATCATATGTCATACCTTATAATTGGCACACGAAAAGCCGGAATCGAAGCCGGAGCCGCCACATGACAGGATCTGGACTAAAATCTATGTACACACGGTCGATTTTTGGTTTGTTACGTGAAGCAGTAAAAATCCATTTATGTGCTGTGTTCAGTGTGCAGCATATTTTCGTATGATACAATTTGTTGGCATAAAAGAGGTGCAATGGCCTTTCATCTAGTTTTCCAATCAATGATAGTGTAAACTTAATTTTAATCGCGATTGTTTAAAATTTGGTCTTACGAAACTCGGCTTATAAAACAGGCCAATAATTTGAAACAAGAGTTTAAAAGAAAAAAAAACTTTGGATGAATTTTATGATTTGGGATGATAGCAACTTTTTTAAACATAAATGTTTGTTTTCAATGTATTAACTTACAGTTAATTGTCCTTATTTCGATACGTCAAAATCTGAAATAGTAAAGAAAAATTTGTTTTAACATTTTTTTGCAAATAAAGTTTAATAAAATTTTTTTAGAGAATTCGAACTTAAAAATATGAAGTGAGCTGAAAATAATTCTACTTTAAAATTTTTATTGCACGTGCAATTTGAATTTGAATTTGAATTTGCTTACTAAACATACAATGCAAATTGGCAACAATGTTAGCTTCCAAAATGGCTATTAGCTGTCAGAGTATATTTGACAGTTCTTGTTTATTTTGAGGTTAATTCGATGTTGAAATTTGTTCCAATTAAAATGGTGTTGAAAATCATACCAGCCTATAGTAAATGCAACAATTTGTTAAGTCTTCAAGTCTTACGCTGTAAGCTTACTAAAATGATAGAAATCACATCATGACATAAATGTCATAAGCATGTCTGTCAAATTAAGTCAACTTCCTTAAATGATGGTCATTCATTGTTTGTTTTGAAAGTATACATTATCGAAAAAAAGTTTGGACCTTCATATAAATGCCGCCTCGTTAAGATTCGTCGCATGCTATTTTTAGTTAATTTTAAACTACTTTTTTGCACATTTCAGGGGCATTTCGATCAAAGTTGACAAAAAGAGTTGTCAATTCACATATTTTTGGTGACCAATTGACGTCGAAAAAACTTGACATTTCGGAACCACAAAACGAAATAAGATCGCAATTGGTCGCGTTGAGCAAGTTATTGCGCTGTCTTGTTGGAAAAAATATCTTCCCATTTGTATTCTTGTTTCGCCACCGCCTTACAAAAGCAATTAACCATTTCCTTAAATATTCAATTCATTGTGTCAAAATTACAGCGTTTGAATCACAATCATTGAACTTATATTATGACACTTTAAATGACAGCTAATTTTGAAAGGTGCTATAGGTGCCAAATGCCAGAATTACTAACTTTGAAACACGAAATTAATTTTTCCGTATTAAAAATATAAGTTTGCATTGCATTTAAATTAAAAATTGTCAGCATCTATAAAACAACTTTAGATCTTAAAATATGAGGAACTTTGAATGAGTCGTAATTTTTAGATATATCGAATTTTTAATAAAAAACATATTATATTAAAAATAACGGTGGTGCAAAATCGTATCGTTACCTCCTAGTGGTGCCCGCTGGATAGCCGAAAGGTCAACTAACGACGAACGTTGGATCCATCAGATCCAGAGCTGTGTCACCTGAGTTACCTTCTCAGGAAATAGGAGCAAAAGACCAGATATCGCTCTGAAGAACCAGCTCAAACAATCTCAGTCATGCGCAGGCCTCACAAGCCGGCCTTGAAAGAAAATTTTAAAGTGTGATGAAAACACAAGTAATAGCCTCCGATGAAGGGTCTGATAATGTTGGCAACTCCCCCCCCCCCCCCCCAAACGAAAAACGGACAACGATTTATGTGCGTACACTCAACCAACCACGCAAAGCAGAGCAACTTGGCGATGACCTCACCGAAATCAAAGCTGATGTGACAGCCCTTCAGGAGATGCGATGGAATAGGCCAAGCATTAGGAAGATTAAAGGCTGTGATTTTTACTATGGGAAGTGTCTACTCGATGGCAGGAAGCGCTTATTTGGATGTGGTTTTGCTGTCAGAAGGAAACTAAGGCAAAAAGTTTTAAACTTTCGGGAAGTAAGCGAAAGACTGACAATAATCCGCATTAAGGCCAAATTCCACCACCTGAGCCTTATCAGCACGTATGCCCCGACGGAAGAGAAGGATGACAATACAATAAGAATAATTCTATGAGCTCCTCCTCGAGATTTTAACTCCAAAATTTGTAAAGAAGGCATCTTTGATAGGTCAATCGAAAAACATAGCCTACACGACATCACATCTGGAAATGGACCCAGGCCTATCGAATTCCTAGCCAAGAAAAACATGGTGTTGAGTAGCATCAGATTTCCTCGCCCAGATATCCACAAAGGAACTTGGCGGTCCCCTGATGATCGAACATGCAACCAAATCGATCATGTTGCTATTGACGGAAGACACTCCTCTAGCATACTTGGTGTTTGTACGTACAGATCAGCCAACATAGATTCCGACCACTACCTAGTTGGTGCTAACTGCGCATTCGAATATCCATAGAAGCTTTTAGGAGAACAACAACCTCGAGTAGAAGATTCAACGTTGGATAATTGTAGCAGGACGATACCGCCAATGCCTTTACCGACCGAGTATCCCTAGAGGTTGCGAGAAACCTTACAATGGATGTGCACAGAGACCCACTGGCAGCTTTGCAAACAAACCATTAGGAATGCTGCAGAAGAGGTGCTAGGTTTCTTACAGCCGCCACCAAGAAACCCCTGGTTTGGCTCTGAATGTGCGCAGGCAAACAAAGCCAAAACGGAGGCATACAGATTGTGGCAGCAAAGGAGGACGCGATCTTCCCGCCAGCTTTACGTCGACAAGAGAAGCGTCAAGTCAAGGAGATCCAGGCAGGTTTTAACAGGAAACAGGTGCGGAACTTTTTTAGAAGAGTCAAAAAGAAAACAACGGTATTCACTAGCCGCCCTGAAGCCTGCAAGAGATAAAGAGGGAGATACCGTAGTCGAGACGCAGTCAATGCTAAAAATCTGGAGAGATCATTTCAACCAGCTGTTTAATGGTGATGAAGTCAACGATTTCGTCAGCGAGCAGCCACGTCAAACCCATTTGGTTGACGATCTAGTGTTCCACCCACCCGACGGCATCACCAGGCTGACGTCGAACAAAGCGGCCGGTGATGACGGTCTGCAGGCGAAGCTTTCTAAGTACTCCGAAGCAGATTCCGTAAGGAGCACGCACTAGCTAGTTAATAAAATTTAGTCGGAAGAAAGCAGGTCCGCCTTCTCTGCGCTAACTACAGAGGCATTAGCCTTTTAAAAATCGCGTACAAGAAATTATCCAACGTATAATGAGAACGGCTTCAGCCATTTACTGACTAATTGGCCCTACCATCGACCAAATTTTTACTCTATGCCAAATCCTGAAAAAGATCCAAGAACATAACATCGAAACACACCATCTTTTCATTGATTTTAAAGCAGCTTATGATAGTGTAGACAAGAACGAACTATACCGTGCCATGTTGACTTTTGGTACCCCTACCAAACTGATACGACTTATCTGGATGACGCTGGAATATGCTTGTTGCTGCGTCAAAATTGGAAGAGACTCGATTGAAACCTTCGAAACCACCAGAGGGCTTCGACAAGGCGATATGCTGTCATGTAGCTGCTTCAATATTGTTCTTGAAAGAGTGGTGTGGAACACTAACGCCAATACAAGTGGCAACATCTTTCAAAAATCGACACAACATCTTGGATATAGGACATTAATGGAAGAACCAAACGAGAAGAAACTTTGGGCTGTGTGGTGCTTTCTCTAATGTCGAACCTGAGGCGAAGAAAATGGGCCTTGACATTAATGAGGTCAAAACGAAGTATTTACTGTCGTCAAATAGAGTCGATTTACACCGTCGACTTGGTCAAAATGTGACAATTGACAGGTACAACTTCGAGGTGGTAAACGAATTTGTTTATCTCGGCACTGCTGTTAATTCTGCGAATGGCATCAGCGCGGAGATCAAACGCACAATTACCCTTGCTAATCGCTGTTTCATTGGCCTATGAAAGCAGTTGAGGAATAAGGCCCCATCGCGAGGTACCAAAGAGACACTGTACAAAACTTTAATCATCCCAGTCTTGCTGTATGATCTCTTGGTATCGCCGAGAGGAAGGTTCTGCTTACAATCTATGGTCCGGTTTGTGTCGACAGGCAAAGTAACATCTGGCGGAGAAGATTTAATCAGGAGTTATACGAGCTGTACAGCGACTTGCCACTGGCCAAAAAAGTGCGTATAAAACGCTTAAGTTCATATCGAGCGAATGAACATCGAAGCTCCAACCAGTAATGGCTGAATCACAAACACACTTCGGCTTCACCTGACGTTTACATGCTATCACAATGGAGTTTCGAACTCACGTTTCGTTTGACAATCGTAAGGAAAAGAACGAAATGTGACTCCAAATGGAAATTCAATTATCTGAGCTTTGTCTGAACAAGAAGCAGAGGCAGACCGCATCTCCGGTGGAGTGATCAAGTTGAGGCCGACGCACGTCAACTTGGTATTCGAAAATATAGGTAGCAAGCTAGAAATCGAGTAAGCTGGCAAAAGTTATTACTTGAGGCCCAGGAGCACAATGCACTGTAGCGTCAACTAAATTAAACTAAAGTAAGTACATATATTAAAAATAACAAAATTAGACATTTGTGATCATCAAAAATTATGTAGGCAATATGAGAGCTGGTTCATAATCAATACTAATATTATGAATGAGAAAGTCAGCTTGTTTGTTCCTTTGTTTGTTTGTTTTTTCGTCCTTGACGTCGATATGGAGCAATATAATGACATGATTTTTTGTGTGGAGGTAGTTACGAGGCAGGAAAGTGTGTTAAGCTACTTTTAAGGGCTGTAAAATATTTCATTTACAACTCATTTAAGTACATTACCAGCTATTAGATGCTGCCTGGTTTTGTGAGCATTATTGTTGCCTATCATTAGGCGCTTTTAAAAGTAGAAGATGAATGGTTAAAAACCGAAATACTACAAGTTATTCTAAACTTATTGCAAGTGCATACAATGATTCACAAAATAACATAAATGACGATTCATTCTGTTAAATACCCAGAAACGATGTTGTTTTGAAAATAAATTCAAACATATTGACTCAAGTCACAGGAAATATGAAAGAGTTTTTGCCAAAAGTCACTGTCACCATGATGAGAATTTCTTTCAGAAAAAAGAAACAAAAATCAAGTTATCAAAACTAAAAACACACAGAATAAATTCACAAGTTATCAGTAAACGAAATTTTATAAAATTTCAGAAAGTTTTTTTTTAACACGTATACTTTTATTTCATATATCCGTAAGATAATGTGAATATCACAAAAAGACTATAAATATAATTTCAAGCAATAATATTTCCTTAAATGTCTTTAACATCCATAATTTTTCTCTCATAAAACAACAACGTCATAACTGAACAATTGAAATATTATTCTTTATATTATGTTTTTTAACTCATTGCCGCACCGAGAGTTCGCTCGCTTCACACAACGCGTTCCGTATTGACCTTTCAACAATACCGCAGCTGAATTAATTAGTAGGCAATTATTCCAATTTTCACGTGAATCTCGCTCCATCCATTCCGGTCATAACGCCCCACCATATCGCATCGCATCGTATTGTATCGCATCGATAACAAAAGATTCCCCCCCATGATTCAATATAATTTATCCCAATGGTGTATTTTTCTTTAACAAAAAAAGAATATAAATATCGGTAGGGTAGTATTGCGACACGGGACTGGGAGTGCACAGCAGCTGGCTTCCCGACGGCCGCGTCGTCGGCAATGAAGTGCAACGCAACGTAGAACAAAAGCATACGGCATAGTTTTTGTTTTAACAAAAAAACTCAACCTCAACTTCAACCTCAACCTTAACCAAAACCAGCAACAACAACAACAACAACAAAAATAGTCAACATATTATCGAATATTATGATATGGCAAGTTGGTGTAAATATTTAAAATATTCATTTTGTTCATTCGTTATTCATGACTTGTAGCCAGCGGCGGGTATAAAATACTTTTATTTTATCGCACAATGATAACGGTAATGCTTCAAAAAAATGCGTGACCATTTTTTCAGTTGTGTTTGATATTTTTTTTGTAATTTTTGTTTCACTGGTTTTGTGTTTTTTCATGAATTTCGAAGTTAAAAAATTTGTCCTCGCGAACATTAATCCACAGTAACGTCGGGGACAAGTTCGTTCATAAATAAAGTTCAATGATTATACACGTTTTGTGTCGTGATGTTGTTACTTTAAAGGCAAGTTATGTGTTCGAGGAAAAATATAAATAAGGACGTTGTGACATTTTGACGCATATTTACAAGACAGCTGTTTCACACTTGCGTCTTTGTAAAGCGTGGTGATGCTGATGCACCACCTTAACATCTTACAATATTCAGAAAAGATATCAGAGCCATCTAACGTGTGCGATAAACTATAAATTTATTTTTGAATACTGCAAATGATAAAGGGCTGCATAAACATGCGTTAAAAATACGCAAGCAAACACCGACACTTAGAATCATAAGGAATGTTAATTGACGAAGCTTAATATCCGTCAATGCACTCAGACCCATATATGAGCATGCTAACGCACGTAGCATTCCCTTTAAAAATGTCGATTATTTTTGACGGACTAGACACATTTTGACGCATTAGACACGTTGAGCACTTAACACAATACGCTTAAGACAGACAAACATTCACTCGGGATAGAACGCCCGAACCATGTTTTCGCACGTTGACGCTAGTAGACTTATTTTGACGAAAGTTTAAATACACTCACATAGATTCTTTTTGACTTTAACGCATTTAAAAACAAAACATTAAGAACGTTGACGCATGCAGATCTTAAAAGTTTATATAAACGTGTCTTAACGCATGTTGAAGTTATTTTAAATGATTTGACGCAGGTAGAACCACGTTTACGGACCTTAACGAAAATATGACATATTTATGCCTTTTTTGACGCACATTTAAATGAACTAACGTAGATGCAATTCTACTTATTTGATTTGTCGCATGTTTAAGTAGATTGAGTTTTTATTGACGTACGTAAAAGCAAATTTGTCAACGTTGTTAAAAGTTTGGTGCCTGTACAAACATCTATTATGACGCATGTTTAAATGCACTCACATAAATCCTTTTTGGCTCATTTTAACGTGCCTTGACGCATTTTGAAATAACTTGAGGAACTTTGACGCACATAGAAGCAGGGATTCCAGCGTTGACGAACATTTGACGCATGTAAACTAATTCATCTCAAGTTCGAATTTACTCAAGTAGATTCCCTTGGAATCATTTAAACTTGCTTTAATGCATTTTGAAGTAATTTTACGAACCCTGACGCAGGTATTGAAAGCATATTTTTTTTTAAAGTGGGCGAACGTTGATGCATGTAGACTTGTTTTGACGCATTTTTGAATGTACTTGTTTGAAGCACGCGGATTAAATCTGTAAGCACATGAGCAAATACTTGGAACCTAGTTGTATCACAATTTTTAATCTGAAGAATGTCCATCATTCAGGGAATTAATATAATTTAAAGCACATGAAGAGAAAGGGTTGCAAAAAAAACAACTGAACCTTATAAAAATTACAACGTTATGGAGCTTGGAGATGGGGTTAAATCCTGTTCATTTTGTTTCCAACGAAAAACGGAAAAACAAAAAAAAGGAAAGTATATTATAACTGAAAACCACCAATATCAAAAAAAAAAAAACTAAGGCGTAGGTATGTTTGATGTGACGCTTAACAACATAGTTGGTTATATTTTACATATATTTCAGTATTTTTGTATTCAAATTGAATGTAAAACCTAAGAGAGAACTTAATTTTCATATACAAAAGTATTTTTTCCAGTGAAATGGTCTCGAACAACCAAGCAAACGAATATAATTTAACCCATTTTAAAAATGAAAGCATTCAGTGGAAGAGAGGGAGAAGAGGTGGTAGTTCAGCTGTTTTAAATTAAGAAATGATTTATTTATTTAAAGTGCTATTTTCTCAGAACTAAAAACCATACATTTTTATCCAGGTTTTATATTGAATTAACCATTCTTTTCGATTGGAAAGTTTAGTTAAGTAACTTCTATAAAGCTTCCTTCTAATTGGAAGCTTTTTACAATTTGTTAATTGAGATATCGGTTTGTTAAATAGCATTTTAAACACAAATATTAAAATTAGTTAAATGACTTCTATAAAGTTCCCTTCTATTTGGAAGCTTTATACCATTTAAAACTTGTGTTATCGGTTTGTTTGTAAGAATTTTAAATACAAATCCATAAATACATTTAGATTCTTATCCCAAGTGGCACATAAAATTTCCCTCCAATTCCCAAAATATTAAATATTTATTCAAACTTCGACACAGCATCAAATGCAGACAAAGTATTAAAAGTCTATCGGGGCCAAAATTTCAGCTTCACCAATTTAATTGACTGGTTTTCCAATTATCTGCAAACATGGAGTTCTCGTATTCAATTCAATTCAATTCAACCCCAAACAATATTTGTATTTGTATTTGTATTTATTTATTATCATTAAGCATTTTAAAACATAGAGTCTTATTTTTAATACTTATTATGTTCAGATTTAAATTTTATCAAATTAAAAAGAGGAATTAAATTATTTTGCTAAATTTACAATTTGCTTGAAGTTAAGAGAAAATTTATTTTTAGATAAACAGTCATGATGAAAAATTAAATAACATAAATTTTTAAATTCAAAGACAAAGTGATTTTTATTTTGGAAACATTTTCAGCATTTGTATAAGTTCTTTAAAGAGTTCTTAAAACGAGTGCTGCTGTGTATCCCTCTCAGGTTAGCAGGCAAGGAGTTCCATAGGGCAACAGCGTGTACAAAGAACTGTTGTTTTGAATTTCTGAATTTGAAAGAAGGGACAATTAGAACATTACTTCTTTGTGATACTGGGAACCTAAGCCTTTCGTATAGATATTCAGGAGATCTAGTATGAATAAGTCTAAAAAGAAATGTCAAAGTTTGATAGTTTATGTAGTTGTTGAAGGTCATGTTGAAAACACTACTTGCTTGCATCGAAACATGATCGAACCGTCGCAAGTCATAAATAAAGCGAACAACATTATTAAACGCCACTTTAAGTTTTCGTTTATTAGCGCTGTCAAGGGCACAGAAAATGGGACTGCCATAGAAAAGTATTGGTAGGACAAGAGATTTTGCTATAGTCATTTTTGTTGAGACTGGAAGACAACTGGCAGATATATATAAAACCCGCAAAGCAGCATATATTCGACCAACGGCACAAGTCAAGTGATCGTCCCATGTAAGTTTCTGGTTAAAAACAATCCCAAGATTCTTAACTGTTCTAACGTAGCTTAACGTTTTCCCCTCAAGTTCAATACTAGGGAAATAAGAAGTATCTATTGCAGTGTTACTGATGACGATTGCCTGACATTTCTTAGGGTTAAGTTTAAGATATTCCATTGATGTTTTTCAAAAAATTAAAATGCAACAAAAAAATAAACACACAGGACTAACTTTTCCATCTCAATTAACTCGCCATATATATTGAGATGAGTGCATTTGGGAATTTGCTAAATACCAGACAAAACCGCATCATGAGGCCCCCATTCCAGCGGCGGCATTGATGGTTCTGCATATCATCAGACACAGGAGGCGTATATATGGCAAGCATCGGAATCCACTTCAGTATCGTCATAGTGAATTTCAAAAACATAACCCAAATTATGAAATAATTTTCCCATGAAAATCATATTTTCATTTCATTAAATTAAATGTGCGACCATCCGAATGTAGAGAAGGAGCCCTAACCCCATATCGCCATTCATTTACCATCACCGCATCAGTAGCTGTAGCAGTAGATGAAAAACGCCATTCGCCATTTGTGCCATTAGCTGCTGCTGCTGTTGAAGGTCAATGCAGCAGAAGCAAAAGCTGTATCACCCTTCAGTCCGACCGACGCACGAGGCCGGGCAGCGGTGCGGTGGCTGTGCAACGAAGACGAAGGCAACATCAGCAGTTAACTTAATGAAATGTCCTCTATGTCCATGCACAACTCTATTTAAAACTGCCTCGCCTGTATTACCGACATTTAAACGCTCTTTTTTGTCCTGGTTGTGTCTCCTTTCTCTTTCCTTCTCTGATATTGAACTCATTTCCCATTCCCATGCACTAAATCACAAATCACATTCAGATGTGATATTCCTATTCTAATTCCCTACTGCTGCCGCTAGTGGCGCTGCTGGCGCTGTTGTAGTGCGGTTCGTTATGGTATATGCTGTGGTGGTGGCAAACGGCACTGGGCATAGGAAGGAAGCAAGACCAGGGACATAAATGTCAAAAGAAGCATCTCATAACCAGTTCAAAAATAAAGGACATTGGTGGATGGATAGATCCTTTGCATGGTGCATCAAGGACCTGGACACGATACAATATGAGTTGCGTTGGTTTGGTTTGAGTTGAGTTGGGTGGTGTTCTATTAAAATGAATTGTGTTCCAAATTCCCCTGCACACTGAATAACTTAACACTGAATGACTGAACACATCTCATGCTGTGTTGATGTTATTTGAAAGATTTCCCTCAGGAAACAAAAGACATCACAAAACATACAAAAATTAAAATAAAACAACGCAAACAAAAATGCATTCTTAACTTTATATTTTATCTCTAGCTCTGTCTCTGTCTCTTTTCAGTATTTCAGTGTATTCGTCCTGGAGACATATGAAATTAAATTCTAAAATTGCATCTGCAGGTATGGAAGAAAGGACAATTTATGACTTTAAATAATTGTAGTCATTTTTTTTATTCTTTTGTTCTTTCTTGATCGAAATTTTAATTAAAAGAGAGAAAGAAACATTTATTTCAAATTTACCAAATCATCTTTTTTGTAGAGGTTTGAAAGGAGATAAACTGAATTTTTGAGATTTGTCAACCAAATTAAGAATTTTTAAGTTCAAAAATCTTCACACGAAGTTGCGACTCCTATTAAAATCTTTTATAAGTCAAAGAGTACACAAAAATGGCAGACTTCGCAAAAACTGGAACAAAAATACATTGTATTTAAGCTGCGATCTTAGGAGCTTCAAATGGGTACCCGCCATCTATTTATCGATTTTAAAGCCGCTAATGACAGCATCCATAGAGAAGAGCTCTACAGAGCAATGTCTGACTCTGGCATCCCTGTCAAATTTATCTGTTTGTGCAGAATGACGATGGAGAATGCACGCTGCACTTTAAAGGTTGGAAAAGATCATACCGATGCATTTGATGCTAAAAACGGTTTTAGACAAGGCGATACACTATCATGCGACTTCTTCAATATCGTTCTGGAAAGAATTGTGCAAAACTCAACCGTCAACACTAGAGGCACAATGTTCCAAAGGTCCATGCAATTACTTGGATACGTAAATTATATTGACATAATTGGAAGGTCAGAACATGATATCAATGAGGGCAAGATGAAGTATATGCAACTACCTCGAAGTTATCCCGGTTCTCAATTATGGTGCTGAGGCCTGGACCCTGTCAAACAAAGATGAGAGCGTCTTAGGATGTTTCTAGCTAAAAATACTTCGGGTGATTTATGGTCCTGTATGCATAGATGGAGAATGAAGGAAAAGAACGACGAACTAGGAGGGCTGCACAGCGACACTGACCTAGTTAGCAGAATTAAAGTCCAACGGCTTAGATATCCAGATCATGTAGAGCGAATGGACATCAACGCTCCCGAAAGTTCTTCGAATCCAATCCCGAGGGACGGGCGCGGCGTGGTGGTGCATTGAAGGAAGACCGCGAATCAGGTGGCGCACTCAGGTGGGGGAAAACCTCAACCAACTTGGCGTGTGAAACTAGAGACAGCTAGCTAGGGACCGAGTTGGCTGGAGACTCATTTTCGTTGAGGCCCAGGACCGCCCGGACTGTAGCGCCACCTTAAGTAAGTAAGTTTAAGCTGCGACCTAAGCTACTTAAGGTTAAAAGTCAAAATTATTGGTTTTTAACATACAATTTTTAAAGGCGGCGTATCGGAATTCCAGTTTTTAAAACCTTTTGTTTTGTTTGTAAAATCCCCAACCAAAGTTTTAAGTCCCATCCGCTAGAGATTCCATTCGATATCCGAATTTTTATAACCCCTTTTTTTACAATCCAGATTTTTTTAATTTGCAATCAAAACTAGTTTTTGCGGGATTTTATAAAAATTAAACTAAAGCTGAATTATAAGAAACAGGATTTAAAAAATTTGGATTTTAAAACGTGATTTCAAGGAACGAACACGATAAAAAATAAAATAACAGTCCGTTGAGAACTAGGGCCTAGTTACAAGCCTCAACAGTTCCTGTGTGCGAGTAATGTTGTCAGGAAAGAGGACTTCCAGTTTTAAGCCGAATGCGAACGGTTAATTTGAGAAAGCACTCTTTCATGACAAGAATTACTCTTGGAGAATTTGTCAATTCCTCGAAAGGCAGTACCGTAAAAAAAACTTTAGATAGCATAGGCAGGGATCGAACCCAAGATATCTTGCAAGACAGTCCAACGCACTAACCATCATGCCACAGGTGCTACGAACACGATTTCAAACCGAAAATTTAGCAGATTGGATTTTAAAACTTTTTTTCAGGTATATTAAGACCAATTACTTTTTAACGGTGAATACAATCGAAAAGTTTTTTTCTCAGGTATATTGAGCCCAATCACTTTTCAACGGTGAATCCAATCGATGCGCGTTAAATAAAGTTCTCGAACAATATAATTATGTATGAAATATCTCCAAGGCCGAAGGCTTCTTAATGATTGGCAGCTCGGCTTTAGTAGGGCAAAAGGTCGACTAGTGATTTGATGGTTTATCTCACTACAGTTGAACAAAACTGTACACCGTTTTTTATAAAGTAAAATTATTGCACTTGATATTACAAAAATCATTTGTCTATCGAAAATGAGTCAATTTAGTTTTGACGAATCGCTCCTTCGTTGGAAAAGACTCGTTCAAAACAATTAGTACACTAGTACTGCATTCAAGTCTAAGAAACACAAAACAAATGCTGATGTGCCTCAGGGCTCCGTTCTGTCTCCGATATTCTTTATCTATTATATTACCTAATTATTTCTTGTCTGAAACTTTTAATTATTAAGCTTTCACATTAATTTTTAGATTCATAACCCTGCTTTTCGGATGTGGATCTTTAACGTCTTTGATAACTTTAAATTCTGATGGGGAATCAAGAACAGTGTAGAATTAAATGCGTCGGAAACTCAATGCCACATAGTTTACAACATTTGCCAAAATCAATGGATAGCACCTGCATCAAGGGGGCTAAAACCTGAAAATTCTCAGCATGTTCAGTGTGGTTCACGTGAATAAGGTGATTCGTTAATGCAGTGGAATTTAACGAATCGGTAGTAAAAGTACGGCGAGCATTGAAAATGTTTTAAAATTGGCCGTCACGGTGCGGTTCCTGATCGATTCACTGCTTTTTAAACAACAACAAAAAAAGCCACCTGGCCCTGTATATACTCTAACAACTCCCGAAAATATTATAAGGTTAAGAACGCTGTTCTTCAAAGTCCACGACGGTCGGTGGGTTCTTACGTTCCACGCATATTGAGGCGGGAGTCGAACTTCCATCCTAATATGTTGACAATTGTTAAACAGTTGAAACCCACTGATTATCACCAACGCAACGTTCAGAATTTTTTAACCATATGCTGTTATTTATGAGTAAACCATAAGATTTCCTTTTACCATTTAAGAATGCCCAGAAAGCTTAAGAGTAAGATTTGATTTTCATTTCTAGACCGCACATATACTGGTTATACACAAACTTTTTTCGAATTTCGTGTTCTTTCCTTTGGTTTATGAACTGCTCACGGTAAACTGAACTGGGTTGATATTTTTTTTTTGAAGTTTAATGAGCTTGTTTTTCAAATGACTTAGACTTTTATTAAACCAAACAGGTTTACAGTTCTTGACTATACTTTTTGATTGGTGATATCATCGTTGAATCGCTTACGTCACACATCACACCTCCGTAAAGTTTCTTGTCTGACCCTTTATTTACCGTTATTATATGCTCTATACAGAACTAGCCAGTTGTATTCCTCGCCTTAACCACTTCAACCGTAATAAAGGGTAATTTTTTAGCTATTAACTTTTTGGCAACACTGGTTTAAACAGCTGACGCACGTTTCGTGTTTTGTTTCATTTTCAAACATCTTCAGTTTGGTCAATAATTTAACCATAAATTCTTAAAAACTTGAACTGAATTTTATTATCAAATTGCGTGTTCTGTTGAAAAAGTTCATTGCACCGTTTTCCATTTTATGGTCAGTTTAATCGAACAACTGATGCGGCTATTCATGCTATTGTGACCAAATGAATATTGTTGGACATTAAACCACCAACACGCTTACGCAGAATGCGAACTGAAGAAAATATCGTAGTGTTAATGATGACCATCAATTATCGATTCGTCGTCGTTGGCAGGAATTGGGCCTCTGTTACTCAACAACGTGGACAATTTTGCGGAAGGACTTATAGGTGTGATGCCTAGCTAAAGATACACCTTTTTACCGAAAAATTGTGTTCAGCGACAAAGCTCATTTTTGTCTCCATGGAAACGTCGATTTTGGAGTGAATATCAGCCAGAAGCAAGATGATGCGAATCGTAACGTAACTGTGAATGTTGAGCGCTACCGTGAGATGGTATCCAACTTCTTTTGTTTTGCACAAAATGCAAGAGCTTGACTTGCATGACATGTGGTTTTAACAAGACATGCAACACAGCACGCACAACAATGGACTTATTGAGAGGCGAGTTTGGTGAACATTTTATTTCACGTTCGTTTCACGTTGCCTTGCAGTCGTGTGAACTTACAATTTCTTGTGACAATATGTTTGTTCAACTAGAAAAATCTCAGTGTAGGTAAAGTAGTGTAGTAGTGTCCGAGGAAACACAAACAAAAACGTCATACGTCCGATGTAAAAACGAAGAAAACAACATTGAATTCGGCGAAAGTAAAATGGAAAATATTTAATTTAAAGCACAATTTTGGAAGAATTATTGAGCAATTATCAATAAAATGTTTTTATTTTAATCCAAATATTTTAACAGAAATATATTCAACTTTATTCATTAACGAAATATAATCGAATAATGACATCAACTGATTTTGACAGTTTTCATCAACCTTGACCAAAACAATACGTTTTGAATTGATAATTAAAAACTAAAGGATATTAGTCAAGCTCAATGAACGCTAAGCAATATAAGTCAGTGCAGTCATTTTCTCATTGGACACCAACAAACTACACTTTTCTGCCGAAAGTAGTAGCAGCTAGTTGAAAGGTCAAACTTCAGATATTTTTAGAAACGTCATTGTCATTTTCAGCTATTAAAAAAAAACTTTTGAAGTTTCCAGATGTCCATATTTATTAGACGTCAGACAGTTGTTGATGATTTGACAACAATACCCGTGTTTTGTTAGAAAATCCATTAATAGTATAGTAGGATTTTACACGAATAACAAAAACAATATCCATTTGAGAAGAATCTTACTATTGATCTGTTTTTGACATTTATACGAGTCTCGAATGGATCTTATGTGATTTCGTTCTCAAATTTTGGTACAATTGAAATTGCGTTTGCATCTCGATGGCTGTGTTCGTTGAGTAGTTGTGCATTAGGAATCATGTGTGTTTTCCATTGTTGAAAAAAATCAATCTATTATGTTGATTTTATTTAGTTTTATTAGTGAAAATGGACTAACTGGGTTTATTTTGCAATAGGAAACAATTGAAAAGATATTTATGTTTTGCTATGTTTCCACCAAAGGTTTTTCTTAGTTTAGATTAAATAAATGTTCGTGGTTTTTCCACCGCACAAGAAGATTTAAAAATGATTAAGTTTGACAGCACTTTCTTAAATGCAAACGTTGTTTCGATGTTTCTTATGAAGTGCAAGTGAGATAGTTTGATTCGTGTCAAACAATGAAAAACTAAATAGTTCACCACCATATAAAAATATGGTAGCTACTCCATGTGCAATTTTTTTTGTAATTTGATTAGACCAAAACTATATTTTTGTACACAAACATGCAAATAAACAGACCATAATGCATTATCTGTAAAACCAACTCCTCCACACAGGTTTTTCTTCACAAATTTTGAATCTACTCCGAATCTCGACCGGAATTGAGTCGAATCAAGCTCATTTCAACTCGATTCAGGTATATATAGATTATAGAATTTAGGCGAGCTTCAAGCGTTTTTTTAGTAATTTCTCAATATGTGTTTTTTTTTTTTAAACTTTCCTATAGCTTTTAAAAAATCGCTTACTAGCGCTCACTTACTAGAAACGCGCATCAGTATTCTTCGGTCGTACTATCAAGTACAGAGATTCATTCTTTAGCCGTACTACACGAATGTGCAATGCTTTTTCACCCTGTGTATTTTCCAGTCATTGCGATCCTGTCGTGTATTTTATTTTAGGATGCAGAAGTTATTCTCTCAAAACATTATACCCTAAATACCAATAGCAGATCTCTTAAAAAACTTCATGAGATAACTTATAAATAACAAAGGCAATTCACGTCCACTTTTAGCTTGTTTAAAGTTCGCAGTTACGCAAAAGATGAAGTTATCTGAATTTTGAACTTTAAGAAGGAGAATAACAAAATTAAGGATTGTTATTTTTTCTCTTTTCAATCAATTAAAAGTTTTATCCTTAAAAAATGTACAAACTTTTTCATTTCAAAGATAATAAAACACATCATCAGCAAATACCTACGGATAAATGTACCTTATTCCTTAACTAAGAAGTTTTTAAGCTTAAAAGCTTCACAAAAAAGAAAAACTATTTGACCATAGCTTAAAAAATCCTTCAAACTTTTATTAACAAAATAAAATTAAAAAACAAAAAAAAAAACTAAATACATATATTTAAAAAAACCCTCATAAACCTCTTGATGATGTAAATTCTAAAAATATATTCCACTGTACTCGTACCTGCTGCGGTGCATCTCCTTAATCCCTCATCAGAGTTCTCATTCTCTTGAATTAAGTCCACCTGGCAGGCAGCAGCTATCGAGCTACAAAATAATGCTTGATGCTTCCATCATGATGCTGTTTATGTCGTAAATTCAAAAAGTTAACCTCTTTCTCTCCAACCTACCCACCGAGCGACGACGGCCGTTGCACATCGCCAAAGCCACATTACCTCCTCCTCCTCCCTAGGTCGGTCGATCCGTCCGATCGTCCTTGTTCATTCTCTCTTGGCATTTGCATTTTTGCAAAACACAGTGGAAGGACTACACAATAGGTACATATCCATCGAATGACAATGTCAACCCATTTTTACATATTTAAGTTAGGAAGGTAGGTAAGGTAGTTCTCCAAACAATGGCTGGGGTTTCACCCCATGCTTTGACATCGTAACCTCCATCCCCTCTATATATTCTGTTGCTCTTTGGTTTGGTATAAACTTAAAATAGGTTAGGTACATCATTATGGAAGGACAACTATCGGTTATGTGTATAACTATGCGAAAAAGGACTCTCACTCTCTAGTTCTATAATATATTCTATATGTCTGTTTCTGTCTCTCTGATGGCAGCAAGCAGCAGCGTGGCGGTCGGCATCGTTACAGGACATAAACTTTTTGGCCGAGGTCAATTGCTTTGTGTTCAACTTATAAACCCCCTCAGTTTGTCCCTAGAGCCCCTTATGTGATATTATAATTGTACAAAAATAGTGCATTGTTTAGAAGAGAAGGAGACTATACAAACTATATAGAACACAAAGAGGATATTCCTATACTTATAGCTTCTGTCGTGGAAGCTCTGTGAGAATTCGTGTACCTTCTATTAGGATATATGTAGCTTCCTAGTCGGGTGACTGTGACTCTGAGATGGGGGCTTCTGTGGGTTTCACTCGAATAATGCAATAAATCTCTTACGGTCAGTAAAATGAAATAACGAGCACCAACAACTTCAGAGCTAGAAGTTCAGAGCTATACCTAGTATCATCTGGCAGTCATAAAACCTGGAGCCTTGCATCTTGACCCTATTCCCCTAATGGCATCGTTTGTGGTTCAAAAAACAAAAAAAGGAAAAACTAAAAAAATTGTATTACAAAATTTTGCCAGGAAAAAAAACAGGGAGCTCCTCTAGTTTGTGTATTTTTCTGTTCGTCCTTTCGTCCTTTTGTTTTTGTATTTCTTTTTGTTCTTGCTAATTTACTTATGCGGCAAAACCAAAGGATGACTGTCTGGAAGGATGCAAGGAAAACAAATTTATTTAAAGAGGCTTTTCAAGTCAGTCGTTTAGAATTATTTGGCAGAAGGAGGTTGCGTGTTATAAATATTTTTTTATTATTGCCAAGGATTTTTGTCTGTCTCCCGTTTCCTTTCGCCTGATGCCTCCTTACATGCATATATATTTCTACCCCTTTACACCAGGACTTAATCCTTCATCTAATGTTTTCCGAAACCAAAAGAGAAGAGTAAAAAAAATAACAACACACAAAAAACAGGACACATTTTCAAGCAACTATAAAAAGAAAAAGAAAAAAAACCACCAACAAGGACTCGCCGGCCGCCACCGCCGCCGATGAAAAATATATTTTTATTGCTGACATTTTGAGTTGAATTCAGTCGGAATGGTCAACTAGGGAAATGGCTATCTTGGCTTGAGAAACACATTTTCGAAGGTTGCTGCTGCCTCTGGCCACTGTGATGGTGGCCGGATGGAAGCAATGGAGTGTGATTGTATATTTTTGGGTCCTTAGGCATTTATGATGTTTTTTTTTGTTCATCCTTTTTGGCATATTTTGGCAGCCAAGGAGGCTGGACACTGTCTATTTATTAACAATTTTTATATTGAGCCTTTAGGGCAAACCATTGTATTGAGATAGACTTCTAATGTTGCGTAAAAAACAAAAATATCAATGGCTTTTTGAATACCTTGGTCCTGTGTCGTTTTTGAAGTGAATTTTTGGCTTCAATATGTTTGTTTGTTTTGAATTTATTTTCGATAAGGAAACGAGGAAAGGATTATGATGACATAATCCTCCTGATCGGATGTGATTCCAGAATCAATGAATGCTGCGGTGGCGATGTCGATGGCGATACACTTCATTGGATTTGTTTTGTTTTTGCCAGAAGTTACAAATAGGGTGTCCTGCGGGAGTGGGTATGGAATTCTTTTGGCATAAGGATCTAAAAGCATTGAGCCATATGGTGGCGCCAGAAATGTGCTGTGAACTAATTTTAGTTTTATTTTTTTCTTCGTATGCTATTCGAATAAGGGCTGTCTCTCAAAAGGGTGGAGAAAAGATTTATGTGTTACATTATGGCAAAAGGATATGTGTAAGTAAAATAAATAAGCTTTGTCTCAAAACAAAAGAATGTTGAACTCTGGTTTGTTGGAATGTAGCTAAAAAGGCGTAAAAGCTATTAAAATGGTAAATAAAGTTACTTAAACTGCTGAAATGAAAAATGAATAGACACATTGAGGGCTAGATAGTGAAGGAACTTTATTGGCTTAAAGGTTAGTTTTGTGCTGAATAAGATATTTTTCCTTTATTGTAATAATGTTCGGTCGTAAAAGTATAAGACTATGAAGATAGACAAAAGAGAGGAAGAAAGACGTTTCCGACGGAAAACAGATTTTAGTTATATATTTTTGTTTTTCTTTTACGCAGATGATTTTTGTCTTTTGTATTTTTGGGATGTTTAATATTTTTACTGTTGGTGTGATTCATTTTGAAATATTTAAGGCTTGGGAGGATTTGCGTAACTTTCTGAAGAGTTTTCCAATAAAGTAATTTATTTTGTATACCTGTGAAATATTAAAGAATAACAGCTTAAAAAGTGACAGCTACCCAAATAGAGAGCAGAATAAGACTCTGAGATGCTACAAAAGTGACAACTGCCCAAACAGAGCTGTCACTCTTTGACATTTGACAGATAAAACTACAATGCGTTGAAATTGTTGAAAATTTGAAAACTTTGAAGTTACCGCCAGTGTTGCCGGAATTTTTAAGTGACACTGCAGACGAGGAGAAAATGTCATTTTAGAGTCCAACAAAAAAGTAAACAAGTGACGAAAAGTTCATAAGATTTTTTAAATTTTACTTATGGCATAGCTTGAACCAATTTAGTTCGCCATTCTAATGCAAAGGTCTCTTTATTGGCTGAATGCCAAACACGCTTCAGCTTCGGCTTCACCTGACGTTTACGAGTTCAGCCATAGGAATTCAATGCATGCTATCACAATGGAGCTTCGACCTCACGTTTCGTTTGACAATCGTTAGGAAAAGAATGTAATGTAACGTAATGAGACTCCAAACGGAAGCTCTACTTCAATTATCTGAACATTTGTTTTGTCTGACAGCTCAACAGCTGTAAAAAAATGTCAACAAACAAAATATTTGCTCTTTGGAGGGATGAAATAATAGGAATGTCTTAATATCCACAAGGGGACATGGAAATCTACTGATCAATCAACTGTCAACCAGATTGGCCACATTGCGATCGATGCATGACACTGCTCCAGTATACAGGATATCCGAACTTACCGAGGGGCCAACATTGACTCGGAGCTCCACCTCGTTGTAGCCAATGTGCGGCTACGAATATCACGGTCCAAGCCAAAACAAGAAAGTACTGTGTGAAGTTTCGACGTTAGACGGGTACAATCGCAAGAGACTGCCATGTCATTCTCCGATCGAGCATTAAGCATTGAAAACCAGTGGCAACATTGCCTTGCAGGTGAGTTTCACACGGCGACAACAGCGAAACACCTGGTTTGACGACGAATGCCGACAAGCGCACGCAGCGAAAAAAGAGGCATAGAAAATGTCGCTGCACAGAAGAACCAGAGCTGCTCGCGAGCATGATCGAGGAGATAGAGGGATGTCACAAAAGGAATGAGGTTCGTAAATTTGACCAAAAGGTTAAAAAAAAAAACTCCCAAGGGTACCACACATGAACCGAAGCCTGCAAGGACGATCAGGGGAACATCGTAGTAGAACCGCAGTCTATGTTGAGAACTTCTCCAAGTTATATATCTTCGATGAAGAACCGAATTCCGCTTTAAGGGAGATAGAAAAACTCAACCTAGGCGACGCACGCTGATCAACAATTCCGAAGTACGAAGTAAAGTTAGCTATATCTAAACTGAAGTCAAAAAATTTGCTGCTGGAACTGACGGCATCGCTGCCAAACTATTTAAAGCTGCACGCGATGACTTAGTAGGGAGCATGCAACAACTCATCTGCAAAATATGGTCGGAAGAAAGCATGACCGATTAGTGGAATCTCAGCATATAGTGTGCCCGATACACAAAAAAGGGGACCCTCTAAGCTGCGCCAACTACAGAGGCATCAGTCTCCTTAACATTGCTTATAGGATCCGCTTTGCCGTATTGTGTGAACGTCTGAAGCCGTTCGTCAACAACCTGATAGGTCCTTATCAGTGTGGCTTCAGACCAGAAAAGTCCACTATCGAACAAATTTTCACACTACGGCAGATCGTGGAAAAACTCCAGGATCTTCAAATCGATACTCACCATCTCTTTATCGATTTTAAAGCTGCGTATGAAAGCATCCATAGGGAAGAACTCTACAGAGCAATGTCTAGTTTTGGCATTTCTGTCAAACTTATCCGTTTGTGCAGAATGACGATGGAGAATGCACGCTGCTCTATCAAGGTCGGAAAAGATCGTACCGATGCATTTGATGTCAAAAAAGGTTTTAGACAAGGCAATGCACTGTCATGCGACTTCTTCAACATTGTTCTGGAAAGAATTGTGCAAAACTTAACCGTCAACACTAGAGGCACAATCTTTCTAAGGTCCATCCAACCACTTGGATACGCAGATGATATTGACATAGTTGAAAGATCAGAACATGATATCAGTGGAGTGTTTTTGAGCATTGCAACGGAAGCGAAGAAGATGGGTTTAGTGGTCAATTAGGGCAAGACCAAGTATATGCTGTCATCAAAAAAGGACTTTGAACAAAGACATCTTGAACAAAACGTCACCATGAACAGCTATAACTTCGAGGTAGTTCTTTGTCTACCTAGGCACCGCTTTAAACACAGACAACGACACCAACGTTGAAATCAAACGAAGAATAACTCTTGCAAATCGCTGCTTCTTTGGACTTAGAAGGCAATTGATCAGGAAAGTTGTTCCTCGAGCATCTAAGATCAAATCCTAATTCCATCCAAGACTTTATTGAATCCTCGCAAAACTTTGAGTCAATTTATATTTTGACATTGACATTTGAGTCACTGTTACATCCACAAAAATTGACGTTTTGGTGTGCTTTATAGAATAATTGATTTTTAATTCGTTAAAATCATTGACAACTGTGAACGTTATACAGCCATGTTTTTGTTTCAACAAGATGATGGCGGCACAATACGTCACTGTTGTTTAATTGAAGGAAACATTTGGTAACCGCGAAGTTTCACGTTACATAACCGTGAATTGGTTTCCTCACCAAGATTATGCGATTTACCACAACCGTTGTACTTTTTTCTGTGGGTGTATGCAAGGTCTCTAGTCTACGCCAATAAGCTTAAAATGATTGATCAGATTGTAACAAGAAATACAATAACAGCGTCATTTATACGGCCATAAATGTTGGAAAAAGCCATCAGAAATTGGATCTCAAAATTATACTACTTCCGACCTGGCAGTGGCGGTCATATGCCAAAAATCATATTTAAATACAATGAATGTTTTTAAGTAAATTCGAATTTTCAATTTTAACCAATAAAATTATGTGTCCACTATTTCTAGTTTTGGTCTTGAGAACAACTTAAAAATTCCTAACGTGAAATGAAAACCTAATTTTCCAAATTTCAATTCAAAAGGCAAAATGATTTAGGCTATAGAGGCGAGAAAAGATAGGCAAATAGATTGACGGAATCAATAGGCCCACTTTTTGCTAGTTCTCTAACAATACAATGTTATGTATGATTACAATCTCAAAATATGTTTGAAATCATTTTGTCCAATATTTTGATTTTTCACATTAAGTGTGTCAATTCTTTTGAAAATAATTGTTTATAGAAATGTTAGTTATGTTAATAGAATTCTTGACGTTATCTACATGGATTAGATTAAGGACTTTACCACAATTTCATATACTCTTCAAGCTTAAACTCTTGAACTTCCATGCACTCTCTTATTTTTATGAGAAGTATTCCATCATACGTATGAAGTTGCGTTTAAAAAGTTCGTTTTTGGCCTTTTCTCGGTAGCATTGGATGGAGTTCCCCAAAGAAGGCACTTAGGTCCTTTTCTTTTAATTCTTTTAATACAGAACATTTACATGGTTACAAAAAAAGACGATAGCTCACATTTCGCTACCGAATGCTACCAAGATTTTTAAAGATATATTTATCGATGCATAAATCAACTTTAGACTTTAGTGTTCAATGCTCAATATTCGATGATAAAAGTATCGAATCAAATTGGAAATTCCCTTAAAAAACTTAAATCACTTGATTTTGTCTACCCTCCGTTTGCCACATCATCGAAGAAACCCTTAATCAAAACTTTTTCTGAAAATCCCCTAATTTTTTCCATTTAAACAAGTATACTAATAGCCCTATCTGTATTATGCCCTTCAAGTTCATTAAAACTAATCCCTCTTTTAACTATTTTGGAGAAAGAGGGTGACAATTTAAAGTCTTTCTCTGAATAAAACTTTTGGTGGTCAGCAGACAAAGTAATTATTAACTGGGACATAAAGTTTTTTAGTTCATCCGACTTTTACGCCGTTAATCACTCTCTACATTCTCCAATTTGAATTTCATTACCTCCCCCACCCCTACTTTGGAAAAAAAAGGAACGAAAAACTTTGTCCCTATAGCGAGCATATGGCGTTAGATAAGTTTTCCCTGCTTGAAAACGGAATTGCAAAGATCGTTTACCCTTGATAAGTTGCACTTGGGGAAAATTTGGCTTTTGGCTCACAGCAAATTGAGGATATCTTTGTCTCTGTACATCCTAATTACACACCTTCTAGCCACAATCGTCGTCGTCATCTTTGGTACATATAGGTTCCTATTCTACAGACCCTTATTATTTCTACACCTCCATCGTATCCATTTCGAAAATGAAACCCCTCTCTCTGAAAACAGTCTCAATAAGTTCTCCTCTCAGATTATTGAAATTTGTTTTATTTGAGTTCAAAAAGTTAGGCGCTTAAAATGTTCATTCAAATTACCGTTTTGACAGAATGACACTGCCTTACCCTACCCTACGCTACGCTACTTTACCCTATACTCCAAGAACACGTCATCGTTTTATATGCAACTAAAAAGTCGGTTTGTATTTTACAGTTTGGTCATGCAAAAACGTACAAAAGTGAGAAAGAACAGTTAAAATGTGTTTGGGTAAAAAGTTTTTGGTTATACACCGAGTATCCTTTTGCCACCACCATTAGCAAGGTCTGCAAAAGTCCAGACAGAATACTGCTATACCCTCTGCACGTGTGGTGTATTTTTGACAATCTGAAAGTCTGCAGCAACAAAACTTTTCCACAATACTGAAGGCATCATATCGTTTGAAACGTTCCGTTGTTGTGTGCTTCTCTTTTTTTGGTGTCTGTCGTTTGGTTAAGGAATTCGGCCGACCCGGCTGCTTCGATAAGCCAAGAGCCAGCCAGGAGGCCAGGAGCTGTTTGGACATTTGATAGTATCAATGTACAAAACCACAACTTTTGTCTGTGAAAATAGAGACAAAAGGCTTTGACTTCCGGCTCGAACTCTCAAAACCATTCCTACGACGCTACGACTTAAAAACCGCCCCCGTGTATGTAGCCTTTGTATCGTCATCCTCTTCGTCGTCGTTGAAAATCTCGTCGTCAGAACAAGCAATAGTTTGCCGGAACGGTATTAACTTCTCTCACATTATGTGCACTTGGATGTCATCGATGTCCTTCTCTTGTGTCCACAATATGATTGTGGTGAATGTGCTACTCCTAGATATTCAACTCACTGTGCATTTGTGCCATCCTGGCTACTGCTACTCGTGTTGAGGTCTGGAGGCAGCAGTGTTTTCGCTTTGCCGCTTTATACCCCAAGGATATTAAATTTCACTTCTTATCGGGCAAACAGTCAAACGCCATCGGGTTTTGCACAATGTGCATCTAAGTACGTGTGGATGTGGAGAACCTATCTACCAACCTCGTGTGCCCGTGTTCCTGTCTCCACGGCTCATTCTATCATGGAATGGTTTTGATATCGTTATATCGCAGATATGTGAGATGGAACAATGTGGAACACAATTATTGGCTTTGGCTTTGTGTAAACTTCACTTTGTAAAATAAGTCGTTTGCTATGTGATGACTTTTTTAATTTCCGTCAATAGGGCGGGTGTTTGTTTGTTTTTTGTTTTTGTTTTTGAGATGATAAACTTATCAAGAGTTGATTTGAGAAAAATGCAAAAATTTGACATTTCCAACGTTTGAAAGATTAAGTCAAAAATAAAGGAAAAGTGTGTCAAACTTCAGGACTCAAAGTTTATACAAATTTTGTTAATCCCGAATCCAGAGTTCAGTCTTGAAGCGTTTTTTCAATGCCAGGATAGATTAAAGCTTGAAAAGTAGTTTTTAATTTGGTATCAATGGAAAAAGATTGATATAACTGTCAAAAATATATCGAAATCGATGTCTAAGAGATTAGTTGACAGCTTCCTGTCATACGATAGTGACACTTGTGCCTCTTATTTGTTGTGTAATTTAAGCGAATTTTTTGAGTTTTTTTTATTTTAATTCAAAACTGTCAAAAAATTAAAGCATACGGAATTTCAAATGACAGATGGGTGTTCAAGTGCGATTCATAATCATATCAGATAGTATTGAAAATAATCTGTTCAGAGGTTTGTTGTGATCGCTCAATCAAAAGCTCTTTCTCCATGTAAATGTAATTAATTGGTCACGTCATGATAAGTCTTTATCTTCATAAAAGCGTTACATTTAATATTTTAAATAAGTTAACTTAAAACTTTTACTATTTTAACTTCTGTCAAAAAAATCTGTTTATCTAATTCTAAGCACGATACATTTGGATGAGAGATGGTTAATAGATAGGAAATAATCGATCTATCCTGTCATTTTCATTGAAGGGTAGCTTCAATTCTAATGAATTAATAGTCCTCTAAGAAATAAGAACCTAAAGAAACATCTACTAACTGAAGAAGACGAGACTTTAAAATTAGCCAATTAACCGAGATTTAAGCGAGACTTGTAGTTACCCGAGATCAAAACTTTTTTGATCCAGCTCGAGACGGACAACTGGCAATAACGTTTGTAAGGGGGTGAGAATGAGGTCTTATAGTGAGCTCAAGAGGTAGTCAGTTCGGGAACTCTGAAAAGAAGTGTTATTAACCTACACGCCGCTTTGTTTTAATCTCTGCCGCTTTCTGTGCTGTCCGAAGATTACAGCAGACGCTGAACAGGCAATGAAGCAAATGAAATTATTATTTGCTGTTGCTTTGCTTTCTGTGCTGGCCGAGGACTACAGCAGACGCTTAACAGGCTATGGTCCAAATGGAGTTTTTAGAGTCGGTTTAGCTTTTCCATAGATTGAAATAAAAAGACAATAGTGTTCCTATCTAACAAATAATCAACTTTATTCATTTAATGAAATAGTCGTAAAAAAAAGATACAAACGTTGCCTAGGTGTTTGTTCTCTGAAGGCGGTGGAAGGGGTACCCGACAGTCGAAAAGAATACTCACACTCAAACAACGTCCGATATACTTACAGAGGACGTTGAAAAGGACCCGACCGTCACTAAGAGGATACCAAGCGTAAATGCAAATATTCTGAACTGATCTGTCCTTTTATACGATTCTTAATGAGTTTTGTCACTTGTGGAATCCATTCGTTATTATTTGTGGAATGTAGATAATAAACTTTTTTTTATATAATAGAACTTTTTTCTAAATATAATCATATAAATAATGATATGAACATAACAAAAGTGATGATAAAGTATTTGGTCGTAGACTTGATTGCATAGACCACTGGCCGGTAATTACCGATTAGTTTTCTAGCAACTAAAATTCACACTACCTTACCATTTGTAACACAAATATTTTCAATCTACCCGTGACCATGAAAATCAATCTTTTATATTCTAAAAATAATACATATAAAAACCACGGATTACAAATTTTGTAACGTATCCAGAACTCCGAGTCGTAAACCCAGAAGGGCTATTTTCGATGATAAAATGTAGGTTTGTAGTTTCTCTGACTATAAATGAAAAGAACACCATCTTATTAAGACCATACGTAGCTTGCGATAAAAGTTGTAATTCAAACACTTAAATAAGAATTATCTTGTCACGATAACGAACATTTGTAATTTGTATTGCCTGGTTAGTTAAATTTTTCACTAAACGGCCACAAGTAGTGGAAGAACCAATTTATACAAAATTGCTCTTAAGGGCCTTGCACATGAGAGCGAACAACGAATGAAGGAATGGACGAACAAACGTGATTTTACACATTTCAAAAAGTCAATTTCAAACAGAAACACATTTAATTTATAAGAAACCAATTGACACTTATGTTAAGATAATAAAATTTGCATTTTGTTCTCTAAAACAAGACAATTTTTGTAAAAACAATTTGGTACTAACGAATTGCAGTGTAGTTGCTACGAACTGTCAAACTCTATTCGCGTTCCACATATCATCCACAATCCAACGAATACATTTTTCGCGCTCAACTTAATCTCAAAATTATACCACTCTTGTTTTGTTTGTTGCAAAAGGGTGATTTTAAATTGACAATTCGTCGTCTGCGAATAGAAATTAAGTTTTTGTGTAAGAAAAAACAAATGTTCGTATCTCATGTGCAAGATGCTTTAAGTTTCTGATCCCCAAACTTGACAATTGAAAACAAACTTAGCATCACTGAATATGACGTTTTCCGAAAATTGGCAACCACTTTAAAAAATTTCTCTACAATGAAAATGCGTTCCAGATTTAACTCAGATCTGTCAGTTGGCCCAATTTTAAACTTTAAAAAAATATTGTACATACAAATTAACTGTCACAATAAATTTATATTACTACTATAAACTTTTATGGATTTCAGATTGCGGTAAACAACAAAAGGTCTTCGATCTTAATGCACAAAAATTGTGAATTGAAGTGAAATAGTTTATTGTGACAGTAAATACATTATACAAAATAATGATTTTTTTAGATTTGAGATAATTGAACAGTCACAATAAACTTATTTATCAATTTACAATTGTTTATTGGGGTAGTAAATATTTTATTGAAAATCACACCAATGATTTATAAGGTAACAACCGCCCAAGTTCCGAATTTCGATCGAAAGTGAATTGAAGTCACTTTTCAATTTCACGTGAAATGAAATTGAATGTTCTCCAATTCGATCGATTTCTAAAACTTCGAAATTGCTTCGAACTGTCATAACTGAAGGATCATCAATTTTTATTTTGTTTCTGAAGCTGTTTGCTGTTTTGAAGATAGATGCAATATTATTGGCAATTTTAAGTCAGAAAAGGAAGCAGAAGTCAAGAGAATAAATTAGAAGACGAATTTTGCAAAACAAATCAAATAAATTGGCCTTAAATTATGTGAAATTATGTAAATTATGTGAAAATCATGTTCTGATAAATAAAGAAAATTCTGATAAATAAAGTAAATTCTTGATTCCTTCTTTAAAGTTTTCATTGTAATTTTAGATAAAGCTAAGACGCTTTTTTATATGTTCTAGGAAAAATAGAACCTTTTATAATACTTTTATCGATCCAATTCAAAAACTTGCTGCAACCTTACGATTCCTAGCAGAAAAAAAGCTAACAAAGATCAATCCACAGAAATACAAAGTGTGATTTGAATGCGTTCAAAAAATTGAACAAACCGAAATACAGAACCTCAAATTCACAATAACACAATTGTGGAAAACCCAAATTCACTTTTGCAAAGTGTATTCACAATAAGTGAAATGCAGAACATAGGCAAACATTTTATTTGTGTGCGTGAAGATCTTAACTTATTTTATGACACTTTTAGCATTTTAGAGATTAGGAAACTTAAGACTTTAAAAAAAAAATATGACCTAAGGGTGGTTCAATTTTAAAGACCGGTGTTAAATGTGAACCACACCTAAACGTCAAATTTGTTCTGCATTTCATTTGACATTTCTCAAATTCAGATTAATTCATCTAAATCATGGACAAATACTTGAATCGAGCAACGGGTCCTTAGAAGATCTGAAAATACTAGTGAATCCTCGTACATTTCGTACTGCAGAAAATATTGCTGCAGTTCGCAATAGTGCAGCTGAAAAACCACTTCAACTCTCTTACGCTCGTCGTTAATGAACATTAGACTTGTGTTTACACACTAACAAGGTGCAATTAACTCAAGAACTAAAGTCTCTTAAAATCAATGACTCTTAGCGATATTTTTGTGATATTGAACGATGTGCTTGCCAACAATTTTAATTTGGCAAAAAGATTTTGAAAAGGAAACAAAAGTTCAAAGCATTTTAAAATTATTTACAAATTATGAAAATGGAAATAAATAAAGTCACCTTCAAAATAACGAAAAAGAAACAACTTTACAATCTATTCAGAAGATCGAAATCAGGGGATGTTTTTGGAATGCAGGTTGTTTGAAGCATAAACTACCTAGGGACATGGTTTGGCAAGTTCTTGGCTTTTAACTAGTGTAAAGTCAAATAGCCAAATCTCCGCACAACCTACAACCTTATTCTTGTCAAAATATAAACAAAATCCAACCGGGTGACAAGTGATCTCCTGGAAATTCTCTGAGCCGAAGCTGTTTTTAGAACAAACAAAGGACCACCGAATCCACATCCACATCACTGGTCTCTAGGTGTTTTTTCACGTTCTTTGACATCTGTCAAGAAAATTGAATTCCAATGAGCCTACCCATTGATTTTTTTTCTCTAAAGTCTTATAACCGTAGTTGGAAGAAAAAAATTGTCGGCAACTGTCATGGAATATTCTGTCAAAAAATGTGTTTAATATTTGAATAGTTTATACCAACCGTATAAACGGATAATTTTCATTATATAGAAAATTGACAATTGTCACTTTATTGAATGCTTTGGAAGATTTTTGACAACTCAGCCAATATTGGAAGATCTTCCATTTGTTTATACTTACCTTAACGCGACTTATTGTGACTTGATACCAAAGATTTAACGGGTATTTTTTAGAAGTATTACACTTTAAATTGGCAACACTATTTTAACTGAGTGAAATTTTGTCAGCTGTCAGGTTACATACTATTATTTTTTCTTGCCAAAACGTTGTGGTTAACGGTGACGGTTTCTAACTTTTTCGGTTATCAATTGAACAAATATAATGTACAAGAGCTGTGGTTTAAACAAGACTGTGGTGTGCAAAGACCCTCCATATATAAAGACCAAAATATTTCGTACGTTTCAGCCTCCAACACCCATTTGTTTACATTGTTGTATTTGTAATTTTGACAATAGGTCCATGAATAATGAAAGTCCAACAACAATTCGTTGCGGTGTATTTACTTTATTTGACAGATGTTGTTGTTGTTTTTATTAAGTTGTGTGGTGAAGATTTTAGATTTTCTTAATTGAGGTGATGTCGCACTTGTCTGTGTTTTTTTTTTAGTTTGAAAAACTTCAAGTATAGAGAAATTGTTAAAACTTGTTGACTTTTTTATAATTATCAAAATACTTTTATAAAATATTATAAAATGAAAAAAAAAAAAGAATTATTAGAACATTCAAAAAATGTGTTTATATCCAAAGATTCCACCTATTTTTTCTAAAACGTTTGGTAGCTATAACTGCGTCCGAAATACTTCTCTAATGTTACTTCATTGATCTTTTAACATATACATTTAAACAAATTCTTAGGAATAAGAAAGGAACATTTTGTATTCTTATAAGTTAAAATTATAAAATTATACTTTTTGAAACAACTTGAAAACATGAGGTTTTAGTGACCAATTTGTTCTTATTAGAATTACATTAGTTTTCTTTCTTTTTAAGTTGATTACCTACAAAAAAACATTCATATACGAAACAATATCACATTTTCAGCCCACCCGATTAAATTTAATATCCCTTTATTCTACATAAGATTTATTACATTTTTCCGTATCAACCAATGTTGCAAGAAAATGGTCCATTTAAGGTGAAGTAAGCACTATACAATTAATTATTTGTATTTTGTCATCAATTCGTGGTGAATTGGCTTTAGCAGTGTTGAATTGATATTAGCTTATAGGCAAATTAGAATGACAGATTGGTTTCCGTTCTTTATATAAAGTGTCTTTGGTGTGTGTGGCGGCCCAACATGCTGTCATTACAGCTTGTGTAACAGCCGATTTGTTTAAGGAAGTTTTATTTAAATTCTTAATCAAATTTGTGTATCTCTAAAAGAAAACAACACCCTTTATACGTTTCGTGCAATCTCGTCTCTTAATCAACTTTAATTTGAATAAACTATTGCAAACAAAATAAAAGCTATATACATTTTAACTTACAGAACCGAAAGAGCGTATCAATTATAAATAACCTCACCTAGAAAGAAAAAAGAGAAAAGGTTAATTAAATGACAATTATTTTTAAACATAAATTTAAATTCTAAGTTTATTAAAAATAAGAATAATCACGTAGAAAAAATAAAGGAAGAACATAAAATAAAAACGATTGTTATTTCCACTCTATTTAATTTGACCTCCAACAAAAATCCCTTCCAACCCTAATGTTTTTCTTTTTTTTACAAAATTTCATTAGAAAATGTTAACGAAAATTCTATATACATTCTATTCTACAAGGAAAAAATATAAAATATAGTAGAAAAATAACAAAAACTAAAAACTCATCTTCATCACCAGGGCCACAGCTAGAGTCAGAACCAGAGGTAGAGCTAGAGCTAAAGAAACAAAACCACACCATCATCTACCACTAGACCACCACCATCAGGAATCACCAACCAGCCACTATCATAAAGTGAAGTGATTCTCATTACCTTCCGCATTGAAAGGATGTTTTTTTCCAACGATCAACGTTCCTTCTGTGGGGGAGCACCAAGGAAGGAAGGAAGGAACGAAGTGGGAGGACATTGTGCGAGTTTAAATTCTGCAAAACTATCACCCTTCTATATATGAGTTTATATATACTGATGGCAAGCTTGCTTCCTGACGCCTCCTTGTGGATGGCCTTCCCGAATGCGACATAATAATTATCGTAAAATATCCCAAACTATAATATACCTATACATAGTTTCTAGAGGCATCCTTATACATAAACACACATACATAGGTACATATACGCTACTGATTATATACAATGATGATGTTTGCTTTAATGCGGGTTTTCTTCATCATCGCCACCTCCTTATGATCCACTAATTGAACCTCTTCCTCAATCACAACCACACACCCACCCCTTCTAATACTACTGCAACTAAAGTGTTTTCTTCTCTCCCACAAAAACTAATTCCACAAGCTTTAAGGCAAATGTCCATCTCATTAGAGACACACAAGGATGTGTATGTATACCCTTCGCATCGAGTATAGAAGATGATATTGACAAAAAGGATATCTCAAGTCTGCAGATATCGGTTTGTGATTCAAGAACCCATCGTCAGCGCCATCATCGTCACAATAAAGAATTAAAAAACCAAAACTACTTCTTCTACTATCCAATGGATTAAAGGATGTATAACGTTAGTATAGTTTTAAGGGTGGGTCTTCATCTTCATCTACAGCATAAGAGCGTTATTTGTTTTCGTCCTGGATGCATAAAATATTTTTATCTTCTCCCTTGTTCGATAACTACTTGTGCTATCAACAAAAACAGAGAGAGAGAGAGAGAAAGAGACAACAGAACAAAAAAAATATCGAATATAATTAATTAGGACCGGCATCCACCATCACCATCACCACCAAGCAACGGCCTTTGTTTATACGCCAACACCATCATCATTATCATCGGTCCCCATTTCCCACGCCAAACTGCCCCAAACACCCAAAACACATCATCAATGGAATGACACCAAGAGGAAGGGAAAGGAAAGGAAAGAACTTGCTTTGATAAGTTTTTACAATCCTATCTCTCTCCTCGCTTAATACTGACAACATGAATAATAGTGATATCCTTGGAAGAGTGAAACAACACAAGAGCTTGCTTTGGGGTGCAAAATTTCTCTAGCGATGTGAGCGTATAGCCTTAGCGATGAATGAAAATCCTGAATAATGACTTATCGGAAGGGTATACAGCAGAATATTGGTAAACATAAAAGTTCTGCAGAGACCAAAAGGGGAAGTATCAATTGAGATAAGTTTGTAGTTCTTTTGTTTAACAAAGACGAGAAGACCTTCAAGGTTTTTCTTTTAAACGAGTATATTAAAAAAAAAAATAAGAAAAAAAAATACGCAAAATGTTTGCACATCTCTAGCATATTTTGATGTTAGAGATGTGTAACATTATCTAATTTTTTTTTGAAGAAAACAAAGAGTTTTTTTCGCTTTATCGACATTAAATGAAATAACTTGAATTAAAATTTTACCCTTATTAAGCTTGGTTCGAGGTCATATTTTTGTTATACATTAGGGAGGGATGAACAATGGATGAATGGGATAAGTGTTTATTGGAAATGCATAACAAATCAACCTCTTTTCTTTTACAAAGATTGTAAAATTGGTCGATAATACAGTGTTCTTCAAAAATTTGTTAAAGTTTTAATCAGAAATATGAACATGTTCATAATTTCCTTCGTCTATTTTTTAAAAAAAGGTTGCCACGCTTTAAATCTAAAGAGCAACTATTATCAAAAAATGAATGTGCTAAGAATGTGCTTCATTAATATAAAAGAAAACTTAAAATATCGGCATTAAATGAAATAACTTGAGGTCATATTTTTTTACATCTTAATTAGGGATAAACAACACAAAAGTAGGATAAGTTTTTATTGTGAATTCATATTCAATCAACCTCTTTTTTTATTTAAACACTGCTCAGTGCACAACTGTTTGATAATACAGGGCCCTCAAAACTGTACTTTACCCTTCCTTTTATAAGTAATAATTCGATTGTAAGAATTTAAGTATATTTAACTTTCTTTTGTTTTGTTTTAAAGGGTTAGTAGTTTTTAACCCTATAAAATAACGAATATTTATAAAATAAATGTGCTTAAAATGTGTTTCATTCCTACAAAATATAAAAGGTTGGGATACAACTATACATGCACTCAAAAACAATTATTTTTTTACCAAAAGCCACATGGTTATACTTAATTAATTTTAAAAAGTATACACATAGACAAAAATCAATTGTCTACCAATTTTGAACATGCGTTTTTAAAATTTGAATTTTTTCGTCTTTTTTTAGAAACAGTCAAAAACGTCAAGAAATATTGGTCTTCGAAAATCATTAAATCAATTTTTTTATTAATTTTATCTAAATTAAATTTTATTTGGACTGTTTGAGTTTCATCAAACTGTCATACGTCAAATTCTACGAAACAAATTTTGATTTTGCAGGTAACAATTCAAAGCTTAAGATCGAACTGAAACTATCAAAGGAACTCTTAAAGTAAGTTAAATTTGTGTTTCTCTTGCATTTGTATTAGCTTCCAAAAATTAAAGTTAAACTGACATTATGTGATTGACTGCAGAAGCAACTTTTCGTTGATTTGTGGTATTTTCTTTGGACACTAAATGTATACAATAAGTAGACAAATTTATGGAATATGATCTTAAACCACTCACAAATTAACTCTTTTACTTTGATAACATTGCGTTGAATGGTGGTTAAAATAAAGTTAAGTCTTAGGTTTGTAAGAATAGTTTTCCTTTGAGTGCTTAAAAGTCCACACAACGACTTCAAAAGTTCTTTTTTATTTCCATTTCAAAGAAATACCCCTTCTTAAGAACCTTTAGAGGACTATTTGGAATATTAAAGGATTTGATCATCTTCAAAATATCCTTTAAAATTTATGTTCACTTTTATTGCTGGCCTTGAGGCCTGTAAATGGTTTAGCAACAGTATTTTAATCGTGAAAATAACCTAGTACCCTTGGCATGATGGTTAGTTTTTTGCATTCCAGAGATATTGGGTTCAAGCCCCGACTGTACCATTTAAAGTTCTTTTCACGGGAACTGCCTCTTGCGAGGAATTGACAAATCCTCTAAGTTTAATTCCTGTGATTAAAATTGTTCGGATTCGGCTTAAAACTATAGGTCCCCTCCATTCCTGACCACATCACTCGCACAGAGAAATAGATGAAAGTCGTAAGTCGCTAGGCCCTAATTCTTAATCGACTGTTGCGCCACCTTATTCATTCAGTTAATGTTTTTTTTAAACTTACATTTGAATGATGAAGACAATGTCGTCAAGTATTATCAAGAAATAAGAATCCGCCCTGATTAGATCGGCATCTTGAAATTTTTAAAAATATTAGAAACAAGATCTGTTTGAAGGGTAACTTGTCAAGAACTGATGAAGATTTTATTACCTCCTTGCAACTTAGAAACTAAATCACAATTTACTCAAACTGTGTCTATGAAGATTTTATTTCAAGAACCGAATGTGATTTAAAGCAAAAGTTTTTGAAATATGTTCATTATAAGAGGAAATTTGAAGGACTCCTTTTAAGTATGGCTTACAACAATGGAACAAATTAAGATCCTTACTATTTATGCTTACTTCGTGGGTGAACGTGAACTCCAAGCTCAGTGAGCTGCAGCTGGATTTCGCTCTGGATGTTCAACTACTGATCAGGTGTTTCTGCTACTTAATATTGCAAGTGTGTACTTAAATCGTGGAAAAAACTATATGCCTTTTTATAGATTTTAAGGCAGCATTTGAAGGCTTTGATCGATAGGCACTTTTTCTTAAAGTTTTGAATATCGGCGTATCTTTTAAAATTATCAGTATTTTAAGAGCTCTTTATGCTAAAGATTCAATAGCCGTTTGGGATGGAGAATGCTTTTCCGAAGATATAAGTTATTCAATGGGCCTAAAACAAGGATGTACGTTGATTACTCTATTATTCACTCTATTTATTGAGGATTTAGTGGAGCACACGGGAGAAGGGGTTAACTTTGCTGGAGAAAATGTTTCGGGCTTATTGTATGCTGATGATATTGAACTTTTATCGGAATCCCCAGACCAACTCCAAGAAATGATCGCCAAACTTGGAAAATACTGCGATACATGGAATTTTTCAGTCAGTGTTTCAAGCTGTGGCAAAATTCATTATGCTTTACTCTTCTCAAGTGTGTAAAAAAATTATTACGTTCCTTTTTGAAGCGAGTCTTTGCTCTCCCAGCAACAACGCCTTATTATTTGCTTCATATCGAAACATGTTTGCCACCCTTGTTAATCGACACGCTCAAGATTCATTTCGATTACGTTGTCAAAATACTCCGATTGGATTCATCAAGGCTGGTCAATAGAGTATTAAAGTTTATCATCATAAATCGGCTTAGTTTTGTACAAACTTGGATCAATCTTGCAAATTTTACGGGTGACTCGATCGAATTTGATTTGGATAATCTAACAAGTTTTAAAGGAAGTCTTCAGTCCCTTGTTGCGAATTTGGATGAAAAATATCGGCAAAATTTCATCAACCAGGCCATTTCATCGCAGTATAGAGACTGTTCTGTTTTAAGTTGAAGTTTAATCTATGAGAATCAAACTACTTCTACGCCAAAAAAAGTCAACGGATATGATTTCTTCAATTCTACGAGCCAGTGGTGAGATACTTTCTCTTGAACTACATACCTCACAGACAAGACCTGCCCATCGAGTGCCAACACTGCAACACCCATGAGAGAGAGAATATCGGGCACTTTTTACGATTTTGTTCAATTATTCAAGAAATTCGTCGGGACATTTTTGGGAAGAACCAATTTGAAGCTGAAGATGTAATCCACACCCTTAATGGAGCAAAAGGCTGGGATAGACTTTACAAATTCCTCCAATGCGCAATGGCTTTAAAACTAGGTCTTAAAAGACTTATTATTTTTTGTATACTGAATTTGTATATGTATAAATAAAGTCATTTCTATTCTAAATTCTATACTAATTCTTCTTCAAGCTCTGAACAATTTGCCCAAACGCATTTTGATAATCAGACCATTTCTGAAGCAGTTGAACAATAATATAAGAAATGCTTCAAATCTTGACCACAATTTAAGCTCAAAAAAAGTGAAAACATTTTATACGTTGTCTGCTATGTTAAGTAAATTTATTAAATATTGTCCCCTTCTTATGAAAATACGCTTTTCTCAACATAACCCATAAAGGTTTATCACTAATTATCGTCCTATAGCTAATAAGGATGGTTTAGGAAATCGACATTAATAAATCTACTTGAGTTCACTACATTTTGTATTGACGCCTTCGTTAGAAATCTACAAGTTGGCTGCGTATTCACGGATTTCAGTAAGGCATTTAAACTTAATGACAAGATTATTTCTTGAATTCCATTATACTTAAGTGACACTACAGTGTTTTGTTCTTGAAAATAATCGTTCAAGTAAATTTTAAATTTGGTGTTCCACAGGGAAGCCATCTTGGTCCACTTTTATTCGTTTTCTTTCTATTTCACAGAATTAAACCGACGCATTACTATTTTGAACAATAACATTTTTAAGTGAATGTGTTGATCTACTTCAAGAAGACCTCAAGAAACAATGGGAATGGGGAAATACCAATCGTTTATTATTAAACATTACCAAGTGTAAAACGATGAGTTATACACAAGAACAAGACTCTATGGACTATGAATATCTTCTAAATTTGACAAAACCGAATCTCTAAATGTGTCCCGGAAAATTATGGTTGGTTAATGGAATTGGATAAATTTGAAAGAACATTGTTTGTAAAAATATCGGTAAAACAATGGAAGCCGGCGGTGTTTCGGTTATAGTTATATCGCCTATCATTTTCAAAGCCCTTCTTGGATTCCATTGAAAGGACTCAAACTTACTTTAGGGGCACCTGTCCATCAGTAACGGATCAAATATTTAATTTCTAATGTATAACTAGCTAATATACCGTTTTAGAATATTAAAATAAAACCATGTTTAACTTAAGGGTATGCTTTCTATTTAAGCTCTGAAGCAAAAGTAAATCCTGTCCAGACCCGTTTTAACGTAATTTTTTTTTAAACTATTAAATAAAAGTGGTGGCAACCCTAAAGAGAGCCATTATTAACAGCTACAAAGCCAAGAAAGCAAATTCAATCGAGGGTGACTTCTTAAAACGTTTAAAGTGAGATGTGTATAGTTTTTAGTTTGTTTTCCTCATAAAACTAAACTCGCTGCAAATTGCATTCAGTCACGAAAATAAACCAAAAAGTCTTCTCCTTTTTGTGTTTTCTCCGACTTCCTCTTCTTTTTTAACTCCTTAAAAAGTAGTAAAAAACAAATTGTTAAAGGTGAAGTGACATCACGCGATCGCGTTCATAAAATGGTCTTTGTTTTGAGCGAGTGAGGGTGTGTACTGTGTGTCTTTAGTTTACTTACGAAAGAAAAAACACTCTCAACTATGCGAAGGTATATATTTTAATGCAGTATAGCTCCTTAATCATAGTTTAAGTGGCATGAAGTAGGTACCTAGACCCACCTTCTGTGAAAATTTTATAAGGAAGGGTGTTTCGAAAGAGGGAAGCGTGACATGTAAGCAGTAAAATGATATTTTTGTGGTTTATCCATCATAATATGTACTTAATATGTATGAAAAACTAAACTCATAAGATTTTGAAGGGTTATTTGAAAAAAAAACAGTGTAACACAAGCTCTTGCCATTTTCTTTTAATTCACACACTGAGCTCGTCAAGATTGTAATGAAGAAGTGTTCTTTTAACAACTATAAAAGCTTTAAAGATTCTTAAGGAGAGGTGTTTCTTTGAAATGGGAGAATAAATAGGAACTTTTGAAGTCGTTGTGTGAACTTTTAAGCATTGAAAGGGTAAATAAGCACAAGAGTTAAGAACTTGTTTGATGTGAATTTTTACAAATCTTTTTTAAGACTAACTTTTTATTTAACTATGGTTTTAAGTCAAATTGAATCAATTAAATTTTTTGAATGTTTCGTTTTCAACTCAGGAAATCACGCAATGACAGCCATAATTTACAAAATTGAAATGTGTATAAATAATCTTTCTCTTCTTAGCAAATGTCAAATTCATTTAAATCAACAAGTGCCCTTTTAATTTGAAAGTTCAAGAAGCGGTACATAAAGCAGGAATCTGCAGTCATAAACACACCCGAAGATTTATTCTGACAGTTTCAGTTCGATCTTATGTTTCAGTTCAATTTCTGTTTTATTAAGTTTGACACAGCTACAGATCCCTTACAGTTTGTTGACAGAAACGACGAATGTGAAATACCTTTTGTCACGCTCAAAGAAGTAAGAAGCATGTGTCAACATAAGTTGTCAAACAAAAAATCACCAGGGTACGATCTTATAACTGCTCAGGTTCTGAAAGAAATGAAGACTATAAGACTTCAAGAAACTCCAATTTATAATAAACGCATGCCTTAAACTAAGATATGTGCCACATCATTGGAAAATTGCAGAAGTCATTGTTATACCTAAACAAGGTAAGCCACCAACAGAAGTTACATCTTACAGACCAATATCGCTTATACCAATCATGGCAAAAGTTTTTGAAAAACTGCTACGGAAAAGGCTTAGCAAAATATTTGAAGAAAGAAGACTAATTCTGAGCCATCAGTTTGGATTTAGAAATAAACATTCCACGATAGACCAAGTGCATCGAATTACGGATGTTGTGGAAAAGGCACTTGAAGAAAAACAAGTATGCTCGTCTATATTCTTAGATGTTGCTCAAGCTTTTGACAAGGTTTGGCACTTGGGACTTGAGTACAAACTGCATAGGGACTTCCCCAGGCAGTACTACGAAATACTGAAATCCTACGTTACGAACCGACTCTTTAGAGTACGGTACGACCAAAATTACTCGGAACTTAAGAAAATTGAAGCCGGTGTACCACAAGGAAGTGTCCTAGGACCAACCCTTTATCTGTTATATACAAGGGATATTCCAGTGGACATCAACGCTATCATGGCCACCTTTGCTGATGATACTGCAATATTGGTAAATCAGATAAATCCGTTACGAAGAGTCTCACACTACTCGGTACCGATTCTTATCGAGTGTCTTTTGAAGATTTCCACCGGATAGTAAAAAATAAAAATTAAGTTTGACGTTTAACAATTCGGTGAACACACCGTTCTGACAGTTTTGATCGGTTGAATGTTAAATCAAACATTTCCTCCTAAAGTTTGACAGATGAGTAAAGTATATTGGTTTCGGAACAGATTCATACCGGACTTTAACGAAATGACATCAAATTCCATAAATTTCACTTAGTCAATTTAAACTCTTATTTTTATTCCTTTTTACTTCACCAAATGACAGTTTCACTTAAATCAACGAGCTCTTGTTTTTTAAAGTTAACGAAAAACAGGAATTTTCGTTGTGTTTTTGACATAAGCTTATGTTTGCTTATGCCTATTATAGTAAGGCCTTTATTTCTCAAGTAAAACATTTGTTTCGTAAAGTTTGACATTTGCGTGAAGCTTATTGGTTTCGGAACGGTTCCATACCGGATAATCAATTTCATTTAGTTGCAATTTCATTTAGAATAATTATAATAAAAGAAAATTGTATAAGCCAACGAAAATAAGTTTTCTCAGATTTTAAAAACACGCAATGACAGTTTTTTTGTACAAAATTAAAATCATCCTTTACACTTTCATTAATGCCCACTTCATCAAATGTGAATTTCACTTAAAAAAGCGAATATTCATTTTTAAGGCTAATAAAAGTTGTATAGTTAACGAAATTTGTCTAAAGGCAGAAATCCGCATCCTTAGCTCTGTTATCTGTCAAATCGATTACTTATTTCGTTAAGTTTGCTTTTAACAGTGGAGTGAAACTAATTGGTTGTTGAACAGTTCCATACTGGACTGTACTGCGACCTTAAGTCAATATGTGAATACAAGCAAGCGATAAATGTATTTAATCTTATTTTAAATAAAGTTTCAACATTATTCAATACGACAGTTGACAGGTGTCATTGTTGAACCCACTCATTACAAATAAGCTAGGTTTTAGTTTGGAGATCAAAACAATATAAGAGTTCAGTGCTAGAACTGTAAAATAAGGTAAATCAGTGGGCGCATTCAATGCAGTGAATTTATTTTATTAATTAGTGATATGTACTGGAAAATCTGAAATGAAAAGCAGAGCAACGGACAACTTCACAAAATCACTCAATGGTGAATTTTGCAAGTAAATGTCCCTTCAAAGCTGTCAACCAAAAAATAAAATGACAGTCAAGTCAAATGGAAAACCGTGTAAAGTTGTAGAAATTAATAAATTTGCAACCTATGTAAGAAGTTAGTAGAAAAACTTCAAAAATCACTATGACAGAGTAGAATAAATCAAAGTAAGAACTTATTGCATCACTAAGGTACCAGACACATCAGTATTGGAAAACTTGAATAGAATAATCTGACAGATTGACTTTTCCTTGTCTTGTTGTTTGCAAGACAAGTAAACATCACTAACGAAGAAAAATTGTTTTTTGTCTAACCGAGCTTGATGTCGTGTAAGTACAGTCTGCTAATATTTTAGTCGATGAGAAGGCTGTTTTAAATGGACCGTTAAATGCAACAAAAATCCGTCCCCATTCCGTTTCATTAAGTGAAAGGCTCCATTACTAAAATCAATTTACAATCAGCGCCTCATGTATAAAAACCATACAAGAAAAATCGTCAAGTGTGCAAGCGCTCTTTAAGTCACTAAAAATCTACTTTAACTGTCAAAAATTAAAGTGCGTTAAATCGAACTTTCGTAAAAACCCATCTTCGTCCTCTTCGACTTTGTAAAATCTTATCAGTAACTCATAAATAAATATCATACAATGAAAATCGTGAAGTGTGAAGGAGCCCTTAAAGTCATTCAAAATCTACTTCAACTGTCAGAAATTAAATTGCTTTAATTGAAAACAATTAAAACGATTATGAAGATAGTACGTACTTCCGAACGATTAAAAGGCATATCACTTACATCCAATACAATAATCACAATCAATTTAGCCCCAGACCATCAGAATCCCGCAAAAGCATTTAAACGTTAAACATATTGATTCCATATGGCTGAGCGCTGGGGTAGCATAAATTTGCTCTTAGTTAACACCAATTTGCATGTGTCATGTTTAAATTAATGACAAACATATCCACACGAAATTCCTACATATCTAAATACATAGAAGTCTTTGACAATATTCAATCAGAATTTACACTACTTTACCTACACACAAAGCAAAAGCCACCCTTTGAGTCAAGTTGAGTCGATCTAAGTCGTGCTTAACCTTTGACCCTTTTTAGACAGTTAGAGAGAGAGAGAGAGAGGAAACATAGAGGAGGGATTATTCTGTTCTGTCAAGTTAACCTATCAATAAATCTTCTTTGAATGGACATGTGTGTGGATGAATGTGTGTTTTGTGAATAAGGTAATATGTATTATGTCACATCAACATATTTTGCCCGAGGAGGGACTTAACTCCTTTTATTCAATGTTTTTCATCTTTCACTTGTAGGTACAAGTTGTCGTATATGCAACATCTATTGTTGTTGATGATGTTGATGATGATGATGCCCCCTTTTTTTAGTATGTTGTGCTGCTATGACATGAGGTATATGTATAGGGATGTTATTCGCACTCAGGGCACGTACTGCCATCCACTTGATGCTATAAAATTTTGTATGTCAAGAAAAATACCGCTTAAATTATGGTCAAGTAGGCAAACATACATCTTTTTTTAGGGGGTTTAAAATAGACAAAACTTTTGAAAAGGAAGACAAGAAATTAGATTTTTATTGATTTTATTTATTTAGTTGTACTATACTTTGATAGTTGACTTATAACTTTGGATAGTGATTGATATGGCTGAATCACAAACACGCTTTAGCTTTGGCTTCACCTGACGTGTACGAGTTCAGCCATAGGAATTCAATGCATGCTATCACAATTGAGCTTTGACCGCACGTTTCGTTTGACAATCGTAAGGAAAAGAACGTAATGTGACTGCAAACGGAAGCTCTAGTTCAATTATCTGAACATTTGTTTTCTTTGACAGCTCAACAGCTGTAAAAAAATGTCAACAAACAAAATATTTGCTCTTTGGAGGGATGAAATAATAGAAATGTCATTTAAAGCTACCTCGAAGCAGGCCCACCGTAAAGAAGACGAAGCCGAAGCTGAAGCGTGTTTGTAATTCAGCCAATACTTTCTTGATTCAATCTTTTGCCGACACATACCGTGTATAGACTTTGTAGCCTCTCAAAAGAGTGAAGTTATAAAAGTCTTAAAAATTAGGAAAACCACTTAACTCCTAAATATTTACAAAATAAGTGCACCCAAACTAACTCTAGATTTAAATTTTTAACGCTTTTTTTTTAAAAAAATTGACAGCTGTCAATTTGGTTTAGAATTTCTCAAATGGAATTATAGTTATAACTTTTTACACTAATGATTTTTCAAAAATTGTTCGTATTGCAAAGAAGATCCAAACGTTTAGACTTTCCTTGAATATCAAAACTTTAAGTCCTTTTTTTTGCATTGATATAAACTGTCAATTGTCAATTTTTTTCAAACAAATCTTCCATGTTATTTATAGACAAGGAAGTTATTGTCAATTATGTTTTCAAAAAACACTTTAACTCTGACATTTTTTTGAAAATGACATCTGTCAACTTAAATTCAGACAAACTGTTAATTCAAATGGTCAAAGTGCAAACTCGTTATCTTGTAGTTGATTCGTTCTTAAGTCTTAGAATGCAAATATCTTTAAATGCCACTGTCTTTCTTTCATTTGCACAGTAAGTGCTCTGAAACTCAATATGACATCTGAGTTGACAGTACAAACTGTGTAATGAAATGTCAAAATGACAGTTTGTTGTCTTGTTGTAGATTTGTATTTAAATTCATACAAAAAAAACATATCCTCGCTTAAATGAACCCCGCCTCAATAAAAATATGTCACCTTAGCTGATTGAAAAATCCCAAGAATTCGAACCTTAAAGCTGGATGTTTTGATACTATTTAATGTCAGAGGTCGCAAGCAAGATTTTGCATGTTTTTAGTGTAGCTGTCAAAATTGTTCGTTTGTGCAGAATGACAATGGAGAATGCACCTTGCTCTATCAAGATCGAGGCAATGGATAAGTAAAGTCCTCTCTCGAGCATCTAAAGTCACCCTCTGTAAGATACTCATCATCCCAATTTTGTATGTATGGACCCGGGGCTTGGACTTTGTCAAGACAAGATAACAGCGACACTGATTTAGTCAAAAATTGGATGGATCATGTAGAGTCAGTAGACATCAAAGCTTCAGCCCTGAAGATCAAGTGGCGGAAGAAAATGGCTATGGAGTAATACCCAATTACTTGGAAAGCATTTTTTGAGATTGATCCTGAACCTTCTTCGACTTATTTTCAAGGTTCCTGTCCCACCTGTCAAATCTGTCAAAACTGCAATCATAGACCAGATGATTTCTTTAAATTGAAACAGAAAAGAAGAACTTCAAACATTTATGTTCTTTTTCAAGCATAACACTTGACATGAATTTGTTTAATAAAATATCTGAAAATATGCACTGTTAATTTGACAGACGTCAAACTTACGAATAAAAACAATATGGCGTGTCCATGGAAGCATCCTTATGCCATCTATTAGCAAACATCGGATAAAAACTCATAAGCCTGGATACACATTAACTAAACAATTTAAACTCTGAATATTGGAATAGTTCCTAATATTCAGATTGTATAAGATAATTCAAGACTCAAATCTGGAAGTTGTTTAACTAATAACATAAAATGTTGTCAAAATGTGTCATTTTTGCCCGTCATAAAACTTCAAATCCAAAATTCCTTTGAAGCATTTGATTGTTATCCAATAGTATTGTTTGTTTGTTGATCTAGATTTGTTTTTGAAACCACTGATTTTGAAGGAACCTAGATACACTTTTAAATCTGTGTGAACTAATAAAGGAAACCTTGACAACATCACAAAAACACAAAATACTTTTGGAAGTGTCATTACTCCTTTAGAAATGGTAGCATCTGTGAGAGAATTAAAACGTCCCCAATTGTAGTTTAAACACATTTTGCCCTGAATCTTTTTCCACAAAATTAAGGAAAATTGGATTTGCAATTTCATTTTTTCAAACAAAATCCATGATGTTCCAGTTTTTCGATATTATGATAAATGGTTTTATCCATCTTTCTGTTTGATCAAAATAAAAATTTTGTTTTGTCAGCTTTATTTCTTTTGATTCAAAAGTAGAAAAGAAAATAAACTAAAAACATTAACGTCATATTTGAGTTTCGTTAAATTTAATTTCCCCAAAAATCTCAGGATGTAACTTTATACCATCCATCCCCGTTTCTCGTTCCCCGACGAGGGATAAAGGATGCAACCATATCCACTTTAGAATAATTTACATTGCACTTCAACATCAGCATCACCATCATCATCCTCAACCTGATTGATGATGCCCTTAATAGAGGGAAGCCTATAGTAGTTTAGTACCAAAACGGAACTAGAACTGGGATTGCGATTGGGAAGGGTAGCTACAACTGCAAGTACCTACATTGCACGCTTTGTCAAGCATCCTCTAAAAAGTACATTAATAAAATTGATTTCAATTTTAGATATCATCGTTAGGAACCACTCCACTCCACTTCACTCTTGCAGAGACTCAAAGGACCAAAAAGTGAGCAGGAGGAGCAGAGGCAGTTGGATGGATGAAAAGTGAAAGAATGAGCGATGAAGTTGTAAAAACGGATGCACAAAGTTTGGCAAAGCACCATCCTCCCCAGCAATCGAATTTACTAAAAAAAAAGAAAAAAATCTTTGAAATTATTTTTTAGTTCAATTTTAATGTTTTTTTCATTTCAACTCGATTCAATTTCAAATCTTTTGGTTGAATTTAGTGAATGAAAAAACGAACACAGATTCTTTTTTAAAGGTTTCTTTTTAAAAGATTGAGTTTGAGTTGAATGCCATCAGAGAATCGAAACAAACTTGCTGTCCAGTGTCCTTGTTCATCGTCCATGCTGTCGATCTAATTTCACATAAATGCATTTTATCGCAAAGGAGGCGATGACGATGAATGGGCAAAGAAATGGACTTTGAAGAGGATCCATTATCCAAACAACAGTTTTTCCACCTCTTATAAATTGACCGTAAAAGAAGTTTTGAAAATAGAGGATACAGAATTTGTGCGATGTTGGTTTTTGGAATAATCTTGTCTTCTTTTAATTCCTTTTATTTCCTGACAAAGGTATTTTTTCCTTTTTTAAACTAAATTACAGGGTGCTCTTTTAGAGGTATAGAAATTTGAAATGGGAGAAAACAAAGATGAAAGTTTTGCATTGACATGAATTTTACTTATTTCAAAGGAAAGTATCTTGTAACCAATTTCTCAAAGGAGGCTATTGTAATCGGTCCGTTTGATCGACCAAACGATTTTTACATTTTCGAAGTTTTAAGGTCTCTTAACTTTTAACAAATTTGCGTTTTTTGTAGATTTTATTTTTTTAAATGAAAAAACAGATTTAAAAAAATATCGAGAATAATATTTTGTGTGAACTAAGAAAAAGTTTCAAGACAATATATGTAATTTTTGAAACGCTATTTGAGTCGAAAGTAAATTTTTACCAAGTTTTATTATAAGGTTTTTATTGTTTGTAAAAAAAAACTGTCAATTCGATTTTCTAAAAAAATTTCCGAATGTTGACAACAATATTTGTTTTAGGTTAAAACTAATTGGAAGCCATCATCTCAAATTTTTGAAAAGACATTTGAGTCGAAAATCAATTTTTACCAACTTTGAGTAATTTTTTTGTAAAAAAACCGTCAATTCGATTTTTCTCAAAATTTTACCGAATGTTGGAAACAAAAAACTGTAAGTTTGATTTTTCTAAAATTTTTACCAGATGTTGAAAACAATTTTTTTCGCTGCACAAAATTTTTTTGGAGAAGAAATCTTTTCTTTTTTTCATTGGATTTTACTGGTTTCGTATCATAATATAAAATTTAATTTAAGTCACCACCCACGCAATTTTCTTGAGAGCCCTTTCTGCATTTTTCTGCATTATAACCGATATTGAAGCCGATATCTTTACTGGTTCTTGAGCTATGGCCGACGAAAAAAACGTCGGAAACTTATGTACACACGCACACACAGACATCTTTCTAATAATCTTTTTTCAAGTCTAGGGACCTTGGAAAGTCGAGATATGTCAAAATTTTCAATTTGACAAATGGGACATATTACAATAACTTTCTATGGGAAGTTAACAAAAACTTAAAAAATCCCTACGATAAGTTGGTGAAAATTGGTTTTTGACTCGAATATCTTGTCAGCAATTAAAGTTATTGCCTTCAAACTTCAAAAATTGTATTGTTTTTAACATCAATTATAACTTTAAAAAAAAACTGACTGTTGGATTTTTTTAAAAGTTATAATTGATGTTAAAAACAATTAAATTTTTGAAGTTTGAAGGCAATACCTTTAATTGCTGACAAGATATTCGAGTCAAAAACACAACATTTTTAAAAAATAATGCTCGATTCGAATATATCGAGAATATATGATATTGACTTCATGTTCTTACAAAAAATCAATCGGTATTTTTCTTATAAGAAATTCAAATTTTAAACATAAATTGATAAAAATTGTTTTTTGACTAAAAATTTCGTTAACCAACACAGATTTTGAACTGAAACTTATTTTACTATCGGCAGCTTCAGGTTAATATTTTTGAAAAATTCAACTGACAACTTTTTTACAAAACACGAGAAACCTTAAAAATTACTAATAAACTGATAATAAAAGGTTATCAACTAATGAGTCTATAGTGGCTTGAATATTGGCTTTAAATATGTTTTAAAAAATGGTAGTTTGTACCCGTGGCATGCCAAAGGTCTTGGTTTTGATACCTGCCTTTGGCATTTAAAGTTCTTTTTCATGGATACTGCCTCTTGCGAGAAATTGACAAATTCTCCAGGAGTAATTCTTGGCATGAAAAGTGCTTTCTTAAATTTGCCGTTCGGATTCGGCTTAAAACTGTAGGTCCCTTAACATCTCTGATAACAGAACTCGCACACAGGAATGGTTGAAAGTTGTAAATTACTTGGCCCTACTTCTCAACGGACTGTTACGCCACCCAATTTATTTTTTTTAAGTGCTCCATATAACATATAATAACTTGTCTCGTTTTAGGTTGGTACCGAATTTCCTCGAATTTTTGAAAACAATATATCAATTAGTACGGTTCGGCATTAATTTTTATTCACTGATATACTTGATATACTTATGTGAGAGCTAATTTTTCGTTTTGAAAGAATTCTGGTGTCCCTCAGGGCTCCGTTTTGTCACCGACTCTCTTCCTTACATTCATAAATGATCCCCTGTCTGCCACTTCTATAACTTCCATAACCGAAACACTTAAATCATTCGAACTTCGCCGCAATGCTTTTCGTTGTTTAACAGATATTTTTACAAACAATGTTCTGTCGAATTAGTTGCATCCCCCCCCCCCCCCACCTAAACAATTCAGCCCTAATATTCTCATCAGTTAACAATCGTGCTTAATTTCGGACGTATTATTAAGTATACAGCATTTTTTTAACCACTCATTGAGAATGTTGAATGCTTCACCCAACTCCGTTTTTTCCTCCCATTCAATATTCAAAATTTTGAAACCAGTGTGCACCGGTATCTCCCAATAAATCTCTCCCTATTTTCTTAACACTCTCACTGTGTTTAAACGTATTAAGGGTATAAGTATCCCCTTGCACATCATTAAAAAAAAATTGAGGCCCGAATTGAACCAAGCAGGCTTTTTTAATGAATTCAACCATTTTACCAGAAATGAGCTTGAGAAGTTGTATTTTTTTAAGAAAAACTTCATAAATATGAAGACGTTGAATTGGCGTTAAACGATTCATCAATGATGGAATGTCTAAAACTTACTGAACAGAAACAAAAACAACAAAGTTGAAAATTATCAGCTTTTTAAAATATACACAACAATTCTCGAAACTTCTCATACTATATCAGCTACATATATAAATCAAACATCTTTATAACAAAGTCTAATATTAACAAATAGTATTACATCATATTAAGCTGAAGTTCCTAAAGAGAGTCACCTTGGTCCACTTCTTTTAAAAAATGTTGTTAATGTTATCCCATGAGTTTATTTGTTGAAATTCTTAATTAAATGTGCGCTTTACTTTAGTTAAAAAAAAGCAATGTCTTTAAATACGTTAAAGTAGAAACATTCTTTTATTTCGAAGAATTCAGAATCAGAATGAAATTTCTTTCTATAAGCGCAAGATAACCAGGTTTTAAGGGCATACTTACATTTTGAACTTTGGAGATATTTATTTCAAAATTTGAAAAATGTATGTCAAAATAAATACTAAATTTTTAAACTTTTATTTTAACTTTAACCCTGACAAAAATCTGAAAGACACACTCACATGATCTCTGTTCTTCCACAAATGTTGACATTCCTCGTGTGCAAAGTCAACATTACTTATTCTGTTCCAGTCCATTACCTTGACACATAACCTCATGACAAAAAAGAAATATTTTAATGCTGGTCGTTGATTACCTACAAACCTTCATTGTCCTCATACGGAAAAAGCAAAAGACTCCCTCATAATTCATTATTTTAAAATAAATATATATTTTTTTCTTCTTATTTTCAAGCCCGCACCTATACCACATTAAATATGTACATATGTATGTAGGAAGGTATAGCTACAAAAAGAATTGCCAACATTTTCAACTCATTTGTCCAATTTTATCACAACGCAATCAATCAACAACCACTGCACAGGTATTTTTCATTTTCCAGGTGATTAGCAAAATAAAAAACTAAAAATAAAATAAAATAAAAGAAAACCCTAATTATCCTTGTCAACCATCAGGCTCAGTTCAGCTCAGTGTTGGGAACTAGGTAACATTTGCATTGTTTGCGGAAGATGAAATACGAATAATGGAAAAAAGGTTGGGTGACCAGAATTTGAACATTCATAAAATTTAAAAAAGGCTTTCTAGTTCAATCTCAAAAAGGAAAATCCCTTTGTCAAAAAAAAGGAACGAGTTTTATTTAAGAAATTTGCTATAGAACTTTAAGCTGGCAGCACTATTTTAACTGGTGGCCATTTTGATAGCTGTCAAATGATATATTTCAAATTTCGCTTGACATTTAAACATAAATAAACTGACATATGAACCACGATTTCGAATTGTGCAGATTCATTTTGAAAATCAAAATTTCGTTCGAAATACGTAATACGGATACGCCAATAACCTGCGGTTTATAAAATGACGATTTTCTTCAAGTTTATTTCGAGACACCAATACATTCCATTACGATACAGTCAATGGTGACTTTTTCGTTGATAAATCAAGCAACCATAATGCACAGGAACATAAGTTTCAATAAAACACAGCAAAAAAAGTTGTCAATTGAATTTTTCTTAAAAAGTTACTAACCAAAGCAACAGTATTTAACATTTTGTTTTCCACATTTTTATTCGAAAAACAATTTTTATGAATGTGACAACTATTTTCTTTAATGGTTCTGGAAATATGGATGACGAAGCAGGTAGGAACGTAAAAAAGTTAAAACGTTAGAGCGTTAGAACGTTAGAACGTAAGAACTTTTGAACGTTACAACATTAGAACGTTGGAACGTTGAACCGTTAGAACGTTAGAACGTTAAAACGTTATCAAGTTAGAACGTTAGAACGATAGAACTATAGAGCGTTAGAACGTTAGAACGTAAGAACTTTTGAACGTTACAACATTAGAACATTGGAACGTTTGAACGTTAAAACGTTAGAACGTTATCAAGTTAGAACGTTAGAATGTTAGAACGTTAGAAATATGATCATATTATAAATCCAAAAAAATTAATAAATAGAACTAGCAATCATCCATTATAGGCAAAAACTAATGGGTTATTCATGTTGCGGTTTCACAAGTATAGGGCTGGAATTTGACATCTGTCAAATTAAGTTGTTAAACCAATTTTTAACTTCAAATAAGAAGTTGTTGTGATAGGCCCCATTTGTCAAATTGAAAATATTAACATTTCTCGACGTTTCAAGATTTTTTGAAAGATGTCTGTGCGTGCGTGTGTACGTACGTTCGTACGTCCATACGTTCGTGACGTTAATTTCGTCGTCCATAGCTCAAGAACCAGTACATATATCGACTTCAAATAAATTTAGTTCCATATGTAATAATGCAGAAAGATGCACAAAGGGCTCTCAAGAAAATTGCGTGGGTGTTTTTTTTGTACCATAGCAGTTTTAAAAAACGGTGGCAATTTTGGTTAAAGCTAAATATCTCATAAACCAAAAACTCTAGAGACTTGAATTCAATTCTACATTATATATTGTAACGTGATACCACCAGAATATTTCTGAAAAAAAAATAATTAACGTTTTTTTATAAGTCAAAAAAACTAAACATAAACTTTGTCACCTCGAAAATTTTACGAATTAAAAATGATTTTACCTCCAAAACAATTTTGTGCAACGAAAAAAAAAACGTTTTTAACATCTGATAAAATTTTGAGAAAAATCAAATTGAAAGTAAAAAAAAAAACCTAAATAAACAATACTCAAAGTTTGTAAAAATTGATTTTCGACTGAAATATCTTTTCAAAAATTTGGGATTATGGCTTAAAACTAATTTTATCTTATAGGAAATATTGTTTTCAACATTCAAACAAATTTTGAGAAAAATAGAATTGACAGTTTTCTTAAAAAAATAAATACCTAAACCAAAAAAATGAATTAAATAGTAAAAAAAAGTCAAATATCTTTTCAAACCTTTTATTTATTATTTTTAAGCTACACTTATCTTTTAAAAACTATTAATGTCAATATTCAGTTAACTTTTGAAAACAAATCTAATTGACAGTTTTTTTTACAAAAAATTAAAACTTGAAAGAAAATTTAACAAAAGTTGGTAAAAATTGATTTTCGACACAAATTTTTTTTTTAAAAATTTGGGATTATGGCTTCAACTTATTTTCACTTATAAGAAATATTGTTGTCAACATTCGGTAAAATTTTGGGTAAAATCTAATTTTTGTCCAAAAAATAAAAACCTAAAAAAAATACCAAATTTTTACCAAGCCTTACTTGGTAAAAATTTACTTTCAACTCAAATAGCTTTTCAAAAATTAAAAATATTGTCCTCAAATTTTTTTTATTTCGCAGAAAGTATTGTTTTCGATATTCAGAAGTTTTTTTTTATAAAAATCCAACAGTCCGTTTTTTCATAACAAAATAAGATCTACAAAATATAGTACGCAAAATTGGTAAAAATTGATGGTCGGTTCTTGATATCTCTCAGATTAAGTTCAGTTTCCAACTGGTAAAATTTTAAGAAATGCTACTTAAATTGGTAAAAATTTGTTTTCGACCAAAAATTTGTTTAACAAAACTAGATTTTCAAACTAAATTATTTCTTATACTAAAAATAGTGTTGGTAATTTTAAATGTTTTAAGAATAATTCAACTGACAGCTTTTTAAACGCAACACTAAGCCAACAAACCTTTAAGAAAGGCTAATCGACAGAGGGGATGGGAAATTATCAGTGTAGGTAGCATCCCAGTCTCTTTTTTACGTTTACTTTTGAAACCACAAAATGGATAAAAAAAACTTTAGAGAAACTTAACTACTTTACTGATTTTTTCGAAATTTTCAAGACAAATAATGAAAAGGGTTAAAAAACTAAGTAGTTGTCTTTCATTTAAGGCTTGATTAAATAATCCAAAATTTACTAAGTTCTTTTTCTAAGGCCAAAGCAATTGTGCATTAAACTATTTTATAGCTTGTTCAATTAATCACATTGTGATTTAGCGAGGTTGACCAAATAATAAATTAAACTAAATTTAATTTGTGATAAAAAATTCAATTTTATTAAAAACATCACACACAAGTACATCATTAAAAACCATTGAACTTGATTGTTACACAAGGTTGCTATATTATTCTCTTTACACAAAAATAAACAAAAATTAAGAGCTCCCCAAAACAAGTCGTTCTTTTATTCGAATATAAAATAAACTCAAGACCACATTACTAAACTCGTTAAACTTGAACTTTTTTTTTGTATACAAATCAAGCCATTCAATCAAAGTTGTAATACGTTTGTACTTTTTCTTTATATGAACATATAAACCTCTAGCTTTAACTTTGATTACTTAGATCTTGAAAAGATCATGAAACTGGATTCCATTTAATTTAAGTAATTCTTTTTATTGAAGTTGTACAATTATTGAACTATTACTAACCCATTTGCATTCAAACCTTCCACATTCACATTCATCGATCCTAAAGGCTTTATTCTGTTCATTGAATCAAATTTCAAAGGCTGCTTTATTCCACATACATAAGAGTATATCGATACTGATGTACTAAAGTATAGTTGCAAGGATAGAATCTATACAAAACCTAATTCCAAAATCCATTCTCTCAATAAAATCTCAATTAAAAGCCCCCAAATCCCAATTACAATAGAAATAGACTAAAGCTTCACATATCAAACCTAACCAAAGTAAAGCAAACCAAACCTAAAGACCTCTTTTATTCCATTACAACCATTTATATATGATACTTGAATCAGGGTACCCAGGGAGCAGAAAAGGGGAAGGGGAGTGTATAATAATAAATAATAACACTTTCCTCCACTTTGCGTACGGAGGCAATTTCAAAATGGCAATCTCGTAAATCATTACAACGACCGATGTTTAGAAAATAAACAAGCTGCAGTACGAGTATTAAGTTTTGAAAGCAAACAATATAAACCCCCACGTTCGACTTGCGTCGGTCGTGTCGGTCCTCAAGCCAGCAGTGAGGCCTGCCCTGCGCATATGATGGGCTGATGGCCTAAATACATGGGTTTGTGTATGACTTAGATAGACCACCATATACGAGCTGAGCAGCAGAGCTCTAGGAAACATAGAAATATAACATTTTTGGGCTCGTTGCCCGGTTTTGTTTCCTACATCTTCTTTTGTATCTAAACTTCCACTTCCATCTCCTCCTTCTCCAGCTGGCTTCACTATATTCTCCAGTTCCTCCATCTACATCTCCATCACCTCCCAGCTTCATCCATAACAAAGCAATAAATAAAAAATTTATGAAAGCATTCGGTAGTCATTTGGAAACAAATAGTACGTAAAAATAAAACTGGAAAAGGAAACAAGACACAAAAAAAGAAACAGTCTGTGAGGAAAACAAAATGTTACGTATACGCCGCAGTGAGCGGGAGGAATATTATGTCAAACGTTTGTTCCTTTGACAGCTGGAAGAAGGAGGACGATCAGCCGTCGCCGCCGTCGTCGCCATCGCCATCTACAACACCCAACATGAAACTATCTGACGGTTTCCTTGTGTGGGCTGCCGATGACGATACCGATGCCGCTGCCGTGATGTGGTTGGCGCAGGGTTGGTGTAGGGTTGCCTCTTGGGTTTGATTGGGTATGGGCATGGCTGTGTGTTTTCTGTCTGCGTATTTTATTGCGAACGAAGCAATTTCATCCCGGGGAAAGGGAAATGGGAAAGAGGAAGGAAACCGGAAAACGGGAAACAACAATATATATATAAAAACTCATCTCATCCGCATCAGGTTTCCATATTTTTAATTTTTTATTTTTTTATTCTGAATGTTATTTTTTTGTTCGTATTTTTATTGTGTTTTTTATTTTTTGAATCTCTGGTTTGCTTCACCCCTTAAGCGGCAGCTTTGTACTGCTTTTGGTGCTTTTTTTTGTTATTTTATGGAAGCTGTGAAAGGCGAGAAGAATTTTTCGCACAAATGGTGAACACTATTAGTTGGAGAGACAGAAAATAATAATAAAAAGAATAACGGTATTGTAGAGTTTTAATTTTAAATTGAGTTAGCACAGAGGAAGAAGATGGCGGTGGCAGCAGCAGCGTTAGGGAGAATATGAGTATTATGATGCTCCTGTTGTTGCTGATGCTTCCGGAGAACAGAACGGATACGGAACTAAACGCTGAGCAAACAAACTCCTCTCCGACACGAGCAGTTAATTGCGTAAATTTAATTTAATTGGTGGAATGTTTCAGAAATTCCTTAATGCAATTTAGTTTCTTTCGTTTTTCTATCCTACGTATTTTGTTTGCGCTTCTTCGCTTCGAGCTAGAGGGTAAGAATTTTAACATTTATTAAGTGCTATTTTTATTCTTTAATAACATCGCTGAAGCGAAACTGGAGAGAGAAAAAAGTTTCAGCAATTCCGATGATGATGCAACAACCAATTTTGAAATATATTTTAGTTTCAGTTTCAATTTCGGTGAACACATCCATTTTGATGTTTAAGAACATGATTTGAATGAAATAGGACAGTATTGTAAAAGAATGTAATCTTTTGCTTTTATTTGAAATGCCTTATGAGACGAAATCTCGTTTTTTTTACAGAAATATTAATTTTTATGATTAAAAAGTAGATATTAAAATGATTGTGCAATGTAGACATTAGCAAGTACAACTCTTGTGACGAAACAAAAATGGAAAAAAAGTAAAAATTACGAATTATAACAATGAAAGAATCACAACAATGGAACTCAAACAAGTACAAGATAAACCTTGTTCGAATTAGCCAATTGCATTCCCCCCTCAAACAATTCAACCGTAATACTCGTACTTCTAGGAATGCATATCAGTTTAACCTTGAGCATAATTTCGGACGTACTGTTAAGCAAAGAGATTTTTTTTTAACCGCACATCGAGAATGTGAAATGCTTTACCCAACTCTGTTTTTCCCTATCATTTTGATATTTAAAACTGAAACAAAAGCGAACCTTAGGCAAACGACAAAAAAAAAAAAGAAGACAATAAGTTTAATTGCGGTTCCCGAGAGGATTTATTTAAGGTTTTTGTTTTATTTAAGTTTTCTTTTATTTAAGTTTTCTTTTTAAGTTAAGTCGCCAGAATTTTTAGAAGAAGCCAAATCAACTGCAACTTCCTCAAAGATGCGGTGTTCTTTTATAGGGCATCCACTGTCTTCCAGTGATTTTTCGTTTTTTTCCACTCTCCACTGTCGAGCTCCTGGAAGTTTTCCATTTCCCGCCATTTCTGTCCAGCTGTCACCAAATTAATTTTCCGCAGGTCGCAATAAATCGACTAGATAATTTGTTCTTCGTATTCGGCATTAAATTCCCTTTCGATTGATGTGCCATACTCCTTAGTTCGTCCAGATCTAAATTTCCTAAGGAAATTCGCCTGAAATGAATTTCTTTATAAGAGATTTTTTATAAGTTACCGGATCTTCTGAACGGTTTCATTTAACCGTTCAGTCGACTCTTTAGTTCCGGTGTGTGGATTGTGGAACACAATCGAGCCAGGTGGTACCGAATGTCAAATGTCATTTTTGTTTTCTTTATTCATTTTCGCACATAACCACAACACTCCCTACTCTAGTGTTCTAGTTAATTCGGTTTATTAATTAATTAATAGTGCGCAGGTGCAAATTTTATACACCACGGTGCGGTGCCCTGCATTGGTGTTTGGCGAGTCCCTCACGGGCAGATTACTTGGCGGGCGGTGCAGCTGGTAAATTCGTCACATTGCCCCCTCCTTAGGACTCTGGCTCCTGCTGAGTTCTGGTCTATGTTTAAAAGGGGCCAAACGGTCCACGTGGATGACTCTTGTTTTCTTACTGCCCTTGCACTGGATCCGGTACACCAATTCAGATAGCCGCGATATGATTCGAACTGGGCCCTCCCAGTCACTCTGTAGCTTAGGCGATATCCCTCTTCTGCGTTTTGGATTGTAGAACCATGCTTCTTCACCTGCAAGAAAGTTAATTGGGTGTTTTTTAATATCGTACCTAGTTTTCATTGAGTCTGCCGCTAAGTTTAGATTATTGCGAGCAATTGCATGTGATTTTTGCAAACGTTGTCTCAATTCTAGTGCATAAATAGGAGGGTCCAAGTCTGTGGTGTTAGGAGAGCCGAAGGCAAGATCTACTGGAAGCTTAACTTCTCGTCCAAGGTTAAGGTATGCCGGTGAGAAACCTGTTGCTTCATGTTCTGCCGAGCGATAAGCAAGGAGGGCTGTTTGAAGATGAAGGTCCCAATTTCTTTGCTGGCTATCGACGTACTTAGCAAGATAGTCTAACAGTGTTCGATTAAACCTCTCCACCATACCATCCGATTGTGGGTGTAGGGGCGTCGTCCTGGTCTTCTCTACACCCAGCACCTTAAGCGAGGCTTGGAATACTTCAGATTCAAAATTGCGTCCTTGATCGGAGTGTATAACCTGAGGAACTCCAAAACGACAGAATACCTGATCTACTAACGGCCCCAGTACTGTTTCTGCTGTCTGGTTGGGAATGGCAAAGCATTCTGGCCATTTAGTGAAGTAGTCCATAACGACGACTATGTAACGATTACCTGCATCTGTTTTGGGCAATGGACCCAGAATATCGATAGCAATGCGTTCGAAGGGGCATCCTGGTCGGCTTGGCTGAAGGGCTCCACGCGTTTTTCGTTGGGGGCCACGCCGAGAGGCACAGGTGTGACAAGTCAGGCACCACACTTTAACATCTACCGTTCGTCCAACCCAAAAATACCGTGATTTGACTTTTGACAGTGTCTTCTTTTGACCTAAGTGGCCACCACTGGGGCTGTCGTGTAGTGAAGTGAGTATTTCTGGAACGCAAGCTTTTGGGACCACTATGAGTTTGTTACTTTGACCTGGTTTCTCCTCCCACACTCTTACGAGGGTGCCTTTATCTAAACAGAGCTGATCGTACAAAGCCCAATATGATTTAAGTTCCTCGCTTTGACCCGAAATATTAGCTTTATCCGGACGTTTACCATCTTCTTTCCATTTGATAACCTTCCCCAGGGTTGGATCTTTTCTCTGCTCCTGGTCAATGCTACCTGAAACGAAAGTAATAAGGGCACGCCTTGAAGATTCTTCCTCCAGCTCTTCTACCCTGTTGCAATGTTTGCAATTGCCACATGTTCTTCTGGACAATGCATCTGCATTCCCATGGCGTGAACCTGGTCGATGTTGGATGTTGAAGCTGTATTGTTGGAGGCGCTCTAACCATCTTGCCATTTGTCCTTCTGGATGCTTAAAATTGCACAGCCACCGTAACGAAGCATGGTCTGTGCGCAGAGTAAAGGTGCGGCCAAAAAGATAATGGTGAAAATGGTGAGTAGCGAGAACGACGGCTAAGAGTTCTCTTCTTGTTACGCAGTAATTTCGTTCTGGGCCACTTAGGGTTTTGCTGAAATACTCAATGACAACTTCTTGATTGCCTTGCCGTTGGCTGAGAACGGCGCCTATTCCAAAATTGGACGCATCGGTGTCCAAGATGAAATCATCAGTAGTAGTGGGAAATGCCAAAATTGGTGCTGTCGTTAATTTAGCTTTAAGTTCGTTAAAGGCCATATCACAATTGACATTCCATGCAAAGCGACGATTTTCTTCAGTCAACTCAGACAGAGGCTTAGCAATGGTAGAGAAACCGGCAATAAATCGTCGGTAGTAAGAGCACAATCCTAAAAAACTTCGGACTTGTTTCTTATTTTGAGGAATCGGCCATTCTTGGACAGCCTTTATCTTTTCTGGATCTGTGACTAGCCCATCTTCTGATACGACGTGTCCCAAATAGTGTACACTTTTGGCAAAAAAATGACATTTGGCAGGGTTAAGCTTAAGGTTAGCATTACGAAGACGTTGGAAGATTTCTTCAAGGATACGGAGATGTTCGTCAAAAGTACCGGCGTAAGCGATGATGTCATCAAGGTAGATTAGTACGGTCTGCCAAGACATTCCTTGGAATACCTTGTCCATCAGTCGTTCAAAAGTTGCTGGGGCATTGCATAGACCAAAGGGCATCACGTTAAACTGCCACAACCCATCTCCTGTTGAAAATGCCGTTTTCTCTTTGTCCTGGTCGTCCATCTCAACCTGCCAATATCCGCTCTGGAGATCCATTGTTGAGAACCATTTTGCCCCCGCTAACGTTGAAAAAATGTCGTCCATTCTCGGTAAAGGGTATGAGTCTTTTCTTGTCTCATCGTTTAATAGTCGGTAATCGATGCAAAAACGATAAGACCCATCCTTTTTGCGAACTAAGACAATTGGGGAGGCCCAAGGGCCCTTAGAAGGTTCTATGATCTTACGATCCTTCATATCTCGGACTAGTTCAGCCACCTCCTCTCGTTTCGCTAGGGGAATTCTTCGAGGCGGTACTCTAACTGGCTTAGATGTTCCAGTATCAATTTTATGTTTTGTTAAACCCGTCCGTCCTTGATCCTTTGGGCCAGCTGAAAAAACATCTCGATACGACAGAAGAAGCTCTTTGTAGTGAATTACCTGTTCTTGGTTAAGGCCCTCTGGTGTGGCGGTAAGAAGGTCACGTAGATGTTTTGTGCTTGATTTTTCGGGAAAAGAAGGTTCACAAACTTCAGCTGTGCATGCTCGACCGATAACTATGTCCTTTGGTAATGTTATTTCTTCCTCAGAAATGTTGACCATTCTAACAAAAAGTTGTGACTGAGTCACATTGACAAAAGTACGAGCTAAGAATACACCCTTTGGTAGTTGGTTTACGGCACAGGGTTCAACTAAAGCTGTACCACCTCCAAGGTCTGTCATTTGTGATAAAGGAAATACTATTTCTGAGCGGGCTGGAAGAATTTGTGGGCATTTTGTCACTAGTAAAGTGTTAAGTGCAGTAGCTGGTAGCTGAAGTGGGAGCTTTTTTCCTTGGACTTCCAACGACAGTTCTGAGAAATCTAGGATGCAAAGATTCTCCTGAAGAAAATCCACGCCCAAGATTGTAGGTACTTCTTGACTCACCACAACAAAAGTTTGATTATACTCCTTGTGGTCGAGCACAAGTATGATATCTGCCATACCTAGGGACCATATGGTTCCTCCCGAGATTCCTTCTATGCGAAGCGTGCGTCCTGCTGGTCTTACTGTGATTGGAAGATATTTCTCGCTGATGATAGAAACGTCTGCCCCAGAGTCGATGAGAAAAAGATGTTTCTTTCTATCGATATAACCTTCTAGTGAAAGTCCTGCTCCATTAGCTACTCCTGCAAAGACAGAATTTGATTTAGAACAAGATGGTGTTGGCGAGATTGATTGAGGAAAAGGAGGGGTTTTGGAAGCGAATTGGTTAGTTTCTGCTGGTGTTCGCTTCTTCACACCGGCAGATTTTAGTTTTCCGCTTGTGATGGATTTAGAGCTGCTGTTGTGTGACCTTGTTTTGGATCACTTTGCTTTTCTGAAGACGAACCGGGTACAGTAAACACATTTCGGTGGCCTCGGCGTTCAAAACGGGACGTCATTTCTTGGGCGGTACGCAGAGCTTCTTGTAAGTTCTTGGGTCGTCCAACAGCAACAAAGTTCTGGATTTGTTCGTCTCGGATACCATCAATGAATTGGCTTAACACTATCTCTCCCACTACCTTTTCAGCTCCCCCTGGAAAAGCGGACGTCGCCAGCCGCTGCAAATGGATCGCAAACTCAGCTAACGATTCTTTAGGGCGCTGAAGGCGGTTTCGAAGAAGCGTATAACTAGTTTGATCATCTAGACTGAAACGCTGTCGGAGTAGACCCCGTAAAACGTCGTATAGAAGAGGTTTACCCCTTGGCATTGCGCTGAGGACAGAAAGAGCTTCTCCTCGAAGTTGCATTGCTAGCCCATGAGCTTTTACGGAATCGGTCCAACCATGGAAGCTGGCTACGATCTCAAACTGAGTCTCATAGTCTGTCCATGACACGGTTCCATCGTATGGTTGGATAAGTTTAGGATTAAAGGCAGGGGTATTCACCAGTGAAGTCGTTGGAGTATAGGACTGGATTGGAGGAATAAAATGTTGTCCTACAGGCGGCTGGTTTGAATGAAAACTTCTTTTCTGTGGTTCTGTTGATGGAAAACTATTCCTATGTAGGTTAAGCGTAGCCTTATCATTTGTAGCTTGGTCTCCAGTTGAGGTTATAGTGACACATCTAACCTCTTCTACAGGTAAGTGTGGTTGAACTTCATGTTGAGGACAATTCAATGGTTTTGACAAGCTTGGGAGTTGCCAAAAAAAGCTGCTCGACGCATTTTCATTTATGTGAATGCCACGGGATGTTTCTTCGAAATCGTCCTGGAGAAAAGGATTAGAAGACGACGATGGATGAGGGGAGGAATGGGAAGGCACTGCGGCTGCAAATGCCCCGTTACTAACGGTCTTCTCCAATTCCTCTAATTTTTTTTCCATGGTATTCTGTCGTAGCAAAATTTCGGACTTCCACTGAGCTAGTTTAGTTTCCCAGAATAAAGTTTGGTTGATAGTTTGCTCCTGCAATAGCCTCTTCATCTCTTCAATGTCCATGGTTGCTTTTTTTTTTTTTTTTGTTTGGTTCGTACGAGATATCAAAATCTATTTGATGGAACCCCACATCTGACACCAGTGAAACAAAAGCGAACCTTAGGCAAACGACAAAAAAAAAAAAGAAGACAATAAGTTTAATTGCGGTTCCCGAGAGGATTTATTTAAGGTTTTTGTTTTATTTAAGTTTTCTTTTATTTAAGTTTTCTTTTTAAGTTAAGTCGCCAGAATTTTTAGAAGAAGCCAAATCAACTGCAACTTCCTCAAAGATGCGGTGTTCTTTTATAGGGCATCCACTGTCTTCCAGTGATTTTTCGTTTTTTTCCACTCTCCACTGTCGAGCTCCTGGAAGTTTTCCATTTCCCGCCATTTCTGTCCAGCTGTCACCAAATTAATTTTCCGCAGGTCGCAATAAATCGACTAGATAATTTGTTCTTCGTATTCGGCATTAAATTCCCTTTCGATTGATGTGCCATACTCCTTAGTTCGTCCAGATCTAAATTTCCTAAGGAAATTCGCCTGAAATGAATTTCTTTATAAGAGATTTTTTATAAGTTACCGGATCTTCTGAACGGTTTCATTTAACCGTTCAGTCGACTCTTTAGTTCCGGTGTGTGGATTGTGGAACACAATCGAGCCAGGTGGTACCGAATGTCAAATGTCATTTTTGTTTTCTTTATTCATTTTCGCACATAACCACAACACTCCCTACTCTAGTGTTCTAGTTAATTCGGTTTATTAATTAATTAATAGTGCGCAGGTGCAAATTTTATACACCACGGTGCGGTGCCCTGCATTGGTGTTTGGCGAGTCCCTCACGGGCAGATTACTTGGCGGGCGGTGCAGCTGGTAAATTCGTCACAAAACTTTAAGACCAATGTGCATCGGTATCTCCTCTTTAATCCTTCAATAGTTTTCTAAAGCTCGTACTGTGTTTAAACTTTAAACATGTTAAGGGTATTAATAACCCCTTTAGTGCCCGTTTATTATAAAAAAAAAGTATTGAACATCATACACATATAAAAAGGGAAATTAGCATAAAAGATAAGAAATGATTCGCATTAGACACATTTAACATAGCTTTAATTCTGATTTGTATTTGCTAAGAAGCTTTCTTTTAACCTGGGCTTCAAATTTTAAAATATCACTATTTTGTTTGATTCCGTTAGGATTTCTATTGTAATACTGAATCGACTGATAGAGTGTAGATCTAATTCCAAAATTTCTCGTGTGGGTTGTGGCTTGATGGATGTTGTTTCGACTTCTCACTTGGTGGTTATGATAGCTACTTCTTGAAGATAATTCGTTCAATTTTGTGAATGTAGAGCACCATGTTTACATCTGCTTCATTCTTAACCATTATCAAGATCATTATTCATCTGTTCTTCAAGTTCAGTAGCAGTTGGTGCAGAATTCTTAAGACTAATGTCATCTGCAAATAATACTGGATGTCCATTTTGAATCAAGTTTGTAAAATCTTGGATATATAGACAAAAAAGTGTCGGTCCAAGTACACTACCTTGTGGTACCTCCATCTCAACTGGTTGCTTATGGCTTGTACATCCGTCTAATCTTATGTACTGATATCGATTTTCGAGGTAAGATTTGAACCAGTCAAATAAAAAACCTCTTACTCCAAGAGCAAATCATTGTAGCGTGTTCCAGGCGCAACTTTTGGCGATAAAAGAAGTCTTTTCTTGACTCAAAGAAAACGTGATATCAACATCTTATATCCGTACTTACGCTGATAGCCAGGCCGCTATCAAATATCTGGACTCTGTCTCTACAAACTGTATTGCCGAGGAAGAAACGGTTCTTCATCTTCTCTGCACATGCCCTGCTCTAGCTTGAAAACGCAAGAATTACCTAGGAGAATTCTTCTTTAACGATCTAAACGATCTAAACCATATCGGTATAATCAGCCTCTCACGTTTCGTTAGTAACTCAGGCTGGTTACATTGAGCTTAGGAGGAAGCCTCAAGATTCATGTGGTATCACAATGGGCCATTAAACTGGCCTAAGTGTGTCCGTTTCCTTCTTGGACAGCCACTATAATCTAACCTAACCAAGAGCAAAAAGCTTTCGTAGCAGGATTTTATGGTTGACGGTGTCGAATGCTTTTGACAAGTCTATGAAAATGGCGCTGGCAAGGTTACTATTGTCTTTATTCCTTTGAAGGTCTGATATCATGTCTACCAGTGCTGTTTTTGTGTCTGATTTCTTGCGGAAACCATATTGTGTTGTGTTTGACAGTTTATTTCGCTCGATATATTTGAGTAATTGGTTGTTAGTAAGTGTTTCAATAATCTTCGATAAGATTGGTAAAATTGAGATGGGGCGATAATTGTTGTAGTCTCCAACATCGCCATTCTTAAAGACAGGGACAACTCGGGCTATTTTTATCATACTTGGAACGTAGCCAACTTTTGACGATTTGTTCATGAGTGTTGTAATCAGAACACTCTTCTTTGTACTTCTTAATAAATTCGGTAGAAAGATTATCAATATCCTTAGCTTTTGATCGCTTCAATCCAGAAATGACATTTTTGATTTCACCAGGTGTATCGTTTAGATTAGAGAACTTTCTAGTTGTCTTTGAATTGAAAAGATATACATTTTTAGATGATTGCTTTGCCTATGCTAGAGAAAAATTTGTTTAGTTCATTGATTTTGTCAAGTTTTTCTTTCCCTGAGCAATTTTTCCGCAATGGACAATCCGTATTCTTTTTGGGCTTATTATATAATAGACTGTTTATACTCTCCCAGGTTTTTCTGTTGTCAGTTAAGGATTTTTCAAATTGATTCCCAAAATAATCTTTCTTCGTTTGTCGTTTTGCTTAATATCAACTGGCTACTAAGCCTTTTGTCCTTCGATACCTTACAAGTTTTGCAAAACCATGGCAATTTGACCTTCAGGACTTCCTGTTGTTCTAAAAGAATGAATACTTTACACTTGTTTATAATCTTAGCTTTAAACACTGAGTGAATAATCACTTCTTCTTTGTAATTTATTTTTATTATAAAAATAAATATATACTTTACTTTATTTCTGATTATCAAAGAATAAACATAGTTTTTTATTTCTTCCCGAATTTTCTCGGTTTATTGTTTTTAACTCGTTTTTCATCAGGTTATGGGCCCAGGTCCCGCAAGATATTTGTTTTGTTTTTAAATTTAAATTTTAATTCGAAATAAAAACTGATCATGGCTTCAAATGCTGTGTCCGTAGAAAAACTGAAGGGACGAGAAAATTTTAATGTTTGGAAGATTGCGGCCAAATCATATTTGGTAATCAGAGGATTATGGGATTGCTTTGAGAATGAACTGGACGCTGCAGCTACGCCTGTTCAAATAGCAACTGATCTTAAAGCGAAGTCTGAGCTTATTTTGTTGCTTGAAACCCAAAACTATTCGTACATAGCGGATGCTTTATCAGCTAAAAGTGCATGGGATAGCCTCACAAATGCGTTTGAAGATACTGGTCTTAGTAGGAAGGTGGATTTGCTGAAACAACTTGTTGAATTGAAGTTGAACGAGTGTGATTCCATGGAAGACTACGTGAACAAGATGGTTATGACGTCATTAAAGGTGAAAAAGGCTGGACTAAAAATTGATGACGAAGTTGTTGCGTCGTTGATGTTGGCAGGGTTGCCTGCAGATTATAAACCCTTGGTTATGGCTGTTGAAAACTCTACAAAAATACTAACTTGTGATGCTGTCAAGACTCTATTATTGCAAGAAGTTAAATACAATCCGAAATCAACTGACAGCGCCATGTTTGTGAAACCAAAGTATAAGCAACAAAAACATAAGCCACAACAGAAGTTCAGATGCCACACCTGTGGAGAAATTGGTCATTTCGCAAGACAGTGTCCAAATAAGAAAAGAGTAAGAAATAAATCGAATGAAATTGCCATGTTTTCATCTTTTTTAGCCAAGAATGAAGTCTCAGAACGAGCATGGTTTGTAGATTCTGGAGCATCAGCACATATGACGATGTGCAAGTCATTAATGAAGAATCTTAGGTCACCAACCCACAAAGAAATTATTGTTGCCAATAATGCAAAGCTGGCGGTAGAAGGTATAGGGGATGTTAATTTGACTCTTGTAGATGGTAAGAAGAAAACGAATGCTACCGTTTACGATGTACAATATGTTCCAAATTTATGCGCAAATTTGATTTCTGTGAGCCAATTAGTCAAAAATGGCAAAACAGTACGTTTTAAAAAAAATTGTTGCAAGATTTTAAATGAACATAAAGAGGTTGTAGCATCGGCATCTCTAGTTAACAATATGTATCGTTTAAATTGCATTATACCCAAACCATCACCGCTGAACAATTCTGTTGCGTTGCTTGCACAGAATGAAACGAATCTATGGCACCGTCGAATGGCGCACATTTGTGAAGACAATTTGATGAAATTGAAGAATGCAGTCACTGGTGTATCAATCGGCGGAAAGATGGATGAAGAATGTGTAATATGCATCAAGGGGAAGCACACAAGAGAACCTTTCAAGTCAACTGGTATCCGTGCGAAAGAAGTTTTGGAGTTGATTCACTCTGATGTCTGTGGACCAATGTCAGTAAAATCATGTTCAGGATGTAGATTTTTCGTAACATTTGTGGACGATTATAGTCGAAAGCTATATCTTTATCCATTGAAGCAGAAGTCCGAAGTTTTCGAGACGTTTCTAACGTTCAAGGCTCTCGTTGAAAATCAAAGTGGAAAGAAAATTAAAGTTTTGCGTACTGACAACGGTATGGAATATTGTAATTCAAAGTTTCAAAAATATCTATCTGGATGTGGCATTCAACACCAAAAATCAGCCCCTTACACCCTTCAACAGAACGGAGTTGCGGAAAGGATCAATCGAAGCATTATTGAACGAATAAGATGCATGTTGTTTGATGCTAATCTTGAAAAACGTTTTTGGGCAGAAGCAGCATCAACCGCAGCATATATTTTAAATCGAATCCCTTGCAGAGGTGAAAAGTCGAAAACACCTGAAGAATTATGGTCAAAAGTCAAACCAGATTTAAAAATGTTGCGTGTGTTTGGTTGCAAGGCTATGGTGCATATCCCAAGTAAAAAAAGAAAGAAACTAGATGCCAAATCTGCAGAATGTATTTTGCTTGGATTCAGCACTGAATCGAAGGCTTATCGTCTATTCAATATGGTAACACAAAAAGTTGTTGTGAGCCGCGATGTTGTTTTCTTTGAGAATTCTTGGAGTGAAAAGGTAATTGAAGATAAAGAAAGTACAACTAACCCTTTTGTTTCATTTTTGGAAAACTTTAATGAACCAAATGCCGATTCTGAGGGAAACCATGAACAAGAACCGGCAATTGAGCGTGAATCGAATGCTATTTCCTTATCTAAAATTCATTGTGAAGAAAGCGATGTCAGCAATTATGAAACTGATGAAGGCGACATGAGTTCCATTGAAACCGAAAACGAAACCGAAGACACAATACATATCGATGATGATGTTGAAGTTACAACTGGTTTAATTGAAGAAGATGTTGTTCCTGTTCGTAGGTCCGATCGAGTTCCTAAGCCAAATCCAAAATATCAGGCAAGTTTCAATGTTAAGATTGAAGAAAATGACCCGGAAACTATTGAAGATGCTTTGTCACGTCCTGAAGCACCTATGTGGCAAAAGGCAATGGAAACCGAATTTGATTCTCTCCATTTGAATCACACATGGAATTTAGTAGACCTACCCAAAGACAAACATCCCATCAAATGCAAATGGGTATTTAAAACGAAGCGAGATGTGAATGGCGATGTATTAAGGTATAAAGCTCGTTTGGTAGTTAAAGGCTGCTCCCAAAAAAAAGGCATCGACTATCAAGAAACTTTTTCACCTGTGGCTAGATACTCGTCGATTCGTTTCTTAATTGCGATTGCATCCAAATATGACCTCAATATTTGTCAGATGGATGCTGTTACTGCTTTTTTGAATGGAGACATAAAAGAAGACATCTTTATGGTACAGCCAGATAACTTCAGTGATGGATCAAAAAAGGTATGCAAGCTCAATAAATCTCTGTACGGATTAAAACAGTCCAGTCGAGTATGGAATGAAAAGTTGAATGATGTGCTCTTGGAGGCTGGTCTAAAGCGTTCTGATGCCGATCAATGCATCTATTATAAAGTTTCCAAAAGCAGCATGATCTTCGTTGCTGTTTACGTAGATGACGTTCTGATTTTCTCCAACGATGAAAGACAAGAATTATCTGTTAAAAAAATCTTAATGAAGAACTTCGAAATGAAAGACTTGGGTGATGCATCTTCAGTTTTAGGAATCCGCATTACTCGAAATAGGTCAGCTGGAACAATTGGGATTGACCAATCTCAATATATTTCCGAAATTCTGAAGCGATTTGGAATGTTCGATTGCAATCCAGTATCGACACCTTTAGATTTGAATCAGAAGATATCGCTGAAAATATCCCCAACTACAGAAGAGGAAAAACAATTGATGTCCAAAGTGCCATACATGGAAGCTGTTGGTTCCCTGCTATTTGCCGCTCAAACAACTAGGCCGGACATAAGTTATGCAGTCAATTTGTTAAGTAGGTACAGCAACAATCCAGGGAAAGCTCACTGGATGGCCATAAAGCGGGTCTTTCGATATTTGAAAGGCACTATAAACAAGAAACTTATCTACTTGAAGGAACCTACCCAGATTCAAGGATTCTGCGATGCCGACTGGGCAAGCGACATCGATCAGCGTAAGTCAACAACAGGTTACGTTTTTACGATGCAAGGTGCCGCAATTACATGGTCATCAAAACGACAAGCAACTGTGGCGCTTTCTACAACTGAGTCGGAGTTCATGGCTATGGTTGCTGCTGTACAAGAATCAATGTGGCTCAAACGTTTAGAGGCTGAAATGTTTCCAGAATGTTCCAAGCAAATGGTTATTTATTGTGATAATAAAAGCGCTATTCAACTTGCGAAAAATAACTCATATTCAGCCAGAACCAAACATGTAGAAACAAAAACAAAATTTGTTCGAGAAAAAATACAAGATGAAATTATAAATTTGAAATACATTCCAACCAAGGAAATGTTAGCCGATATTTTTACTAAAGCTTTGCCATCTACCAAGCACATAGTAGATGCTAAGCGATTAGGATTAATTAGTTAAGTTATCTTTAATTTTGTTATTATTCATTCAGGGAAAGTGTTGTTCTAAAAGAATGAATACTTTACACTTGTTTATAATCTTAGCTTTAAACACTGAGTGAATAATCACTTCTTCTTTGTAATTTATTTTTATTATAAAAATAAATATATACTTTACTTTATTTCTGATTATCAAAGAATAAACATAGTTTTTTATTTCTTCCCGAATTTTCTCGGTTTATTGTTTTTAACTCGTTTTTCATCACTTCCGCCAGCTCTTGTTTTAACAATCCAGAGCATGAGGGATTTGTATGGAACGCCTTTTTACATTCACCATATCGCAAATTATAACATTTTTCCAATTAAATTTACACTTTCTCGCAAAGGTCGACTGCACTTGGCGACATCTTAATACCATTAAAAAATGAATAAAATCAAAAGAATGCATTGATGGAATTTAATTTTATTTCAGTAATGCAACTTTAAATTCATCAATCTTTAACATTCATTTTCATTGCTTCCATTTTTATGTTTATTGCGTTTAGCTTGATGTAAAATTTATGCAATCTTTTTTTGATAATCCTGAAAGGTTGATGCCGTATGATATTAAAAAACAGTTCATTCAAAATATTTTTACAGCTACAGATAAACAGGCAAAACGTATTTGGCTTGAAGTGAACGAGGACAAAATAAAGTATATGCAGTGATCAAACAAAGCCTCATTTGTCAAACGCCCAGAAGAAAATGTAACTGATTTAAGCAGTAATTTGGAAGAAGTCAAGGAGCTCACTTAACTCGGAATAATCAGTATTTGGTCCTACTTGCGAAGAGGGCTAATGGAGAAGAAGATTGAAACGTCATCAGTACGAGCTGTATCAAGGTAAGGCTGTTAAATCTTTGATTCATAGTCCCCAGGTTCTAGACGACAAGACTGATCTTGCGGTGCAAGAACCCGACGGCTATTGACTCAAGTGCGCTTGACCTCGCTAACTAGAGAGAGCTTGCAAGGGATTACAAGCTAAAAACAAACTAAAACTAAGACCCTTAAAGATAGTAAGCTTTATAATTGATAAGCGTTTTAAAAGCCAACAGTGTAAGATATTTTTATTTTTTTAAACATGCGATTTTAAAAAAGAGGTTGGAATCAACCCACACTGATAACTTCCCATCCCGTCCGTCTATTTGTCTTGCTTAAAGGTTTGTTGGTTTTCGTGTTGGGTTAAAAAAGTTGTCAGTGGAATTATTCTTGAAAATTTTAAAATTACCAACAATATTTTTCATAACTTTTAATTATATTTTTCATTTTGAAAATATTGTTTTGTTAAACAAATTTTTAGTCGAAAACAGTTTTGTACCAATTTTAGTAGCATTTCTTATATTTACAAATTAGATGAATGAAATTAATTTTAGAGATATCAAGAACCGAACATCAATTTTTGCCAAATTTGCTTACTATTTTTTGTGGATTTTATTTTTTTATGAAAAAAACGGGCTGAATGTTGACAACAATATTTTTTATAAGTTAAAATAAATTGGAAGCCATAATCTCAAATTTTTGAAAAGATATTTGAGTCGAAATTCAATTTTTACCAACTTTTGTTAAATTTTCTTTTAAGTTTTAATTTTTTGTAAAAAAAACTGTCAATTCGATTTTTTTCAAAATTGTACTGAATATTGACAACAATTGTTTTTAAAAGACTAAAGTATTATAAAGCCAATAAATGAACGTTTTGAAAAGATATTTAAGTCGAAAATCAGTTTTTAGCAATTTTTTGGTTTAAATTTTTATTGTTTGTTAAAAAAAAACTGTCCAATCGATTTTTCTCATTTTTTTTTTTTGGAACAAAATTGTTTTGGAGATGATATCATTTTTATTCGTAAAGTTTTCGAGGTGACAAATTTTGCATTCTGTTTCTTTGATTTAAAAAAAAAAACCGTTGATTAGATTTGTTTCCAAAAATATTCAGGTTTGGTACCACGTTACAATATTTAATATAAAATTTTATTCAAGTCTCTAGCGTCATTGGTTAGTGAGATATTTAGGGTTAGAAAAAATGTTCACCTTTTTCTTAAACTGCTATGGTAAAAAAAGTACCAAAGATGCTTTCTGCATCTTTTTGCCTTATTATCTGTATACAAACATTTATTTGAAATCGATATCTTTTCTGGTCCTTCAGCTATTTAAGACGGACAAAATTGGGGAACGTACGGACGTACGCACGCATAGACATCTTTCTAAAAATCTTTTGTTTCGCCTCTAGGGACCTTGAAACGTCGAGAAATGTGAAAAATGTATGGTGAGTTAATAAATGCCAACTACGTCAGTCATTCTTAACTGTCAAACCATAGACAGCAAACATCGAAACTTTTCACGCAGCTTAGAAACACTAATAAACAATTTGTCTTTCGGTTTTCCAAAACTTTTAACCAAAGAGAAGACTTATAAATTAAAATTCTATATAAAATTACTTAACATTTTTCAACTCAAAAAATATTTTTAAAGCAGAATTAAGGCTGGTTTTAAGCGTAAGCCGGAGCCAAATAAAAAGAATTTAACCAATTTTCAAGAAAATCATTTAGCTGTCTTAGCATTTTAATGTTCAAAGGCTTTGAGTTATGAATTATAATGACTTATGAATTATATTGGACCTTCTAAATAAGTTTTTTAAACTGAAAGTATTAATTTTTATTCTTTACAGTGACTTTTAAATTTTCATTAAAGGTACTCGTACTTTTTTAGCACTCCTTAACATATAATTTTGTATGCAAAGCAAAAGTTTAATTTAGAATAATTTTATTTATCTGCTTCTACAAGCTTCTCTATCTGTCTGCCTCTCATTTCGGGTTTAATTTGTAAAGCAAATTAATTCATTTAACTGCTAAGTCATATGCTAATCGAGACACGTCTATCACGTCTCTGTCTTCCATTAGCCCCATTGAGTATTAAATGGTGCCACATGAAGCTATTAAGTTGTCCCAATTATAACTAAACAACTTCTTCTTCTCTTTGCACTTAACATTTTCTCGTTCACTTTCCCTTCCGGCGCAATCACAACTCATATATCAAGACATCTTTTCTCCTTCGTCTATTCACGCGAAATTAACATTTTCTGCCAATATATTAAACAGAGCTATAAAATAAAATATCGAAGCAACACAAAATCATTTCACAAACATTATGTCAAATAAATCGTCTAATATCATAAAAATAGGCTTTGGCTTTAGCTTTGGCTTTTCTCGATTCAGCTCATTCTTCTGAATCTGATTGCGTAAATCGAGTGCTATTAAGCTTGACATAATTTCTCCCCCGCCTCCCGTCTTTGAATCATCCAAGCCGATGCCATGTTCATATTTATTTACGACTTGATATGAACGAACGTACATAACATGTGTAGAATTGTGTACTGTGTGACAAACGAAACATAAAAGAATCAGAACGAATCCATATTCATCAATTTATTGAAGGAAGAAGAAGCAAAGCAACCGCCGTGCCGCCTCGCCAGGGAGTAAAACATGGCCACATGAATCACGAGCTATAAATCAGTTCACCCGCCATGACACGACGAATGCCAACCAACCGACCGACCGACACAGTCAGAATGGAATTAATGTCAATTTGCAGCAATGGCAAAAGGCGTCAGGCACACACTCAATAAACAAAAGCACAAGCCCAGCAATGGCAACAGCAACGCTAACAACAACAACAACAGCAACAACAAAAAAATAAAAACATTAATAGCACCATTGCTGCTACCGCCACCAGCGCCACCACCACCGCCGACGACGACGTACCGCCGCCGCCGCACAAACAAACCAAAGCAAACGAAACGAGAAACTTAAATAAGACCATCAGACAAATGGTTTCTTTCACTCTGGTAAATCCGCTTAGTAATGAGCCACCTCCTCTATACGCCACCACCGCGCGCCGTCCGCCCTCCGCCCCCATATCACCCGTCATTTTGAGAGCTCCCCAACAAAACACAGAAGAGATAGTTAACTGTTCGTATACTCGTTCGTATTATCCGAATAGTATCAAGTCCTCTTCTTCACTTCTCTTCATTTTCATTTTGGTTTCCATTGTGCCTCATCGGAAATCGTCCTTTATCATTCTCTATAAAAATGTATATGTAGCTTCTTGTGAGCCTACTCAGCGCTTGTTGGCATTTTATTGTCGGGATCCGGATTTAGCTTAAGCGATTTATCGTCGCGCATTCAATTAATTCCGAATTAGTTGGCATTTAACACTTTCAGCGTTTTTTTTTTCTTTTTACTGTTTGTAGCAAAGGAATTGAAGGTGGGGTGAAGATGAAGATTTTGTATCGTGTCTAAAGCTGATAAACTAAAAGAAGAATCTTAAGTCAAAAAGCAGGCTGCTAGACAAACACCGATTTCCTTGCCATCGATTCCTTAATCCACCGACAACACGCAAAAAAACACTTTCAATTGCATTTCTTTTTTTTCTATCAATATTTATAACAGCACCTTTCGGTTCGGTTACTTACTTATGTCAAAACCCAATGAGGCCAATCAGACCGGGTAGTTAGGTTAGGTGTATCTATGCATATGCAATATGCATGTCTAGGTATTTCGCGTGCTTATATGTAGACTAGTTTCAGTCAAGTTTGGAATCGATATAATGCAGTTTTGTGAACAGGGCTGGACTTGAAGGAAAATAACGAATACAAAACATATGACAAGCAATGACATTTGTTATATGTCATCCAAAGGCGTCAAGTGAATCTCACAAAATGACAGTTCTTCTTTTGAATAAAAAAGAAAATGGGCAGGTTCAGGTGGCATAAGGGACTTGAAAGTAAAACCAGCTGCCAAAAACTTACATTCCAATTAAGAAAGTTATTGGAAAGTTGACTGGAAAGTTAGTCAAGAAAAATCTATAAATTCAATTCCACTTATGTCAAAATGATAGCTAATCAAAGTTTTTAATTTAACTGAGAGCTGAATTTTATTTCTCTGTTATTTTCTGAACACTTAAATTGGATGTTTTAAGTAAAAAGGTTCTTTGTCAAATTGGAAAAAGAATAAGTAATATTTCCTTAAAACACAAAATTGAAGTCGAGATGAATGGATTGTAGCTTTCCTGAGAGGTGTTTCGTAGACAATTTAGTTTTTGGTAGTTCTTGCACCGTCATCTGAAGGTGGAGGTTGCTGAAGTAAAGTTCCGAGCTTGAAGTTTATGACACTTGTAAAACTAACTAGTTGTCTTGGTCTTAATGTATGTTCAAAGACGGCAGTTGACTGCAAGTGAAGTCCATTATGTTGTCAGAAACCTGCCCAATGCTTTTGGTTTGACAACGGAAGTAAAATGTCAACTATGCGGGAAAAGTAATGTGCGTAAACTTAAAAATCATTGATTTTTTTCATCTGGATTAAAAACAAAAATCCTATTGAACGATGAGCAAAATTACTGTCACAATTACCAAATGACACCAAACTACTCTGTTTGTTTTTTGACAGTTGAATTTAAACAGAAAAAGGATGTTAATTTGTTTATATTTCTTATAAAATGGCGGTCAATCTGAAATTTATATTTAATTGTTAACTCTAGTGGCCAATAGAATAGATTATTAGTTCAACAATTCAATGTGTCTAAACTGTACGTTGAAACTTCCAACTAGAATTGAATCTGTAGTTCAAGTTAACCAAGTGTCATATATTGTAACAGTTAAATTAATATTTAAAAAAAAGAAAAGTATTTATTTCTGCAATATTGTTTGTTAGTTTTTCGAATGGTGTATGAAAGATAATAAAATGATTTCGAGTTCGTTATTTTGAGGATTTTACATACTGATGTCATGAGGAAAATGTCTCCCTTGAAAGTGGAAGATAAGAACGATTCCGCTGGAGAATCAATAATTTAATTTAATTAAATGTCAAAGCTGTCAACATTATGACGTTACCAAACCAAATTCGATCCAAAATCATACTTCTGTTTCTAAAACTTCAACTTCTCCGAATTCTGTCAGTCTTTTTATTTTCAATAAGTTGTAGGCAAAACCGATTTTCCTTTTAAGCAGTTATTAAAGTGTCATTTATTTTCTTTGTAAATGCTTCCAAAACAGTGCCAAATGATACGAACTTTCAAACTGAATGATCGGATTAGAATTTTAAAAATCTACAATGTTTCCAGGTTGATATGCTTGAACTTCTCTAAATTTATCTAAGGCTCAGTAAACACTATCAGAAAACGAGCGAACTGAACTTTTGAACATTTTAAATGAAGTAAGAATTCAGCTGGACCTAAGTTTAAACTCCAACTTTGAAACTGGGTCAAAGTTTCAAACTCTTACACTATATTGAAAAGTTGCAGGCAAAAAGTTTAACTAAAGTTCAATCCTTTTTTTTCGAGTATTTTCTTATTTATTTGTAGAATCAAGGACTAAAGTTGAATTTAAGAATTTTGAAGCTTAATTCTCTATTTGGAGAGTGCTCTTTTGAAAGAAAAAAAAAAGGACATTTAAAAATCGACTCCCCTTAACGAGTAAGCTCAAATCGAATCAACCTCATTTCAACTCAAAACAAATAATGGAATTGAGGTTGAAAAAAATGGGTGCGTTCAATGTCGTGTTGGATAGGGTAACTTGGGTTTTTAGTCACCTTGTTGAACTAGTTGGATAGCTGAATTGAGATAGCTGTCAAAAATTAAAAACAACTTTCAGTTGTTCACAAAAAGCAGAGAAACATTTAAGCTTCGAAGTCAAAATTGTTGTAAGATAAAACATTTAATGGATAATTCAACTGATTCGTCGGACGATGATGAATTGATAGGTGCGTAACAATTTAATAAATAAGTCAATTGTGAAGTTTAAAAAATAGATCATAATTACGTTTAAAAATTCTTTATCGTCTATTATGTACAGAACATCCAAAAAATACAACTTTAACTAGCATTTTGTATTTTTTGTTTACCAACTAATACAAAAAGCTGAAATCAATGCTCAAGTTTCTTGAAATTCAACCGTTTGATGAATCAGCTGTTCTCTCAGAAACCTACATACCCCAGAAATTCTTGGACACCTTTGGATTCCTTTTTTCACATCTCAGCTGTTTTTAATCAGCTGTTATTTTACACGTAAGACACTAAAAAAAGGTATCCGGATACCCTATTTGTCTGAGATTGAACGCAACCAATTTAGTTTAAATGCACCCCAAAAACTTGTCACTTTGACATTAACAGCCAGTCAAAACAAAATATGGAAAAACGTCAAAATGTCAAAACTGGAATGTTACTTTCCACTGAAAATATTTACATCTAAAACTTTAACATTGAATGCGGATTATAATGAGTTTGAAACAAGAAATTCTATTTGGATTTGAATGCCAATGAAATGACATATGGAAATGCTTTCTTAACTAGAAATGTCACGTTCAATACTAAAACGTCAAAAATAATTAATTTGAGTTTGCACCCAATCCCAATGAAATTACATTTTCAACTGCTTTCTTTTCTAGAAATGTCACTTGCAAATTGAAACTTCAAAAATAAAATAATGCATATAAAAGCTAAAATTAAGTCAATGTTTAGATATCTGTAGCATATTTTGCAGCTTAAATGTTTTGCGTCATAAATTAAGTTTTAGTCTAAGCAATATTTTGACAGCTGAATGTTTTGCTCCAGATCTGTTTTTATTGCGTTTCTTTGTTTGTTCTTTAACTGAAAAGTTTTTCAGTATGTTTTTTTTGTTTATATTGCTCTAAAAACACCTTTTCTGTGTCCCTTTCTAGATTGAAATATCCCTTTAATGCAGCCCTGTTTTTGTCAGTGAAGGTGGGTGTGGAGATAACCTCAATCTAAAGCAAACGGTATATTCTAGTCTAGTGTAATCCAAATCCAAGCAACCGACTTTTTAAAACGAGTATATGGAAATGTATATAGGGTGGTGGCAAGTTATTTGCACTCTACAAACAGAAACGTGCAACATGACTCTATTTCTCGCGTTCTCGACTTGTTGCATTTTTATCCGTTACTAGGAAAAGGATAATTTTCTTTTTCTTCTTTTTTATTTAACTTTTTTCATTTCTATTTTCCTGACGAAATTGTTTGAATCGTGTTTCGTTTTTATATGTTTTGTTCTTGCCTCCTGCCTCCTGTACCTGCTCCAGCTCTTCCACTGGTCTCCCACATAGAACAAATAATATCCTCGGAGAGATGAGAATGGTCCTCCGCTCATCACACATTAAAAAAAAAAAACTATAAAGGAGCCTCTTTGTGCAATGAGGTGCTGTGCGGCTTGCTCGGCGGTGGGGGTGTGGTGTTAACGTGGTTCCACAAAACTACACAAACTGCACTGGTCTCCCAGTCCCAGACCCAACTCCCAACCATATCAAATCCCAGATTGAAAATGGTGCGACCAACGACCGACCGACGACGCGGACGGTGAGCAGAAAGGATGCGGTGACGACTGTGGATGATATTAGTTGATGAAAGCCACAGGACGTTGAACTAGGTCGAATTTGTTTTTGCCTTTTTTTTTTTGAACCCCAAATGGAACTCAATTTATTTGCACAAAGGCGAGTGACCATCATAGAGGAGCTACGATACGGAAGAGGAGAGGGAAAATTCGGCTGAATTGCATAAGAGGTGTGCGCGCTGAGGAGTGGCATTTAAATTTATTTGAATTTCCGGAAAACGATTTAATTAAATTGCAAATAATCCCCGAAATCGCGAATTGCAATCCAACACCAACATCACAGGAAGAAGAGCAAGAGGATGAGTGGTATCGGAATCGGTTTCAGAGTGTGGACAGAGGAGGAGAGGTGTTGCTGTTGGTCAATATATAAAATATGTATCGACGTTTTGTGTATATATTTACGTTCGTTTTATATGAGTTTTTTGTTTGTTGTTGTTGGCCTTTTGTTGCAAACAAATTGTTCGTCATTTTGTGTGCGGATAGTTTATTACAATTTTGATTAAAATTTCATTTCAAAAGAATTGTTGAAACTCGCTCTGAAATGACGTTGACGTTTGGGGATGGATGAAATTGTATTCCGAGTTCAAATGCAGATAACATGACCGACCCACTCTGCCTTACCACTCCCATTAGGGAGTAGTCGTAGTCGGTCGGTTGGTCGGTCGGTCGGTAGTGCAGGGAGAAAGACCAACAATTGAATCAATTATCGGCAATTGCCAATATGTTGCCTCATCTATCTATGAGCTATAATATTTTATACAAATATGTACCTACGTTATACGATATGAAGCTTACAACAGGCTTCATCAACAGAGAATATATGTTCATAGCTTCATGGCTTATTTTCGAGGCTATCAATGACGCATTTTGTGGTGTAGGAGATGTCAATTTTCGGCAAAAGCTATTGACTGTAGATGATTATCTGATCAGCAGAGTGTGCAATGTTATAATTAAAATGACAAATTGACACAATAGCTATAAAATTCAAGTTGATACAAAAACTATTTTATAGTAATTCTATATATTTACATTTGTATATTTATAAAGATTTATGCATTAGGAAATATATAAGCAGCAGATTGGGGATGGAAAAAAGAAGAAGGGGTTTTGAGTTCGATTACCTATACTACATTCAGTTCGTAGTAATTGTTCAAAGTTATTAAATTTCTGTTTTTGAAATGTGTCAACTCAAATAACCACATTTTCTATTGAGTAAACAAATAACAAATTATAGGAAATAGTTGTATAGGGTGTTTTATAGCTGTTAAAATGAATATTGCGAATAGTTTGACAGTTAAGAATGTCAAACTGTTTTGAACTTTCTGTTCGGTAATGTCACAAATCGTTTAGATGTCAGAAAAACAATTGGAAATTTACTTTAATAAATAAGGGAGATGCCATTACGGTGAATTTTGAGATTTTTGAGGAATTTACCATAAAATTGTTTCACATTTCTTTTTTCTGTGTGTTATGTCATTTTTTAGATGTAATAAAAAGAACAACAAAAATATTTAAACTGATGTCTTTAATTTTTTTTTTTATTTCACAGAAAATATTACTTTCGATATTCATTACTTTTTTTTATAAAAATCCAACAGTCCGTTTTTTCCTAAAAAATAAAATCTACAAAAAATAGTACGCAAAATTAATAAAAATTAATGTTCGGTTCTTGATATCTCTCAAATTAATTTCATTCATTTAATTTGTAAAAATTTAAGAAATGCTACTAGAATTGGTTTCGTTCGTTTTCTACTAAAAATCTATTTAACAAAACTAGATTTTGAAACTAAACTATTTAAGAATAATTCAACTGACAACTTTTTTAACCCAACACGAAAAGCTAGAAACTTTTAAGCAAGATAATTTGACAAACGGAATGGGAATTTATCAGTGTGGGTCGCATCCCAGCCTATTTTTTAATTGACTCCGGCTTACCCTTAAAATCGGCTTAAATGCTGCTTTAAAATAATTTTGTAAGTTTGAAAAAATTTAAGTTTTTTTATAGAATTGTATTTTATAAGTCTTCCTTTTGGTTAAAAGTTTTGGAAAACCGAAAGAGACACTTTTAAGTAGAGTGTTTATAAGCTGCATGAGAAGTTTCGATGTTTGCAGTATATGGTTTTGCAGTATTGAGAATGACTGATGGTGTTGGCATTTATTTTCATTGAGGTTTGGTATTTAATCAAGTTTCGTTTAAGGCCAGAAGTACACTTACAAAATGTGAGGAAATATTTGGCATTCCAAATATAGTACAGCTCGAAATTGCCAAAACACGATCCGCAGTAGTGGATTTTTTATATTTTAAAGTTGATACAATTAAATATTTGCCAGAATAATTGATCAAAAAATTCCAAAAAAAATTGAGAAATTCAGACTAGGGGTGAAATCGTGAAAGCTCATTTTAAATAGTTGACTATCAAAATCAAGAAAATATATCTGTGTAATATGATAGTCGATTTCAAAGTTTTAACATAAAATAAAAACTTGAAGAAGGGGGTTTGTTCGTAGACCACTACATTAACATGTGGTGTTGAAACGAGCTTGAAGCTTTCCTAAGTTTTATATACCTGAATCGAGTTCAAATGAGCTTCATTAGCCTGGATTTCGGTCGGGGATCGGAGTCGAGTCAAGACTTGTAAAGAAAAACCTGTGCGGAAGAGTTGGTTTTATAGATTTATGGTCTGTTTATTTGAATGTTTGTGTAGTACCCGTGGCATGATGGTTAGTGCGTTGAACTTATTCATATTAGTTTTTTGTTCAAATTTTCTAATAAATACTAAAATAAATGAAATGAAATTTAAATGAAGTAAAATAGTTCTTAGGGCCGAAAAGCATTAGTTTTAAGTGTTATAGTTTAACTTAGAGTGTCCGTATGGGACCATTAAGTTAGTTGTAAGTTATGGATAATTAGGCTAGTTTTATGAATTTTTGTCTAGCTTTAAGATAGGTTTAAGAATGAATTAATAACAATGAATTTAAAAAAAAAAAAAAAGTGCGTTGGACTGTCATGCCAGAGGTCTTGGGTTCGATCCCTGCCTATGCCACCAAAAGTCTTTTCACGGGTACTGCCTCTTGCGAGGAATTGACAAATTCTCCAAGAGTAACTCTTGTCATGAAAAAGTGCTTTTCGAATTACCCGTTCGGATTCGGCATATAAACTGTAGGTCCCCTCCATTCCTGACAACATTACTCGCACACAGGAATGGTTGAGAGTTGTAAGTCACTAGGCCCTGGTTCTCAAAGGACTGTTGCGCCACCCAATTTATTTATTTATTTTTTGTATTTGCATGTTTGTATACAAAAAATATAGTTTTGTTTTAATCAAATTAAAAAAAAATGCACATGGAGTGATTCTTGCTGAACTATTTAGTTATTCATTGTTTGACACATTTGCACTTCATATGAAACATCGAAAAACTATTTGCATTTTAGAAAGTGCTGTCAAACTTAATAATTTTTAAATTTCCTTGTGTGGTGGAACCACCAAAAATATTTATTTAATCTAATCTGAGATCAACATTTGGTGGAAACATAGAAAAACTTAATTATCTTTTCTATTGGGTTCTCTTGCAAAATAAACCCAGAAAACACATAATTCAAAATGCACAACTACTCAACGAACACAGTCATCGAGATACAAATGCAATATCAATCGTACCAACATTTGAAAACGAAATCACAGAAGATCCATTCGAGACTCGTATTAATGTCAAAAACCCATCCGTAGTAAGATTCTACATTAATTTTTATCTGTAGTATTCATACTGCGGATATTGTTTTTGTTATTCGTGTAAATACTATTCATAGATTGTCCAACAAATCACGGATAGCCATACATTTATTGCTAAATCAATCTATTTACTTTTGAAATTGCTTAGACCTATGGTAAATAACTAGCCAATGTTGAAACCAGCAACGTATATTATAATCAAGTCGAAATTGAAGTCAATAGCTGAACAAGATTGGACCGAAAGTCGCTGCAGTCGTTTGTCAGGAAACAAATTCAATAACTTTAACTTGATACTTAACTAATAATATTTCTGTTCTATATGATGTTTTTTTATTATTATTAAGAATTTTCAATGCTATTTTGATGTTGAAGACATGAAAATCATTGTTTAAGTGTTCCCAAAAATGTATATCAACAAAAACCGTATTTCGGGGACATGGACTTACTTTTAATGTAATTACATTTTGACCAATATAATTTTGACAAAAGTTCTAAGAAATGCAATTTGAATTCTAGAAACATTATGTTCATAGATTCAAATCAATATTTTTGGATAATTGCAAAACCGAAATGTATTGGAAACAATTTTAAAGTAAAATAGAAAAAATTCAAGTGAAAATAGAGAGCTTTGAGTTTTTACTTCACCGAAACCAGCATTTCCACTTTCTTAAATTTTGACGTCCAACAACTTGATAACATAAAGTTGTTTCGGATTGGGCAAAATGTTGAAAACTTTTTTGAACGCAATTACCTTACCACAGAGTTAGAAACATTCAAAAATGTGTAGGGTCATCGAAATTGGGTTCATTTAATCGAATATTCACTCGTGTTCTATCCATGGTGATAAGATCATAAGAGCTGAGGTGAACTCCAAATACATATTCCAAACAGTTTGATTTTGTAATCAGACGGGAATTTTGCAACATATTCTTTACACACAGAAATATTTTAATTTTCACAGACTGTCTCCACTAAGGTGTTCAAGATAGAATTGGAAGAGCTTAAATCAACTCAAAATCAGAAAAACTTCCCGAAAATATTACCCTGGATTATCTCAAACTCTTAATTTATAAGTCTTGAGGCATTTTTGGTTATGTGATCCTTCCACAAAATTATAATTAGCAAAGCTAGTACTGTGTAAGGAACATTTAAAAAATCACAGTCATTAGGGCGCAAGTTTCCTGAAGGCGGATAAATAAAAACACATAAAAACATAGATAACAAAACTGGACAGCCAATATTAAAATTCAAGACATCAAAAGCAAAAAGTATTTCTTCTCTGAGCAAGAGGTTTTAGATCAATTAAAATACACCTCGTCATGGAACATTTAAATAATTAAATATTTTTCGTAAAGCAAAATTTGTGAACCTTTTCTGAACTTTTTCTATACGACAAATGCTAGGCGCAGTAAAGGGCTTCCATATAACAGTACAATATTGCAAATGTTGTCGGACGAGACTAAAATAAAGAGCTTTTAATGTATAGGCGTCTGCGAAATCTTTTAAATTTTGAATAACAAAGCATAGAGTTTGCTTTTGAGATCGCAAGGTCTATTTGATGTGAGAAATTCAGTTTAGATTCGAAAATAACGCCTAGATCTTAACGGCTTTCAACTCTTTGTTAAATGTGGCTTTAAAGTTTATAATTAAAATATAATGGACTGTGATTTATAGAAAATGTCACAACACTACATTTCTTATTGTTAAAATTACACCATTTAATAAAATTATTTAAACCATTTTAAAAATTTTATTTATTTTATAAGTGAATTTCCGGAACTGAATATTTTCAAATCCACAGAAAACAGAAGACATTTAGAAAAAGTAAGATGTAATGGTAAGTCGTCAATAAAAATGATAAAAAGAAGTGGTCCAAGGTGACTACCTTGAGGAACACCCGAAAAATTTATAATTTCCTTAGATAAGGCATTATCAATTTTTACCACCTGTTTTCTTACTACTAAATAGCTCTTTATCCACATTAGGAGCTGAGATACAAAAAGAATTTGTATGACATTGTCTACAGATAACTGCAAATTTCCAAGATCGAATATATTGGGTTAGAATTGTCTAATTTGAGATTAATACAATTAGATTGAAAAAACGACGTTATGTTATTGAAAATTATATTGATATCATCGGACAACACATTATTATAAGTCATGCTAGATGGAATCCCAGTTGAGTTTCTTTTCGTGTTAATAAATGCCCAAAAACTAAGGGTTTATTCATGACATTTTTCAGTCTTGGTATACTTTATTAGAACTTTTAAATAAAGCTTTTTTAGAAAGTAAGAAGAAACCTCTGCATTTAAAATGTTCCGAAACAGAGTAAAATCTTGCTTAGTATCTTTACTGCTTAAGATATGTTGACAATCTACTGTGTTTAGATAAGTTTCTATGGAATTATAATCAGCTTTTTTAAAATCATGCAATTTTCAATAAAAATTAAATCCAAAATACGACCAATAGAATTAGAATATTGTTGATTTGGTACATATTTAAGACTGATAAACTCAATAACATTATATTCATAATCCTTGACAACATTATAAGGAAACAATTGCTTTTTATCATCTAAGTAAGTTAAAATTTTCACCAACTACAAAATTAAAGTTTTCATCCTTATTATTAGCAATATCGAAAATATTTCTAATGTGAGACTCAAACAAAAGATTTTGAGATTAAGGTGGGATATATGATACGAAAATGTATAAACGAATAAAGAATTATAAGTTAGTCTTATTTCTCTACTTGTAACATTTGATTGAACATCCGACAAAACTCCTCCTCCTCTAGTTTGACCAGTTTGACAATCTTCGGGAAGGACGTTGTAATTGGAAGGGAAATATTCACCATTCAAAAAGTTATCATTTCACCTAGTTTCAGTTAAAGCTATAATGGCGTATGGACAGTCCAGGGGAGCAATAAAGAAATCATGCGATTTGGTTCTCATACTGCTCGCATTATGATAAAAGATGGAAAAACACTCGTGCAAGCTGCTTTGAGTTTTCGACACATTAATTTCTACCCGACTTTTGATTGCTCAATTAATGATGCTCAATATTGAATAAGCTCATCATAAATTGCCTATGAAGATCCACATCCGACAGGAAGGTTGTGTGAATCTAAAAATAAATATGGAAAGCTCAGCGTACTGTCGTCAGCGAAGCAGGTATGTGGATTCCAAGTTTCAGACAGAATGGCAGTAATAAAAATAAGAAAGAGTGTCGTAGACAGGACAGACCCCTGGGGCATCCCATTATTTATTTTGACTTGAATCCATCTTGTACTACTGGCTTTGAATTGTCTGAAGTTCATTAAAGTGAAAGCCGTGCTGTTTGTCATTAAAAAGCCTTCGGTCTAGGAGATATTTCTTGAGCTGATAATTTACCAGTGTTTCCATGAGGTTGGAAAGAAAGGGAATTAAGGGAAATTCTGCCTTTATGACATTGCAGTATTGTTTCCTGAATTTTTAGTATTTCGGTTGAATATGGACGCAAGAGGCCTTCATGTCTTGCTTGAACTTTTTCCGGTTTTCTTAGTTAGGTTGGTTTATAGCAACAAAAAAAAACATGTAGCTGATATTTTTAACATAATTTTGAAAGAAAGTTCTCATTGCAAAAAGAATGTGAATACGTCTAAACTGGAGACTACATCACTATCGAAGAATCATAGTAAGTTCATGACAAAACAGTACATTTCTTTAATTCTTGTGTATTTTTGAAGTAAACTCTTTTTACTCCAACTTAGCATCTTTTCGAAAACACTCTTGAAGTATATTTTAAGAAGATAAACATATGTCTAGCCCTTCTATCCTTCAAAAGCTTAAAAATGCTATAGAACCCTGAATGTCATATACAATATAAATATATATCTCGAACTCCATTATTGTCTTATTTTTGAACATATTTTACACAATAATGTGGAAAGTAGATACATATGCCCAGATAATGAGGAAGTATTTAAGTTACTGATGTATCCTTGGAGCAAACAAACGACTCATCATAATCTGTACAAAGTCCTACACTTTGCTTTTATCTATCTATGGTTCATTTAAACCTTTACAACATCAATATGATTTATTTACATATTCTCAAACGTGTATCTCAAAAGCTCAACCTTTCCACATGAAGAATTTTATCCTCTTAACTGACTACCTTCATACAATAGGCAACAAATATTTCAAATAAATTCCAATTCTATTTACTTACTGAAAAAAAAATGTTAGGTATACGCCCCACGTCTGCATCAACAAAGTACTCTTATTTTATCTTCTATTTTTTGTGTTTATAACGGTATATATGAGATATTGACAGTCGGGAATAGAAAATCAATATCATACTGCCCTCTGCAACAAGCTCCACAAGCTCCTATTGGTACAAATCAACAAATGTAAGAAAATAAGTTGACAGAAAATAAGACTACTGCACCCCAATGTCATGTTGAGAGGGTATTCTAGTCTATATATACTATTTGTATATACATATGTATATGTACATAAATGTATATGTAAAGGGAAGACAAAATGCATGAAGAAACATCTCAACATGTATACAAAATAATGTATGGTTGCAGATAAATGAAATATTGCTGATGCACGAAGCACGATTCCGTCTTTGACTCAAAAAACCACCCTTTGAGTCCCCTAAAGTCTCTTGTCTCTAGGCCCTACTCCTACTCTGTCCATCCACCAATAAATACCCCGCCTCCCTACACTAGCACCCACCACCCACTTAATGTTCTCATATAGCTTATGTGCAATAATTCAAATGTAAATGAACTCGTTGGCAAAATTGTAAAAATAAAAAAGTATCTGTTGGATATGAATGGAACACGTAGATGTAGATGTAGACGAAGACAAAACTGTAGAAAAAAAAAGTGTATTTTCCTTCTTCTTCTTCGTAACTACTGCATCTCTATGCCTCTTTACAAAAAAAAAAGAAAAATCCACCGGAAATAGAAAAAGGAATGAAAATGCCGGTTAGAAGAAGATTCGAACAAAAGCCTTCATTTTATCAACTAACTCCCAGATTAGGATTTTTTCCCTTCTTTTTCTATCTTGTTCTTGTATGAATTTTTTTTTTGTTTTTCTTCTTTTTTTGTTTGGTGTGTCTTTTTTTGTTGTCACTGCTGGTTTCCTTAACCTGATGCTGCATCTTTTTAGCTTTATTTCTTCTTATATAGGCTCTTACCATCATAAAGGACTTGTAATCAAAGTCTGCATGGATGATGTTGAACTGCTATACTGCCGGGTGAATTGAAATCGAATAACAACAACAACAAAACAGGGGGGAAAGAAAAACTAACAATATTAACAACCTGACTTTAGAGAAACAGAGTTACCATCTAGGATTTTTAAGTGTCATTTTTAAATACCAGGTTTATAACCATAAATCTATTTTTTAGTAAATAAACATAGTTTTTTTTTCAAGAAAGAAAAAGCTTTCAATTGCTACACATTTTCCCCATATTTTGGGTAGTTTAGGGATACCAGCCTGTCAAAATTCCATTAATTTTGACATTGCCAAAAGAATCGATGTGAAAACAGGTGGCAGTCGAAATTATTAATCGGGATAAAGTAGAACCTCCGAGTTGAAGGTCTCCAAGTAGTTTTAGATGGTATCCTGTCAAAATTCGACACAGGAACAGCTTTTTGTTTTGACATAACTTCATAATGCAGCAACCATTTTACAGCTTTACACCTTTCTCATGGCACAGAAATGTTTAGAAAAGTTTAAAAAAACCTAACTGTTCTAAAAGTATTTTCTGCAATTAATCTTCCTTAACCTTCTTAGTTAAAATTTCCGACATTGAACTCACAAAACCAAACCCTGCATGTAGCTTTCGATGAAACTCTGTCGTCATAGGACTGCACTAGCACTCGATGCAATTTGACAGCTGATTTCTTCAAACTAAAACAGAAAACCAGAACTTCCAGCGTGTGCCCTTTTCCTGACACAATCATTACCCAAGGAATAATTACAGTTCTGTTATTTAATTTCTGACAATATGCACTTTAAATGTTGACAGACGTCAAATTTATAAAACCCGTATGACACATGTCTATGACAGCTCAATGTACACTGGCGCCATTTATTTTGGCAAACAGCGGATTTCTAGGTTATTACTGGAGTAAGAAAAAAACTCATAGACCAAAAACCATGAAAAAACATTAATGGTAGTTGTTTGATCAATTTTACCAAACTGATTTTGTTTTTTGCTTGTTTTAAAATTATTTATCAAAATTTCAGACTTAAGAAACTTTTTGCATTCTTTTGTTGATTTCCATAAGTTTCTTTTAATTTGGTTAAGTTAACTCTGAAAAATGAATAAAAGTGAAAGATTCCATTAACATAATCCTATTTATAAGACCTCTGCTTACAACATAGATGGTCGCAAAATTGTTACTTCTAAGGCCTCGAAATTGCAAATTTTGAAAAATTATGTTTTTCTAGTCAATCATTTCGTGGTTTTAATTTGGTAGCACTTGCGTTATTTGACATCTGTTAAGCTGTTCTGTCATTTTTTATATATTTTCAACTTTGTTTACACATTGGCTGCGTTCAATCTCGTGTTGGATAGGGTATCTTCGATAGTTGGACTTTTAGATAAGTTGTTGAATGTGTTAGATAGTTGTATTGAGATAGCTGTCAAAAAATAAAAACAACTTTCAGCTGTTCACAAAAAGCAGATACAAATTTAAACTTCGAAGTCAAAATTATTGTAAGATTTAATGGATAGTTCAACTGATTCGTCGGAAGATGATTAATTGATAGGTCCGTAACAATTTAATAAATAAGAGATAACTTTAATCTGTAGTCTATGTTAAATTTCCTCTTATCTCAATTGGAGTTCTATACCTACGATTAAATTTTACTTGCGAAATCTTCGATTTTAAACGATTTACTTTTAACAGAAACGAAGATAATTTATTCATGTGTTAAATCAGCTGTTCTGTTAGACACCTACATACCCCAGAAATTTGTAGATACCTTTGTACTCCTCTTTTGACATCTCAGCTGTTTTTGATCAGCTGTTATTTTGTACGTAAAACACTAACAAAACGGCATCCAGATAGCCTATCTGTCTGAGAATGAACGCAGCCATTATCAATCATTTGTCTTTAATTGGAAGCACTTTAATTTGACATCTCTGTCTGTGATTGAACGCAGCCATTATCAATCATTTTGTGTCTTTGATTGGAAGCACTTTAATTTGACATCTGTAAAAATCAGCGGTAATTCAAAGTCATTTAACAATAGTTTATTGTTTAAGCTGCGAAGTTGCAATTTTTCAAACACATATTTATAATTTCTTTAATATGGAGCCAATTATTTTGTGACTAAGATTGGTAGCAATGGCATTTGACACCTTTCAAAGTCTACTGTCATTTGAAGTGTCATAAAATTAACTTCAAGTCTAAATTTCTAATTTTCTTTATTCTCCACTTAACTTATACAAGATCATTCATTTTGTGCCTTATACAGGTCGCGTTTACTTTTGACATGTGTCAAACTTAACACTGATTTAAAATGTCATAGTATTCGCTTAAGTGCTCTGAAATCGCAAACCGTCTAACGTGTATTTTCAACTTTGTTAACACATTATCAATCATTTTGTGCTTAGATTGGCAGCTCTTGCATTTGACAGCTGTCTAAATCAGTTTTCATTTGAAGATTAATAATAACAGCTTATAGTTTAAGATGCAAAATAACAAATCTTCAATCATTTAAAAAAATCAACTATACGAAAAATTATCCTATAAGGCCTCAAAGTTGCAAGTTTTTCAGTCAATCATTTTGTTACTTAATTTTGATAGTAATTGTATTTGGCATCTGTCAAACTTGATATCTTATAATATCAGTCAAGCGTAAAAACATATTCTTTCAACTTCGTTAACGCATGGGGAATCATCGTATTGCTTTGATTTGACATCTGTCAAACTCATCGGTGATTAAAAGTGTAATTATATTAATTAATTATTTGATATTTTTTACAATGTCATTTGTTTTATTTAAAAACATTTTTGGAGTAGCATAATTATGTTTCCTTAATGCTTCTATAAAACTTTCTCTTGTAAAAAGCTTGATACACCTTATTTGAGCTATTGTAAGCATACCATAAACTTTTAGGCAGCGCTTACATTTGACAGCTGTCTAAATCAGTTTTCATTTGAAGATTCATAGTAAAAGCTTATCGTTTAAGATTCAAAATAGCAAATTTTCAATCATTTAATAAAATCAACTATACGAAAAATTATCCTAAAAGGCCTTAAAGTTGCAAGTTGTTCAGTCAATCATTTCGTGACTTGAATTTGATAGCATTTGTATTTGACATCTGTCAAAATTGTTATCTTATAATAGCAGTCAAGCGTACAAACATATTCTTTCAACTTCGTTATACATAGGGAATCATTGTATTGCTTTGATTTGACATCTGTCAAACTCATCGGTATTTAAAAGTGTAATTACATCAATTTAATATTTGTCATTTATTACAATGTCATTTGTTTTGTTTAAAAACATTTTTGGAGTAGCATAATTATGTTTCCTTAATGCTTCTATAAAATTTTCTTTTGTAAAAAGCTTGATACACCTAATGTAAGCTTTTGTAAGCATACCTTAAACTTCCAGTCAAAAAGTTAAGTACAAAAATTGGTATATCTCTAAAAACATAACAATGGCAACCCTGCTAGTTTTGTGACTTTTTGTTGCGAAAATTCTCAATGAATATTTAGTTTGTAAAATCGAAGAGGAGAGAAAAGAGTGGAAAATAAAGAAACTAATAATGATAATCCTGTTCTGCATTTTCGTACATGTCACGAAGGATGAAAGTAATGACACACACTCATTCTTCTTAAGTTCCTCTTGAAAAGAACGAACAAATATCTCCTCCGATGGTAAGGAAGCTGTATGCACTTTATGATCCTCTGCATGGTGTAAAGTTCATCTTCAATGGTATCAACTTTAACAATCCTTATACAACGAAAGAGCATCAACATATACGAGTATATATCTATAGCAGACCTTAGCAGGAGTAAATGGTACTATACTATTATAGTGAAATCTCTTCTTCCCAATCAGCTATTCAAGGATCTCATTTCGTGAAATACAATATGCCAGGAGAAAAGGCTAATATTTGTCATCATATCTTCGTAAATGGAACTGGAAGAAGAAGAAGACCGAGCGAAGACATTTGTTCCTTCTTGTTCTCGCGTCAAGACGACGGAAAATCAGGTCGGCATTTTCCAATTTCAGTGCAATACCCCAGCGAAAAACATAGCGTATTCCCATATTCATGTGTCAACTGCTTCCATCAAAGAGATAAGTAGACTTCACAGTCAGGATGACGTTGCACAAGAAACGAAACGTAACAACAATGAACCCGTAACACATCCCTCCCTACGAACCACACACATTTGGGAAATATAGGACAATGAACAGGGAAACTATTTAAAATACGCTGCCTTTCGCATATCAGTCTTTTCCCAAACCCCAAAAAACGGGTTGGTTTTGTGTTGTGATGATGGCGATGACGATGACGATGCTCGGAAACTATAGGGATTCACACGCTGAGCTTGCAAGGCAATAATGGGAACAAGTGACAAGTGATTGTCGGGAGAAGAAAACACACAAAAACCATAGGATACCATCACACAAAAACCCGCCCACTCCCACGCCCCTTTTTTAACCTAGCAAATTTCCATTCTCGAAATATGCTAATATTTTTACGTTAAAAGACGACAGATCGCGGAAGTTGCTGATATGAGGATATTCTACACGAAAAGGAAGAATGAGTGCTCTAGATTTATTGATTGTTTAAAATGTAAAATAGAACAAATGTTCCCGTCAACGTCGAATGACAGAGAAAGAAATAAAAAAAAATTAAAAGAGGAAGACAGCATATTATTTCTTCCATTAGATGAATTTGTGTAGTCGGTTTTTGTGAATTAATTAGTAATGGAGACAAGATGCCATTTACATATTTTATATTTATATGTGTGTCTTTTCCTTTCTGAAATTTAATGTAAAATGAGGTTAAATATTTATAAAACCACAGGAATATTTGAGGTTTCCAAAGGAAAAGATACAAAGGCACCAAGAGAGCTAAGCATTTCAAAAATGGAAATGAATTCATTAACCACAATGGAAATAGCATCAGTCTGACTTTTACGATTTTCATGTGATGACTTTTTGAGGGAAGAAACTACAAATTTTACTGTTCGTTATTTAAATGTATTTATTTAAATCTTAAGTGAAATAACGTTGTAGAGGTCGGTGTTTTTAATAACAAAAGAAACTGGTAAATCATTCAACATTCGTGTAGTGTGGCTAAAGAAAGTAACTCAGCAGCGTTTCAGTCTTAAAGACATGATTTGTGTTTCCCATATTTAGAGAGCTGTTCAGGCTGTCACTACATCACCTATTCCTATAAAAAGTGTACTGCATGTCCATCAGCATCAAGGCTGAATTTGGCAACAATAGCCTAATATACGCACTCGCCCCCACAGAAGGGAAGTATGACAACACCAAGCATATGTTCTTCAAGCTCTTAGACAAATTATTTGAGCAGTATCCTAGCTACGATATTAAAATTGTCCTGGGCGATTGAAATGCCAAGCTAGGAAGGGAAGAGATCTTTGGTGGAATAATCGGGAAAAACAGCCTGCACGACAACATTTCTCATAAGGGATTCAGGCTCATCGATTTTGCTGTGGTTCAAAACGTCATGGTAGCTAGAACGCATTTTAAAAGCCCTTTTTTGTATTCTATCCAAAAGACTTAAACTTGTTTTAGGGGCACCTGCCCAGATATGCGAATTGTATTCAAGCTTTGGACGAATGAAGGCTTTGTAGATTACAGCAAGATCAGAAGAAGCCAGGCATCGGAGGTGTGTTGCGCTTTAACAAGAGTTTTTGAAGCATTCAATTCTACACGGTTTTTGATTCCCCATTGTACAATGCTGTCAAGATCAGAATTTATTGAGTTTATCATACGCTGCCGTTTAAGTTCCACATCCGAAAGACAAGGATGTGAATCTAGAAACGAGTATGAGAAGCTGAGGGTACTGTCGTCGGCAAAACAGGTTAATGGATTAGAAGTGGCAGACAAGGGATCTTTTATGAATATAAGAAAGAGAGACAAAACGGAGCCCTTGGGAATACCACCATTTATTTTATGAATTTCAGACTTGTAACCATCCAAAACAACTTGTATTGAACGGTTAAAAAGGTAATTTCTAATCCAACGAAGAAGAGATTGATGAATACCAAAAGCACGCATTTTCGATAAGAGAGCCTAATGCCAAACCCTATCAAATGCTTTTGAAATATCAAGTGCAATAATCTTACTTTCTCCAAAACGATGTAGAGATTTGTTCCACTGTTCGGTGAGATAGACCATGAGTCACCAATGGACCTTTTGCTACGAAAGCTGAAAATTAATCAGCGTTTCCATGACCTGAGAAAGAAGGTATTGGACGATAGTTTGAGGGGGAGTAGGATTCGCCTTTTTTAGGGACAGGCTGGACAAATGCAGTTTTCCATCCACTCGGGAAGAGACCTGTAGAATAGGACTGATGGAAATCTACCGTCAACCAGATTGACTATAAAGCGATCGACGCTACGCACGCTTCCAGGATCATCGATATCTGAACTTTCCAAGGAGCTAACATCCACTAGGACCACTATTTCGTTGGAGCCTCGGATATCCAGACCCAAGGAAAAACAGAGAGATGCCGGAAGAGGATTCAACGTCAAACGGCTTCAGTTGCAAGAGATCGCCAAATCCTTCTCCGACAGAGTTACAGTAACCTCTATCGACGTTCTCTGCAACCAAAACAATGCAATCAGAGAAGACGCCTCTGATGTGCTAAGTTTCAAGCAGCCACCAACATGGAACCCCTGGTTTGATAAGGAATGTCGAGGGGCAAATGCAGCCAAACAACAGCCATGCAAAGCGGTACTACAAAGAAGGATTAAAGCTGCTTATGAGCTCTATGAGCAAAAGGGGAGAGAGAAACACCGACTTCTCAGAAGGAGAAAGAGAGAGAGCATGAGAGGCGTCGAAGATATTGAGAGGTTTAAAAGCAAGAATGAAGATTGAAAGATTTGTGAACAGGTGAAACGGAATTCATAGGTACATAAACCTAGAATCGAAGCCGGCAAAGACGACAGTGGAAACATCATATTGAAACCGCAGTCAATGCTAAGGATATGGCAGGACCACTGATGACGGCGAAGACTAACCGAATTCAGCTGTCAGGCAGGATGATCCATTCAATATAGACGACGAAAGCCAACAATCCCGTCTTCCCGACTGAGACGAAGTAAAGATTGCCATATCTAAGCTGAAGTCTAACAAAGCAGATGGCTTGAATGCTGAGCTCTTTCAAGAAGTTTGAGATAAGTTGATAAGGAGCATGCACCAACTATACTGTAATGAAACCTCAGTATTGTTTGCTCGATCCTGGAAAAAGGAGACCCTTTAAACTGCGCCAATGTCTAGTTTTGGCATCCCTGCCAAACTCATCCGTTTGTTGAGGATGACCATGGAGAATTCACGCTGCTCCATAAAGGCTGGAAACAACTTAACAGAACCTTTGGATCACAAAAAAACTTTTTGAAAAGGTGATGCGCTGTCATGTGATTTTTTTAACATCGTGCTTGAAAGAATAGTACAGAGCTCACACGTCAACAGAAGAGGCACTATCTTTCAAAAGTCTCCCAATTACTAGTATATGCTGATAAAATTGGCATAATCAGAAGAACTCAGCGTGATGTCAATGGGGCTTTTGTGAGTATTGAGGCAGAGCCGACAAAAATGAGGCAAAACAAAGTACATTCTGTAATCGAGAAAGGACTTTCAACACTGACGTCTCGGTCAAAACGTTACCATAGACAAACGTAACTTTGCGGTAGTTAAGGAGTTCGTTTATGAATGCACAAAACAACACCAGTTCGAGATCAAACAAAGAATAACTCTTGCTAACCGCTGTTTCTTTGGGCTAAGAAACAATTGAGTAGCAAAACCCTCTCTCGAGGGACCAAAGTGTCGCTATATAAGGCCCTCATCATCCCCGTCCTTTTATACGGTACAGAAGCATGGACAATGACAAAAACGGATAAAAGCACTTTGGGTCGTTTCAAGAGAAAAGTTCTTTGGTGATCTACGGTCCCGTATGCATCGAAAGGGAATGGAGGAGAAGATGGAACGATGAACTGTACGGGCTGTACAGCAACTAAGACATAGCCAGAAGGGTAAAATTCCAAAGAATAAGATGGCTGCGTCACATAGACCGCATGCTCCGGACCGGAAAGTCTTCGAATCCACACCTGCGGATCAGGTGGAGCGCACAAGTAGAAAGTGACCTCTCCCAAATTGGAGCGTGTAACTGGAGACATCTAGCTAAAGGCCGAGCTAGATGGAGAAGTTTGTTAGGTGAGGCCTTAGTTCCAACAGGACTGTAGCCCTTTTGTTAATATGTAAGCATATTAATGTTCTTAACGCATAAAAAAGTACTTTGAGTTTAAAGAATTTATTGAGGGTGGAAATCCATCAACAGTTTTAAAAAATAGAAGAAATTGAACTTTTAATATATTTTCTTGTGAAGTTTGGGCTCTTACCTTTTTATTCAAAGATTCTATATCTGAAAATAAACAAGAAAAGAAATTCTTTAATAAGTCGATAAACAAATCAAATATTTTTATTTGATTTAAGAGCATGGAATAGAAAAGTAATTTGCTAAAACAAATTTGACTTACTTCGTTTATATTCAGAAAATATATATTGGAACCTATCCAACTTGTTACGAAGTAATCTAAGATTTTGTTCTTCAAGTAAATTTACCAAACCTCGTTTTCTAAGAATTCAAAATCCAACCTCTGCGCTGCCTATTTACTTACAACCACCAACAACTTCATTTAAAGCTCTTGTAAGAATTAAAACAACAAAAAAAGAGAATAATAAGACTTTAAGTGCATTAATCTCGTCCTTAATGTTGTTTTTCCACTTCTTCTGTTTTAAATTGTCCCTCATTTTGACACCGTTTCACTCTTTCAAAATCGGGTCATACTCGCAAGTCACAAACTATGATACACAACAAGCATTATTTTCATCATTCCCACTCACGAGTGTACCTAGAAGTCAAAATGCTAAGATCATTTCTCACAATTACCGACAATATTCTCCCTCAAATTCTCCAAATCCTCTTATTTTATCCTTTCCTTAAAAAAAATCCTGTCATCTATGCCTTCAGCAGAAGGCGGGAGGCAGGAGAATAGACAAGGCATTGATATATGACTGCACCAAATTGCGTCAACATCAGCAGCAGCAGCACAAGCAACTTTACAAAGTCCTAGGCTCACAAGAATTCCAAAAAACAAAAAAAATGCTTATTATTATTCTGATTCATGACCAACCAGCCCCCAATGCCCCGCCCACAAGTCTCCCATTTTCATCTACAAAATAAAAAGAAACGTATAGCCGAACAGCATTATTTATAATCACTCCCAGTCCCAGTGCACTTTTAGGTATTCAACGAAAGAAAAAAATCGCTGGCAGTCACTTTTGTCGTTCTCCTAGACCTAGAAATCCACTTCCAACGATAAGAAAAAAAGCCTAAAAGGCTACAATGACAACGACCAAGAAGATGACGACTAACGGCGGCGTCGTTGTCGTCGTCGTCATCGTCGTCGTCAACAAAACAAATCATAAATGAGAACCTCTCCATCGCATCATTACGATTATACGAGTGACATTAGAACGAGAAGGATGTTGCTTTAGAACGAGAGAGACGAAATGGGATCAATCTCAGGGAGGCCTTCCATATCAACTCGCAATCCCCGTGGACTTGGACAGGTATGAAAAAATGTAGATTCCTTGGTCTTTGCCCAATTTAAAGCCGACTTCCTTTGATATTTCGTATATCTTTTGACAGTGACAGCGACCACGTTCATTCCTTATCTCTGTCTCTTTCTATTTTTGTAATCACTTTTAAATTAAACTTGAAAATGTCAAAATTTGTTGGTGGCGGTGTCGCTGTTCATTTAGTTTGTTGTTCTTCGCAAAAGCCAAAGCCATTATATACTTCCTGATATGCAACGAGATGCATAACCTTGCTCTATTCCTTATATACGAATATCTACCTGTCCTGGCCGTGTGTGTGCTCTTTTGTATTCCTTGCTTCAAGGACTAGCTACATCATTCTGCTCGTATAGTGTAATTTGCCTTCGTCCTTGCACAATAAATCCATTACACCTTTTGCCAACTGATTCTGATTCTGACGGCCTACAAGCCTACATGCATCAGGATAACGTTTTTGGAGAGGGAGAAGCTTTGGGAAGAGGTGGGAGATGTGGGAGATGTGGTGTGTGTATAGTGAAAAGATGACTTTTAAGGGAGTGAGAGCATCAACATTTAGTGGGCCTCTCTATACAGCGAATAGTATAGTCATTCATAGACCTAGCTACCTAAGAGACCTTAAAGGCTGTCCAACGTTCGTTGGTTGGTCGATCGATATTATGAATAATCTCCCCATAGAATATAAGTAAGAGCCAACTTGGGAAAAGGACATTATTATATACAGTCTACCAGGCGCGCTGGAAATTAGAGAATTGTGCAGTTTTAATGCATTTAGTCAGTAATTCCTTAAATCAAATTGTTTAGGCACCTATGTGTCAACATTATTAGAATTCTGTTTAAATATTTGAACAATGTTTGACTTTTAAGATTTCACTTCAAAAGATCTGTTTATTTACTTTAGTTAGTTAGTTAGAGTTTATATCTGTCACTTTTTATATGAAATTGACAACAAAATGACAGCTTTATGTTTTCCCTTTGTATTTACTACTTCTTTTAGAAATGACAAAAAGCGACAGCTAAATGTTTTTACTTTTTCATTAATAAATGTAGATTTTATTTATACAAAATTATTTGGTCAATGGAACATGGCTCAAAGTTGATTTCGACTTAGCTGTCAATTAAAGTCACCGGCACACAGAACTACAAAATTTTGATTTGACTTTTAAGATTCAATTTCAATAGTAAAAAGATCTGTTTCCATTCTTAATAGATGACAGGAAGTTTGTACGTTTTTTTTTTTTTAATTTTTTTTATATTACATGTTTTTTTTCTTTTAATTTGTTAGTTTTTGTTTAATTTTTAATTATTTTTTTTGTGCCACCATGCCTATTCTACTTAAAACTCAACCCTTAAACTATAAAAGAAGTATGTAAGTCGGTTAAGGCTTAAAACCCCATCCCGACTACCCACTATCAAGTACCGATTCAAGCTACCAAAACTGGTTCTCCTGCTTCACCCTATCAGTTCGGTCCCGTTCGGACACAGCCCTACTGAACCGAAAGAGCTCTGCTCTGCCTTGTGCCATTACGTCCCGATTGTAGAGCAGTCGCCTATCCACGGTTCTTCGCCTTACGTGGTAGATTAACGGAACTGCCAATCTATCCTGTATCAGAACGCATTTGTCTAAAAAGAGGAATGCCTCTGATGGAATGAAGCCGCTCAAGCGTGCACTCTCAAAATACTCGTCGTTCGGATAGAACGCCCCGAAAATTAAATTGTTGGTCGACGACATAGCTCTTGCAATGTGACCTCGAACGAGTTTTATCACGAAATTGTCAATTCTGTTGATTCGAGCCCCGTTGTATACGACCTCGTTGAAAAAGTAATGCACATAAGAAGATCCGGCTGTCCGATATAAGCCGGTACAGCATCGTAAACACTGCCGCTCGAACACCCGAAACTTCTCCATCTGGGAAGGGGCAACAGGACAACCATAAACGATCATTGGCCGTATGAGGGCCATGTAACAAATTACCTTCACTCTGGGGTCAAGCCGACTGCTAAGAAACAGCCGTTTCGTCAGAGCAAAGGCTCCTCTGGCCCTGGTCAGAGCAGCATTTATATGTCTGTCGAAATATAAATACTGATCTAACCAGATACCGAGGTACTTCACTACACTTTTGCTCGCAAATGGCTGCCCGAGAAGATCAACGATGATCATCTTGCGCCAATTCTTGCACGTATCCCTCGTGGCCCTAGCCAACGGAGTCCGGAAGAGGATTGTCTCCGACATCTGGACATTTATTTTCAGTTTCCAGTCGTCGCAATATCGCTGAATCTTGTCGAAATCACGCTGCAAGAGAATTTTGATAACCTCAAATTTTCGGGCCGATTTGTACGCAATTAGATCGTCGGCGTACGCAATTGGCTTTGTAAGACTACCTATCAGATCGCTGGTGTAAATGCTGAAGAGAATCGGCGAATTCACCGCTCCCTGTTGAAGACCATTTCTAATTGAGAATGTTGTGGTAGAAGTTACATTGCCACTTTTGACAACAAACTTTCTACCGTTAAGCATATCATAAAGTATATACAACAATGGCTTGCTTATGCCAAGCCTGCTCAGTTTTAGGTAAAACCCTCTAACCATACGGTGTCAAAGGCCTTTTCCAAATCAACCAGAACAGCACCTGTGCATTGTTGTTTTGATTTATTTCATTGGATATCAGAAACGAGTTTAGACGCAGCATGAATTGTGTCATGACCCGCCTTGAACCCGAACTGTTTATCCGGAATAATTTTGTTGTCCGCAGCCCACTTGGTCAGAGCCCTATTAATGATCTTTTCGAAGACTTTGCGGATGATCGGAAGAAGACTTATCGACCGAAGATTTGACGGGTTGGAGTTGTCCTTTCCCTTTTTCGGGAGAGGGTGAACCGCGGCGGTCTTCCAATGCACTGGATAATATGCATTATTCAGTGCATTATTGAAGAGCGTGGTGTAAATGTCAATTGCTTCCATCGGTAAATGTCTTAGTACAACGTTAGATATACCATCGACGCCTGCTGACTTTTTGTTTTTTATTGAATTGAAGACGAGCTGAAGCTCAACCTTCATCACTAACACGGGACTTGGTGCCGTTTGATCGGCATTTGCCAAGGAATCGTCATTGACCGCATGAAACGGCGGTTCTCAGACCTCGGCAGATCAGTCCAACGCACTAACCATCACGCTACTAGTACTACAATTAGAATTCAGCAATTTTGTAAAGCTGCAATTAAACATAACGGGTAACGCAGATCTGAACAAACCTTCAACTTCAGCTTTGACGTCATTCGTTTTAAATAGTATAATTCTGTTCGTTTAAAAACTAAAATGGGCAAAGTTAACGAATGCGCTAGAAATTATTGATGGTTGCATTGCTTGATCCTCAACAATTACAAAACTTTTATTGAAATTGAAAGAGCAAACTGAGTTCTGACACAATTAATTTCGATGCTACTTCTGTCAAAAATTATTCTCGATTTAGATACAAATACATATTTTAAAATAAGGCAATACAAACATTTTCCACGGGTCGGGCTGGAAAAATAAAATGACTACGATTTTATTTACCGGTTTCGAATTTCAACTCTCAAGTTGATATTCAAGTTTTTGTAAACTCTAGAGTTGGAAAACTTGAGAGTTTCCTCTGAAACTGATTCCATTATTTTAATATAATGTCATACAAGAAAATCAAAACAACAAATACCGAATTATTAAAACTGTCAAATTAAAAACGTATTATTGGTTTTTCAGTAAGGTTAGCTCTTGAAGAATTTAAATGTAAACATTTAAAAAAATCAATTTATTTCGCCCAAAAATACGTCAAAGTAAACAAAAATCGGTGCTCTCATTTATTTATGTTAATTATAATTTGATTTATTTTTACCAATAGAAAATCATTTGAGAGTGAAAAAGGTGAATGACAACCATCAAGCTTTTTAATGCCTGTAGAAAAATAAGAATATTTCGAAAAAGAGATTAAAACATTTTATTTCAAATCAAAAATAATTCAATTTATTTTCCCAAAGTAACGTCAAATCAAATACCGCAGTTTATTTGAATTAATTTGTCTTACCAATGGTAAACACCATTCATAAAAAACTAAATAAAATAAAAGTCAATTGTTTCATCATAAATTAAGTAACACTTTACAAAGTTTGACAGTTTATGAGTTTCCGTAAAAAGCAAATTACTTAGACGCACTTTATTATTAATGTCTAGCAATTTTCTCATTTTTATTTTTAAAGTTTGAGGTGAATCAATGCTTCATTTGACTGTTGATTAGAAAATGTCACATTTTATTATACTGACATTTAAGTGCTGTGCACACTTGCGTTATTTTAAATGTACGTGACGTAGTGACACTACAAATAATTTAGTAGTGCACACACTCCTGCTATACAGAACCTTAAGAGATTGAAATGCGAATACCGCATAAATGTTTGAAACTATATTGACAGTTAACAATTAATATGAAATGTCAGCAGCAGGTGAGAAAATAAGGGTTTTACACGATTTCCTTTTTTTAAGAAAAAGAGTGGAGACATTCTATTGTACAAAATGTTCAATTTTAAAAACACTGAAACAGCAAATAACTAAATTTGTTTTAGAATTTGTTAAGAATACATGAAAACCTGACGAAAATAACTAAACAATGTAAAAGTGTCACAAAAAAATAGAAGCAAATAGTTAATGGGCAGAAATGTTCTAAACTCAAATATTAAAATGCAGAAGATTAAAACTTAAATTTAAATTTACTTTCAAGCCGATAATTTCTAGTAATTCCTTGAAATAAAAATAAATCCCTCCAAAACTTAGAAACAACTAAGAATACGTACACTGCCTTGTCCGGAATAATAACCCAGTTTAACGGATAGATGAATTTGAACAATAAAACTGAACTGAACTTTTGAATCCATTCCTTCTCCATCTAAACTAGATTCAAGGAACTTTCAAAACTTCATCTCTGGTTTAAGTTTTATGCATATACGAGAAAATAAAAAAAAAGAGGAATGTATGTGTACTTTTGAACCTAAAAGTAATCCATTTTATCCAACTTTGCCTTATTTCTACCGTTATTTCTTCTTCTTCTACACATTTTTGCCACCTCACCTATGTTTGTAGAGTTTTCATTTCGTATATAATGCAATTACAATGGCCGTCCCGTCTTCGTTTCCGTTGCCATTTCCAACAACTCCCAAAGACAGGAACAGGATGCTGCAATGATGGTGCAAATTGGTATCATTTTGAATGCATTGTGGGGGCCAAAAATGCGGCTAACCGTATTTTAAGCTCTTTAATTAAAGGCTCACAAAAGTCTACATAAAGGTTGCACAAAAAGCTGCCATGTAAGTATAATTTATACCTACGTGTGCATATACTCATCTTATAAGTATTAAAACAATCCGTACCGCCCACAATTCCTTATTCCAAAAACTAACCCCACAAAGAACCAAAAGTATCCTCGATGATCCTTTCAAAACAATCCCACAAAGTTCTTGTATAAACTTTGCAAAAGAAGCAGCACATCAGCTAAAAACTTATCCGTCTGCTTCTTCTTGTTCTTTAACTCAAGCCAGGCCAGATGGTATCAGGAATTTGTGTTTATTGACGTTCCTCATTCAGGAGGCGAACTCGTTTTCGGGTTAATTCGAAAGTTTTCACTTCTTTTGTTTTTTTTCTGTTTCTTTATGTTTTTTGAAACAGAGAAAAGATAAAGTTTTGAATTTCGAGTGCCATTGATGGAATGACAGCTACTCGTATATACACAGCAGCAAGGGTATGTTCACATTTTTGGAGGTGGAGATTATTGTGGAGAGGTCGATGTTAAAGGTGGTCTTAAAAATCCAGAAGAGGATGGTTCTGAGGTTGTTGGGTTTTCCATTTTCGTGTTGCACATAAAATTTTTTTAAAACAAACAAATCGGGCTGTTCCAGAATCCGGAAACATTTTCCACAATAAAATTGTCAGCTCGCTTGATTTATGCGGCTACCATAAATGGGACAAGCAGCGGTTAGCCTGACGACATTGGGAAAACTCCGGGCGCTGTTTATGGGGCGCATAAAATATATGTGTGCACATTTGGAAACAATTGCGCTTAGTAGAAATTCATGAGACTGCTTTTGGAATTGGGATTGGGATTGGGATTGCTTTGCTTAATGCTTATGATGTCGGTATGGCAGTGTGTGTGTTTTTGGTGGATTTTAAAGGCGGTGGATGGCGTTGTCGTCGTTGCTTTGGAATTGTCATCGGTCGGTCGGTCGTTTGCTCGGTTTGACAGTGTGTTGTTTCGATTTATGACTTTAAACTGGAAAGTGTTTTTTTTTACTGACTGATGGTATTTTTATAGCAAAACTTGATGCTTTATTTTCGTTGTTAGCAGTTCATCTCCTGCTCGTCGTTGTGTACTCAACTGAGGTTGTTAAATTTGTTATACAAATTCTAATGTCTGAACGCTTAAGGGATTTTTATTTGCTGTAAACGATGATTGATTTTAATGCATTTGAGTGTTGGGGGATAAAATGTCATATAAAATGTATTTTTTGAGTGGCTTCCTAAAAAGAAGATGGAAGACCCTCTATGCTTATGTATGATCAAACCCTACTATTTTCCATAAATAGAATCTCAGGAATTTAAACCTGAATTATTATACCTGTCGTAAAATATGAAAAAGGACAGTAAAAGAAATAAAATATATGGAATAATCGAAAACGAAAATGGAGTACCACAAGGAAGTTTTCATGGTCCAATCTTATTTATGTCATGCATATTTATTTCTGCTGATTGTAGTTAAGTTAATAGATGACTATGATATGTAAATATGTACTTTTTCTACTTGACATTGACTGACACCGAAATAAACAAATTTTAATAGACCTGAATATTTCCAAATATTTCCTTCTTTCGAGGCCTTGAAAACAGCACATTTGTTGCATCATATATCGTATCATCGTATACAACAAACACACGCCCTCATCGTATGGTTTTAATACGTTTCAATTAGCTTTTATTATTTATAATTTGCTTTTAAATAATTTTTGTTGTTGCTTTATTGTTGATTTTTCATTAAGTGAAGCTGCTGGAGGTAAGGCACACATGTCCGTCCATCCATGTGCAATGCATCTCATTTTAATTTTTGATGTTCATTTTTAAATTCACTTCCCATCCAACAGACACAATAATCGATTTAATTTTATCTCCATAATATTTATACATAACTACGTACTTAAAGAATACATAATTATTTGTATTAATCGAAATTTTCACAGGTTATAATTTTGTTTCTGTGCCGCGAAGTGAAAGTGCTAAAAATAATTATTGGGAAATGTGTCAGTTCTTTTGCAAAACTTTACATAAATTTCAATAAAACATTTCGCGAAATTGGAAAAAATCGAACATTTCCAACAAAGCAATGTATGTATTGACAGTGACAGCTAGAAATGAAACTACTGTCAAGGAACAATTGAACTGTCAAGTGCTTTAAAGGGTATTTAGATTTCCTCTGAGTTTATTTATTTGTTTCAAGAACTGTCAAAATAAAGAATGAACCGAAAATGAATCTGTAACAACTAACCCAAATTTTTGCACTAAAAGTGTTTGCTTATGTCATATAAGTAAAAAAACTAGATTCGAAGATATTTGAAAAGAAGTTAGGCCCCTATTGCACTCACGGCTTTAATCTGTCAAAATAATAAACTGTTAAATAATCAAAGCATTTTCATTCTTTAAAGTGAAGTTGGAAAGTTTTCATTTATAATTGACAGTTGTTATTTGTCTTTATGTGCGGAGGGGCTTAGTTTTTTGAATAAGTCTGGTGTACATGCAAAATGGATAAATAAATAAAGGCCTTGTTACATGTAACCACATCACATTTACATTTAACAAGGCCTTTATTTGTTTAAGCAATCTATTGACACAAATCCGTTGAACGATAACAAAATGAATTTTAAGTAATTATTTGACATTTCTAAAATAGTAAAACTGTCAAATTTGACATTTGCTATCTGTCATTGGTGTCAATATTTGTATTCTATATTCATTATCTGTCGTATCGTCAAATTAAAACAAATTCTTCATCACAATGCATTACTAAAATATTTTATCGGATTATTTGTATGTCTGCAAGAACCCACAACCCGTAATTTTTAATTAGAAAATTAATCATCAAAGAACCATTAAGAAAATATGAATATTATTTAAAGCTCTTTGAACGGAAAAGGAAATATTTCAATCATCAAAACACATTTAAAAGTTATAATGAAAAAGATTGCAAATTTGTGGGAGGTGGGCTAACTGTTGCGTTAACAAACTAATAACTTTACCTTGTATTTTTAATTTCAAAATTTCCTAGAAAAAAAACGTCAAAAACAAAACACCCTCCTACTTCCATCACTTTTCGCCTCATTCTCAAAAACAAGACAATTTTCCAACGACCAATATTTTTCTCGAGAGAGAGAAAATTTTGTGTGTACTTTTCTCATCATAAAACTTTTTGAAAGTGACCATAAAACGAATGAAATAAAAATGTAAGAAAAAAGAAGGGGTGTAATTTAAAATTTTATAGTTTCAAACGAAATATATATAAACGTGTCTTCTTCTAAAGGGTGTTTTTTTTAGAACTATAGGACTTTGAAATGGAATAAACCAAAGACGATTTTTTTTTTTGAAATGACAATTGTAGACTAGCGACTTCGCATATCTGTCAAATTTATCTTTATCTTTAAGTCAAATTTATGGGTTCTTAACCTTAACTTTTCCTTCAATAAATCAATTCTTAAATGTTGCGCTGCCACCATTTTGTTGAAAAAAATGGCTCCTCAAAGTGACAAACAAAATAGATAGTCGTCATGGCTGTCATTGACTGCAAAGGCCCATCTATAAAGGCCCAACTATAATAGGCATAAGCTAGCATATGCGCGCATAAGTAAACGTGCGAATACAGAGAATCTCAATACGAGTGAACATAATGGAGTCCGACTCCGTTTCGTTAAATTTTTCTCAGTCTCGTTAACTTAAGCACACTTAAGCAAGAGCGATCCCAGTCGCTCGCCGCATAAGTAACATCTGACATGTAGATAAGTGAGAAAAATTGCATTATGGCTATGCAGTAATTTCGCAAACTTAAGTGAGTTTTCGTTGGGTTTTTGACATAAGCTTATGTTTGCTTATGCCTATTATAGTTGGGCCTTTAAGGCCTTAGTAAGCTTATGTCAAAATCTAACGAACATTTTTCAATAGTTATCGTCTAAACAAAAAGTAATCATAATGGATTCTGGTTATTTAACCAAATGTCAAACTTTAACTGTCAATTTTATTGATACACACTTTATTGTGTAAAAATGTGCTGATGATTTGTTTTGGTTCTTTGAAGAATTCTTTCAAAACCAATATTTATTTTACACAGGATATTTTTTGTAGTACAGATAACTTCTTTCTATCACAAAACTTAATAAATTGTATACAAAATTGTATATTTCAATAGATTTGTTCAGAAATTTTTAAACAGAGACAGTTCCATGTAAAACTGAAATTGAGTTGAAATACGTTTCAAATTTGACATTAACATTAAGTTCGATTCATTTCAATGGAACTTTGTCAAAAGTTAACGAAACTTAACGAATCCAAGTAAAACGTCTATTAAGCACTATTCACATGAGCACGACCAATTTATAGGTCCGTAACCTTAACTTTTCCATCAATAAATCAATTCTGACATGTTACGCTGCCACCATTTTGTTGAAAACACAGCTGCTTCACATCAAATGGCTCCTCAAATTGACATACAAAATAGTCCTGGCTGTCATTGACTGTGAAGGCCCAACTATATTAGACCTAAGTCAGCTTATGTCAAAATCTGACGAACATTTTTCAAAAGTTATGGTTTAAACAAAAAGTAATCATAATGGATTCTGGTTATTTAAGCAAATGTCAAACTTTAACTGTCAATTTTATTGATACACACTTTATTGTGTTAAATTGTGCTGATGAATTGTTTTGGTTTTTTGAAGAATTCTTTCAAAACCAATATTTTTTGTTGTACAGATAACTTATTTCTATCAAAAAACTTAATAAATTATGTACAAAATTGTCAATTGTGTATTTCAATAGATCTGTTCAGAAACTTTTAATAAATGACAATTCCATGTAAACCTGAAATTGAGTTGAAATGCGTTTCAAATTTGACATTAACATTAAGTTCGATTCATTTCAATAGAACTTTATCAAAAGTTAACGAAACTAAACGAATCCAAGTAAAACGTCTATTAAGCACTATTCACAAGAGCACGACCAACGAATGAACGAATATTCGTCGATTTTGGCATTTCTTTGACATGTGAGTTTTTAATTCGTCGCAAATGAAGTTTGACTTTGACAATTGTTTTTTTTGTTGTGTTTTGTTTTTGACGATTGAGAAAATGCGGTCGAATCTTCATTTGTTTAAAAAAAAACTTATTGGAAATAAGGAAAAGATTTCATGTGCATCCATTTAAAGCAAATCGGAATATTATAGGAGAATATTATGTTTCCTTAATAAGACTGCTGGAATAATATCCAGAAAAGTTCTTCACATATTTTTGGATGTAAAAGGAAACATTTGACTACATTTCATTCACCACCGAAACCAAAACAAGAGTGATTTTTTTTGGTTAAGTACGTGCGAGTGAGAGTGTAGACAATGTGGAACGCGAATAAAATTTGACAATTCGTATCAACTACAATTTGTTTCGTGAATTTTCAGAATTTGTTTGGAAATATGTCTTCAAACTCACATTTTGTAATTCATTCGTCGTTCGTTGGTCGCGCTCATGTATATACTGCTTTATGGTTAATTGAGTTTAAAGCAGTGTATTGCTTCCTACTGGTTGAACTGGTTTAAGCACTGTTGAACCTTAACGTTCTGGCCAGCATCGTTTTTAAAGACATATTGACCGAAAAGACCACCGTTCAATAAAAGACACCGAAAATTCAATCTGGTTCAACATTAACTTGAAGATTGTCATCATTCCAAGTACGTCATTTTTATTCATGTTGAAATGTCAAATCAAATAAATAAAAATCACTTAACAGCTGTCAAAATGACTGGCAGTTAAAAAAGTATTGCCAGCTTAAATTACTATATTTCTTTTAAAAACAACACCCTCTAGTGTCAAACGAAACATATTAAAATGTGTCTTCTTCTATATGAGAAAAGGAAACTCTTTTTCCATCTACAAAAAGCGGAAAAACATATTTAAATGAATTTTTAACAAATAGAAAAACATAATTTAAAATCATTATTATTCAAGAAAGCACTCTTAAAACTCTTCCCTTAAAGGCAGTAAAAGAGGGCCCTAAATAATGAGAAAAAAAAAGGAAGAAACAAAAATAAAACAAATAGTCTCCAAAAACAAATCAAAAACAGATTCTTTCGACTCTCACTAATTACTTAGTGTTGTTGCTATTCTCCTTTTGTTTATTGTTTTTTATTCTTTTTGTTTTTGCTAAAAATGTAATGAGAACGCAAACACTGAGGTTAAAAAAAATTACATAAAATTAAAAAAAAACTGGGTTTAAGAACGACGACCGAATAGTTGACAGGAAAAACGACACTAGCGACGTTAAGAGGCAACAACGATGACGACGACCGACGGAAACAGAGTGAAAAAATAATATTTTACTTCGCTTTGTTGCACATTGTTGACTGACGTTTGATTATATTGTTGTTTTTGTTGTTGTTTTGTTCGTAGTTTCTTTATGGATAAGTTCTCTTTTAATTGGCCTTTTCTATAGCTTTTCAGGTACAAATATGAAGTCGGTATTAAGATTGTTGATGTTGTTGTTTTTGTTTGTATCATTTCATTCTTTTTAAGGAAATGACCATAAATGTAGAAAAATACAAATAATTCACGTTTATTTATAGCAACAAATGATTAAGTATATTGAGTTCTATACAGGTAGAACAAGTTTAACCACTTTTGATTATAGTTAATGGGCCGTTAATTAAAAACTTTAATAAGACATGACTTAGACTTGAAATAATTCATTCATGGGAATTGAAATTTCCATACAAAAACAATTAAGATGGTTTTAAAAATGATTACTACAAGTTATCCGGATAATAGATGAATGAATAAATTTTAAAAGCAAGAGTTTTGAGTTACTACTCATGATGAAACATTTAAAAAATATATTGATTAGCTCTTCAAAAATATCTGATTATCCAAATTATTCTGATATTTGGATATCCGGAGAGATATGAAAGAAAGAATTCGGAAAGAAGCGATTCAGTTAGTGTCAGATAAACAACACAGTTGTCGGATAACGTAGGGTATTGGTATTTTGATCCGATTTGATACATTTTGTAATAATTAAAGATATAAACAAGGGGGCTACATAAAGTAGCATAAACTTGGGGCGTATGTCAATTTGATGATAGTTGTTTGAACAAGTACTCAAAACGTCAGTTTTGATGGTTGTAGTCTTTAGGGTGACAATTTCTGTTGATTGAGGTTTGACAGTCAACAGAACAGAGCTTAGAAATTCAGTCTAAGGAATTTGGATAGAAATATTATTTGGATATCCGGAGACATATGAAAGAAAGAATTCGGATAGAAACAATTCATTTATTGTGTCAGATAAACAACACAGTTGTCGGATAACGTAGGATAAGGGATTTCGATCCGATTTGATACATTTTGTATTTATTACCGATAAACAGGAGTTTATGTTGCATAAACTTGGGACTTATGTCAATTTGATGATATTTGTTTGAACAAGTACTCAAAACAACAGTTTTTGTGGTTGTAGTCATTGGGGTGACAGTTGATAATGTAATCATAAGTTGACATGTTACACAGTTAATTGAGGTTTGACAGTCAACAGGACAAAGCTTCCAAATTCAATAGAAATCTTATTTGGATATCCGTAGAATCCGGACGCTATTTCAACTTATAGGTTGGAAAATATCTTTCGCTTTTTTTGCTCTTTATTCAATACTTTATAAAAAGTGTTACAGTGATTGTATATAGTTTAAATATGCGCCGTTTTGTTCGATAATCTATTTGCATTTAGAAATTTTGTAATACCCGCCTCGTAGAAGCCCCCCGCCCCCTATTGGCGAAGAATACGGACAGCCACTTTTCACAAGCCTCTTTTGAGTTCAACTTAACACCACCAAGGGCGTTCGAAATGGACAGGAACAGGTGGTAATCACTTGGCGCTATCCCCGGGCTATATGGTTAATGCGATAAAACCTCCCATCCGAGCTCCCGTAGCTTCTGACGAGTCATCAACGAAGTGTGTGGTCTAGTGTTGTCCTGGTGGAACACTTAACCCTTAATGTTGGCCAATTCTGAACGCCTGCTAAAAGCGGTCCAGTTGTTTGCAGTAGATAGTGAACGATTCCCTTCCAATCCCACCAAACACACAGCAAAATCTTCATAACCGTCAATCCCGCGGCTTGGCCACTGCTAGGGACGATTCATCAGCCTTTGACCACGACCGTTTTTGCTTGATATTGTCGTATGTAATCCATTTTTCGACACCGGTCACCATCCGCTTCCAAAATGGGTCGAATTCGTCCCGTTTCAGCAGAATATTGCAGGCGTTGATTCAGTCCAGAAGGCTTTTTTGCGTCAAATCATGCGGCACCCATACATCAGGCTTTTTTTGTATCCAGCCTTGTGCAGATGGTTTAAAATTGTTTGGTAAATAACTCCCATCTTTCCATCTCCTGGGCGATGTTACGAGATGCCATATGCCGGTCTAACTCGATGTTTTCCATGATTTGATCTTTATTCGTCATCACCGGTGTTCCGCCGGCTGGCTTATCCATGGTACTGTTTTCACGGGCTTTGAATCGTCGAAACCATTCCTCCGCGGTTCGAAGTAATAAAGTACAATCCCCCAAAGCACAATTAATCTCAGGGAATATTTCGCTAGTAGATGTGCCTTTAACGAAGGAAAACTTTAAAATAGCACGAATTTCGGCGTTAGCAAACTCCATGTTTACACGTCTATAACTGTTGAACACAATATTCAAACTAATATTTCATAGCGTCGTTTTGTAGGTTATGTCAAGAGCTTTCAAGTGATGTATAATATTGCCAGATACAAGCACTGTAGCACTTTCTACATAGTCGCAAAATATCAGAAGACAAAATGGCGGCAGGGAGATATTTTCCAACCTTTACTAAGAGTGTGGAACTTGCAAAAAAAACACAACACCTAATTTGCGGGTGAAATTATATTTTGAAAACCTCAGCTAATGAAAATAATACTGATAACGATAACGGTTATGATAATGGGAAAAAAGGAAACTTGAGCTAGAAGTAATCATAGAACAAGACTCTTTCTCCGAAATTCTTTGAGTTTTGTAACAATAAACAGAAAATTGTCTGCCATTTAAAAACCATTAAACACGTCTTAAAGTACCAGAAAGGGGAGTTGATGTTTTTTGTCAATCATTTTAACAACTAATTGAATGAACTTAACTTAAGTTTGATGCACAAACTGCCACATAATTATTAAGATATAAGAGAAGAGACATTCTATTCTGGTCCAGCTATTACTTAAATTGATGCCGAAAGAAGTCGGTCGTCCGTAAAAGAATGTTCACTACGAAATAATTTGTTTATTGAAATTGAAAGGTATAAAAGTCTCTGCTTTGTTATGACTAAAAGAAGAGGAAATTATAATTCAAAATTTATAGAGTAGAACTTGTCTACCAACTTTGCAGGTGCAAATTGAAAAGTGTTATCATTGAAAGTCATCATGGAAAATTTGTATTGCTGTACATAATTAGATAGCTTTTGAAGCTGAAATCAGATATTTTATTTGTAAGCCAAAATAAAGCTCATGAATGACTTTAATTTATTATTTCTTTACAACCTGTGAATTAATGACCGTAAACTTAACAGACATATTTAAATTTTAACTTAAAAAACACCAAAGTCGCAAAACTATATTCAATGATTTAAAAAAGGAGTCTTAATTGAACAGCGTCTAAGGCCTGATGGACTTGCTTTTTCAAATTGTATCAACTTAACCGATATATTGATGTTTTCAAACACAATAAATTGTTTTATAAAAACAGGTTTCATTTCGAATAACCCAATATTTTGGTAGGTGGTACATTTTACGCTATTATTTTTTGACATTTTCCACTTCAAAACTACGCCATTACTAAAAATATAACGATATTGTTGCGAAAATGACTTAATCCACCATAAAAATAAACAACCCAAACAGATCTTTTTTTCTGAACTTATCAGAAACAACGTTGCTGCGAAGTGTCAGATGAAGGAGAACGGCCGATTAGTTGAGATAGAAAGAGACACCTGTTTATTGCAAAGAAGACGACTACATGATTCAAAAGGGAATTTTCGTGGAGCGCGCTTTCTTTTTTTTCTGGCAGATCCCTAAGCAGCTAGCACACTTCCGTAACATCAATCCAACAAACCAATACTACAATTTATCCATACAAAATTATACGTCTCGAGAATCAGAGGCTTTGAAATAAAATTTATTTTAAAGCTAAAAATTGTTTTATTTATTTTCAAGGGTTTATTCTTTCCTCGATTCTTACGTTCTCGGGAATTTTTGACACAATATTATGTTATATTAGGTCAGGATAAAATGGCTGTCCGTAATGGAATAGGATACTCAGGCCAGTTAAATTTCCCATTGTGATACCACAAGAATATTGAAGCTTTCTTTAAGCTCAATGAAACTAGTTTGAGTCCCTTACGAAACGTTAGAGGCTGATTATGCCAATATGATTTAAATCGTTTTTTACGATTGGTATGCCATTTGTCAAACGTGGTAGATTGGGTTGAACTGTGCCATTCTTGGCGAGTTCATTTGCATTACAGTTTCCTGGAATAACGCTATGGCCCGGCAGCCGGCAAAGGAGAATATTAAACTGATGTGCCATCTCCATTAGAGATGATCGACGATGTTATAGAGTTTTTAAAGACAGAGTCCAGAGATTTGACAGCGGCCTGACTATCTGAGAAAATACTGATATCAGATGTTGATGTCACTCTTTCTTTAAGCCTCGACAAGACTTCTTTTCTCGCCGAAAGTTCCGCCTGGAAAATGCCAGAATGATGGGGAAGGCCGAATGAGAGACCTAATTCTTTTAACAATATACATATAGAATGGGTATGATAGTCTCAAGATACGTAGACTCCATCTACTATATGATAATTAGTTATTTTTTAAAACCTATTGGAAGGTTGACTGGCTTAAAGAGGTGGGTCTGCGAAGTAAATATACCCCCATCTGTTATTTAATTGATTACATAAGGTTACATACTTAGGTCCTCAGACCTGTTAAGTCCATTGGAAACCCTTTAAGAGGCATAAGGCCACTACTACGCTTACGGGTCATAGTGTGTGAAACTCTTGCCTAGTGTCACTGAATCCTCCTCGACTGTCCTGCGTCATGTGCTTCGTATAGCGTCGTCGTATAGCGCTTCTGCCTTCTTGTGTGAGTGGATTCCACTGCATTGCTTGGCCTGCAATGCAGTCGTTACCTTTTTGAAGCGTATGTCCAATCCATTGCCAATCACGCTTTCGTATAATAGAGTCTATAGGTTAATGACCTGCTCTTCTATTAAGGGCCTTATTGGATATTCGGTTTTGGCCAGAAAAGACACCTGGTTTGTTGAGAAGATATCTATTCACGAAGGTTTGCATCTTTCTTGTAATGGTTGAAGTAACTTTCCAGGGATTGCACCCATAAAGAAGCACAGATTCGATATTTGTGCGAAAAAGCCGTAGGTTTGTTCTTAAGCTGATAGAATTATTCCTCCAAATTTTTGACAGCATACTAAACGCTGCTTTTGCTCTGCCGATGCGTCAGATGACGTCCTGTTCGATTCCATTTTAGATGGAAACGATACCTCCAACGTATTGAGAGCTCTCCACTTTTTCACCGGTAGCGAGGAAATATTTATTTGAGAGGATGGTCGGGTTCCGAGGCTGATCATATTTAATTTCCGGGACAAATTTTCAGCCCCACGACTTCTACTTGTCATTTGATGGAGATCAATGGTCCTATAAGAGAGTAAGCAAACATTGACCGCGTAATCCAAGTGCTTTAAATAGGATGTCAAAGTCCATTGGATCCCTTCGCTACCTGACAAATCTGCGCGCAGTACATTGCTTATCACAACAAAAAAATAATATTGGCGACAGAATACAGCCCTGTGTGGCTCCACTACGGATTTCAAAATCATTTGACAACCTACCATCGTGCAGAACGCGACACTTGGATCCATCATGTGTTGCTTTAATAATAGCAATTAGTTTTTCTGGATGCCTCCCCTCCGCAAAGTTAACCCTACTAACGCTATTAAAGTCCTTCTCGAAGTCGATGAACAGGTGTAGTGGTGATCGATATTCAACGCACTGTTCAATAATGATCCGTAGGGTGTTGATATGATCAATATAGGATCCAGCACGGAATCCTGCTAGTTTGGCATCGAGTGTGGCCTCAAGGTGTTCTCTGATGCGATCGAGGATGACTTTTGCTACTATTTTGGCAACGACATGTAGAACGCAAATCCTGTTTTCGTACTTTGTAAGATCGCCCTTTTTTGGGAACTTGACGATAATTCCCTCCTTCCACTTCCGTTGGCCTAGGATTTTTTTGTGTGCAGATAAATCAGTTTGCTTGATGACGTTGGCTCTGCGGGAATTCTTTCAAATGCGGCAACGATCTCTTCTTTATTGGGAGATGCGGTGCGGATCAGAGGAAAAGATTGTTTGGGAGCTTCAGAAAGCATCAGCTGAACGTTTTTTGCAACCTAACCGTAAATTGTTATTTAGAAATCATATCTTTCATAAAATACCAAATAACAGATAAAAGTAAATATTTCTACTATATGTAGTACCCGTGGCATGATGGTTAGTACGATGGACTGTCATGCGAGACATTTTTTCACAGGTACTGCCTCTTGCAAGGAATTGACAAATTCTCCAAGAGTAATTCTTGTCATGAAAAGTGTTTTTTTTAAATTTGCTGTTCGGATTCGGCTTAAAACTGTAGGGCCCTTCTATCCCTGACAACAGTACTCGCACACAGGAATGGTTGAGAGTTGTCAGTCACTAGGCCCTAGTTCTCGAACGGACTGTTGCGCCACCTAATTTAATTTAATTAATCTTATACTATAAGGGAGGGCAACTTACAATAAGACTTTTTTTTTAAATAGTTCTATAATAATTGGTTGCGACCTCTATACAAAATAGTATGAAAACTTCAAAAGTAGATCAAGATGTGTTAACGACTTTGTCACTTGAATAATCAAGCATTTGTGAAATTGTAATTAATGAGACTTAAATAGAGTACAGACATTTAGTACGTACTTTTGAACGTCATTACTGAAATGAGGTTCTTCACCAATGGTTTGTTAATTGAAATAAAAGTGAAAAGTTTGTTTTTTAAGAAATTAAAGGTTAACAAACAAATGCTTATGAGTTCACTTCAAATTGTATACATTTTTAGCTTCCCATAGGAAGTTATTGTAATAGGTCCGATTTGTCAGATTGAAAATTTTGACATTTCTCGACGTTTCAAGGTCCCTAGAATCGCAATAAAAGATTTTAAGAAAGATGTCTGTGCGTGCCTGTGTACGCACGTTCGTACGTCCGTACGTTCGTAACGTTTTTTTCGTTGTCCATAGCTCAAAAACCAGAAGTGATATCGACTTCAAATAAATTTTGTTATATAGACAATAAGGCAGATAGATTCAGAAAGGGGTCACAAGAAAATTGAGTGGGTGGTTCTTTACCATAGATTTTCAGACTAAACTATTTCGTGATATGAAAAATATAGCTAGTAATTTAAAATTTTTCAGAAATAATTCCACTAACAACTTTTTTAACCCAACACGAAAACCTACAAACTTTTAAGCAAGACAAATCGACAGACGGGATCTCAAGTATCTCAAGTATCTAGGAAATACAATTGATTTTAACCTTTACTGGAAAGTTAATATTTGCTATATAACAAAATATTTCATGCATGTTACAAGCAAAATGTATCTCTTGAACTATTCTGTTCAAAAAAATAGTTTTTACTTCAATATACGTGCTTGCACACTCTAAAATACAATATGGTTTCTCTAGCTGGGATGGTTCCTATGCTGGTAATTTAAGATCCTTCTTAATTGATCAATACATCTAATTAGAATAATTAGAACTATTTGGAACAAAAACCGATTAACTCAAACTTGGCGTTTATTTAAGGATTTGCGAATTCTACCTTTGAGGCATCTTTACATTTTTAAAGTAATGAAAGAATTTTTCAAGAAAAGTGCTGAAATCTCAGATAGGAACTTATATAATATACACATAAGCAATATGTACCTCAAAATATACCCAATGTTTATAAAACTGACTTCTCTAACTTTTATACTGTCGCAGTACCCAAGTCATTTAAAAACATAATAACATCTATCAAAACATCTTAAAACTTAAACTCTTTTTTAAATAAAAAAGTAAAAGAATTGCTTCTCACAAATGACTGAAATTGTATTGATAATTTTTGTTAGTACTGATTATCTTATTAACTAGTTGTAAAATGGAAATGAATAAATAAACTGTACTTCTAATTTTAATTCTTCTATTCATTTTTAATTGATCATTTGAACAGTACTTAATTTTTTAAATTCATAGCTTTGTACATAAATCCATACATCTTAATAAAAATTCTACAAACACATTTGTGTACATTTCATCATTTTCACTAATTGAAATTTCATCAAGCAAATAAAAACTGAAATTTGGTTCCTCGAGCCGGACGAAAAATAAAAAATCTCACTAAATCCATAAAATAAAAGTTGACACAACAAAATCCACAAATTTTAAAAGCAAAATCCTTTCAGTGATACATGTTTAGAAAAAAAAACTATATTTATGGTATCGCAATACATATTTCGAAATAAAAACTGTTTGCCACATTCATTCTATGATACCAGGTTCCTTATTCCATTAGCCTAACGACCGATTTCACAGCGATGGCTCCACATTTTCCTTTTTTTTTTTGTAATTTCTTTTTTAAATGAAACAAAATTATAACAAATATTTCCGTTCCAACTATTCTAAACGAACAACAGTGGTTTTTAGATTTTCTTCTATTGAATGCATTTTCTCGTGGAGATACTCCCTCGTTTCTCATTCTGCTCTATCGAAAATTGTTATAGATACAAATGCATTCATATATTTTGTTTACTGATTTTTTATTCTGGGCTTTTAAAGCCGAAAATACCACGGGAATGACCTGACCTACTTAGATAGTTGTTGGAACTTGTGTATGTCCCCATAACAATAACCACAAACGTTGTTTTTCACACCGCGGCCAAACTCTGGTCCGATGCAATGGTCAAATAAAAAAAGCATAAAACTCGAACGTATATTTATCTTTATGTACAAAAATCTATAGATTTTCAAAATAAAAACATTTGTTGTTATTAATTGAAACTGCGCTTGGCCACCAAAAGCATGAAGCACGAAACTGAAGTTGAAGCTGAAGCTGAAGCTAAAGCAGAACCAGAACCAGCAGCAAAGTCAGACATAAAAAAAGCATTCAAAATCTGTGCTCTGTGTGAAAGTGCTGTAGGTAATTGGGGCATCACACTATCACCCAAAGTCCTCCTGGGTCCCATGTGCTGTGGCCGTCCCGAAAATATCTGCCACCACCATCGAGTCTGTGTGCTCGACTGTTCGGGTGCAAAATTAATGGTTTCCCAATAATAATGCATTCCGTTCCATTGCGCCTGGGAAACACGACTTCAACGACACCAATAAGGACGACCGAAGTGCCTGTCGAGTGCCAGTATAGTGCACTAGTAGAGCACCAGGAGCTGTGCTGCAACTGCAAACTGCAACTGGAACTGGAACTCAAGCCACGAGAATGTGAAAATATAGTGCCTCATGCTGATGATGGTGAGGTACACAATAACAAGCACTTGAATATAAAGCGAAGCACACACAAACCCGTATACTCTGAGGCTCTGAGACTCGAGTATAATTGGCTCCCCGGCCATAATAATTAAGGTTTATTGTTATTACCGGCCTGTCCTTGACAAAGATGATGTGCATCAGTGCGGTGTAGCTCTGGTTATACTATATGCAGTTTGTCTATACCTGGGAGCTGGAAGAGGATGGGAAGAGCATTACAATACCTTTAGGAGATCCAGCTCGAGCCCCCAATAAACAGGCAAGGCAGGGCAAAGCAATAATAATAATAATATGGCCAACAAACAAATGAGGTCACTCAAGTCCAGGTGTCAGGTGATGGTGGGGACCTGGAGATGATGGTAATTGTTGTACAAATGTTCTGCCCTATTAGAATATATCTTCTGCATAAATAGAGTGGTAGTCGTTTGGTATGTACCTAGGAGTAGTGTTGTAGTTTGGTTGGAGTGTCCTTTAAACATGGCATATACCCTCGAATGGAGTGTGCAAATAAAACATCATCGTGAATTTCCTCCCTCCCACCACCATCACCCAACAACGCACCAATTCACCACCGATGAGGGATGGTGATGATGGAGGGAAGTGGTTAAGTGGGAAGGACTCCATCGTCAGGGCCCATTGCATCGCTCGCACTTAACCTCCACCTCCAGCTCAAACTCCAATGCTCTTGGCATGCAAATTTATGTTTTGTTAACTACACAAATCCTCGAAATTAATTTAAAATTCATGAATGCACGTTTCGGGAAATCTGCTTCTGCTTCTACTTGTGCTCCTGCTGCAGCAACACCACCTCCATCCGGGGCAATGGTGTGGTGACACACGGGAGTTTCGGTGGTAAATTGTTTTGTGATGAGGCAGGTGTTGGGTTATTAGGGTGGTGGATATTCCTACAGCGCGTCGCACCATTGCTGATATGAATTCTATATTTTCGTATACGCCTCCTTCGCGCTGCTGCTGCTCCTCATGATGGAGTCTACATCATTGCACATTTACTGTCCCGCTTAGAGCGAGGAATTATTATTGCTCAACGGAACGGCAGCTTATCCATAAATTATTGTAATATTTCCTTCCTCACCCACCCTCACATCTTCATATATCCTGTCCCGCCAAATTCACGTTTAAACCTACACGATTCGGATGGATGGAAGGAAGGACTATGGAGCATAATCTATATCGTTCCTTTGACATTGAGAGAATTGATGGCATGAAAAGTGGTACCTTCCTAAGAGCTCCACAGACCTACGAGTTTATTTATACATATATACCAAGGAGCTCTTCACTTGAAAAAGTTTAACCACAACAACAACAAGAACTACAACGAAACCTCAGCTTGAAAATGGCATAACGATGTCGTTAATTAATGGGATGCTGAAAAGTTTTTCAAAAACTAAAAAACGCGACAAAATAAAAATAGAGCAGGAGTTATGTTTATAAGGTTTTGTTGGCATAGGTATACTTATTCATATTTTGTTCTTAATTATGCTTTTGGAATCTGCTTTTTTTTATAAACTTATTTTTTCTTTTTTAGCATTTCAACTTTGATAGAGTGTAAACGAAAAAATAAAAAACATAACTAGGACAAAGGATTTTAGCATAAGAAAGTTGTGTTGTTGTTGGGATAGAAAAACTAAAATAGAGCAAGGAAACTATGTTAGGGTTCCCATTGAAGAAATGGGATCAAACCATCATCATCGCATGATTTATTCAAGACTTGAAAGCAAAAGTTAGGTTAGAGTGTCATCTAATGTCACTTCTTTTTGTTTTGGCTTGCTCTTACTCTCTCTCTCTTTCTATCTTTCTTCTCTGTCGTTCTCTTTACTTTTATTGTTGCGGTTTTAAAAGCATATTTCCGTTTGGATATCAGTTGCATTTTTATCAAAGTATAACTACGGTTTCCTTTGACACAAAGGAAACATTTAAAATAATTTTTCAAAACCTGCGTAATGAAAATATAAAAACGAGTTGAGAAATTCAAATCACAGAAATTTAAAATTAAAAGAACTATAAAAACCAGAGGGCGTGGTATCCACCTACTTTCTTCTACAAGGTATGAATTAAAATGACCACTTCAAAGTGTTGCAGATTAATAAAATTAAGTAGTGCAGTTAGGAGGCGTGTTATCCACCTACTTTTTATAAATTCAATATATTTTAGATATTATACTTATATAACTAGAGGAACACATCGAAAACATAATATCTGGTTGATATTCAAGACGTTTTTAGGTTTGAGACAATAATAATTCAATAGCAAATATTTGTTATTGATGTTAAAATGGTAGACATGTGCATTCAAGAGGACACAAGCGTCCACAGGTTTTTCTCCAAAACCCACCTGTCTATCAACTCTTAATCTATCCTCCCCGCGGTGAACATCGGGTGCCTAGTACCTCAACTGAAGATTGGGTTCTTACCCCAGTGGAAAGTTGTTGGGGGTAGAAAATGAGAGAGGGGGAGAGGTGTTTCCACTAAGGCACCTTTCCTTATCCAGACGGCAGCGGACGAATTCTCGAGATGGAATCAACGGTAGCGTTTACAGTTCCAGTAAGGTTGAACTACTTAGGGAACACCTTATAGGGCTTCTACGACACTTTCGGAGCCCAGGCCGCCTATAAGGACCGTTTTTTTCTGGCTCCCCATCCTTTGAGTTATACTAAGGATCTGGGCCTCAAGGTTGGGGGTTGTGCCGTCGTTGTGACTTCCTGGCCACGTAAAAAATACCTTAGTTGCGAAGCACCAACAAGCCTCGGATACGGACGGATTCACTGTTGACAACCCAAGTAAACGAAAAAAGGACAACGAACTTTGGATCTGTATGTGAAATGTTAGGTTAATTGTTGGGACCACATGCAGCCGAATAATTAGCAAGGCAGAAATTGCCGACATACAAGAAGTACGATGGGATGGACTGGGCAAACGCAAACTAAAAGACTGCGATGTATACTACGGCAACTGCTTCCGAGAACAAAGACAGCGTCTATATTGGAACTAGACTTAGGCAAAAAGTCTTGAGTTTCAACGTTCTGGTAGCTAGTACGCACGATATTTCTCCAGTATACAGGATATCCGAACTTTTTGAGGGGCTAACATTGACTTGGACCACTACCTCGTTGTAGTCAAGGTACGGCTACGGATATCCCTGTCCAAGCCAAAACAAGGAAGTACTGTGAGAAGTTTCAACGTTAGAGGGCTACAATCGCAAGAGACTGCCATGTTCTTTTCCGATTGAGTTTTTAGTAACCTCTTAAGGAGTCCTATAAATCCTGCATTAAGCATTGAAAACCAGTGGCAACATTGCCTTGCAGCAATCAGAGATGCCTCCTCTGAAGTGCTAAATCCAGACACAACAGCGAAACCCCTGGTTTGACGAAGAATGCCAGCAAAGCGGAGCTGCACAGGAAGACCAGAGCTGCTCACGAGCTCTAGGAGAACAAGAGGAGAGAGGAACACCGACTTCTGAGAAGCGTGCGGTCAAAGATGTTTGGAGCTTTAAAAGCAGGAATGAAGTTTGAAACGAAATCCACAAGGACATAAACCTAGAACTGAAGGCTGCAACGACCTGCATTCCACTGTCAGGTAGGCTGATCCATTAAACATAGACGAAAAAAGCCAACAATCCTGTCATCCCGACTTAGACGAAGTAAAGATTGTCATATCGATGCTGAACAAAGCCGCTCGAGCAGATGGCTTGATTGCCGAACTCTTCAAACCACTTGGTGATAATTTGGTTGGGAGCATGCACTAACTTATCGGTAAGATATGGCCGGAAGAAAGCATGCCCGATGAATCAAATTTCAGTATTGTTTGCCCGATTCTGAAAAAGGAAGACGATCGAACATCGCATTGGAACCACAGTCTTTGTTCAGAATATGGAAAAACCACTTCACCAAATTATATAACGGCGATAACGAAACGAATTCCGCTGTAAGGGAGATAGAACCACTCAACCTCGGCGATGCAGATCAACAATTCCACCCACCCGACCTCGACGAAGTGAAGATAGCTATGTCTTAACTGAAGTCAAGCAAAGCTGCTGGAGCTGACGGCATCGCTGATGAACTATTCAAACTAACTAACTCATCTGCAAAATATTGTCGGAAGAAAGCATGCCCGATGAGTGGAATCTCAGCATAGTTTGCTCAATACATAAGAAAGAAGATCCTCTAAATTGCGCCAACTACAGAGGCATCAGTCACCTCAACATTGCGCATAAGATCATCTCTGCCGTATTATGTAAACGTCTGAAGGCTTTCGTAAGCAACCTGATAGGTCCTTATGAGTGTGGTTTCCTACCAGGAAATTCCGCTATCGGCCAAATTTTCACAATACCGCACATCTTGGAAAAAACCCAAGAGCTTCAAATCGATACCCACCATCTATTTATCGATTTTAAAGCCACGTATGACAGCATCTATAGGGAAGAGCTCTTTAGAGTAATATCTTGTTTTGGCATCCCTGTCAAACTTATCCGTTTGTGCAGAATAACGATGGAGAATGCACGCTGTCCTATCAAGGTCGGAAAAGATCTTACCGACATATTTGATGTAAAAAATGGTTTTAGACAAGGCGATGCACTGTCATGCGACTTCTTTAATATCGTTCTGGAAAGAATTGTGTAAAACTCAACCGTCAACACTAGAGGCACAATCTACCAAAGGTCCATCCAACTACTCGGATAAACAGATGATGTTGGCATAATTGTGAAGATCAAAGCCTGATATCAGTGCACCGTTTTTGAGCATTGCGACGAGAGCGAAGAAGATGGGTTTAGTGGTCAATGAGTTCAAGACCAAGTATATGCTGTCATCAAAAAAGGGAACTGAACAACGTCTTGGATAAAACGTCACCATGGACAGTTATAACTTCGAGGCATCGCTATAAACACAGACAACGACACCAGCGCTGAAATCAAACGAGAAATAACTCCCGCAAATCGCTGCTTCTTTGGACTTGCAGGCAATTGAGTAGTGAAGCCCTCTCTCGAGCATCTTAAATTGCCATCTATAAGACACTCATCATACCGGTTCTTATTTATGGAGCTGAGGCCTGGACTCTGTCAAAGGAAGATGAGAGCGTCTTAGGATGCTTCGACAGAAAAATTATTCGTGGAATTTTTTTGGTCCCGCACGCATAGATGAAGAATTAAGGAGAAGATAGAACGACGAACTTACGGGCTGTACAGTGACATTGACCTAGTTAGCAGAATTGAAGTCCATCGGCTTAGATGGCTAGGTCATGTAGAGCGAATTGACATTCCAGCACGGAAGGTCTTCGAATCCAATCCCGAGAGACGGAGCGGTAGAGGAAGACCGCGACTCAGGTGGCGCACTCAGGTAGGAGAACCCTCGACCAATTTGGCATGCGAAACTGGAGACAGCTAGCTAAAGACTGAGCTGGCTGGAGACGCATGTTGGTTGAGGGCCAGGTCCGCCCCGGACTGTAGCGCCACCTTAAGTTAGTAAGTAAATATCTGTTATTATTAAGAATTAATATCACTTATTCCAGGAAACAAAATGTTCACCATTTTTGTAGTGAATATAGTAATGGCGTAGTTTTTATTTGTAAAATGTCAAAAATGACAGCTGCTCTTTTAAGAAAACCGCAAGCTTTTGAATTATAATTTCCCCTGCCTTCTGGGTAATATTAAGAAAAAAACCTTTATTCAAAAGCAGTGGCGAGCTATGCTTGAAACAAATTCAAGTTATTCTATTTTCCTTCATAATTGGCTGTCAAAATAAGTGATGTTTTTAATGGTTTTTAATGGGAGATCATTTTCTGTAGAATCGCATTTTAAGTAAGTTGCAGAACTCAAGGAATTGGGTAGAAATGATTTTGAGATTTACCTCCGTTCAATATAATGCGATTTTATTCTTTCCCATTATCATTACGGCTACATTTATCATTGTCATTAACTGAGGCATCCTAAATAGACATTCATCCGCAAAATAAGGACTTGTGCCTTTAAAAATTCCACTACTTTTCTTTATATATAAAATACACCATCGGATCCAAATTCGGTTACCTAGGACTACCTTTAATAAGTTAAGCCAGATACGCAGTGTTAGCCTTTGATGATAGGCACTGATAGGGAAAGGCAGAGTGTAATATCGCGTTCCACATTCGAGTAGTACGGCTAAAGAACAAATATCTGCACTTCACAGTATGACAGAAGTTGGACACAATGACAAACTGATTAGCATTTCTAGAAGCGCGAGCATTACGGTTGAACTATTTGAGGTTAAGAACACAACTGGATACTTCACTACACTAAAGCTCGGTAAAATAACGGTTAAAAATATGTGAGACTAGAATCTTCAAGACGGTGTTCGAATGCCGTAGAGTTAAACAAATTAAGTGGCACAACAGTCCATTAAGAACTCTGAACCATTCCTGTGTGAGAGTACTGTTGTCAGGGATAGAAGGGACCTACAGTTTTACGCCGGATCCGAACGCCTAATTTGAGAAACCACCTTCATGACAAGAGTTGCTCTTGGAGAATTTTTTCAATACCTAGCAAGATGCAGTACTCGTGAAAAAACTTTAGATGGCATAAGCAGGGATCGAACTCAAGACCTCTGGCATCACAGTCCAACGCACTTACTAATTGAGTTGTTTATGTTATTATTACCAAACGTTTTGAAAGCCCTTCTTTAAAAACTTTAAGTTACAAGAGCACCAAGTTTTGGATGTAAAGACCAGATCAAAAGGAGATCAAAATTTCTTGCACCGTCTTAGATAACCCATACGTCTTGCGACATTTTTTATACAAGTATCATCAATGGATCATGGCAAGTGTGTAGTATCTCGCTTTAACAATACAAGACAGCTTTAGTTCGAGGCATTAAATTCCACAGGGATTCTTATTCCTTATTGTGCAATGCTGTGTAAGCCGGAATTTAATGAGCTTACAATACTTTGCCGTTGCGAAGAAGAGGGATATGCGTCATCGAAATAAATAATTGTGTTAGAAGTCGCAGGCAGGAGACCATTAATAAGAAAAAGTGTTGGAGATAAAACAAACCCCTGGGGCACACCAGCATTTATTTTGTTATTTCCAGATACATCCAAAAGTAATTGAGTTTTGAGAATTACTCCGAAAGGTAATTTTTAATCCAACGAAGTAGGGATTCTTAACCATGAGATCACCAGGAAGACGTACTGCACGTCATTGATCTTCGAGATATTTCTTTACCTAATAAATTAAAAAGATTAATGATTTTGGAAAAAAGGGACGGTATTGCTATCCTTGGATAGTTTGACGGAGAAGAAGATACGCTTTGTGCTTGTTAGAAAAAACGGGGTTTTTCAACTCCTCAAACAAGCCCAGAAGAAAAGGATAACTGGAAAAGCTTACGCAAGGCCGTTTTCCAAACTCTAGACGCATTCGAAAGCAACATTTTTCTTAGGTTACTCATCAAAATCTTCGAAAATATGGTTTAAAATTACCTCAAATTTTTCAGAGGCAAACATTTGAATGATACTGTTTTTCACAATTAATTAAAAGTCCGAATAAAATGTTCTTAGTGATTATTTTAATAGCCTTACCTGACCCTGTATAAAATATTGAAAGATGATATACAAAATTTGAATGTTTAACATTTTTAAATAAAAAACTACACATTTGTATATTTGTTTGGATGTTAATTCTCCTCTATTCCGTTCACTGGCAGAAATCCTGTATTTTTTGATTGATTCAATTGACCCGAGCTATGCAGACTTCTAACAACCCAGGCCTTCTAGAGAGAAGGCATATAAATATAAATGCACATTACAGTTTGCAAGAACATTAAAGAGATAATTTATGAAAATGCAGAAAAGAAGAGAGCCTAGAACCGATCCCTGTGGGACACCTATCTTTACAAGAAATTTATCAAGCTATCAAAATGTTGTTTCTACTAGTTATTAATGATTTCTCAAATGAATAGAAATTTTCTAAAGGGCACGAATTAAAAGCTGTTTGTAAGCTTCCACAAAAGAAGTAAGTAGCCAAATGCAATTGAAGGCCTTTAAGAAATCAAGCATAACCATTAAACTGAGTTCATTGCGATGCATTCATATTCTAAATTCAAAACCCCTCATACTTTCTTGAATTTGTTATAAGCCCATATTTTTCCTAACGTCTTTTAAAGAAGTGATAAAAGACTGATGGGCCTCAATTTCGAAGGTCTTTTATGGTTAGGTTTTTTTTTTGGTAGAAAACCAACTTTGATAAAATCCCATTTTTTAGTGACTTAAATTATATGAGGTATCTAAGAAGAAATAAAAGGATTAATAATTTGACAGTTGACAGCTGACAGTTAAAATGAGGTCAATTGGAGCAATTGACAGAAATTTTAATAAAATTCTTCCATCTGAATAGGAATTAGCTCGTTAAAAGTGAAATTGAAATTTGTCGTAATTATTATCTTTGAAGAATTCTTCTTACAAATATCCAAAACAAATATTTATCAAATACGTGCAACCATTCTATGTATTTATTTGTTTTTTGCTTTTAAATTATTTAATTTCTAATCGGAAGTAAAACCCATACATTAAGTATCTGTTTTGTTTAAATAGCTAAATGAACAAAGTGTAATTCCGACAAATACTCGCTTTCATTGAAAATATCTAACTTGACCTTGAGAATCGACACTCAAAAGTCAGTGAGTGTGCATGTTCACTTTTATATTCACTAATTATTTCCAATAAACAAAAGTATCTACAGCTGTGGGATTGTTGATCAGCAATAATTAGTCGACGAGTAATGAACACAGCACCCAATCGAGAATATGAATGACGCACCTTTTAATTACAGTTTTTTTACCGACCAAAATAAATATCAATATCAATCTCCATTTAAAATGTTGTGTTTTTTTAAGAGATTTTAAGAAAAACTTTGTAGTAATTAAAAACTAATACCTCAATCACGTAATTATTTAAGCCTGGATAAAATGCATTGAAATTAAATCATCAAAAACTACTCTATAATTAAATCAACAAATAGGCTTACCATAAAATTCATAATCATAAACAAAAGACAATAAACACCACTGCACTGAACTGCTTTGTCATATGAATTAAATTTATTATGCATTTATCCATATGATATAACATTTAATTTATGCATTAATTTATTATGTGGCTTCCATGAAATTCCCATTTAAATACTAGAGTTCGAGAGAATACACATATTTTTAGTAATAAAGGGTATTTTTTTAAGAGGAGTAGAACTCAAAGTTGGTAACACTTTTTAAATTGCGGCCATTTTGTCAGCTGTCAAGTGATATGTTTTTCATTTGGTTTGACATTTCAACATGAATAAAAATGGAGGCTCAACAACACTTCCGAATTGTACAAATTTATTTTGAAATTCAAATTTTTGTTTGAGTTAAGTCTCGTGAGAAGTTTGTACAGTGATAACGATCAGTATTTTACTCAATTTCGTTTAGTTTTGAAAAATATCGTCAAATTAAGCAACGTGACCCGAAAAAAACTTGGAGGATAATAAATGAAATATTGGGTAGGAATAAAGCGTTTGTGGATGAAATTATACAACACAATCTTTGTACAAGTTTCTGACATTATTGAAGAACTTGCTGAGTGTTTTTCAATACAAGCAACGAAGATTGTACACGTATGCAATGTTAAAACATCAAGACAGCCTTGTCAGCAACGTCCTCAATCAATTATGTAGAAGAAGCTGATGAAATCGAAATTTATAATATTCTTCGAAATCTGAATCCTCATAAAAGCCCAGGTGCTGACGGAATAGGGAGATGCGGCATTAAACTCAATGCAAATCTGCTTACACCATTGATTCAACAAATTGTGAACAGAAGTTTGACCCAAGAGTGTGTACCGACAATTTTGAGTTGTTCAGTTATTAGTCCCATCTATAAAGGGGGAAAAAAGCGAAATTCTTAACTATAGGCCAATTTCAATTTTACCAGCTGTTGAAAAATGTATTGAAGAAGTTGTCTTAAGACGACTAAATAAGTTTATTGAAACACACTGCTTGTTGCAATCCAATCAATATGGTTTTTAAAAAGGTAAAAATACGGGAAGACTTCTTGGCGAATTCTGTACTACTAATAACATAAGTCTTAATAAAAACCACCACGTATTGGTTATGTTCGTGGACTTCAGCAAAGCATTTGAGTCACAATAAACTTTTGGATGTCCCTTACAGAATTGGCACTAGGGGAACTCTTTGGATATGGATGAAGAGCTGTCTCATAGGAAGAACATTTAGAGTTGGAGTTAATGGAGTAAAGAAAGAAGCTGCACACATGGTGTACCACAAGGGTCAAAATTGGGTCCGGTGCTTTTTATACTTTTTACGTATGCACTCCTACGGATTTTTAAGAAAAGCACAGCTTTTGCATATGCAGATGATATAGCTATTGTTGTCAGACACGTGTGTCTTGAAACCGCGATTTCTACGATGCAACAGGAGTTTGATGAAGTCACTCGATGGTGCCACGATTTTGGATTAGAAATAAAACAAACTGAAAGAGACAGTCAACATTTTCTTTCAAAATCCTGAATGTACGGCTTCAAGAAAAAGTGATGCCATTGAATTAGTTCAATCAAATACCTTGGAGTTACAATAGATGAATACTTTCTGTGGCACGATCATATTACTATCGTAAGGCAATGTATGAGGAGTGCTATGTTTGCTTTATTTCATCTGGAAAGATATTAAACAAAAGATGTTCAAAAACAGGTTTACTATTCACTTCTTGAATCTCGATAAAGATATGGAGTATTAGCTTGGGGAAATGCCGCAAAAACGCATACAGATAAGGTTGTTAATCTACAGAGGAGAATTGTAAACATGATTAATAAAAACCATCTACATTTGAAGTGCCTAAATGTTAAAAAAAATGATGACAGCAGTGTTCTTGAGTACTACGACGATTTAAGTTTCCAGCGACCTACATATTTCACATGGTTTAAACACCATAGCTAGTTGAATTTTGACTAAGTAGCCGCTAGCTTTGTGAATGCGCCCATTGAAATTATGTTAATGTCAAATTTGAAACGCATTACAACTCAATTCTAGGTTTACATGTTGTTGTCTCTTATTAAATTATTTCTGTTCCTTGTCAATTTTTGCTCATAACGTCAGCTATTAGCTAATGAAAGGAAAAACTCATCATCGATACGAATTTATATCGAATTTAATAGGTTTTGTCATCATTGGTAGCAGATGGTTTCAAGGTGATTGCCTATGCTGACGACGTTGCAATATCCGTATCTGGGAAGCACCCCCAAGTTCTCTCGGAACTTTTACAAAATGCCTTGAATAGGCTAACAAAATGGGCTAAGCAATGTGGATTGGACGTCAATCTACATAAAACAGAATTGATACTCTTTTCGAGAAGATATAAAATTCCTCAGATTAGCCCACCCAGGATTAGAGGAATACCATTAAGTTTTTCCGACCAAGCTAAATATTTAATCGAAAAACTAAATTGGAAGGCAAATATTGATGAAAGAGTAAAAACGGATACTGTAGCGCTTTTTACTTGTAAAAAGGCCATAGGATCAAAATGGGGCTTCTCCCAAAAAATAACCCACTAGCTAAACGCTTCGGTAATCAGACCGATAATCATTTATGGAGCTGTCGTATGGTGGACCGCACTGGACAAGATGGTAAATCTAAATAAGCTCATCAAAGTCCAGCGGTCAGAAGGTATGTGCATCACAGGAGCACTTCGCTCAAAACCAACCGCAGCACTGGAAGTGCTTTTAAACCTAACACCTCTTGACATCTTTTCCAAAATGGTGGCAGCCAAATCGTGTGTAAAGCTAAGAGTGAGAGCCCAGTCACAATACTGGACATACTACTATTCAAGACTGTTTCAGATCTATCCCAGATCGCTTAGACTATACCACCCCAAAAATGGTAGTCCGTAAAAGCTTCCATGTGTCCATCCCTTCAAGATCCTCCTGGGAAGAAGAGAGACCCCTGGAAGACGATGCAGTACACTTCTATACAGACGGTTCAAAGACCGATCACGGAGTTGGAAGTGGTATCTTTTCAGAACAACTGAATCTCAATCTATTCTATAGACTTCCCAATCAATGTAGTGTATTCCAGGCCGAAGTAATGGCGATTAAAGAAGCACTATCTTGGCTCAAAGAAAACGTTATATCTTGTATGGATATACGAATCTTCTCAGACAGCCAAGCCGCTCTTAAATCTCTCACGCCTGTCTCCACAAACTCTCAAACAGTCCACGATTGTCGATCATCTCTGAATGAGATGACGGAACAGTTTAACATTCACCTCATTTGAGAGCCAGGCCACAGAGACATTCCGGGAAATTGTAAAGCCGATGAGCTCGTCAAAAACGGAACACTTCTGCCTCATGTTAGACAAAAACATAACATAGGAACAACACTTGCTACATGCAAATATCTTCTCAAGCAATATGCTCTAGAATCAACAAATGCTAGATGGTCACAGAGTACCACCTGCCTAGCAATCAAGCAAATATGGCCAAGTATTGAGTTAAAACGGTCAAAAGGCTTGATATCACTGAGCAGACAAAGTATAAGCTCTACAATTGGAGTAATAACAGGACACTGCCTCATAGGAAGACATGCTCTGAGGCTAGGGGTCTACACAAATGACTTCTATAAAAGCTGCATGGACGAGGAGGAAGAGGAAACAGTCCAACACCTTCTATGTACATGTCCAGCACTCTCCATTAGAAGGAATAACTTTCTCGGTAATCCCTTCTTCGATAATACCAGTGAACTGGCAACGATTGACACAAAATGTCTCTCTAACTTTATTTAAAGTACAAAATGGTTTGTTTTAGTTACTTACCCTCCCATGAGTAACCTCATTAGTGGTATCACAATGGACCCTTTAGGTCTACGTGCGTCAATGACATCTGGACAGCCACTCCAACCTAACCTAACCTAATAGGTTTTGTGAAAGAAAGAAGTTATTCGTGAGGCAAAAAAGTTCGATTTGTAAACACAAAATTCGATGCTATCTAGATCCTTAATTTAAAGGAACTTGACGAAAAAAGAAGAAATTGGTCTTTTCATCGCTATTTTTAGGATGAAAACTTTTGAGCTTTTAAATGCAGAATGCAAATTTTATGTTCTTTTTAAGCTTTCGAAGGTAAGTTTTGTTAATTCTTTTCCAAAAAATTCAATAAAATTGAATTGTGACATTTAAAGTTAAACATTAACTTAAGTAACCAAAATTCATTATTGTGTCTTTTTGTTTTTACGATTACTTCTGAAAACTTTTCGTTCAATTTTGACATTAGCTTAATAAGGTACGCTGGTGAGTTCTATAAAGATATGAGGGCATGCTTTTTTAACTTCCCATAGGAAGTTATTTTAATCGGTATAATTGGTCGAATTGACAATTTTGACATTTCTTGACGTTTAAAGGGATATGCATGAGCTGTGTTCAAGAAGTAATGATGGCAGCACAACATGTCACAATTTATTTATTGCAGGATAAGTTTTGGTTACGGGTCCATGAATTAGACTCCAAGATCGTGTGATTTATCGCCGTGAAGCTTGACAATTTTCTGTGCCCATATGTGTAGTCACTATTGACCGTATAGAGGACAACATTGACAGCTGTCACAAGTATCATTGAAAATTGAAGCTCCATAAAAAGTATTTTTAAACAATCGTCTTTCTTTTTTTCCATTTTATAGTTTTCAACATCTAAAAAAGCACCCTTTTTAAAAAAACGTATCGTTAATTCCCTCAATGAATTCAAAAGCATAACCAGACTTTCTCGCAATTCATATCATTATCACATCGCCCTAATAAATTCTCTCAAAACACCAAATTCAAATCCCATTTATACCAATCATCGGCTTAAACGCACGCATTTTTGAAAAACCTTCTTTCGGCTCCACTTCGCCTTCGTCCTTATTTTATGAAGCTACCAAAAAGTGGGATATAATTATTTTCACTTCTTGTGTGCCCCAAATTCACATTTTATTCGACATTGTGGATAATTCTTAGTTCGGTTGGGCAAACTCTGGCCCGTCACCAATCTGACCATAATCCCTTTCAATCCGATCCAAACAATTGAAGATAAGTAATTGGATATGTGTCCGATGCCAATGCCACTCTTGTCTGTCCAGTCTGTCTGTCTGCCCTGTCTGTCCGTCTATATGTCTGCCTTGTTGGACGCACTGGCTAGCTGGCTATCTGGCTGCCTGGATGCCTTGTGCCCTTTTGGACATACCTCATTTGTATGTCCATCTAGATACATATATGTATATAGGAAAAGAGAGTTCCTGACTGGCATTTAATCGAGTTCCGAAACTACGAACGATGACACGACCGACGATGCGATGCGATGGTCAGTGAAGGGGAAGTGCCACAAGAGAAGAAACATACTCGACTCATATACAAAATGGCTAAAGGAGGGTGTGAAATTTCGTCCTTAAATTTTAAATGAAGACAAAACAATGAGACTAAAGGACTTCCATTAAATGTGCGGAGAACCTAATTCCGATTTAATCATATGGATTAACATTTCCTCCAAATGCAATATGTACTTCATACTCTACAGGAAATGGACATGGACACCGAAGGATATCAAGGATATCATTGAGAACGAGAAACTTTTGAACCAAGGATGTTCATATATGTATGTACCTTTATATATGTATCTATATCAATGTCAGAAATGATTATAAAATTAACTTCCTTTAAACAAAAGACAGAGAGAGAGAGATTGAGAGGGAAGTGTGTGTTTCCATTCGTATCCATCCGTAAAACAATAGATTTTACATCGTAAATTATTTAGAAGTTTATCCTGGATATTGGCATACGGTAAAACAACAACAATTTACTACTGAATAGGTGAAATGAACTGCATTGAAGCAAATAACTGTGCTTTGAGCATGGAATTCTTTATTAATGACATTCAATTCGAATCGATAGATCAATAAATAGAGATGTAGACCGACCATAATAGAGGCACCAGAGGTCAGGTCAGAGGATGTGAAATCAAACAAAAACACATTGTTTTTTAACCCTTGCAATTGGATGCACACAACTTTTGAAAAGAGTCCACACATAATTTACAATGTACAACTGTACATGCATTGAATATAAATTTTTTAAAATTAGTTCTGGTGGGTAAATAAATAGAAAAAGTTTAAGTGAGTTGAAATTTTGTGGCTGTAGATTGTTTGGAAGGAATTTAATTAGATTTTATAAAAAAAAAACAACAACAAATAGAAATAAATTAAAGTTCTAAAATATTTTAAATCATTTAAGCAATAAATCTTGATTTGTTTTTCATTGAAACAATAACAGATTAAAGTTTGCGGAAGAAGCATTAATCAATCGTTGATTGGTACACTTAGGCGTATACGTACTTTTTTTAGAGAGCAATGTTTTATTTATTATTTCTTGATTAAATGATAATGAATTTTATAGTTTGGGCTAAGTTTCTTTTATAATAATATAGAGAAATGATTATCTTCCCTCAACTTGGCAATAAATCTTAATTTCTTATTTAACATTTTCATTAGGAGTAAAAATATAGTTACTTTGCTAATTTTTATGTTTTTAGCATTTTAGATATTTAACTTCCCCTAGGAAGTTATTGTAATGGGTCCGATTTGTCAAATTGAAAATTTTGACATTTCACGACGTTTAAAGATCCCTAGAGTCGAAATAAAAGATTTTTAGAAAGATTTCTGTGTGTGCGTGTGTACGTACGTTTGTACGGCCGTACGTCCTTATGTTTTTTTTTTTTTTTTTTTTGTATTCACAAGCACTCAAGGGGTTATTAGTACCCTTTATATGTTTATATTTAAACACAGTGCGAGCGTTAGGAAAATAGGGAAGGATTTAAAAGGAGATACCGGTGCACATTGGTCTTAAAGTTCTGAACATCAAAATGGGAGGGAAAAACAGAGTTGGCCAAAGCATTCCACATTCTCGATGTGCGATTTAAGAAAGAATCTCTGTACTTAACAGTACGCCCGAAATTGAGCTCAAGGGTAAACTGATGAGCATTCCTAGAAGTGCGAGTATTACGGCTGAATTGTTTAAGGGGTGGAATGCAACTGGCTAATTCGACAGAACATTGTTTGTAAAAATATCTATAAAATAACGAAAGGCATGAAACATTGCGACGGTGTTCTAGCGATGTAAATGTTTCGATTATAGTTCTGTCGACTATCATTTTTAAAGCCCTTTTTTGAATTCTATCCAAGAGATTTAAATTTGTTTTGGGGGCACCTGCCCAGATATGCGAATTATATTCAAGCTTTGGATAAAAACTTTGTAGATTATAGCCAGATCAGAAGGGGTGAAAAATTTCTTGCATCTTCGGAGAAATCCTAAGCATCTGGCAGCATTTTTGACGATATCGAATATGTGATCATTCCATAAGAGGTGATCTGTGATATTCATACCAAGTACTGAAAGTTGATTAGTTTCCTGGATGCAAGTGCCGCTCATGGATAGCGGCATCGGGGGTGGGTTACGCTTTAACGACAGGAGACAGCATTGAGTTTTGGAAGCATTAAATTCTACACGGTTTTTGATTCCCCATTGGACAATGCTGTCAAGATCAGAATTTAATGAGCTTATCATACGATGCCGTTGAAATTCCACATTCGAAGGACAAGGATGTGAATCTAGAAACGAGTATGAAAAGCTGAGGCTACTGTCGTCGGCGAAACAGTTTAATGGATTAGAAGTGACAGACAAGAGATCGTTTATGAATATAAGGAAGAGAGTCGGAGACAAAACGGAGCCCTGGGGTACACCAGCATTTATTTTATGAATTTCAGACATGAAACCATCCAATACAACTTGTATTGAACGGTTAGAAAGGTAATTTCTAATCCACGAAGAAGAGATTCATCAATACCAAAAGCACGCATTTTCGATAAGAGAGCTTGGTGCCAAACTCTATCAAATGCTTTTGAAATATCAATATAAATATAAACGTACGTTAGCGACGTTTTTTTCGCCGTCCATAGCTCAAGAACCAGAAGAGATATCGACTTCAAATTAATTTTGTTATACAGCTAAAAAGGCAGAAAGATGCAAAAAGGGCTCTTCAGAAAATTGTGTTATCTAATGGTTTTTTTACCATAGCAGTTTGAAAAAAGGTGAAAATGTTGGTTAACCCTAAATATCTCATGAACCAAAAATGCTAGAGACTTGAATTAAATTGTATGTAATATATTGTAACGTGATACCAAACAAGTATATTTAAAAAAAAAAAATCAATTAACGGTTTTTTAAAAATAAAAAAAAACTTGAAAAAAATTGTCACCTAGAAAATTTTACGAATATATAATGATTTTATCTCCAAAACAATTTTGTGCAACGAAAAATAACGTTTTTAATATCTGGTACAATTTTGAGAAAAATCAAAGTTGGTAAAAATCGAATTTCGACTCAAATATCTTTTCAAAAATTTGAGATTATGGCTTCTATTTAATTTTTACTTAAAAAAATATTGTTTTCAACATTCTGAAAAATGTTGAGAAAAATCGAATTGATAGTTTTTTTTTACAAAAAATAAAAACCTAAACAAAAAACTAATAAAAGTTGGTAAAAATTGATTTTCGACTCAAATATTGTTTTCAACATTCTGAAAAATTTTGAGAAAATTAACAAAAGTTGGTAAAATTTGATTTTTGACCCAAATGTCTTTTCAAAACTTTGAGATATTTACTTTAAACTACTTTTGTCTTTTAAAAATTATTGTTGTTAGCATTTATTAAAATTTCAAGAAAATTCGAATTGACATGTTTTTTACAAAATGTGGTAAAAATTGTTGTTCGGTTTTCAATATCTCGTGAACAATAGAAGATATTGACTTCAAATTATTTTCATCAAATTTTTATTTGTTTATATAACAAATCATTTTTTTTTAAATTCTACAAAAATTAATAAAAATTGGTTTTCGACTAACTCTAACTTTTTCTAACATTTCTTATATCTCATGAACATATGCTTCAATGTTGGCTACCAGAGAGTCAATAGCTTGTAGCTATAAACATGAGCCATCTTGTTGAAACCATAGATAGAGTGAAGCTATTTTCTGTTTTGCGCAAAAATAAAAAGGATTTAATCATCACTCTCACAATCCACAATAATCTACTTAATTGCATTATTTTGGAAGAAATATGGCCTAATGATTCTTCCAGCCCATAATCCTTGCCAAACAGTGACATTTACTGGATGCATTCACTCAAAATACAACAGTTTTGCTTGTTTACGAGCTTCGTCACTGAACACCATTTTTCGGTAAACTTTTCGACCAATTTTTCAAGAGCTGATTCACCAAAAATTTGGCGTTTTGGTAAGTTGTTCGGCTTTAATTCTTGCATAAGCTGTGTTTTGAAAAGCTTCACACATTAATTCTTTCCCCGAAAATTTCCAGGTAGTGGAGTAACAGAGGCTTAATTGATACTAACGCTGCTCAATCAAATATTTAAGGTTGATACAGCTGCGATATAAGTTATAAGTGAGTTGGTGGTTAAATGTAGCATAGTATAAATTTGGTGTGAAATTTAGTTATAATAGCCCTCGCCTAAAAAGGTTGAATTTCAAACGTTGTCCGTTATAAGATGCCTTATGGTTCAATTATAGACAAACTGAGGATGGTTTACAGCGAGACAAGACACCTAACCTGTGTGTACAGTTTTAACTCAATATTTTAGTGATTTTTTAACATTAAAAATGTAGAAAATATTTTCAAAAATGTTTATTTTTAACCTTGGGCATTTGTATCTTTCTATAGCATGACTTCATTTTTATGGCAGTACATAAGAATTTTGTATCAATGTTTTTTTTTGTGAATAGAAGAAGGCCAATGCCAATAACATTTTTTACAAAAAGGAATTAAAGCAAGAAAATCAAGCTACTTTTTTTTAAAATCCTTTACCGAAGTCTAAATAGTTCAAGTGAGATAAAATTATGTGGCTACGGATTCTTCAGAAGGAATTTAATTAGATTTAGAAATCTATATAAAAAAATCTTTATACAACATATTTAACGAAAGAAAGATTTGAAGATTGAACGAGAGTTTATTTGATTTTGAAATTCTGAAATTCAGAGCTGAAGTTTTGTGCCTACAGAAAGGAATTTAATTATATTAATATATAAACTTACTTCAAATAGAAAAATGACGGGCAAGTTATTTTTTTGTATCATAATAACAGACTACAAATTAATTTGAGCAATAAATCTTTATTTATTTGATTCAGAACAATATTAATTTAAAGTTGCCCAAACAGCAATGGTAAATGTTTCATTGGTTCACTTAGACGTATACGCACTTTTTTTCAATTATGTGAAAATCAATTTTAGTTTGAATTGTTTTTTTTTTGAGCTTCATCTAAGATTTCTTGATAAAAACTGATGACCAGAAGGATGCAAATTATTTTGAATGAAATTAAAGAAAAACTATGCGTTGGTATGGCTTAACTTAGTTCTTCTCAATCACAAAAGAGGAAAGTGAGGCAGTCCGTAAAAGGGCTCGGTATATATTTCCTGTGTAGTACCCGTAGCAAGGGGTCTTGGGTTCAATCCCTGCCTGTGCCACCTTAATTTAAAAAAACAATTTTTGCGGGTACTGCCTCTTGCGAGGAATTGACAAATCCTTCAAGAGTAATTCTTGTCATGAAAAAGTGCTTTCTCAAACTAGCCGTTCGGATTCGGCCCAAAATTGTAGGTCCCTTCCATTCCTGACAACAGTACTCCCACACAGGAATGGTTGAGAGTTGTAAGTCACTAGGCCCTGGTTCACAACGGACTGTTGCGCCACCCCATTTGATATATTTCCTGTATGCCTATGGTGGAACTCTTAAGACCTTCCTTATGTCAATATTTTCAGACACTTTTCATACGAGATCCAACAATGCGATTACAGTTGCCTTTTGCAGCCACATTATTAGAAAATTACCGTACAATTTAGAGAAAAACTCAGCAATGGTCAAATGGCGCATAAACATGCATTAGAAGTACTTCGCTGAACAATAAAACGCACCTCCTGCGGTACAACGACACGTAAGTGCAAATTTTGAATTTTCTCAGCTAAGTAAGTCACACCTTTAAAAAAAAGGTATTTGCTTCCAAAAAAACAAAGAGCTAATTGAAATTGTTCTATTTGTGTCAAGAGGGCAGATATGTCTTTGTACCATTACATTGTTTTCAAATCAAAGTATCGCAAGTACATTGACTTATCTGTCGCTCGTGTTTCAAATCTGCAACGAAAAACGCTTTGGTTAGTCAGACATCGACCTATTTGTGAGTTCTAAAACTGTTTGTATATTTCTTTTATTTAATCGACGTAAGTGAAGTTGGTTTCATTATTTTGCATCGCTTTCTGTATTAAGACAGGAAAAAACTTGCAATCGCTATGACAAAAAATGAGGCAAACCATCCCAAAATTTCTCCAGTCATGTCCGATAATTGCCAACCTCAACTAAGTACTTCTGCAGCTGCCTATAATGAAGATAACGAAAAGAAGCAAAACTATTTCACTGCGACAAGAACTAGTGAAACAAAAATTACTTTAAGAAAAGTTTCTCAGAAAACATTCATTGAATAGTACCAGTTCGGAAAACGAAGACTTTTTGCGGATGAAAGTATTTTCGCTCCTGCAGAAGGTCAAGGTTCAGAGGGTGATAGTAATTCATCAAATATATCCAGTAATGACAAAAATGAATTACAACCAGAAGTCTCGGTTGCCAAATAGTTGGAAGCAGAATGTAGCAAAAAAATTACGCAACTCTGGACAAAGCTATGTTTCGAAAAGGGGTAAATTTGTTAGGGAAAAAGTTATGGGACCACCTTGGCTTAATTTGTTGTTAGTTGGCATGCTCAACAAAATTTGACGAAAACTGAAGAACAGAATAAGTATCAATAAATATTGGAGTCTCGCTTTTTTCCAACGTCAACGTGATTTTTCAAACTCTTGCATTAATCTGTTGATCTGTATCTAAAGAAACGCCAAGGAAGCAAAACTGTGCCTTTTTCTTAATGAATAATGGAAACAAAGTTCAAGCGTGCAAATAATTTTTGACCAGTTGTGAGTTATGATGTTTATGCAAGGATATTCAATAATGAATGTATTGGATGGATTCTTTGCACTAAAAAAGGATCAGTATGACATTTGCGAAGCCTTTAAAAAATCAACAAGAGAGAAAAGCGAGCAGTTAAAATACTCCTACAAGCTAAATTAGGAAGGAAACAAATTAATTCGGGATGAAAAGACCAAAGACAAAGAAAACACATCCGACTTAGTAGTAGCCACGTACGGCTTACAACCTGTTTTTCCAGTTCCTGTTGGACAATCATCTGCTTTTTTATAAATCAAAGAAAAATAAGTAATACCTGCTTAATTTAACTCTTAACATTTCAATGATGATCAAATGTCTTTGATTTTCAATTTGCAGATATCGGAGATGAAAAATGATGACACTGTGTGTTAATTCTGGCACAAGGTATTAGGGGATAAAGGCTCAAACGAGATAGGATCTTGCTCGCTTATGTTTCTTCAAGAGTTATCGGTCACTCGTTCAGGTGCAGACGTTGTGTTTTACAACGACAACTGTAGTGTACAGCATAAGAATAGGTGAAACATTTACATACTTAAACTTCCTAAGAAAAGTATCATTTTGACGAGATTTTCGAAGAACCGACTTTTTTGCCCTTGCGCAATTGAACAACCGCAAATGCGAAGATCTGCGCAATCACTAAAGCTGTTTTGGCAATTCACGCAAAATATTTTCAGTAATTCGCAAAGGTTGCGGACGTAATAGAGGCTTCTCTCAAATTATCGAAGTTGCTCACAACAAACATGAGGATTCATTTTTCAGTCATCTTCTAAAGATTTCTTTGAACTACTACTGACTATCAATTATGATCTGGCACCTGCTGACGAATCGCCCAGATTGATGTCATTTCCTCACTTTTTGTAAAATAAAAAAAGTTTGAAGACAACTAGTTTAAAGCCAAAATCTCAAAGTTATGAAAATATAATAGAGCCGAAATTCAATGTTTACCAACTTTTATTTTTTTTCTCAAAATCTTACCAGATGTTAAAAAACGTTATTTTTCGTTGCACAAAATTGTTTTGGAAGTAAAATCATTTTGTATTCGTAAAATTTTCGGTGTGAAAAATTTTTATTTTTAGCTTTTTTGACTTAAAAAACCGTTAATTTGATTTTTTTTGTTTATAATGAGCGCACACTCAAAGGGATAATACTACCCTTCTTATGTAGACACAGTGTGAGCACTAGGAAAGGGAGAGAGGGGTTGAAAGGAGGTGTCGAGGCACATGGGTTTTGAATCCCTGAGTTTTGCAATGGCTGGGAAAGACAGAGTGTGGCAAGGCATTCCACATTCGCATAGTACGGCTACAGAACGAATCTCTGTATTTGACAGTAAAACAGAAGTTGGGCTCGAGGGTTGGGCTCCCTAGAAGCGCGAGTATTACGGTTAAACTGTTTAAGGGGAGGAATGCAGCTGGCTATTTCTCTAAAGCATAAACCATTAAAACAACTGTAAAAGAGGGTGATACAAGAAACATTTCGACGAAGTTCAAGCTATGTAAATGATCTTATGATGGCAATATCACCAATCCATCTAAACGCTCTACGTTCAATACTATCCAAGAGGCTTAAGTAAGTTGCAGGAGCACCAGCCTAGATATGGGAGTTATACTCAAGCTTTGGACGTATATAAGACTTGTAAATAACAGCCAGATCAAAGGGGGAGAAAAACTTCTTGCATCGCCTTAGAAAACCCAAACATCTTGCGGCATTTTTGGCGACATCGCGTATGTGATTGTTCCACAAAAGGTGGTTGGTGATACACATACCAAGAATATCGAGATGTTCAGTTTCCTCGATGCAAGTGCCATTTATGAATAATGGCAGGGGGGTATATTTCGCTTTAACGATACAAGACAGCATTGCGTTTTCGAAGCATTAAATTCCACGCGGTTTCTTATTCCCCATTGTACAATGCTATTTAGGTCGGAATTTAATGAGCTTATCATATTTTGTCGTTGCAGTTCCACATCCGAAGAAGAGGGGTGTGAATCTGAAAACGAATATGAAAAGCTAAGAGTACTATCGTCAGCGAAACAATGTATTGGATTAGAAGTTGCAGACAAGAGATCATTAATAAAAACGAGAAAGATTATTGGAGATAGAACAGAGCCCTGGGGCACACCAGCATTTATTTTGTGGTTTTCAGACTTGAATCCATCCAATACCATTCGTATAGAACGATTCGAAAGGTAATTACTAATCCAATGAAGGAGGGATTCATGAAAACCAAAAACATGCATTTTTGATAAGAGAGCATGATGCCAAACCCTATCAAATGCTTTTGAAATATCAAGTGCAATAATCTTACTCTCTCCAAAACGATGTAAAGATCTGTTCCACTGTGCGGAGATATGAACCATGAGATCACCAGTGGACCTATTGATACGAAAGTCGGTCATTAAGAAGCTTTCGATCTTCGAGATATTTTTTAAGTTGATAAATTAATCAGCCTTTCCATGACCTTGGATAGAAGGGACGTAAGTGCAATCGGTCGGTAATTAGACGGTGAGGAAGATTCGCCTTTTTTGAGAATAGGCTGGCAAATGCGGTTTTCCTTCCGCTCGGAACGAGATCTGAGGAGTAGGACAGATGAAAAAGCTTACGCAGTGGTTTTGCCAGCGTTGAGGAACACCTCTTCAGAACAACAGCGGGGATACCATCCAGACCACCAAATTTATGTATGTTAAGATCTTTTAGGACTTTCGGCACAGTATGAGTGCGAAAAAAAATTTGCCCCATAGAATCACTAACTCGCTTAAGTACAGGTGGATTCATAACACTCACTGGCAGCGTTGAATTGGCAGCAAACTGCCTAGCAAAGAGATTAGCTTTCTCTAAAGAGCTAACAAATGGAGTGTCATTGACAACGAGCGTAGGAACCGAGGAAGAGGAAGAGGAAGAATTCCTCATATTTTTTACTTGGTTTCACGTTACAATATATTATATAAAATTTAATTCAAGTCTCTAGCGTCTTTGGTTCATGCGTTCTTTGCAAGATATTTAGGGTTAACCAAAATGTTCACCTTTTTTTAAGCTGCTATGGTAAACTTTTCTTGTGAGCCCTTTCTACAACTTTCTGCCTCATTGTTCGTATATCAAAATTTATTTGAAGTCGATATCTCTTCTGGTTCTTGAGCTATGGACGACAAAAATAACGTCGCGAACGTACGGACGTTTAAATCTGGAATAACCATTTACGGGTTCAAAGACCATATGCCTTTTTTATTTTTGAACGTGATAACTCGAAATTTTAATCAAACAAGACATTAAGATGGTAGGTAAGTCGTAAAAAGTGGCTCCTCCGATTTCATCCGTCTATCTGTCTGTTCTGGTCCCTACAATCCAAAGCATTGGGTCGATTGACTCAAAATTTTAAGATTAAGTTATGAGCTGATTTTTTTGAAAACTAAAAAGAACAGTAGTTCTCCTTTCGTCGAGTTTCATTGCCAGATCTAGTTATTATAGTTCTTTGGTTGTACTGCAAAGTACAGAGGTTCATATCATAGCCGTATTTCATGAATTTGGAATGCTTTATCACTCTTTGTCTGTCCCCGCCATTTCAATGTTCAAGCTAACTAATGTACACCAACACATCTTTCCTTATTCCTTATTTCTGATAGTTTTGAAATTAAAAGGCTTCAAAAACTACAAATAAGTAGAATTAAAAAATAATCTTTGTGCCTTATCAACTTTCATATCCTCAACTTATGTTTTTCTTCAAAGACCATTACGGATACTATCAATAGTTCCCATGCAATTAATTTAACTTATAAATTATCTAAAAAAATGTTTTAAATGTTTTCAAAAACCACCCATGTAGTTTCTTTTCAACATCAACTTCTTTATAATTTACTGAGTTCAATAATTCACAAAAACAACATCACCTCACGTTTGTCAATCTTCAAAATTGAAATTTTAATTGAAAGAAACCTACAACATTAGTTAATCTATAATTAGACCTGACAATGAGTAATGGTTACAATAATAATCACTGATCCCAAGTTCTAATAAGTTTATCTGACAAACATTAACCCTTCATTCCTTCCCATAAATTATACGGAATGTGACTTAATAACCTTGAACAATATTGAGTCAATGATACTGATACACAGCCACTAACAGGCTACCGACTGCATTACTGCACACATTCTCTAGATTCTAAAAGGGGTACCACCTTCTTAATGCACGCTAATGACTTAATGTCATCATGGAGCATAGGTGCATTAATGCTTTTAGCTTTAAGAGTCCGAGAGTTAGGGTTGCAAATTTTTCAACATATTATTGAAACTCTTACCCCCGATTTCTTGACAAAGTTCTAGCCCTTAAAACTCTGTTTAGTGAAATTTTAGAACTCATTTGAGTTAAGAACTCATTTGAGTTCTACGTCATTTCTTCACCAAGTTCTAACGCGTTAGAACTTCGATTTAGAACTTTATTATAGTTAGAACTTCGATAAAATTAGACCTTCAAATTCGGGAGCCTAGTGCCTTGAAACTCGGTTTATTTATAATTTCGTGTTTTCAACGAGCGAAATGAAAATGAATTTCTAATCTTTTTTGGAAAATATATTAAAAGACAATAAATAGCGAATATCCTACGAAAATGGATCTAATTTTTTTTCGAATGCCAATACAATTAACATATGGGACGACACCGATTTTTTTCGACGCTTCCGTTTAACAAAACAAACGTTTTTAGCACTCCTTCAACTAGTGGCAGAAGACCTTCAACATCCGCAACCACGGTTTGATACAAAAATGTGTTTTTTTTAATTGTTAATTTCTGTACTCTTAACTAAGGAAATATTTGAAAAATACAAAAATGTTACAACACATTAAATATTTAACATTCTCATTGTATTATTAAAAAAGAAGCCGGAATGGGACCCACACTTCTGTCTATTTGTCTTGCTTAAAAGTTAGTATGTTTTCGTGATGGGTTAAAAAAGTTGTCAGTTGAATTATTCTTAAAAAAATGGAAATTGCAAACAATATTTTTCAAAAAAAGAAAAAGTTTAGTTTGAAAATCAAGTTTTGTTAAATAGATTTTTAGTCGAAAAAATAAATTTTACCAATCTTAGTAGCATTTCTTATATTTTTACAAATTGGATGAACGAAATTAATTTGAGAACATCAATTTTTACCAAAATTGCGTACTATTTTTTGTATATTTTATTTTTTATGAAAAACGGACTGTTAGATTTTTATCAAAAAAACTACTGAATATCGAAAACAATATTTCCTGTGAAATAAAAAGAGTTTGAAAACAATACTTTTAATTTTTAAAAGATTTGTGAGTCGTAAGTAAATGTTTACCAAGTTTTAGTATTATTTTTTTGTTAGGTTCTTATTTAAAAAAAAAAAAAAACTGTTTCTCAAAATTTTACTGAACAATAAAAACAATATTTTTTCTTAGATAAAAGTAGTTTAACGCCAATATCTCAAAGTTTTGAAAAGATATTTAAGTCGAAAATCAATTTTTACCAACTTTTATTAATTTTTTTCTTTAGGTTTTTATTTTTTGTAAAAAAAAACTGTCAATTCCATTTTTCTCAAATTTTTTTTAGAATGTTAAAAACAATATTTTCTATAAGTTAAAATTAAATGAAAACCATAATCTCAAATTTTTGAACAGATATTTGAGTCAAAAATCAATTTTTACCAACTTTGAGTTATGTTCTTTTAGGTTTTTATTTAAAAAAAAAACTGTCAATTCGATTTTTCTCAAAATTTTACCCGATGTTAAAAGCTTTATTTTTCGTTGCAAAAAAATGTTTTGATGATAAAATCATTTTGTATTCGTAAAATTTTCGAGGTGACAATTTTTTTGATTTATAACAAAAACCGTTAGTTAGATTTTTTTTTCAAAAAATATATTTGTTTGGTATCACGTTACGATGTATTATATACAATTCAAGTCTCTAGCGTCTTTGGTTCGTAAGATATTTAGGGTTAACCAAAATGTTCACCTTTTTTTTAAACTGGTATGATGAAAAAACCACCCACTCATTTTTCTTGCATTTTTCTACTTATTGTCTGCAAAACAAAACTCATTTGAAGTCGATATCTCTTCTGGTTCTTGAGCTATTGACAACGTAAAAAACGTCAACGTACGAACATACGTACAGACGCATACACAGACATCTTTCTTAAAATCTTTTATTTCGACTTTAGAGACCTTGAAACTTCAAGAAATGTCAAACTTTTCAATTCGACAAATCGGACCGCTAACAGTGACTTCTTATGGGAACTTAAAAATTGGGAAAACTAATGAATAAACTTCAAAATATTGATATTTGTAAACAATAAAATAAATTGGGCGGCGCAACTGTCCGTTTAAAACCTAAGGCCTAGTGACTGACAACTTTCAACCATTCCTGTGTGCGAGTACTTTTGTCAGGGATGGACCTACAGTTTTAAGCCAAATCCGAACAACAAATTTGAGAAAGCACTTTTCATGATAAGAATTACTCTTGGAGAATTTGTCAATTCCTCGCAAAAGGCAACATCCGTGAAAAAACTTTAGGTGGCATAGGCAGGGAGCGAACGCTCAAAAAAATGTCAATGGGCTGTAAATCGACTTTAGTCAATTTGGATTATTTATTAAAGACAAAAATTAAAACCTTATCTCCACTGAAGGAATCAATCGTAAGACGTTAGTCAATTGCTTTGAATCCACATGCGTCAAATACGTCAAAACGCATGAAACATTTGCAACATTATTTCCCCGTACTATGTTCCTCAGAAACTAATAAATTTAGATTTTGAAATTTTTGTAAACAAACTAAAAAATTCCCCACTTAATCCCACCTCTCAGATATTTTAAATAAAGTTATTTAGCAAATAATAAATTTTTCATTTTGAAAGAAACGCGTGACAAATTCATGGGAAATTTCCTGCTTTATGACGTCGCTTCATAAATCTTCATCTGTCTTCTTTTTTCCTTCGTCCAAATGTTGTCTATCTGTCTGATTTAATAAAAATACCATTTACTGTTTGTTCTTGAGAATTATTGATGCTGGAATATTTATTTTTATACTTGGGGTTTTTGTGTTTTTTAATTGTAAATCTGATGAAATAAATCATCAGGAATGTGTTTAATGTTTACATTTCGATATCATTACAATTCAGCTGCCGTTGGTGTTGATTTTGTATACTTTAAAACTGACAGAAGATACAAATCTCAAAAATCAATGAACTACGTTCTGACATGGTTTGTCAATATCATGAATCTTCAATGGGGACACAACAAAATAAACGAAAAAGCGGAACGCGTCGTGCTTCGGTCGTCCGTTGAAAAGTGACTTAAAAATCCACCACCAACAACCCTCAAGGCCTGGAGACACAAACACCACCCAGCCCAACCCAACCTAATCCAATAAACTGCTTTAGAATTGTCGTTTGGCTAATAAAACGTTTAGATCAAATCTATGATCCCTGTCAGCGCGGGGGAACAAGCCGAGAAAAAAATATCTCTCTCCGCCAACACGCGGCGACCTTTTAATGCCACTTAATGTTTTGAGTGGTGATAATCTCTCAGATACGGATACGAGTACACAGACTCTTGCTTCTTTCAGCTTTTGAGATATGTCCACATGTACATTCGTTTTAAAAATATATATTTAAAAAACAGAAAATAAAAAATGTAAAATTCTCATTCAAAATTCATTGTGTGCTTTTTACTGTGAGACTGTTGGATTGGTGCGGATAGAGCTTGAGAACTGGAAGGGGCTAGAGAGTTGGTGGTTTTGTGAACATGTGGATTATGAGTGAAATAAAGTATCTCTAAAGTTGACGGATTGGATTTGGTTGAGGATAGGCAAGCACTAGACAGCTCTATATCGCTCTCATTCAATTGTGACTTTTGGATTAAGGCAGACAGCAGCAAGCTGCCACTGGTGCCACTGTGGTTATGTTTTATATGATTTTGTTGTTGCTGTTGTTGGTTTTGTGGGAATGTTTAGTGTTTTCAACATAAATACATTTATGAATGTTGATTTGAAAAATAGACGTAACGATGATTGAATGATGCAGGCAATTTAGTCTTTTGTATATTTTTCTGAATAAAAAAAGATAACATCGCAGTTAATTTTGAAATTTCAATATGAAATTTGTATGTTTACAAGAAATGACAGATTCTTTTGCCACTTTTTAGCTTTAAGCTTTTGAATATTGAATCGATTTTTGTGTTTTGAAATTCAAACCATGTGTGGAGTTGAATGATATCTTCTTATGAGTAGATTATTGTTGTTGTGGAAGGAACTTCATCAATAATTTATGAACTGTCATCTTTATGAGACTATAGTTAACAATGACAGAAGATGACAGATGAAACAAGGAAATGTTGTCAATAAAATTTGAACTTCAACTTAATTCACAAAGTTTAGCGAGATTTTATTCATCCAAAGGAGCGAACTTAGCAGGTTAAAGCTTCAAGGTTTGTTCAAAGTCTTTGTGAGACTATAGTTAACGATGACTGAAGATGACAGATGAAACAAAGAAATGTCACTTAAATTTGAACTTCAACTTATTTCACGGAGTATAACGAAATTATATTAAAGCTTTAAGGTTTATTTAAAGATGTCATTGATTTTAATCAATGAAACTAATTATTGGACTTTTTGACAGGTTGGTTATTATTGAAAAATTCTGTCATTGAAAAAGGATTCCTACTTTATTCCAGACGGACACATTTTTGCTAACAAAAAGCTGTAATTGGAATGGTATGAAATTGAAACACAAACCCAGTATAGTAATTTCATTAACTTTTTGACATAATAATTACAATCAGGTGTTCAGAAAAATCAGGAAAATAGAAAAACATAATTTTAACTAAAATTAATTATTTTATTAGGAAACTTTGTTTCATAGATCTTATAAGTCTCATGCTCAAAAGCAGGACAATAATTTCTAACATGAGAAGTTTTACTACAACCAGATCGGTGAATCGAGGCACTCCCCAAGGTGGAGTCCTTTCGCCTCTTTTATGGAACATGGTAGTAAACGACCTACTTACATATATCATTGAAAGCAGAGGGTTTCAAGGTGATTGCCTATGCTGACGACGACGTTGCGATATCCGTATCAGGGAAGCACCCCCAAGTTCTTTCGGAACGCCTACAAAATGCCCTAAACAGGCTAACTAAATGGGCTAAGCAATGTGGATTGGACGTCAATCCACATAAAACAGAATTAATACTCTTTTCAAGAAGATATAAAATTCCTCAGATTAGCCCACCCAAGATTAGAGGAATACCATTAGGCTTTTCCGAACAAGCTTAATATTTGGGCCTCATTTTAGACAAAAAACTAAATTGCAAGGCAAATATTGATGAAAGAGTAAAAAAGGCTTTTTACTTGTAGAAAGGCCATAGGATCAAAATGGAGCTTCTCCCCATAAATAACCCACTGGCTATACACTTCGGTAATCAGACCAATACTCATTTATGGAGCTGTCGTATGGTGGACCGCACTGGACAAGATGGTAAATCTAAAGACGATGCCGTACACTTCTATACTAACGGTTCAAAGACCGATCACGGAGTTGAAAGTGGTATCTTTTCGGAACAACTGAATATCAGTCTATCCTATAGACTTTCCAATCAATGTAGTGTATTCCAGGCCGAAGTAATGACGATTAAAGAAGCACTATCCTGGCTCAAAGAAAACGTTATATCTTGCAAGGATATACGAATCTTCTCAGACAGCCCAGCCGCTCTTAAATCTCTCGCGTCTGTCTCCAAAAACTCTCAAACAATCCACGATTGTCGATCATCTCTGAATGAGATGACGGAACAGTTTAACATTCACCTCATTTGGGTGCCGGGCCACAGAGACATTCCGAGAAATTGTAAAGCCGATGAGCTCGCCAAAAAACTTCTGCCTCATGTTAGACAAAAACATAACATAGTAACACTCTAGAAACAACAAATGCTAGATGGTCACAAAGTACCACCTGCCTAGCAACCAAGCAAATATGGCCAAGTATTGACTTAAAACGGTCAAAAGGCTTGATATCACTAATCAGACAAAGTATAAGCTCTACAATTGGAGTAATAACTGGACACTGCCTCATAGAAAGACGTGCTCTGAGGCTAGGGGTCTACACAATTGACTTCTGTAGAAGCTGCATGGACGAGAAGGAAAAGGAAACAGTCCAACACCTTCTATGTACATGTCCAGCACTCTCCATTAAAAGGAATAACTTTCTTGGTAATCCCTTCTTCGATAATACCAGTGAACTGGCAACGATTGACACAAAATGTCTCTCTAACTTTGTTTAACGTACAAAATGGTTTGTTTAAGTTCGTTACCCTCCCATAAGTAACCTCATTAGTGGTATCACAATGGACCCTTGAGGTCTACGTGCGTCAATGACATCTGGACAGCCACTCCAACCTAACCTAACCTAACCTAGGAAACTTTGTTAAGTGATTTAAGTATATAATAATTTGCATTTCTAATCATAGGAAACCACAGTAAAATACATATTCATACATTTTGCACATTGAATTTAACGAGAGCCACAACCGACCCATTAAGTATTTTTGATAATGGAATGTCAACGAGGAATTTCTGGAAACGCTTAAATCTTAAATAACATACAAAATCTGAATTTTGTTTCTATTAAAATTGACAAATGCATTGAAAGCTACAATATGTCATTTTATTATGATTGATGTCAACATGAAAGACGTCAAACAATATTTTGTCTGACATCTCAAATTTAAAAAAAATACTGTGAGTCAAAATAAAGTACTTTATCATTTTGAAATCTGAAACAGTTTTATTGTGCATTATTTGGGTTTCCAATTCTGACTGGATTAAAATTATTCTATTACAATTAAACCTTCTAACATTGTAGTTCGAAGCATTCTGTTACGAAAACGTACGAAGCTTTAATAAAATGTTGACATAAGAAAACTCTTTAAATAAAATTCTGCTAGAGTCCCTGATAAGAAGTCAAATGAAAGTTTGTATGTTGTTATTTGATGGCAAACTCACTTAATACAGAAGCTTTATTAATTAAGTCCTTGGTGGCCTGTTTTTTAATACAGCGATTAAAAACAAATATATCAGGACATTATTAATGGTGAAATTTGTATTCATTTCAACAACAACTCTTCACTTGTCACCCCAACATGGATGATAGTTTAGAATTTAAATAAGTTAAGTTTTCCGATGAATTAACAAAAATATTTCTATTTTATTGGTAAGTGAATACATTACATCGAAAAATTTGATTAAATGTTTACACCAAATTTCGAACACATCCCTGCAATATAAATTTAATAAATGACATTCGAGATGTCATAGGCTAGGCTTTTATTAAAATGTCAGTTAAGGGCCATGCACATGAGAACGAAAAACGAATGAACAAATGGACGAACAAACGTGATTTTACACATTTAAAAAAAATCAATTTCAAACAAAAACACATTTAAATTATAAGAAACCAATTGACACTCATTTTATGATAATACAATTTGCATTTTGCTCTCAAAAACAAGACAATTTTGTAAAAACAATTTGGTAGTAACGAATTGCCGTGTGGTTGCACGAACTGTCAAACTCTTTTCGCGTTCCACATACCATCCACACTGCAACGAATAAAATGTTCGTGCTCAACTTAACCTCAAATTTATACCAAGATGCTTTATAGTGACATCAAATATAAAAATTGAGTTAAAAGTAATTTACATTAGTAAAAATAGCCCAGCGTTTTATTTGTATTGGTGTAAAACACCAGGTTTCCAAGAAAATGTTGTTTCAATCTTTTGAAATATTGTTTATAAAGTATTATTTATATGTTATTTAAGGTTATTGATATTTTAAACAACAAATAAATTCCCTCCATTACATAAGATTCGTTATAACCTCTTAGTAATTCCGTAATTCCCCATAATCTTTTCATTTATTCATTTGTAGATATTAAAGACGGTTAACGTCAAAGCGTCGGAAAAGCATCTTTATTTGGAACCGCGCGATGGTCTAAAACAAGAAAAAATAAGGTGCCTTTTGGTATGTGCCGTGGTCCCCGTTCCAATAGTGACAAGTCGCATATCATTAGAACGACATTTTGACGTACATTGAACAATGGCGTTTGTCTCGATTAGCTGTATTTTAAGGAGTAATTCTCATAACTTACTTACTAAAGCCACCAAACGGCAATAAAGAAGCAATATAATATGTTAAAGAGCTACTACAGCATTTTGGCAAATGATTTTTTGATTGATGGAATACACAGTCCATTCTTTTTCAAGGGGGTATGTTCATTCATGAACGGGCAGGGGTCAAAATCCCGAAGACTGAAAAATCTCGAAAATCAAAAGTCTTGGAACAACAGAATTCAGAAAATCTTTAGTTTTGGAAAACTAGATGACGAGAATACCGAACACCCGAAATCCCAAAAACCCAGAATCACGAATAGAATACAACGACATCCACCGTTATAAATTTGTAAAAGATCAGACTCAAAGCGTTGAAAAAGTTTTATTTGATCCGTGATTGGTATCATGAACAATCTTCAACAAAACATTTCAATTAGACATCAGCAAATTTGAATACGTACTGGAAAGGTTGTTGTCTATCTCCAATTCTTACCTTGTGGTAAGAATTGGAGATAGACAACAAAAAACTTCAAAAACTTCAACAAAATATTATAAACAATACTTTGTTTTCATAATGCTTGCGTCAAAAACCATTTTTATCAGTTTTTGTTATAGGTTTTCATGTTTTGTAAAAAAAGTTGTTAATTGATTTTTTCTAAAAAAAACTTTAAAAATTTAGCAACCATATATTGCATTTAATAAAATAAGTTTTATCTCAACATCTTTTTTGCTCCCGACATTTTTAGTCAAAAATATTGTCAGTCATTTCTTCAAAGTTCCAAATCTATACATAAAAAATACCGATTGGTTTTCGAGATATCCATACCGAAAATCAGTTTTGCCAAAAAACTATCAGTTTTATTTTTCTAAAAATTTTAATAAATTTAAAAAATACTAATTCATATAACAGCACAATCGAAACCCAATCTTTACCAACTTAAGTACTATTTTTGTAGGTTTTTATTTTTTGTAAAAAAAGACCTTACTATGATTTTTCTCAAAATTCTTTTAAATGTCAAATGTCAATTGTTTTTTGTCAATTCTGATATACTCGTACATCTCTCTCGCAAAATATTGTTATTACAAAAACCGTTTAGTAATTTTTTTTCAGAATTATACTTTTTGGCATCAGTTCACATTATATAATAAAAATTTTAAAGGAAGATATAAAATCTCTACAGGTTTTATAGGACATAAACGACGAAAAGTGGTTTCCCGAATGTACGATCGTCATCTTCTCTAAGCGTTGTTCCCAGTGTTGTTCAAACGTATACACAACCATATTCGTTCTGCGGAAGGATGAACTAATTATCTGTCAAATCAGACATAAGCTAAGTGTTGCCATTCATGAAATAAGCACAAGTTAAAAAAAACCTTAAGTGGTTGACCCTATATTTAAATTCGGCTTAAGAAAAAACACAAAAGAAAGTAAAAAAAGAGTTAAACTAATAACGCTCTTCTACGTAGGAACTTTTTTTATTTTACAAAAAGAAGCTTAAAAACCCCCAGACACATAAAATTGGATCATGTAGGTTTCTTAATTTTCTATTTTGATTGCGTCTTCGTCCCACTGTATTTTCTCTTTATTATTATTAAAGACTTAATAAGTGATGAGTTTTAAAAATAATCCAAATAAATAAGTATCTTACGTGCGGCTTTCAGCTTTTATTATATGACTTCACAAATATTTGATCTCACAATTAATACCTACATACAGTGTTAGCCAAAACATAAGCAACTAAAAAAACCTCCATCTTTATGGCATTCAAAAATTAATAACATAAACAAATCATATTAATTTTTTTTCTAAATTTTAATATATTATTTATTTACTTCTAAATAGACAACAAGAGAAAATATTTTTCAAAGCGGTTCATTAAATATGAGATATGTATGTACCTAAGTAGGACAGTTAACCCAATTTTGTGTTGGGCAAAACAGAACAAAGCAACTTTTTATTGCTATCTCTCTTTTTCTTATGACTAGAGAAAAGTTAATCCGTTAACTAAAAAATCCATTGCTCATATTAGAGGTGTTGGCAAAAGAGTGCAGTTGCATCTACCTATTAGGTGTTTTTCAGTTCACGGGCAAGTTAATCAATGTTCTTAGCTAACTTTTGTAAAATTTCCGAAAATAAATACTCTAACGAAATAAAAGAATATAAAAGTGCAATGAGTCAAATTAAAATATCGGAAAAATATTCCATTCCAAAATCAGTGATTTGCCGATTAATAAAATTGTACAAATCCAAAAAGGCATTCCAAACGATTCATCGAATTGGCAAGCCAAGAAAAATTAAATAAAATTAATTCAACAAGACCTTTTTATATCGAGGGAAAAAGAACCGAAATCAACCTGGAGGTAAGCTTGAGAACAATTTGGAGACGAATTGTTGATGGTGGACTAAAATCTGTCAAAGCTGTAAGAAAGCCTTTTATTTCAACCAAAAACAATCTTCCGATTTGCTTATACCAAATTAACTAGACCGAACGTACTCTTTCAGACGACTCTAAAATCAGTTTCAAAGGTTCCGATGGTTTCCTTTGTGTTCGCAGACTAGCCAAAGAGGCACTAAATCAAATAATGAGGATGTCTTTCAGGGCTTGTACTGAGATCGATTTACCAAATGCATGGTACAATGGATCGTTTTATGTGCCATTACATTTTTTAAAATGTAATACTGACATAGTTGCATCTAAAATGGACAACAGTTCAAAGCACACGCCCAATAGAGTTAAGACAAAAAATACTCCATTTAACAAGATGGGAATCTCAGACTGATATTTCGGTTTGCCTGCAACCTAACTGCACACTAAATGTGAGAAAATGTAAGTGAAATGATGTAAAACCCAAACACATTCTTACATTTATGGCTGAATCACAAACACGCTTCAGTTTCGGCTTTGTTTGCGATACGGTGGGCCTGTTTCGAAGTTGCTTTGAATGACATTTCTATTATTTCATCCCTCCAAAGAGCAAATATTTTGTTTGTTAACATTTTTTACAGCTGTTGAGCTGTCAAACAAAGCAAATGTTCAGATAATTGAACTAGAGCTTCCTTTTGGAGTCACATTACGTTCTTTCCCTTACGATTGTCAAACGAATCGTGAGGTCGAAGCCCAATTGTGATAGCATGCATTGGATTCCTATGGCTGAACTTATAAACGTCAGATGAAGCCAAAGCTTCGCTGTGATTCAGCCATTAGTGTTCCCGGCCCATCAAAATGCTTCATTTTAGTCCTCAGGCACATTTAAATGCTTCATTTTGGCCTTCGTTCAAAAACGAAACAATCCGAACCAACAGAAACTGAAGTGCTGACATGGTCTTAAGTTAGAATACTTGTATAACTTTTTAATTTCAATCCAAATAAATGTTGTAAATGAATATTAAAAAAATAAAATTGACCCAATGCATGTTTAATGATGTTTTAGTGCTGTGATTTGTATGCGCTGTAAATGGTTAAGGATAATTGGAAATGGACAAAAGTGTAACTCAAAATTAGCATTTTATTTGTTCTGCATTTATTCAGCAGGTTCGCTATAATCGTTTGATGCGCAGTTTTTTTTATAGCAAATACACATACATATGCTTCCATCAATAAGGAATGTTATAGATAAGTTATTTTTCGATTATAACTCTTTATTTAAATTTAATATTTATTAATCAAAATGGAATTGAAAAATTAGCTCAAATCATCAAAAACAAACTATAAATATACTCGGATTAGTTAAATTTATACAGATTTTAATTACTTGCGAAAAAAATATTTGGGCTGTTCATTAACAAACATTTATTAGAATTCATTAAAAAAAATTGCACTCGCACCCTTAACTTGATGGTTCTTCGAACGCATCTTTGATGCGAGGTTAATTAAGAAATTCAAAGAATTTCGTAATGATTACTCTAAATTAGTGAATTAATTACAATAAACTGATGTTGAACCAGTTTTTTTTTTCAAGACAAAAATGGCTGCAAAATTAAAGTTTAAAACTGACTTTTTAATCGAAAAAAGTAAAAAGAAAAACCTGAAAAACAAAACTTATTAACCCCCTACGGCATCGGGTTTTTTTTGTTTGTTTTCACATCTATTCATGGACTTGTCATAATTACAAATACAACAATGTAAACAAACGGATTTTGGAGAGTGAAACGTACGAAATATTCCGATCTTCGTATATGGAGTATTTTTGGTAAAAAAGTGGTTTTAAGAAACCCAGATTGAGGTATAACAATGGCGAGCACATGGTTATTGAACATAGATCAACGAATTGTAAGGACTAATTGCAAAAATAAAAAGAGGCTGGAATGCGACCCACACTGATAACTTCCCATCCCGTCTGCCAATTTGTCATGCTTCAAAAGGTTTGTAGGTTTTCGTGTTGAGTTATCAGTTGAATTCTTCTTTAAAATTTTAAAATTACCAACAATATTTTTCATATAAAGAAATAGTTTAGTTTGTGAAACTAGTTTTGTTAAAAAAAACTTTTAGTCGAAAACAAATTGTTACCAATTTTATCCGCATTTCTTCAATTTTTATAAATTGGATAAATGCAATTAATTGAGAGATATCAAAAACCGAACATCAATTTTAACAAAATTTGCCTACAACTGTTTGTAGATTTTATTTTTTTATTAAAAAACGGACTGTTGGATTTTTATAAACAAAACTACTGAGTATCGAAAACAATATTTTCTGTGAAATGAAAACAAGTTTGAAGACAATATTTTTAATTTTTGAAAAGATATTTCATTTAAAAATTAATTGTTACCAACTTTTGTTAATTTTTTTGTTTAGGTTTATATTTTTTGTAAGAATCTGTCAATTTGATTTTTCTCAAAATTTGTCTGAATATTGAAAACAATATTTTTTATAATTTAAAATTAGTTGAAAACCATAATCTTGAATTTTTGAAAAGATATTTGGGTCCAAAATCAATTATTACCAACTTTTGTTAAATTTTCTTTTAATTTTTATTTTTTGTAAAAAAACTGTCAATTCGATTTTTCCCAAATTTGACTAAATGGGGACAACAATATTCGTTAAAAGATAAAAGTAGTTTAAAGCCAATATCCCAAAGTTTTGAAAAGATATTTATTTAATTTTATTAATTTTTTTTAGGGTTTTATTTTTTATAAAAAAAAACTTTTAAATAGAAGTTTTATCAGATGTCAAAAACATTTTTCTTCGTTGCACAAAACTGTTTTGGAGATGAAATCATATTTAAGTCGTAAAATTTTCGAGATGACAAGTTTTTTTTCAGTTTATTTGGTTTATAAAAAAAACCGTTAATTGGATTTTTTCCAAAAATATAACTGTTTTGGATTATGTTTGAATATATAATATTAAATTTAATTAAAGTCTCTAGCGTCATTGGTTCATGAGGTATTTAGGTTTAACCAACATTTTCATCTTTTTTTTAAACTGCTTTGGTAAAAAAAAACACCCACGCAATTTCCTTGAGAGCCCTTTCTGCATCTTTTTGCCTTATTATCTTCATAATCTTTCTAAAAATCTTTTATTTCGACTCTAGGGACCTGGAAACGTCGAGAAATGTCAAAATTTTCAATTTGACAAATTTGACCCATAACAATAACTTCCTATGGGAAGTTAAAAATGATGTCTTTTATCAAACTAAATTGGCTTGGGAAAGAATCCCAACCAGCATAATAAGCAATTTAATTGAGTCCATGCCTCGAAGATGTCGCTTTTGTGTTGACTATATAATAAATAAAATATTACAAAAACAACTATTATTTATGTAAATTTTAAAAACAAAAATAGACAATAATTGAGTCCTAAAGTTGTTTTTTTTTTAATATTTAATAAAGTTGGTTTTAATTTTGGCCAACACTGTATATCTTATTCTTTATTTTTATTTTTAAAAGCCTTTAAGCGCAGTTATTAAAAAAAACAATTAATTGTTTCCGTTTCATTTAAAGGTATCAACAAGACTTCAGACTAAAAAAGGTATACAACGAAAAGAAATCTAACCCCAAAATTCGCATCTCATTTGAGGCTTCTTAGCAGCTTCCAGTTTTCTTCCAAAAAAATTTAAAGAAGAGATCATAAGTTTCTTGAAAGCTTAAACTCTTCTCTTTTTATTTTTGCAAATCATCATCATCATCATCAGAAAATCAACAACGCTATAAAATGATGACGATGAGATCACTACTTTAAGCTTTTAATTTGTTGTTATATTTTATTTTACTACCTTTGTTCTCATCGCAAAAAAAAACACCTTTTGCAATTAATTAAAACCATCTATTTTATGTTTACACAGTTTGATTTATTTGAACTGACTTATTGAGGAAATTGAAAAACAGAACGCGAAGTTCTGAATAAAAATCTAAATAAATACACAAAAACAAATCAATTCAAATAAATTTACACAATAATTTTCAAATAATCTTTTAAAATAACGAGAGATAACCTTAAAGTAAAGTAAAAATGAAATAAGAGAAGAAAAAACAAGATAACCCAAAACGCTCAAAGGTCACCATCAACATCAACATCATCATAATCAAATGAATTAAATTTATTTATTTTATTTTTATTTGCAACAAACGACATCGTTCTAAAAAAATTCTACGTAGCAATAAAAAAATCGAGTTACAAATAAAAATCCAGAAACAAAATCGGAACGAACAAATCGCTCGAAACTATGAACCAAATAAAAACAAAAATTAATTTTCTTTTATTGTTCGTCCATCAACGAAAAACAATTAAAAAACCAAAAAAAATAAAACTTACAAAAAACCAAAAATGACGCATAATCATATTATAGTTCTGGAAAGAACTGAATGATGGCAGCAGCAGTTTGAATCAAAATCCGAATCCGAATCTGAATCAGAATCCAAATCCGTTGCCAAATGAAAGCATGATTCTCTGTTAGCTTCGAGCTATGGAGCAACAAAAGTAAGACAACAAAATAAAAAACAAAACAAAAATATGAAACTCTCTGGTTCCACCATCGGCATTGTCCTTAAAATGTCGCTGCTTAATTACCGGACAACAATATCTCTATATACGTTATGTACATCCAACACATAACTGTTGTTCTGATCCTGGGATGGAACTTTTGTCATATAGTGTAAGGACGACGACGTAGGTACGGGGACTTAACTCTTACAGTGAGATGACACCATGATGATACGGAGTACTACTGGTAAATTGCACTCTTGGGATGCCAAAAATACCATAACCACACGAATCAAGGATAAGGCAGTTCACTAGTTGGGATTCTCATATCATTTTTTCAAGGACATTGTCAGTGAAGCAACAAAACCACAACAATTCAAAAAACCCAAAACTTAATCCAAATGGCTTTTTTGGTTAGCCTTGAATTCGTTAAAAACAAAAGTTCATCTAACCAACAAAAATAAAAACCACATGACAAACAAGTCCAAAAATAACTCAAAACAAAACACAAAAAAGGGCATCAACATCCATATCCATTTTATAACTTTTGCCCATCAGTTTTCCCGCCCTCCAACTTTTGCCTAACTGGCAAAATATTTTAAAAAATGGTCATCTCTGTGTAAATACTAACCTTGTATCTTTTTTTTGTCTCTCTCCCTCTCTCTCTCTGAATTGTAATCCTTTTAATTGTTGTCCTTAATCCTTATAGTTCGTTTCGTTGCTTATTAATCCGTTTTTTTTTTTTATAATTCCGTTGAAGGACGCCACACAAAAATATTAATGGTCACAATCTCACAAAAATAAAAAACCGACACAAAATTATTGCATTCGAATTTTTTGACACATCTCTTCTGTCAAAAAAAAAATAAATTACGATACGATTATGCGGCCTCTAACTAGACGCTGACCGTAACAAGACAAGATCACGGAATGTACTAAATTTTTAAATTCCACAATCTCTTTTTTGTTGTTTGAATAAATTTTCGTTAATATTTTTTTTTTGACGTTTATGACGTTTAATTGAACGACGACGTCAAACTTTAAAAGTACGACGAGTACGACGACGATATGCCGACGACAGCGACACAATGTGTTCCTATTTAGGTACTGTTCGACTTTTGGAAGAGAACAAACGACACACTTTATGCTGTTGTACTATTCTGCTCTGTCGCCCGTAACAAACTAAAACTCGACGAATTGCTCCGAAGAAATAAACCGCTACTACCGCATACGTTTTTCATTTCATGCAAAAACAACACAACGACGAGAACGACAACGCTGATGACGACGACGTACAATACAACAACAACAAAAATACAGTATGGAATGAAAAAATATTCAAGTTCATCGTGCAATTGCACAGTGATGGCAACAACAAAATATATGATTGTTGTTTTTGTTTTTTTGCTTATGCTGCTGCTGCATCAATTTTGGTTTATTTGGTGGATGAGAAAGTTTTTTAACATCACACATAAGTTTGTTGAGTTTTGGTTGATGTTTATATGAGTTTTCACCATTCGAGATATTCACCTTTCACCTCAACTTTTAGCAGACAAGCTGATAAGCTCTCTTACTCTCTCTCTTTATTTACATCTTTTGGTAATTTCAGAGGTGTGAATATACTTAGAAAGTAGTAGATATATTACGACTTACAAAAACAGTGGAAAATTGGAATAGCAGGAAGCTGTGACTGTAAAACTTTCACCATTTTTGTACTGAATTATTTTAAAGTGATGTTAAAGCAGTATCGTCACATTTTAAGAAATTGAGTACTTTTCACTTGTAAAAAGATGAGAATGTCAAAATTGACAGCTGACCGAAAAACGAGATATTCAAAATTAAACCAATTATTCTAACACCCTAAAAAAAGGATTGTAAATAGTTTTCCTATAGGGATGGGTTGATTTTGACAGTTCGTGGCGGCCATATTGTTTCTTTTACTTTCTAACAAAATATCTTCTTTTTATCAATCACTAAAAACAAATCATCATGGCAAGTTACAGCATCAAGCAACACGTACCAATGATTAAAGTTTATTATCAAATCATCACGGTACATGGTTTTGAAACGTGATTTCGGTCTGGGCCCATAGAAAATTCAACTGACCCAGGATCTGAAACCAAAGGACTTTATCCGCAATAGTGTGTTCGTTAATTGGATTTTGGAGCAGTTGGAAGTTGTGCCACATTTGGTGAGCGAGATTCACGTTGTACCAACGCATCCAAATAAAGTTATATCGAAAATCATGCTGACCAGGCCATATCTCGCTATAGATCGATGATCACCAACTTCTTGTGATCTTTAATGGATCATCTGGACAACGAAGACTTATGGTTTTAAGGATTACACTAGTAGCAACACAGATCAATACACAACACATAGTCCGGTCGAGAAATTTCATGGCATGGTTATATCGCCCTGGGGCAACGTAAGTTGGCAACCTAGTTCATGTGATTTTAACCGTTTTAGACTTTTCTTGTCTAAGTTCAATGTGAATAAGCAGCCATTTAAAAGATGTTATATTTCATATATAATTTTTGCAATAGGGCTCTCAAGCAAAAATAAAACCTTATTACGCGTGTTTTGTTGGAAAATCTATCATAGTATAGAAGGATTTTACACGAATAACAAAAACAATATCCCCAGTATGAATACTACCGATAAAAGTTAAAGTAGAATCTTACTACAGATGGGTTTTTGACATTTATATGAGTCTTGAATGGACCTTATGATTTCGTTCTCAAATGTAGGTACAATTGCTATTGCATTTGTATCTCGCTGGCTGTGTTCGTTGAGAAGTTGTACATTTGGAATCATGTGTTTTCCATTGGGGAAACAAATAAATCTGTTACTTTTGATATTATTTAGTTTTGTTAATGAAAAGAACTAAGTGGGCTTATTTTGCAACAGAAAACAGTACAAATGATGTTTCCACCAAAGTCTTATCTCAGTTTAGATTAAATAAATCTTTTTGGTGTTTCCACCGCACAAGAACATTTAAAAATGATTAAGTATGACAGCACTTTCTAAAATGCAAATGGTGTTTCGATGTTTTCGATGTATTAAGCGCAAGTGAGATAGTTTGATTCGTGTTAAACAATTAAGAACTGATTAGTTCAGCACCTACGCTTCCTACTCCATGTCCATTATTTTTATAATTTGATTAAAGCAAAACTATATATTTTTTGTACAAAAACATGTCAATAAATAGACCATAACGCAATATCTTTAAAAAAAACTCCTGCACACAGGTTTTTTTTTGCAAATTTTGACTCGACTCCAATTCCCGATCGGAATCGCGGCGAATCAAGCTCATTTCAACTCGATTCAGGTATATACAGAATTAAGACAAGTTTAAAGTTCGCTTCAACACCACATGTTAATGTAGTAGTCAACGAACAAACCCCCTCCTTGAATCAATTGTTAAATGAACTTATTTATAGAATCTCAATTTCCAGATGTTTTTTTACTGTTTTTTCTTGAAAATTGTTTATTTTATTATTTTTAGTTAGCTTTTTTGTTGGTAAGTTATTTTAAACATTCGATTTTTACAAAACTTTCTTCTATTTGAGTGTTTTTTTTTAATAATTATTCTGACAGATCTTCTTTCAGTTGCACCAATTTTTAAATACAAAAATATGGCTACTGCGAATCGTTTTGTTGGGATTTTCTTACTGTGCTATATATGGAATACCAAAAAATGCACTTATTGATATCTCATATACAACTGTTTTATTTAATTTTAAAAGCAAAAAAAATTGAGAAAGCTATAAGTAACTGAAGCTTGATGGTAAGTGCTATCATGCCAGAAGTCTTGGGTACGATCCCTGCCTGTGCCAGCTAAAGTTTTTTCCACGGTTCCTTTCACTTGAAAAGAATTGACTAATTCTTCAAGATTAATTAATTAACTGATTGACATCAAATCATCTGTTCGTATTTGGCATACAAATTTTAGGTCCCTTTCATTACTCGCACACAGAAATGGTTCGCGCTGTTATGCCACTTTTTAACTGCGTTTTTTTAACTGCATGAAAAGTTTCAATGGTTGTTATCTATGGTTTGACTATTGAGAATGTCAAACTGTGTTGACATTTCTATTCAATAAGGTTTGGCAATACATCACAACAGAACAGTTTTTTAAAATTGTTTAAGCTTAGTTTGCAAAAAACAAAACTGTTCGTGAAGTTCAAGAATCATTTTACCTATTTTACTTTGTTTTGTGATGAACCTTATTTCTGATTGAATAACTTATTCATAATTTAATGAAGACAATCTTCAAAATATATATATTAGAATCATTTAAATTGACTGCTTGACGCTTTGGAAAAACAACAAAAATTCGACATTTCGAATAGACTAAGTAACTCGTATCCATAGTAGACTTATGATGAAATCACATTTTAAAAATGCTATGAAGTTATCTACCAGCATGTAGTAATACAAAATTGATGCCAACAATATTTCAGTCTTGCATTGTAGTTTAGAGTGTCAAATTAGCAAAACAGCATTCAAAACTTTTGTTTAATTCACTCAATATACAGACAGAATTATATTTTATTTTTGGTCAAAATAAACATTAAATCTAATGGGTTGTGTCAATTTTAAATTTTTCGTGCGATAATTTCTATGTTTTTTTTAGAAAGTTGTCAAATTATCAAAACCCCCCAGAAATCTGTAAAGTATTTCTGTACTGAATGAGTTAAGGTTGATTAATTTACCTATTTTATGTTTTTGCATCCTCTAAACTTTAGTTCTTAAAAGCTAGCAAAGAACTCCTTGACATTCACGCAAAGAATATTTATGTTGAACTGTTTATTGCTTATTATTGTGTTGTTAATTACTTGTGGCAAATTAAATTGTTTGGAATTGCTTTGCTAAGTGGATAGGAATATAAACAACCAACAAAAAAAACATAGAAAACATAGAACGACAAAGTAAAAATTGTCAAAACTAAGTAACGATTAATTAATATAAAATAATCTAACTACTAAATTTATTTGTACACAGAATATTTACTTCAGTTTTAAACTAACTAAATTCACATTAATTATTTAGCATTATAAAAATATTGACAATATTGAAAATCTGACATTTCAAATAATCATGATTCTTCTTCTGCCATCGCTTGTCAAGAATTTAACATCGCTGTTTCGTAGTAGTTTCTCTCAAGAGATACAATAAAACAATAAATTGAGTGCAAGTGCACATTTACTCCACAAGTAAATAAGTGCATCCGATGAACATAAATGGAGGTAACCTAACCTACTACTATGCTACAAGAGTTAAATAAAGTTCATTGTAGAGTAATGACGTAGCAGAACGACTTCCATGATTTATGTCAGTTAAAGCAATGGCATGTTCTTCTTGAATGAACTTTAGTGTTCTCTTCATTTTCTTGAACACGTGACTTTTGACTTTGTGGTGAAAAAGTATGAGAACAAAAGAAATGTAATGCTTTTGGTATGGTGAAGTTTTATTTAAGAGAAAAATATGTACGAGTATAAGCTCATGTTTTCAGAGTAAAAGCTTTCAAGGAGAGTTTATTTGAACAGAATAAGGTTACCATCGGAAACCTATTCACAGTATCAAACATATTCAAAAAAAATATTAAACATTCTTACCAAACACTGTTTTAATTTGGTTATAAAAATTTTGCTCTGACATTGCACTTTGAAGTCACCCTTAAACCAATCCTAAACAGTCAATGTCAAAACAACAATATTTTGCATTGAGTTAACGTCAATTTTTAATTTAACATTTTCGAATGTGGTATTCATGTGGGTGGTATCATAAGACCATTTTTTCTTTACTTGAATGTAATAATGAAAAACTAAATTTTGTAAAAGTTGTTATTTTGGAAAATGACCAAAGACGCGGGCTTAAGAGACACTCAGAGATTGATAACCCAATTGACTGAATTTTGCAATTATCGGGAATCATAATTGCACTATCATGTCTACTGGAATATCCCTTGTATAATTATTGGAACAAGGTTGGTCCTACGACACTTCCCTGTAGTTCACCACCGGCTTATATTTTCTAAAGTTCTAATATTGATAACTTTTTTGTCTAATTTCTGCAGTATGTTCATTTACTTTCCCAAAACAAACATATCATGGAACTTAACGAAGGTTACAGTTTTAAAATAAGAACAAAAAACGGTCCAATGTTGAAATACGGGTTCTTTCACTGTGAATGTTATAATAAAAAAGCCTGATGGAACTTGGACAGCCTCTCCAGCCGAATCTCTTGAGCTACTGATGAAGACGCACTTTCCGGGTTGCGAGAGTGATAACCCCGAATCGCTTGAAACCACAGAGCTAAACGTAGCTCATATGGAGGAAGTCAATTCCGTTATAACCAGAGAAAATATTTTGAGGGCCATCAATACTTTTTCTCCATACAAATCCACAGGCATGGATGGCATACTGCCAGTTATGGTTCAAAAGTTGCTTGATGTGGCAGCGCCATGGCTGGGACAAATTTTCAAAGGATGGCTCCTTCTCAAACATGTGCCCATGTCGCTCGTGGAGACAGGTCAAAGTGGTTTTCCTCCCGAAAGTGGGTAGGCGAGGACACAAATCCGCGAAGGATTTCAGACCAATAAGCTTAACATCTTTTGTGCTTAAAACCTTGGAGCGCATTTTTGATTACCATATTAGAGAAATCCTAGTTGGACGACCTCTCGAAAGCTCTCAGCATGCTTATCTTAAGGGCAAATCTAAGGAGACTGCTCTCCATGAGGTAGTTCGTACTGTAGAAAAAACAATCCTTTATAAAGAATTTACTGTTGCCACCTTCCTAGACATAGAAGGTGCTTTTAACAACGTCCTTACAGAATGCTTAGAAGAATCGCTCGTTAAATTCGGTGTAGAAGACTTCATTCGAGAGCGGATTATTTTCATGCTCAGAACTAAAGTACCGCCCTTCACGCTACCTCGACTCAACGCTCAAATCCTATCATTGTATTCCAGTGCTAAATGTTTGAGAGTTATATTCGAACCCAAACTAAACTGGAAACTAAATATTGAAGTACGGGTTAAGAAGGCCTGTGTTGCTTTCTACACCTGTAGCAAAACTTTCGGCAAAAAGTGGGGACTTCAGTCGAAGATGATCTTATGGACGTACACAGCCGTAGTACGTCCAATCATAACATATGGTTTGATTGTGTGGTGGCCTGCTCTTAGCAAAGCCTATAATATTAATAAGCTAAAGAAGGTCAGAGAACAGCTTGCGTGGGCACCACAGGGGCCATGCCTACTTGCCCAACGGACGCCTTAAACGTTATTTTGGATCTTCTACCAATCGACCTTTTTATTAAATACATAGTTTCCTGCAGCGCTATTAGGCTGAAGGAATCAAATAGCTGGTTGTCAAAACCTTATGGTCACAGCAACACAACGAAATTGATTCCCTCAGACACTGACTACTGCACTCCTACTTTGAGAATTAGTGAGGGTTTAAAGGTTATTTTTAAATCCAGAGAAGATAGAGAGGATGACATCGTGTCGATAGGTTTTGACACAACCATCTTTACTGACAACTCAATGATATAGTGCGGAGTTGGTTCTGGGATCTTTTCTAAGTCACTAAATGTAGCTAAATCCTTTAGGCTTTCTGACTTTGCTAGCGTTTTTCAGGCTGAACTGCTGGCAATAAGGGAGGCATGTAAGATACTTAAAGAAAGCCCAAACCAAAACCGAAATACGGCTATCTTTACAGACAGTCAGGCAGCTCGGCCACATCCTCATCTAAATTGGTCCAGCGCAATGTCGCGATGAGCTTGCGAGCCTGAATATTAACTTCGGTGTCACCCTGATCTGCGTTCCGGGCCATAGTGGTATCGTGGGAAATGAACGGGCTGAAGAGCTAGCCAGGCAAGGATCGGCCCTTCATAGCTCACTTGCGGAAATGGTTAACATTCCTCTTGGCGCTATGAATTGTAAAATCAAACCGAAGGTGGAGCAATTTACCCACCTGCATTATATCTAGGAAAATATGGCCCACCTTTAATAAAACCCCTACAAACGATCTTCTATGCGGGCCAAGGCAAGACATAGCCAGGATTGTTGTGGTTTGTACCGGACATTGGCCTATAGGAGTTGATGCAGAGAAGTTGGGTATCTCTTACAACACCTTTTGCCGTAGCTGTAGTGACCAAAGAGAAAGTGAAACCATAATCCATTTCCTCTGCAAATGTTCTGCTTTGGCAAACACCAGAATGAAATGCTTTGGAAAAGCATTCTTTCAAGAACTCGATGAGCTATCTGACACAAAGATTAGAGACCTAATCTTTTTTCTCAATGCAACAAAATGGCTCTAACATAATCGCTATGAAGCTTCTCTATAAATCTATCCGTTTCAATCACAGGTTAAACGAGTTTTTAGTATCAAAACGGCGCACTACAGCGCTAATTGGATCTCAGGCTAGGTTGCCTTGAGATCGCCATTTTTACCTACCATGATAGATTTGTAGTATTTGTATTCAAAAAAGTTTGCGTTCACAAAGTTTTTAACGGACGGTGCCGTTCTCTTTGAATATGAACATCAAAGAGAACGGCACCGTCCAGCCAAGTTTTGACATTTCTTCTTTTCCACTTAGCCGATTTGGCCTCCAGTAACTTCACATTTACATTACTTACTAATTTAGTCAATGTTATGTTACTTTACTGAGTTTCAGCTCCCAACGCAAAAGAGATTCTGAGATATGGTATTTCAAAAATTAAAAAACCATTAAACTAACTGATTGATTCACCAATCGTCAAAATTATGAAGCAATTCCCTACACGGCTTAATCTAAAAAAACGAATGTAGATATTAATTACAATTTATAGGGCGTAGTATCCACCCACAAGAATATACACACGAGTTAAGTTGAGTGTGAGTTAAAAAATACAACTTCTAAGAGTTAAAGAATAAAAAAAAAATATGGGTGTGCATATGTACACACAAAAGAACAAGGCACTACAATTTTACACCCAGAAGGCGTGGTAGCAACCCACTTTTCAAGTGATTTGTTGCGGAAATTTTATTTCCAAAACAAAAACACACTTTCCTAGAACTGTCACTTTACTGCGTGAGAGCGGGACGACCGTGGTTTGCCAACTATCGGTTCTCTCATTCAGTGTGGTGGCGAAAACTATTTTTTCTTTAACAGGTAGCATTGGTTGATGGGATGGTTTCCATGGCAGTGAAACCAAACCAGATGGACGGTCTGGTGAATAGGTGCAGAAAAGTTGCATGAAGGAATGGCCTAATGGCCCAACCTAAAATTTCAATAATATAAGAGTTAATAATTTGTATAAAATCATATTTTACTTAAATTTTTGCTCAAATTATTAAATTGTAACTTGAATTAATGTAACTTTAACTATGTTTATGGACGTATGGACTTTTAAGTTTCAAACAACTTAATTCAAGATGAACCCTATTTCAAGTTTAGTTACAAATCCCAAACGTAAAATCATTTTTCCTTCTTTTTTTTAAAGAATTGATCGTAAAGTCTTGAAAAGAAGCATATTTTTGCGATTTTTTTTTTTGTTTCTCAACTTTTGTCCGAATCGAGATGGAATATGGGGGTGGCTGAATGCAGCTTCTGGAATCGTCGTGACCTGGAAGTGAATCCAGCGGGCGGCGAATTCCAGGATGACTTGCATTTAGCTGTGAGAAAAAGAGCGAGTAAGGGGGATCGCGAGAATCTCATCACAAGTTGAGTTCAACAAGCCGATCTCCGAAGATAAATTACGTAAAAAAAAAAGTTAACTAATAATTGAAAAAAAAAGGTTAGAAGAAAATCAAAGTTTTAGAAAAAAAAGGAAGGAAGTAAGGACTGGTTGGGAGTTTGTAACTAAAGGAAATAAGATAAGTATAAATTGATTGTGAATGTTTTCTTTGTACATAAATCCCAATTTCTTTTGTGGGAATAAAAGACCTTAACAGTCCATCGTCCAATTTTCTGTTTTTTGCTATCGTTGTGAACTTTATAATTATTGAAAAGATCCTGAGTTTTCATCCTGCGAAGTAAGGTTTCTCAGGCACCTTAAAAATAAAAATTTAATTGTGATAAAATTATTGCTGTTGTATTCTTTTTTTGGTGATTGTAATTTTCTTTTCTTTTGTTCCTATAGGTAAAGGTTTGCAATTTCCTTTTTCTCTATTTCAAAAAAAATTGCTGGCGCCCTCTTCTTACGAAACGTGAGAACGCCCCTGTGGCGATTTGATTCGAATTTTTAATTTTCTGATATCAAGTGATATCAAAATCGTGAGCAACTTAATTAATCGACCTTTCGATTAATTTGTGCATTGAACTCACCCCTCGCTGAGCTAGTTGTAGTGGCAGCACTTAATTTGCTGCTTGTTGCAATTTTTGCCGAGTTCGCCTCTTCGCCGCTCTTGTTTGACAGTTCGGCATAAATTACATACTTATAATTTCGCGGTCTTTTAAAATCGTATTCTTGTGTTTTCGTTTCTTTTTATAATAAAATAATATTATTAAGTGTGAGCAACAAAAATTGCAACAACTTGTTGTTATTTACAAGAAACACGTCTGATGCTTGCATTATAATAAAATTTAACAGATTAGAATAGGTCAAAATTAAGAAGAGTGGAGATAGTCAGTGCATACAAAGATAAGAATCGAAAATATGAGGATATGTACTAAGGGGGCGTGGTATCCGCCATTTTAAAATGTATTTGGTATAGTTAATACTTCTGATTCTCGCAGAATAACATAGTTAATCAGAATAGAAGCTGTTGATTTGTATTCTAAGATTGATATAAAAGTCTACGATTATATCCTAAGGAGGCGTGATAGCTGCCAAACTTTACCCAGAAATTATCAGTCATTATTAAAAAGCTTCGATATAACCTCTTGCGAAATGAATAGACTGACTTTTTTGTTTATTAAATGAAAAGACATACACAATTTCACAAGCACTGAAAGTTAATTTTAATAGATACCTTACCTGCATCGCTGCTTGTCCATATTTAAAACCCTTCTGTTTGCATTTATTGGACGGAACCATCTCAAAACATCATTTCGAATAAAATATTTAATTATTTTATTAAAGATATTACTTCTCATCATCTCATAACCTTCCATAATCTGTTTCTTTACGAAAAGATTATTACCATGAAGAAAAAAAGCAAAGAAAAGAAATATTACTCATACGCCCCAGTTACCAGCTTAATCCGTTTCCTTACCGGAAGGAAGTAAGGAAGGAAGTCCTTTCAAACGGCAGCATACTTTATTCATGCATCTTTCTCTCTCTCCATAGATAAACTCGATATAGAGTTCACACATGTGAAGCAACTAATATAATAAAAACCTCCCTCTATATCGCCTCAAGGCGTTCATTTCCATTCATTTTGATCCAAAGAAAAATATTTGTGCACAAACAATATTAGGTTCTTCTTCATCATACGAGTATATCGCTCCATTCAAGATACAAACTTTATACGAGCGAGCGTTCGGATGCACCAGCATGGATCTTCATAAAGATATTTCGAATATAACTAACGACCTAACCAACGATATCATCCGGTTGAATCTCTCCTCTGATGCAAACACCAACCACCACCGCCGCCACCTGACCAACTTGCCCACATCTCTTCCTCCAGAATTGAGAGGTGTAAACGAAACGATGATGATCCCAAAAGATAAGAGTCGAGTCGTCAGTATATCTCAAGCTCAGGCAGTAGCTTCAACTTCGATAGGATAGGTGGATTCTATGGTAGCTGAAACTTCATGAAAAACGAAACTTGACAGAGCAAAACACTCGCTGCTGGGGCATCTCCCTCGTCTATAGCTTTCGCATATTGAATGCCATCCGTTTTGGACGGATGCGTTTAACACGGACAAGCTTGGAGAGTGTAGTCATATCAGTGCTCCTGTTATACCCGGCCGCCTTTCCGCAGTTCTAACCTATCCTAGCCACCACCTTTGCCTCCTCGATGAAGTTTCCAAAAGCGGATAGTTTCGAGGTGGAATATAAAATTGGCTGACGAGTAGAGTTTTGCATCCTGCACCGGCCTTCTTCGTGTAAATCGGCGACTACTTTTTTTGATGGCTCCTTCTTAAATGTGCCGAATAACCTTGTTCTAGATTTTATAGCAGGATTCCCACAGACAGACAGTCGTTGTGTATCAATGAATTGTTGCTGCAGCTATAGAGGGATGCTCTGTGCTCGTTGGCGGCCGGCGGGTGCGAGGCTCATACTCTGTTCTATGGGATGCAATGTTATCCTTTTGTGTTCAGTGTGCATCGAGAGGAAGAGATGATGTCCTCGCCTGGTTTGAGCTGGATGGAGTGAGCATGGAGTATGGAGGTTGGAGGATGGCCTGGCACAAACCGTAGGTTACCTAAGCCCACTTCACATAGAGCGTCAGTTTGTAAAATGTATTTGGAGTGGAACTTCTATTATTTTTAAAGTTGGCACACATTTTTCCTGCCAACACTGCATTCTACTTTTTTATTTTTATTTGAAGAGAGATTTTCGAGTTAAGACAACGAAGTTCAAAGGAATAAAAAAGGAAAAGCGGACAAGCATGTCCTTCCAATTTGGCGGCGGGGCACGTAGTATGTTTTTTTTTTTTTGTTTGAAGTGATTCGCCTTGTTAAAAAACTTTCCTTCATACAGTATGCTCGGCTAGGTTATGGATGAATGCATATCCAGGAGTCTAAAAGTCAGGATGAAACTTTTATAAGTGTTGCCTTCAAAACGACAAAATTTCCAGTGAATGAGCGCACACAAGACATAAGAGTAAATGAGATCGATTTGGAACTTATAGTATATCCGACGGACGTAGTCAAGATTTATGATGATTTTTTTTTTGGGCTTTATTCTTTTTGAAAAGTTTGTTAGGAAACACACATAGATCATACTTCATATGATAATATAAGAGAATGACAAGTCTTTGGAGTGGATGTAGGGATTTATATGGATTAAAGTAAAAGTTTTTGATTCTTTTATAAGTGGTAGCCTATTTTTTAAGATAAGAGATTTGGGTATTCAATATTTTTTGGAAATTCAAGATTTCAAGATATTTTACAGATGTATTCTTTGATAAATTTTTTGTAGGCATTTGACAGCTGTCAAACTCAACTGTCATTTCAAGTGTCATAATATTGATTGAATGGATATATTCCGACAATTGGGTGGCGACAGTCCCTTGTGAACTAGGGCCTAGTGACTTACAACTCTCAATCATTCCTGTGTGCGAATACGGTTGTCAGGGATGGAGGGAATTGAACAATGCTTAAGATTTATATGAACTTACTAAAGGATGTTAATTTAGTGTAACGACCAATAATTAAGCTAAAATACAAAGTTAGGGGTTAACCATTATGTTTGGAAAATAATTTCGGGCATGTGGCTGCCATTGCTCGATCGAATAAATCCCAACTGAAAGGACCAATTTTCAATCCCACCAATAACGTGTCGAATATTCTACGCCAAGACTTCAATAAGCGACAAAGACGTAGATAAGCGATTTCAAATAACTCAAATAAAACTATCGATTAAACTTTAATTTATACTGGAACTAGATAGGGCATTCGCCCTTATCACGACCTGGAGAATAGAGCCCTGCTGTACAACTTCTACCTGTGTAAGTATATAACGCAGTGGCGATCCGAGAACCTCGGTTTTACCAGGTTCATTGACGAAAACTTGGTAGATGCAATCATCGCCGTCACGAAGATAGCTCAGGGTCAGCAGGGGTCGATGGTATATCCAACATTGTACTATGACATTTACCTCAGAAAGGTCTGAACATTTATACCACTCTGTTTAACAACGTTCTGCATATTATCCGGTCCGTTGGAAAACAGCTGTAAACATCCTATCCCGAAAAAGGGAAAGGACAACTCCAATCCGGTGAATCTACAGTCGACAAGTCTTCTGCCAGGTATCGGTAAGGTATTCGAGAAGGTTATAAATAGAGCTCTGTCCAAGTGGGCTGAGAAAAACAAAATAATTCCGGATAATCAGTTCGGCTTGAAGGCAGAACATGACACTATTCATTCTGCGTCTAAGCTTGTTTCTGATATCCAGTGAACTAAATCTGAAAGACAATTATGGCTGCTTGTCTGGTTGACTTGGAGAAGGCATTCGACACCGTATGGTTAGAGGTTCTGTATACAAAGTTAGCCAGACTTGGCATAAGTAAACCACAGTTGTATATGCTTTATGATAGTCTTAATGGCAGACGGGTTCTTGCCAAAATTTGCAATGTATCATCTACCAAAATCTATGAAATTAAAAATGGTGTTCAAAAGGGAGCGTTTAACTCCCCGATCTTGTTCAGCATTTACACCAGTGATCTGATAGCAAGTCTGACTCAGGCAATAGCGTACTCTGACGACCTAATTTCGTGCAAAACGGCCCCAAAAATTGACGTTATCAACACATTTTTGCAGGGTGACTTCGACAAGATTCCGAAATATATCGATGACTGGAAGTTGAAAATCAACTTTCAGAAATGCCTCAAGGGATACGAAAAAGAACTGGACCAAATCGACAGTCAGCTGCAAATACAAGTGCAGTATATTACCTTGGCATTTGCTTGGATCATTTCTTGTATTTTGACAGAAATATAAGTGCTGCGCTGGCCAGAGCTAGGAGAGCCTTTATCCGGAAAAAACGGGTGTTTTTTAGCAGCCGTCTTGACAGCAGGGTGAATGTGATTTGCTACATGGCCCCTATCCAACCGATGATTGCCTATGGTTGCCCGGTATGGTTCAACGTTGCCCCATCTCAAATGGAAAAGATTCGGGTGTTTGAGAGATAATGTCTGCGACGTTGCCTTGGACTACACAAATCACCAGAGTCGGAGTACAAACATTACTATTCCAACCAGGTTCTATACAACAGAGCCAACATAAACAGAATGGATAATTTCTTGCTGAAGCTTCGTCGACTAACAGCTTAATTTTTGGGGCTTAATACCCCAACAATGAGTACTACAGTACTACGAAAGTGCACGTTTGACTGACAACATTCCGCCCGAAGCTTTTCTCTATTTAGACAATCGAGGGCTGATACAAGATAGGGAGGCGGTTCCGATAATCTACCACATCAGCCGTAAAACTGTAGACAGTCGACTCCTTTACAGTCGAGACGTCCTCGCACTGGATGGAGCCGAGCGCCTTCGGTTCAGTAGGACTGTTTTCGATATGGACCGAAGAGATAGGAAGATAGAAGTACTAGTTTTGGTGGCTTCAAATTGAGAATGTCATTTAAAGTTGTCTAGGGCGTTTGGTCTTGGCCAGTTTTCCGTTCTTGATACCTCTTTTAATAAATTAAGAAACGGAAACTTATTTAATTTAAACTCTTAATTTTATTAATTTACTTTGCTTAAAAATATAAGTTTTTACAATATAAATTGCAGTCGCGACCTCCAGCCAATGGCGTTGAGAAAAGAATAATGCTTTTTAAGTTTAAGAAAAAGGAATATGCTGGAAAAACGAGAGAGAGAGAGAGGTGATAGTTCACATATCGCATGTTGTTTCGTTTATATTGCATTCAAGTGCAATCATGTTTGTGGGTGCATTCAGCACTGTCATGTGCATGAACCACTTCAGCCAGCTTGCATAGGTTTAAGGATTAGTTAAGGGACAGTCAGTCAGTTGTTGTCTAGTTTTAAGATCTTGAGAAAATAAAAATTTAAAAAAAAAGTGACAGCTGTCAAAAAGTACAACTCCGAAAAAAGTATTTTTTTTTTTATAATAAGCGCACACTCAAGGGGATATATCACCCTTATTATGTAGACACAGTGTGAGCCCTAGGAAAGGGAGAGAGGGGTTGAAAGGAGATGTCGGTGCACATTGGTTTTGAATTTCTGAATATTGCAATAGCTGGGAAAGACAGAGTGTGGTAAGGCATTCCACATTCGCATAGTACGGCTAAAGAACGAATCTCTATACTTGACAGTACGACCGAAGATGGGCTCGAGGGTATATTGATGAGCATTCCTAGAAGCGCGAGTATTACGGTTGAACTGTTTAAGGGGAGGAATGCAGCTGGCTATTTCTCTAGAGCATAAACCATTAAAATAACGGTAAAACAGGGTGAGACAAGAATCATTTCGACGATGTTCAAGTGACGTAAATGATCTTATGATGGTAATATCACCAATCAATCTAATTGCTCTACGTTCAATACTATCCAAGAGGCTTAAGTAAGTTGCAGGAGCACCAGCCCAGATATGGGAGTTATACTCAAGCTTTGGACGTATATAAGACTTGTAAATAACAGCCACATCAAAGGGGGAGACAAACTTCTTGCATCGCCTTACATTACCCAAACATCTTGCGGCATTTTTGGCGACATCGCGTATGTGATCGTTCCACAAAAGGTGGTTGGTGATACACATACCAAGAATATCCAGATGTTCAGTTTCCTCGATGCAAGTGCCATTTATGAATAATGGCAGGGGGGGTATATTTCGCTTTAACGATACAAGACAGCATTGCGTTTTCGAAGCATTAAATTCCACGCGGTTTCTTATTCCCCATTGTACAATGCTGTTTAGGTCGGAATTTAATGAGCTTATCATATTTTGTCGTTGCAGTTAAACATCCGAAGAAGAGGGGTGTGAATCTGAAAACGAATATGAAAAGCTAAGAGTACTATCGTCAGCGAAACAATGGATTAGATGTTGCAGACAGGAGATCATTAATAAAAATGAGAAAGAGTGTTGGAGATAGAACAGAGCCCTGAGGCACACCAGCATTTATTTTGTGGTTTTCAGACTTGAATCCATCCAATACAACTTGTATTGAACGATTCGAAAGGTAATTACTAATCCAATGAAGGAGAGATTCATGCAAACCGAAAGCACGCATTTTCGACAAGAGAGCCTGATGCCAAACCCTATCAAATGCTTTTGAAATATCTAGTGCAATAATCTTACTTTCTCCAAAGCTATGTTACGATTTGCCACTGTTTGGTGAGATGAACTATGAGATCACCAGTGGACCTATTGCTACGAAAGCCATACTGTCGGTCATTAAGAAGCTTCCGTTCTTCAAGATATTCATGAAAAATTTGGTCCATCGAATATGGGCGTTGCAGGCCTTCCTGGCTTGCTTGAACTTATTCCGGTTTTCCTCAGTTGGATTGGCTTTAAAACAACGGAAACTTACCTTCTTAACCCTAATAACCTCTTTACAGCTCACATCGAACCATGTGTTTTCCTTAGGTCTGATGCTTTTAACCCTATTCGGGATAAAAGTTCTCATTCCCAGGAGAATCAAACTTGTGATCAAATCAGCGCTGGCGTCAACGTCACTATCGAGGAAGCATAGTGACCAGTTAAAGATCCTGAAGTAATTATTGAGACCGTCCCAGTTAGCTTTCTCGTATTTTCAAACGGTTCTCTTAGGAGCTCTTTTTTTAACTGGAGAGTTTTTACACGATAAATTTGCTGATATGACACAATGGTCAGATGCGCCTAGAGGAGATAGGACACTAATAGTGTATTTACCAGGGTCAGAGGTAAGAAACAAGTCAAGAGTGTTTTCTGCTCGACCTACCACGTCTGATATTCGAGTGGGCTCGTTGACCAGATGAGTTAGGTGGTTTAACTCAGCGAAGATCTCAGCACACACTCCTTCTGGTGTTGACTGGCCCGAATGTTGAAGCCATGAAGAATTGTGTACATTGAAATCGCCCGTAACAACGATTTCAGTGCGAGGATAGGACGAAACAATTCCTTGGATGGAATCAGACAAAGCATCAAATTCACGAGAAGTTGATACTCTGTCTAGATTTGGGCTTCGATAAAGAAAGCAATAGTGAATGATTTGCTTGTTCACGGAAAATTTAAACCACATAAAATTGAAAAAAGAATTTGTGCAGGGACCATATTGTGGCAAAAACTGATAAGCAACATCATTCCTAATGTAAATGGCGAGACCATGGTGGGAAAAGAATAATGGCACCAAGTTATACCTTTGAATAAAGAATTCAGTGGGATCGGAATCCTCGCCCACTTGGGTTTCACTTAGTGCCAATACAGCTGGCCTGTTTAAAGCAGTATGGGAGTACACAGAAAGAAAATTCGATCTAAGCCCACGAATATTACAATAATCTACCCTGAAATTTCCAGCCATTGCAAATAAAAGAAACACAAAAACCAAAACAGACGAAGACTATAAGAAAAATATTACCGAGTTGAACCACAGAATGCTATTCGATACACGCTACTACCAGTGTTATGCCTTAGTAGATTGAAAAAAAAACGTATCTTAAAACACACCTGTTAGCAAACGGATTATTAAAACTTGGTGAATTTCGAGCACTACGCAATCATAGTCATTCAATAAAATTGTGAAAAACTTTGAAGATAGAAGAAAAGTTACTAACTGGTGAGATTATGTGTTTTCTACGTAAAAGATGTTGATCTCTTAATTTGTATTGAATTCAAAAAAATTAATTTACTCATGTGTAATAAATACACAATCAGCGTATTACAGCCTCTAGGCACATCACACCATTGTATCGTGTCTGCAAAATTCTCATGTCAAGAAAAAACTCCTATAAGAACCGTTTGGCAATATGAGAAAACCAACTGGAAGGTCATTCTTAAAAAAACGTACGAAACATAACGTCATCCTCGGTTCCAACGCTCAACCACAATGACTTACCCTATGATTGGTTAAACCAATTTGCTTGCTGCTAATTCGATGCTACCGGAAAGTTTCATGAATCCTCCTGTTCTTGAGAGCGTAAATGATTCTTTGGGACGAATCTTCTTTCGCACTTGTGCAGTCGCAAAAGTACTGAAAGACCTTGACATTCACAAATCCGCTGGCCCGGATAGTATCCCCCCTATTGTTCTGAAGAGGTGTTCTTAAACGCTGGCAAAACTACTGCGTAAGCTTTTCCATCTGTCCTATTCTACAGGTCTCTCCAGAGTGGATGGAAAACTGCATTTGTCCCTTCTTTCCAAGGTCATGGAAACGCTGATTAATTTTCTTAATAAGAAATATCTTGAAGAACGGAAGCTTCTTAATGATAGACAATGTGGCTTTCGTAACAATAGGTCCACTGGAGATCTAATGGTTCATCTCACCGAACAGTGAAACCACTCTTTATATCGTTTTGGAGAAAGTAAGATTATTGCACTTGATATTTTTAAAGACATTTGATAGAGTTTGGCACCAAGCTCTCTTATCGAAAATGCGTGCATTTGGTATTGATGAATCATTCATTCGTTGGGTTAGAAACTACCTTTCGGACCGTTCAATTCAAGTAGTATTGAACGGGTTCAAATCTGATATTCACAAAATAAACGGTGGTGTGCCACAGGGCTCCGTTTTGTCTCCGGCGCTCTTCCTTATTTTTATAAATGATCTTTGGTCTGAAACTTCTAAATCAATAAATTGTTTCCCGAATGACAGTACCCTCAGCTTTTCATATTCGTTTTTAGATTCTCATCCGGCAGCGTATGATAAGTTCATTACATTCTGATCTCGACATTGTACGATGGGGAATCAAAACCCGTGTAGAATTGAATGCTTCGAAAACTCAATGCTGTCTCCTGTCGTTAAAGCGTTACCCACGCCCAATGCCGCTATCCATGTGTGGCACTTACATCCAGGAAACTAATCAACTTTCATTGTTCGGTATGTGCATCACAGATCACCTCTTATGGAATGATCACATATTCGATATTGCCAAAAATGCTGATAGGTGCTTAGGATTCCTTCGACGCTGCAAGAAATTTTTCACCCCTTCTCATCTGGCTATAATCTAAAAAGCTTCATCCGGCCAAACTTTGAATATAATTCGCATATCTGGGCAGAGGTGCCCCTAAAACAAATTCTCGTAAGTTCTTTTTGTGAATACCAATCTGCTAAAGAGTTTTTCAATAAGAGTTTTCGTTTCGAATATCCGGCTATTTGGTAAGTTGTCATCTTTTGACATTTGACAAGTTAAAGCTACGCCATTACCGAAAATGGAATGATACACTCTTCAACAACGCATTTAAATTGGCAAAATTCACTACAAAAATGATACAAATTCTCTAGGCTCAGCTGACAAGCTAAAGTTATTTTTGGTCGCCGTAAAGCAACTTCTCATGTATGGAATTTAAACAGTGAATATTGTATAAGAATATTGCTGATATAGCCGGTGACGTTGACGAAAGCCCAAATTTGTCAATTTCCTATCTCTATTTGACATTCAACAAACGACATTACGTATTTTCCATGCATTTTTATGTCTACTGCTTAAAGTTCAGTAGACGCTTTAAGACTTGAAAGGCCCCAGAACCCCATGAACACTTCTATAGTATTTGAATGCATGGGGAATAAGTTCATGCATAGTGCATTATATTCTTTCTAGAGCTTTAACTATACTATAAAACTTAAACGAACTTATAATATAAGTATGAATCAACAGATCCATTGCATCGGCATTTCTCATTGAAGATTAAGAACAAACAATTGTTAGCTGAAGTGTTTTGTTTATACCCAAGTTTAATTTCTTTTTATTTTTACCTGAAGCACTTTAACACTTTTTTATACATTATATGATGTTTTCAGTACACGAAGAGAACGAAATCTATGTCAATTGGATATTTAATAAAAAATTGTGTCATCATATTAAAATTTGTTCTTGAATCGATTTTATATGGATTTGATATTTTGTCTTGAAATTTTCTTATTCCAAGATATAAGTTTAAAGGACACTTTTCTTATCGCTTTTTCATTTAAATAAGTTAAGTTCGAACTTGTCAGGAATAGTAAAAAAATATTCGAAGTTTCGAAAACGAATAATAGAAACAAACTTCGAAAAAAAAATATTCCACCATAACTCGTTTTAACCTAAGTTTAAAATTTACTTCACAACTTATGTACGTTTCAGCTCAAATGAAAAGGTCTTATTTTATGTCCTCAAAAATGTTTCATCTAATTGTTACTCAAAGTTTCTGTTTTATTTAAAAACCACTCACAACGTTACCTGCGTTTTGTTGGAAACGTCACGCAGTACAAACGAAATGTGTATAAATAACAAATACAACATCTGCAGTAAAAGTACTGCTGATAAAACGTTAATTGAAGTCCTACTTTGGGTAGCTTTATGACTTTTGGTTTTCATGCTTTGACGTTGAGGTTTTCATTCTTTGACGTTTGCATGTTTGAATACAACATCCTCAGTGGAAATCCTGCTGATAAAACGTAAATTGAAGTCCTAGTATAGATAGATTTATGACTTTTGGTTTTCATTCTTTGACGATTGTATGTTTGACACTCGATGGCTCTGATGGAAGAGTATTGTCAAACACACAAAACAATATGACGTCTCTCAGGATGAACTCTCATTTTTGACAGAACCAATTTCATAAGTTAATAACTTGTATGGTTTCTACATGAACTGACGAATCAACTTTTGTCCAATCTATATTATTTATACATTTTTTCAACTTATCAAGTTCTCCGTATAAGATTCGGATTCAAAATTCAAATGCAAACTTCAAATTTGACTTTTCATTCTGTTAGTGTTTTTTTTTGTTGCTCAGCACAAAACTCATGTTTGAGTGCTCTACTCTTGCATTCTTTTTTTATTATTTGAATGTAAACAAAAATAAATAAAATTACTTCTATGCAAATCTGCAGCTATATTTATTCTTTTTGTCACCTATAGCGCCATCTGTTGCACATGAAGGAGCATTTTACTTAGATCATAATCTAGACTCCGTTTCTTCAGTCGTTATTTTATTTGAATTTAAATTTAAAAACAGGAAAGAAAAAAGGAAAACAAATTAAATTTACATATACATATGTATAGCTATCCTGATATTTTTAAAATTACAAATTTTATTATAAATTTAAGTTTTATTTCTGCAACATGCCCGCCATGTTTGGATCGGACGTGTAGACGAATCAAGAAGTCCAATTTTCGAAGACTTTTTCTAACATTTTTGGCAGTAATCGGCGATAAAGCGAAGAATTTCCTACAAATCAATCATCGGTTCAAATTTTTCAGCGACTTCACATATCCCGACAGAAAATAGTCAAGCTACGCGGCGTTAAATTTCACGATCTTGGAGTCCAATTTATGGGTCCATTATCGAAACTTCTCCTTGTTCTTAAATTGATGAACACTCAGTGATCATGGCTCTATAGCGCTCTTCATTGACTGTAAAGTCCTAACTATTATAGACCTATCAAGCTACTGTCAAAATCAAACAAAAATGTATCTTCAAAACAAAAAGTAATCATAACGGATTCTGGTTACTTTAGCAAATGTCAAACTTCAATTGGCACAATTCAATTTTATTGATACAAACTTTATTTTGTGAACATTTTTGAAGACCTTTTCCGTAGATTGTTTTGTTATTTTTAAAAAATGTATTACAAAACCAAATTAAAAGTTAAAATAAATAAAAAATTTGCGTTATGCATTCAATGTCTTATTTTTTGCCACGTAAGCTAACGTGAGAAAAGTTGAGAACGGACGGAAATTATTATAGGGTAATTTCATATTTCCTTCAAAAATTCATTTTTTTTTTCGTGGTGCATGGAACACAACGTATCGATACAAGACTTCTGTCTTCGTCTCAACATGCCTACTGTAAGGGTAAATCGGTGGAAACAGCGTTACACACTTTAGTACGCACCATCGAATATTCCCTCCATCATAAAGAGTTCACTATGGTTGCTTTCCTTGACATCGAAGGTGCCTTTAACAACGTGGACACATCTGCAATCACTTCTGCACTGACATCTCTAAATGTAGAGAGTTCGCTTCGGGAGTTAATTCATTTAATGCTTACTAGCAGAATAATTAATTCAAAACTGGGCAACTCTTCTAGCAGACGATTCGTTAGTAGAGGGACACCGCAAGGTGGTGTTCTATCCCCTCTCCTCTGGAACCTAGTGGTGAATGAAATCCTAACTAGTCTGGATGCGGAGGGTTTCAGAGTGATAGCCTATGCGGACGACGTTGCTATAGCAGTTTCAGGAAAGCATCTTAATATCCTAAAAGAACTCTTACAAAATGCCTTGGACAGACTAATACTCTGGGCTGATCGGTGTGGACTGCGGGTTAACCCACACAAAACCGATCTGGTCTTATTTTCGAGGAGATACAAAATTCCATTTGTCAACCCTCCTTACATTAAAGGAATCCAATTAAAATTCTCAGACGAGGCCAAATACCTAGGTCTTGTCTTAGACAAAAAACTAAATTGGAAACGCAACGTACAGGAAAGAGTCAGAAAAGCTACTGTAGCTCTCTTTTCTTGCAAAAAAGCTATTGGTAATAAATGGGGTTTACAACCCAGAATCACGCATTGGCTATACACATCGGTAATCAGACCGATTTTAACATACGGTGTTGCAGTATGGTGGACTGCTTTAGAGAAAGGTATAAACAGGGATAAGTTAAATAAAGTTCAACGTTCAGCCTGCCTATGTATAAGCGGATCGCTTCGCACGACCCCGTCTGCGGCACTGGACACCTTGCTCTACCTTACACCTCTTGATATATTTAGTAAACAAATAGCTGCAAGCTCTGCTATTCGCCTCAATGCTTCTTCGCAGTGGACTAACAACAACATTGGCCACTCCGTAATTCTAAGGTACTTAGAATCAATTCCAAAGCACACAGACTACACCATCCCCCAACTACAATTCGATAGGAATTTCCAGATTTCTATACCTACCAGATCTTTTTGGGATGATAGGACATTCTTAGAGGATGAGTCAATCCACTTTTACACAGATGGCTCAAAGACCAAAGAAGGGGTTGGTGGTGGTGTGTACTCTGAACGACTGAAATTAAGTCTCTCATTCCGCCTTCCCAATCATTGTAGCGTGTTCCAGGCGGAACTTTTGGCGATTAAGGAAGTCTTGTCTTGGCTCAAAGAAAACGTGATATCAACATCTGATATCCGTATTTTCTCCGACAGCCAGGCCGCTATCAAATCTCTGGACTCAGTCTCTACAAACTCTATAACAGTCCATAACTGTCGATCATCTCTAATGGAGATGGCGCAACAGTTTAATATTCACCTTTGCTGGGTGCCGGGCCATAGAGACATTCCAGGTAACTGTAAGGCAGATGAACTCGCCAGGAACGGTACAGTACAACCCATCCTACCACGTTTGGCAAGTACTGGCATACCAATCGCTACTTGTAAACTGCTACTAATGCAAGACGCTGTGAGGAGGGCAGGCACCAGGTGGACCAACATCACCACGTGTCAAGCCACAAAAAACATTGGCCAACACTGGATTTAAAACGTTCAAGATGCTTGCTCTCTCTAAGCAGATCGCATATAAGCTCGATAATAGGTGTCATAACCGGACACTGTCTATAGGAAAACACGCCATGAGACTAGGCGTATTCTCAAATGACTTTTGCAGAAGCTGTATGGACGAGGAAGAGGAAGAAACGGTTCTTCATCTTCTCTGCACATGCCCTGCTCTAGCTCGAAAACGCAAGAATTACCTAGGAGAATTCTTCTTTAACGATCTAAACGATCTAAATCTTATCGGGATAATCAGCCTCTCACGTTTCGAAAGGGACTCTAACTGGTTCCATTGAGCTTAGGAGGAAGCCTCAAGATTCATGTGGTATCACAATGGGCCATTAAACTGGCCTAAGTGTGTCCGTTCCATCTTGGACAGCCACTATAACCTAACCTAACCTAACCTATGGAACACAATTGGAATTGTTTTTATTTTATCATTTTATAAATAAAACTTTGTGTACGCATTAACGAGTGCGTTAAATTTGTCAAATTTACATCTAAACATTTAAAAACAATTTAATAGTATTGGTGGTGCAAAAATCCAGATTTGATCTAAAATCAAAAGTAAATCAATTAATTTTTCCCATGGAATTCAAAAACAGTATATTTTTTTTTTAAATCTAGATCAAGAATAAATTGATTTATTTTACCCATGGAAAACCTTACTAATAATTGGCAACATGTAAACCTAGAATTGAGTTGAAATTCATTTCAAATTCGACATTAACGTCAGTTCGAATCATTTGAATCACATTTATGTACCTACATGATTGACGAAAGGTAACGAAACGGAGTAGAACGTCTAGTAAGGTAAGTGAAATATAAAACAGTGTATTGAATCGTTCGCGTAAGCATTGCTTTTGAAGAACACCTAAAAGTCAATTTTTCTTAACATAAACATGATGTATGTCATCATTAAAGTTATGTTTATTGACGTATCCATTTAACCCAAAGTGAGCTTAAAACAGAACTTTGATTTTCAAAACAAATGTGCACAATTTGGAAGCCGTGTTCAGACGTCAATGACGCCTACTCAAATGTCAAACAAGCTAAAAATAATACACTAACAGCTGACAAAATGGTCGCCAGTATAAATAGTTTTGCCAACTTAAAGTGCTTTGCCTCTAACAGAACTTTCTTTTCTTACTTACTTAAGGTAACACTACGGTCCGGGGCGGACCTGAGCCTCAACCAACATGCGTCTCCAGCCAGCTCGGTCCCTAGCTAGCTGTCTCCAGTGCGCCACCTGAGTCACGGTCTTCCTCCACTGCGCCCTCCCTCGGGATTGGATTTGAAGACCTTCCGGGCTGGAGCGTTGATGTCCATTCACTCTACATGACCCAGCCATCTAAGCCGTTGGACTTTAATTCTGCTAGCTAGGTCAAAGTCGCTGTACAGCCCGTACAGTTCGTCGTTATATCTTCTCCTCCATATTCCATCTAAGCATACGGGACCAAAAATCACCCCAAGAATTTTCTCTAAGCATCCTAAAACGTTCTCATCTTTCTTTGACAGGATCCTGGCCTCAGCGCCATAAATAAGAACCGGGATGATGAGTGTCTTATTTGATTTTAGATAATCGAGATAGGCCTTTACTTCTCAATGCCCTTCTAAGTCGATGGAAGCAGCGGTTTGCAAGAGTTATCCTTCGTTTGATTTCAGCGCTAGTGTCGTTGTCTGTAGGTTTACATAGTCCTTAACTACCTCAAAGTTATAGCTGTCCATTGTGACGTTTTGTCCAAGACGTCGTTGCTTTTTTGATGACAGCATATACTTGGTGTTGCCCACATTGACCACTAAACTAATCTTCTTCGCTTCCGTCGCAATGCTCAAAAACGCTCTACTGACATTAAGCTTTGATCTTCCAATTATGTCAATATCATCTGCGTATCCGAGTAGTTGGATCTGGATGGACCTTTGAAAGATTGTTCCTCTAGTGTTGACGGTTGAGTTTTGCACAATTCTTTCCAGAACGATGTTGAAGAAGTCGCATGACAGTGCATCGCCTTTTCTAAAACCTTTTTTAATATCAAATGCATCAGTGAGATCTTTTCCGACCTTGATAGAGCAGCGTGCATTCTCAATCGTCACTCTGCACAAACAGATAAATTTGACAGGGATGTCAAAACCAGACATTGCTCGGTAGAGCTCTTCCCTATAGATGCTGTCATACGCGGCTTTAAAATCGATAAAGAGATGGTGGGTATCGATTTGAAGCTCCGGGGTTTTTTCCAAGATCTGCCGTAGTGTGAATATTTGGTCGATAGTAGACTTTCCTGGTTTAAAGCCACACTGATAAGGACCTATCAGGTTGTTGACGAATGGCTTCAGACGTTCACATAATACGGCAGAGAGGATCTTATACGCAATGTTAAGGAGACTGATGCCTCTGTAGTTGGCGCAATTTAGAGGGTCCCCTTTCTTGTGTATCGGGCACACTATATGCTGAGATTCCACTCATCGGGCATGTTTTCTTCCGACCATATTTTGCAGATGAGTTGGTGCATGCTCCCTATCAAGTCATCGCCTGCTGCTTTGAATAGTTCGGCAGCGATGCTACCAGAACATCTCGCCCTGCAGCGAAATTGATCAGCATGAATCCGTTGTCCGACGTGGTGTCGTGCATGCTGTATCTCCCGATTGTGCCGCCAAAGATGTCTTCTCTTCTTAGCTTGGCGTTAAAATCTCCTAAGACAATTTTAATGTCATAGCCAGGGCACTGTTCATATGTCTTGTCCAAGAGCTCGAAGAATATGTCTTTGGTGTCTTCATCTTTCTCCTCTGTTGGGGCATGCGCGCAAATTAGGCTTATGTTGCCGAATTTAGCCTTGATGCGGATTGTCGTGATGCGCTCGCTCGCACTGTTGAAACTCAAGACTTTTTGCCTGAGCCTAGTTCCAACATCAAATCCACACCCAAATAGACGCTGTCTTTGTTCTCGGTAGCAGTCGCCGTAGTAGATATCGCAGTCTTTTAGTTTGCATTTACCCGGTCCATCCCATCGCACTTCTTGGATGGCTAGTTGTTCGGCTGCACGTAATCTGTTAAGGGACCTAACATTTCACGTACAGATCCGAGGTTCGTTGTCCTGGGGTTAGAACCCAATCTCCAGTTAAGGTACTAGGCACCCGATGTTCACCGCGGGGAGGTGAAAGTAGGAGTTAATAGACAGTTGAGAAAAACCTTTGGACGCTTGTGTCCTCTGTGTCAACAAAAATTTCTTTAAGAGCAAAAAAAAACAGACGAACTTTTCCGCTTCTGAATTCATAATGTTATCACTCAATTTTTAAAGTTTTTGAAATACGAAGTATAGTTTTAATATTCAAAATATTCCTTATAATTTAACTTTCATTTCTAAATCTTAAATTCTTACTTTTAAAATAAAACACCAATTTTTAAACACTTAACAAAAAGTCACATTTTATTTTTTAAAGCATTTCAAGCTTCTGTTTGCGTTTTTGAAACACTTTTTTTATAGTAGGTATAATACTTTTTTACTGTAGGCTTACTTACTTAAGTCACTTGAATTAAATTCATACATATATTTAATTACGAAGTTTTAATAAATAAAATGAATACGTTGTTTTGTTTATTTGAGAGAAAATGTTTATAAAAAGTTCATATTTATACTGCGTCAAGCAGATAGGATAAATCGTAGACATTTTTTGAAATATTTTGTAAAATTATAATATTTTCCTGTATACAATAATATTATTTATAATAATATAAATTAAAAATAGAAAAATTGCATTAAAATTAACTTTGGACGCTTAAATTTGTATCATAAAAGTTATCAGGTAAGTTTAAAAAAATACAAAAGAATATGAATTAAATTCTTAACATGGTAAATATGGACACTTTTTCTTATGATCCCTTGGATCATTTCGCTGAGCCTCAGCAAATTGTAGGAAAATTTCCTCCAAAGTTGTCTGGCTTATAGAATAGTCCTCAATGCTTAGAACTTCCTTATTTCGCTCCATTAGTCCGAATACTCTTGACCAAGAAATACTCGACAATGGAATGTAAAATGTCAAAATTCGTTGAAAACGTTCCCTTTTTGAAATTGAAAAAAAAAAACGTAAACATTTTAATTGTTAGGATTTTGAATATTGAACTTACTGTAATTTAGCTTCAGGAAATTCTTTCGTTATGAAATCTGTGACATTTTGAACGTCTTCTTCTATCAGATCCATTGGCATATTGTCGGGGATTTTCCTCATTTTAAACTTCAAAATCAAACCCTTGCTGAATCTGTTCTTCAAGTGCTGTGTTGAACCCAAGCACTTAAACTCACCATTCACCATAATTGCCAATCGGGTACATAACGCCTCACATTCTTCCATACTGTGTGAGGTCAATATTATTGTCTTTCCCGAGTCACGGAACTTGCATAGAACATTCCACAATTGACGACGTGCAGCCGGATCCATTCCGGTTGTTGGTTCGTCAAGATACAACACCGAGGGTCCTCCCATGATTGCCACAGCTGTACTAAGTTTTCGTTTATTACCACCACTGTAGGCCCGCACAGGTTTCTGGTAGTGTTGGGTGAAACCGAAAGACTTGGCAAGCTCCAATGAAACCGCCGCAATTCTATTCGCCGGAATACCTCGAAGCAAACCAAACAATTTTAGAGTTTCCTGACCGGTGAGATCATCGAACAGCGCATCGAATTGTGGACAATAACCAATCTCTTGGTCCACCTTTCGCATTTTTGTTTTCAAACTCAACCCTTTAACGTAGGCTTCACCTACGAAAATTCGTTCGTCACCTGTAAGGATCTTGAAAGTTGTTGTTTTTCCGGCACCGTTCACACCAAGCAGTCCAAAACATTCCGATCTAAAAAACAGAAGTGTCAAAGTTTTATTCATTTGACTTCAGGCAATGATCAATGAGAATTCTCACTCTTTGACTCCAATGGAAATCTGGTTGACAGCTAGAAAACCACCGTAAAACTTTGAAAACTTATCCAGGATCAAATTTTGTGAAGAAATTTCTGAAAACGACATATTTTCCACTCGTTTTTTCTCTTCTTCGACATCTTCATCGATATTTCCGCCTCTTAACAACACTGGCGGTTTTCTATGGAAGTGAAAAATATGCCTGTTAACTGTTTTTTTGATCTTGAATTCACTCAAAAACTCACCTTAATGTCTCATTGAACTTATACAAAATTGGATCAAAGAAACGATAATCTTTCAGAAGAAGGATGACAAAATATAAAAGACCTGAAGCAATTAAGCTTATGACTTCACGAAGTATTCCGGGATATTTCCAGCCAAAATATGGCTGCAATTCTGAAAAGAAAAAAATTTTAAAGTTACTAAAAGTAGCAGATTACTGTCATCTGATGGTTTTCATACTCGACAAACAATCGTTTTCATTATTTGAAATATCACAATGCCTCCTTTGGATATTATTATCGTTGAGTTTTTAAACTCCTTGGATCAAAGAAAAATGAGGAAACACAAGGCAGTATATCTCGTACTTGTCGGCCTTATTCATTTGACGCATAATAAAGATAAAAGTAAAAAGGACAACACCTATCAACAGAAAAAAAAGATTGATTCTTTTCAGATCGAAATTGATCACTTTTAAAAATAAGATCAATTTTTACATACCCAGTACTAAATTGATAGCAGAGAGTCTAGAAAGACCGGTTGATGTTTCTTTAAAGAAATATGATAAGAGGTAGGTAAATGGTAAAGCTGAGAACCCAAAAAGTAAAAGCACTGCGAAATTTCGACCTGGAAAAAGAAAGAATACAATTTATAAGTTTTGAAGAAGGTTCTAAGTAAACTAATGCAAGCCCTAAACAATTCATTATAAGAATTGATTTTTGTTTCTAAAAAGTTGCATGGTAAGAACCTAGCCGTATTGTACCTGTCATCGATACACGTTGTGTCAAATGTCATCATGTGTCAAGTGTCAGAATATTTTGTTTCTATCAATTGTCCGTATTGCAAGAAAGTGATTTTAAAGTTAGAAAAATTTTGAATTTTGACTGTTGCGTAAAGATTTTCAGAATTTTGAATAAACTGCGTGTAATTGTCCACTTAATCCACTGACAATTTTAAATTTCTATATTCAACTGTCAATTTTAATTAAATATTACTCTTATCTGAAAATGACAGTTATAAAAAATCAACTGTCAAAGGTCGATTACATTAATAAGCTCTTCGTTAACTTTAAGTGTATATTAGCTGTCAATTTTTGTATGCTTTCTAAAAGGTCAGTTCAAATTCTTTAAGCAAACACTCATAAACCTTTGCAAACATTATCTTACCTAATTCGGCAAAAGTTGAAAATCCTTCTTTTTGAAAGTATGCAAGTATTATTATAATAATAATCGAAGTTATCATCAATGTCAAATAATCCCACAGAAGATGTGTCAACCAAAATGTGAAAACTTTAACTCCGCTTACAAATTGCAACAATTTTGCTCGACTTTCACGTTCCTTAATAACGAATATAACATAGAAAGCACTTACAATACACATGCAAAAACAAATAACCATTGATATTTGCACGCCAAGCACTTCACTGGATTGGGAAAAATTAACCCTTGGTGATTCGTGCCATCCAAAGGGCAGTGGTGCATTTGTGACGGATATAGAAGACTTTGGTTCAAGTGTTCTAAATGAAAGAAATAATTGTTATTGGCCATAGTTTTTAAGGGTTTTTGACATTTAAACATTTACCTTGCCATAGCATTGTGAATTAAATTAACTGTCAACGGAGCTGTATGCAATGGCTGATTATTTAACCATGCTGTAATTTTATTTTCATCAACTGTTGCTGCAGTTAAGAATTTAGAATTGACTTCGGGCTGTTGAGTCTTTCCCAATTTCAAAATATAATCAACGAAAGATTCGCTTTTGATATCCCGGAGTAGATGAGGCCATCCATACGAATATACTAGATTTTTGTAATTCTGAGCGATATCCCATTCTACCGAATTCACTTTGACATTTGAAGTTGTTTGCAGAACTGTCACTGTTTCTGGATATTGATTGAGCTGAATTGTCATTGGACTTAATTCAGAAAGAGACTTCGTTGAACCATCACTTAGGATCGAAGTTATAAATAATATTGGCAAACAATTTTGCACTAAAAATCGCAACTTATTTCGCAAAGAAAACAAGAACTTTTTCATCATCATTGCCTGCCATTGGTTCACAGTTAGGCTCAATCCTCGCAGAAGATGCTTATCACTCAATGATTCACTTATTCCATCGTCCATTAGGTATCTATTGTTAATGTCATTGTCATTATTGACATTTGTTTTTTCCTCCTTTTCAGCACCAACTTTCATAAAGACTTCTTCCAGGGATGTTATAGAAATGCCATAGCCATTTAGTTGCAGTTCATCGGATTTTGTTTCAAGAGCAAGGAACATATCTTCGAAATGAGATGAATATCTGTCAGGTAGTTGATATGACAGCTCAGCTCCAATGTCAGATTCTGGTTTCAAATCCGGTATGTATTTTCTAAGAAGTTGCGTCACTTTGGAAGTCATGCAGTTATTTTTCTTGACACAAACCTTAAAGAAAAAGAAAAGAATGCATATGTTTAGACCTATTTGTGAATTGCATAGTTCTTAATAACTCACCAATAAATATCCACTGCCAAAAACTTTCTTCAGGAAAAATGGTGTTCCCATGCATTTTAGCTCTCCAGCGGACATAATTGCAATTCGATCTCCTAAGACATCAGCTTCATCCATGAAATGTGTTGTCAGCAAAACTGTTCGTCCGGCTTTCTCAGCCTGTAGTAGATCCCACAGTTGCCTCCTGGCAGCCGGGTCCATACCCGAACTTGGTTCGTCGCACAAAACGACTTTACTACCGCCACAAAAAGCTGCGCAAACCGACAGCTTTCTCTTCATACCTCCTGACAGTTCGGAAGAAGCCACATTTGCTTTGTTCTCCAACTCGATTTTTCTCATGTAATTGGTTACCTCCTGCTCTAATGCATCCCCTTTGAGACCCTTCAAACGGCTGTAGAAAATCAAATGTTGCTTAACCGTTAGTTCGTCGAACAAAATATTATGCTGTGGACAAACACCTAATGACGCACGAGCACCATTAATGTCAGTTCTAATGTCACATCCATTCAAAATAGCCGTTCCTGATGTGGGCGGAAACATTCCAGTTAGCATAGAGATTGTTGTGGTCTTACCAGCACCGTTATGACCCAATAAAACTGTGATTTGATCTTCATACATATTCATAGAAACTCCCTTCACTGCTTTCGATTGGCCAAACGACTTGCTCAAACTCTTCACTTCCAAGCCAATACGTTTGCCGATTGGCTCGGCTTCAAATGATTCTGTATTTATCCGCCATGCGCCGCTGTGTGAGTCTTCATATTCAAAGTACTCGTGGTCTCCACACCAGAAGTTCTTGGTAAACGGAAAATACCATTTTTTCGGCACTCCAAATTCACCTGGATAAATTTGCTCTATGTACAAGCATATTATCAAATTCATGAAGCATGAAAACACCATTACTGCCAAAACATGAGCCATTGTAACGGGATCATCAGGTCTGACACGTGCAAACATATCAGACCACTGGAAGCCATATCCATTCGATTCAAGGCCAACAATTATGTGGATTCCAAGACCCATAGCAGTGTTGCAGAGCAAGGACCAGCCTAGTTTCATAGCGGGAGCAACATCATATTCGTTTGACATGAAATACAGGTGAGGTATAAAACTGACAAACCATATAATGCTGCTGACAGATGCCGCTGTATTCGCTTTGGAGAAAAATGTTGCCACCATTAGACAGAATGTCACTGTCGTTGCCGTGTAAACCAAGAAGAAAAATAGAACCGCTGTAAAAGAACTGTTTATAAGTACTGGTTGGTGCTCAGTCCATTTGTTCTGTACATAAAAATTAAATGTTCCCAATTCATTAAAATATTAACAAATTTTGTAATGTCAGAATTTACCGTTAAAATGATGACAATTAGAAGAGTTGAGGTTCCCATTTCAAAAAATCCCTGCAGAAACCAACCTGTCCAATGTAACCAATTTTCCAAACCCATCATCTTCATCACCTCCTTGAGTTGTTTCTCCTTTTCTGCTGTGATGAACTGTCAAATTGAGTGAGTAAATTACTGTCATTTGTTGACTTTTTGTATTGTACCTTTATCAACCATGTAGATGAGTACATGTAACTCATAAATATTACAAGTGGCAGCAAGATGCCAATAACATCAATCAAATGATCAATTGTATATTCCGGATAAGGATATCTTTGAAGATAAATTTCTGGCAAACGAAGATAGGACTTTGGATTTAATTGTCTCATAAAAGCCCTTGAGACAGCGTTCTGCACAGCTAGGAAACCTTCTCTTAAATAACCAACCGGAACTCCACCATCTTCATCATAATAATTTCTTGGTCCAGGTGAATCCATACCAGGCAAATAAAGACTGTTTGTTAGCCAAGAACTAACGGAAGTCGTATACCAATACATAGTTCGTAGTTCACTTGGAAAACGAATACGATAGTTTAAGTGCATTGGAAGTTTTGTTACATTTGCCAATGAATCATCAAATTCTATGCCACTAAAAAAACTTTCCCTAATCATGGCATCTTGTAGATAACGTGAATTCGCATAGCCACTGTAACTGAGGTTTAAACTTAATGCTGCTTCCTTCACGATGTTATCGAAAACCAAATTTGTGTTTGGGGAGTAGGCCAAATGGAATGTAACATTACTATTAATTAGATGAGTTCTGCAACGAATACAAAATAAAAAATTAAAATTAATTAAATTAATTAAAATTAAAAATTTGAATCATTATCTACATTATCTACTTGTGCTGGAGCTGTTGGCAACCCTACCCAAACAAAAATTAACAGTTTGCATCTAAGTATTGTTTTTTAGAAACGTTTTGTCTAGCTAAAAACTGCCTAAGACATGTTCATAAAGTCAGAATTTCGAGTAATCACTGCAACGAGTTGTCAACAAAAAACAGTTCGTCAACTATTTCTCCTTTGAAATCGTTTCCCTATTGCCTTTGAAAACGTCAAAAGTGGCAGTGCTATGACAATTGATGTGATTCAATTGTGTTATTTACCCCAAAACCATTTACACGAGTTATCACTGCAGAGAGTTGACAACCAAAACCTCCTTGTCAAATTATTCCCCTTTCTGATGGTTACTCTATTGGCTTTGGAAATGTCGAAAGTGACAGCTTGAAAATGCTGACAGATAACTTCAACCATTCAAGCAATTAATCACCATAAAGAGTTGACAACAAAAACTGCTTGTCAAATTATTCTTCTTTCTACTCGTTACACAATTTACTTTGGAAACGTCAAAATTAAATTTCAAAAGCTTGGAAATGCTAAAAGACGAAGCAATTTAATTTTAAAATGTATAGTTTACCCCAAAACTAGGCAAACGAGTTATCACTGTAGAGAGTTGACAACAAAAATTACTTTTCATATTATTCTCCTTTTTACTCATTAATCTATTAATTTTGAAAAAAATAGATGTGATAGATCAAACCTACAAAACTAAACAAGCGAGTAATCACTAAAGAGAGTTAACAACAATAACCTTTTAGCCAAATTATTCTCCTTTTTACTCTTTACTCAATGACTTTGGTAAGGTCAAAAGTGACTGGCAAATGATGTAGAAAGCTGACAACAAAAACTGCTTGTCAAATTCATCTCCTTTATACTCGCTATTCTATTGGATCTAGAAATTAAAGCTAGTTCGTTACTATTAATTAGTTGCGAGAGACTCCAAGTGAGCATTAACATTAACATTATGGTAAACACAATTTGAACACAATTTATCATTGACTTATATGTCATTCCGCAGTTTCAAATGTCAGTTTTTAATTGTTGGAGTCAATACTCCAAAGTAACGCTTTTGACGTTTGTAAATAAACTTGACAGAGTTTAATTCGTCGATTTTCTACAATTTATTTTGCTACGAAATATAATAATTATACTTTTTTATTGTTTTTAAATTAAACAAACAACAAAAAAACAACTTACCTTAAAGGATCAAGATTGTTGATGGGAAGTGAGGTATTGTAAGATATAGATTCTCGTACAAAAGGTTCTGATAAAGATCGAATTAACACCAATAGTAACGAGAAAATGGCGGGTAGTAAAAGTTCAACGATTAGTTGTAATTTATGGTTCCATTGTAAGATCCAATCCTTCCATAATAATAGCCGTAGCTTGTCAAAATTATTAGTAGCCATAATAAATTATTTCTTTTGAAGACTTTTAAGTGGAATAATCTGAAAATAAAGAAGATAAAAAGAATAAATAATTAAAACAGTGACATAAACAGAATTCGAATTTATGGCAGAAAACAAAGTTTCTATAAAAATAAAAGTATTCACGTAAAAAGTAATTACATATGTATAAATAAATTATTAAAACATGTTTTCTCATTGAATCGTTAAAAGTCATATATTCATAAATTCTTAGAATTTGAAATGTTTTCAAAGCTATTTTTAAAAATAAACTTGATTCTAAGTATTCTTCTTATATTAAACAAGCTTTTTAAAGTACTAACGCCATGCAATAAAGTTAATTTTGTTTTTATATCAATTTATTTATGTATGGATAAAAGTACTTAAGTAGTCCTACACTTGAAGAAAGAAAGATAATTAACTTAGTCATCATTTTAGATGGAAAATATAAAAATGATTAAGGTTTTATTTAAAAAAACAACTGGGGGTAATTTGTATTGATTATTACCTTGATGAAAAGGAAATACATTTTCATCTATGTACGTCAAAACTAATTGAAATGCAAAAGAAAACTAATTGCAAACAAATTATACTTTTAATCAAACCAATACCATTAATATCATCCATACAATTATTTGGTGATAGTATAAAAATGAATGCCTGGCAAAAATCCTCCTTTCAAACCCTCCCAGTGGGTGCCGGGCGGTAATGATCACCACAGCTGTCTTGTACGTTGTCAAGATGGAGATCAGCAAAGGTCAGGTTGAATTGCTGAAGTTTCCTACTCCTTAATAGTAGCAAGCTTAAGCAATGCAATTTGACCAAAGATACGGGGTCCCTAATTTCAGTGGTGGTGTGAGCGTCTTACATAATCCGTGCCGAAGAATGAAAGGCTGGGGGGCAAACCAGTCGCTAATGAGCTCATTCGGATGCCTTGGCAGGGTCCGTCTTATTTTCTGCCTTACCCCAATATATCGGCTCTGCCGGGGCTGACCTCTTTGTTCCGACCTACTCGTGGGGCCAAAATACAAAAAATTTAAAAAAATGGACGAAATAGACAAGACGAACGTAGAACCCTCCACAGACTTGGAGGATGAACTCTTGGCCTCCAGCCAGGAGACTTTGAAGGGGAGCTCATTTAGCGCTGGTAGTTCCAGCACTTGGGAGCAACCCAACACCACAGCCTTAACCGTATACAAAACCGAAACCCTTGAGTAGCAGTGCAACTCGGGGAACCAAAAAACAATCAGAAGGCGCTCTTCTCAGGAACCGCTTTAAATTGGCCACTCACATTCTTGCCAAGATTGCCAAAAATGAAGAGACCGGAGTGATTCATGAGAGGGACGCCCAAGATAAAATAAAGTACCAGAAGGTTGTTGATGAATACAACAATCTTCTGGCCAGCCGAGAAAAGGCCGTTAAGCGAAACAGATCTCAGGTAGAGATCTGCACGTCTCAGAAAAAGAGCAAGCTTGACGACCGGACAAAGCCAGTGAAAGCACGACCTTCTGCTTGTCAGGGATGACCTCCACGTAGCAGTTGTGGATGAGCTCTCCACAAACAGCAAAGGTCTGCTGAACGCGTGGAACTCTATCGAGAGCAAACTCTCTGAGATGGTGTTTTCATACACTATAACAAACAGTGAGGGCCCCTACCCTAGTTTTGACTCTGGCGAGATGCTCAGGGGGCATAGGGTAATTAAGTATGCGGACAGGTTTTCTAGGGATTTCTTTAGTGAAAGCATTGCTAAGGTTAGCAATGACTAGGAGGGCTTAAAGCTCAAGCTTATCCCAGCTAAGCACATCCCTAGACAACCCAAGGCAGCGACAACGGGTTGCCGCTCATGAGCATAAAGCCAAGCGGACAGGACCTGATCCGCGGTCTTCAGAGGCAAAATCCGCTGGTCCCCATGCACGATTGGGCTTTAGTTTAAGCAGAAGAACCGCAGAAGACCAGCGCCTCTTACCTTCTGAGGATTAGCGAGGAGAGTCTAGGGGCTCTCAAAAAAGCCGAATACAAACTTAGTTTTGTCATAAGGAATGCCAAAATTAAAATTCTGCAGAGTCAGGGAACAGACACCGACAAAGCTGATGACAATGTCGAGGACGACCATGTTATAAGCGGAGTCGAGATCCCCAGCGAGTTGCCGGGCCCCAGCTCTGCAGCTAAAAATAATTAAAAAACGCGCTGTAGGTCATCCAGATTAATCTGAACACTCTAAGTGCGCTTCAGATAATCTGAGAGTTTTCCTTAGTGAGGGAAACTTCGACATTGGCGTTATCCAAAAACCGTGGATAAACGGCCTCAAGGTGCGAGGATTATAAGACAACCAATACGACCTCTTTTATAAAACCGCAGATCAAGACCAAGGTAATCCCAGAACTTGTATTTTAGCTAAGAAACATTTAAAAGGTTTTTTATGTTCAAATTTTAGCACTTCCGATCTGACAGTTGTCAGATTTGAAGACAAGAATACACAGGGTTTGCTGATGGCCTCTTTTTACTCTGTCCATAATGCACCATCACCTCCAAATCACCGAAGCTAACATCAAAAAGGCAAACCTTCTGATCGGAGGCGACGCAAATGCTCGGCATTCCCTTTGGGGAAGTTCTGTGATCAATGAACGAGGTGAGTCACCTTTTGATTTTATTATTGAAAATAATATGACCATTCGTAACAGAGGCAATACTCCCACTTTCGTCTTTCCGAGCTCGGAAAATTATGATGGATGGGAGGATGTGCTTGATGTAAACAACCGTAATTTATTAGTGGAGAATTGGAGAGTTTCCCCTTTGAATTCGTTTTCGGATCACAAGTGGATTCTTTTTCAAATTAATTTCGAGTCAAAAAACCCGCCACCTTACAGAAATCCCAAAAGAACTGACTGGACGAAATTCAGTCAAATTGCGAATTCCAAACTAAGCAACTTACCGAATCTCACTGAATCGATTGGAGACCTTGAATCAAAGGTGAAAGCCTTTGAAACTTGTATAAGTGAAACTTGTAGAGTCTCTTGCCCAGTTAAATATAGCCGTAAAACCCTTCCTTCGTGGTGGAATGAAGAACTGTCGAGTCTTAGGAAAATGACGAGGACAATTTTCAATACCTGCCACAAACATGAGTTTTACCAACCGTATAAAGACTCTCTTCAAATTAACAAACAAGCCCTGTCATCAGCCAAAAGACAAGGCTGGAAAGAATACTGTCAATCAATCGAAGACATAAGGAACTCCGCAAGGCTCAGCAAAGTTTTATCGAAGGAACATTGTAATCCTTCATTTCTAAAAAAGGCTGATGGAACCTGGACAAGCTCTCCAGCCGAATCTCTTGAGCTACTGATGAAAACGCACTTTCCGGGTAGCGAGAGTGCTAACCCCCAATTGCTTGAAACCACAGAGCTAAACGTAGCTCATATGGAGCATGTCAATTGCGTTATAACCAGAGAACATATTTTGTGGGCCATCAATACTTTTTCTCCATATAAATCCCCAGGCATGGATGGCATACTGCCAGTTATGCTTCAAAAGTTGCATGATGTGGCAACTCCATGGCTGGAACAAATTTTCAAAGGATTACTCCTTCTCAAACATGTGCCAGGAAAGTAAACCTCTGTGTGGGCAACGAGTTGGGGACCAGGATTTAACCAAAGTAAAACTGAACTGTTGCTCTTTACCCCCAAAACTAAAGTACCGACCTGCACGCTACCTCGACTCAACGGTCAAATCCTATCATTGTCTTCCACTGCAAAATATTTGGGAGTTATACTCGACCCTTAACGAAACTGGAAACTAAATATTGAAGTACGGGTTAAGAAGGCCTGTGTTGCTTTCTACACCTGTAGCAAAACTTTCGGCAAAAAGTGGGGACTTCAGTCGAAGATGATTTTATGGACGTAAACAGCCGTAGTACGTCCAATCTTAACATATGGTTTGATTGTGTGGTGGCCTGCTCTTAGCAAAGCCTATAATATTGATAAGATAAAGAAGGTTCAGAGAACAGCTTTGCGTGGGCACCACAGGGGCCATGCGTACTTTCCCAACGGATCTTCTACCAATCGACCTTTTTATTAAATATAGCGCTATTAGGCTGAAGGAATCAAACAGCTTGTTGTCAAAACCTTATGGTCACAGCAACACAACAAAATTGATTCCCTCAGATATTATCTGGGTAGACACTGACTACTGCACTCCTACTTTGAGCCTTAGTAAGGGTTTTAAGGTTATTTTTCCATCCAGAGAAGATTGGGAGGATGACATCGTGTCTATAGGTTTCGACACAACCATCTTTACTGACGGCTCAAAGATGGAGTGCGGAGTTGGTTCTGCGATCTTTTCTGAGTCCCTTAATGTAGCCAAATCCTTTAGGCTTCCTGACTTTGCTAGCGTTTTTCAGGCTGAACTGCTGGCAATAAGGAAGACATGTAAGATACTTAAACAAAACCCAAACCAAAACCGAAATGTGGCTATCTTTACAGACAGTCAGGCAGCTGTCAAAGCCATTAACTCGGCCATATCCTCATCTAAATTGGTCCAGCAATGTCGCGATGAGCTTGCGATGCTGAAAATTAACCTCGGTGTCACCCTGATCTGGGTTCCGAGCCATAGTGGTATCGTGGGAAATGAACGGGCTGACGAGCTAGCCAGGCAAGGATCGGCCCTTCATAGCTCACTTGCGGAAATGGTTAACATTCCTCTTGGCGCTATGAAGGGTAAAATCAAACTGAAGTTGGAGCAATTTACCCACCTGCATTATATCTAGGAAAATATGGCCCACCTATAATAAAACCCCGACAAACGATCTTCTATGCGGGCCAAGGCAGGACACAGCCAGGATTGTTGCGGTTTTTACCGGACATTGGCCTATAGGAGTTCATGCGGAGAAGTTTTTTTTGACGGAGTTGTAGTAACCAAAGAGAAAGTGAAACGGTAATCCGTTTCCTCTGCAAATGTCCTGCTTTGGCAAACACCAGAATGAACTTGATGAGCTATCTGAGACAAAGATTAGAGACCTAATCTTTTTTCTCAATGCACCAAAATGGCTCTAACATAATCGCTATGAAGCTTCTCTATCAATCTATCCCTTTCAATCAAAGGTCAAACAAGTTTTTGGTATCGAAACGGCGCACTACAGCGCTTATTGGATCTCAGGCTAGGTTGCCTTGAGATCGCCATTTCTACCTACCTACCATAAAAATGAATAAAAATATCCTTTCATAGGAGTTTCTATAATTATAAACTAAATCCAGAGCCGTATTAGCCATTCGCGACATCGATCTTGGGCAAAAACACATATCGCCGTTTGCATCTTAACAACAAAACTTCTTCAAATAATCCCCATCAGAAATTGGAAATAATTACCGTGTTTTGTTGGAAAAGCTTTCAATAGTATAGTAAGATCTTACACCGATAACAAAAACAACATCCGCAGTATGAATACTACCGATAAAAGTTAGAGTAGAAAATTTCTATGGATGGGTTTTTGACATTTATACGAGTATCGAATGGATCTTATGTGATTTTTTCTTTCTCAAATGTTGGTACGATTGATATTGCATTTGTATCTCGATGGCTGTGTTCGTTGAGAAGTTGTGCATTTGAAATCATGTGTTTTCCATTGGGGACAAAAATCAATCTGTTACTGTTGATATTATTTAGTTTTGTTAATAAAAATGAACTTACTGAGCTTATTTTGCAAGAAAAAACAATAGAAAAGATAATTAAGTTTTGCTATGCTTGCACCAATGGTTTATCTCGGTTTAGATGAAATAAATCTTTTTGGTTTTTCCACCGCACAAGAATATTTAAATATGATTAAGTTTGACAGCACTTTCTAAAATGCAAATGGTGTTTCGATGTTTCTTATGGAGTGCAAGTGAGATAGTTTGATTCGTGTTAAACAATGAAAAACTGAATAGTTCGGCTAGTGATCTTCAAGCTCGATACAACAGCAAATCACATTAATGTAGTAGTCTACGAACAAACCCCCTCCTTTAAGCAATTGTCCATTTTATTAGTTTAAGTTAGTTTTTTTTTGCTAAAGTTAATTTGAACTTTTGAGTTTCACAAAACTTTCTTCTACTTGTATATTTTTTTTATTATTATTCTGAAAGGTCTTTCAGATGTACCAATTTTTAAATACACAAATCTAACTACTTCCGATTGGTTTTCTTGGGAATGTTTTACTATACTATTTATAGAATGTCAAAAAAACAAGGGTAATATGTAACTACTTATCGAAATTCATTTCAACTTTTATTTCAATTACATGTAATTAGTAATTGAAGTTTTTTGATTACAATTACACGTGTAGTTTAGTTTATTCCTAAAACAATCGGTTGTAATTTATTAAATGTTAACTATTTAATTACATTTTTTTGTAACGATTACTTTAAAAACCAATCGTTCCTGCTTTTTCGATCATTACATTTGCTTTCAATTATACATTCGATAACATGTAATTAGTAGTTGAAATTCTTCAATTACATTTTAAATTAATTAAAAAAGTGTGTGGAGGTTTCAATTACAAGTAATTGCAATTAAATTTGTTGATATAATTTTTTCACAATTCTATAATATTCTACAAACATCACATAAGGCGCAAGTTTTACTGGTTTCAGTCCTGAGTAAGTCCCTTGTGTTCCATTGATAACGCCTATTATTATTTTATATAATTTCAGTGCACACGTTTCAATGCCTAATCATAAAGGCTGTGCAGAGGCAAATTGCACGTTTCTGTAAAATAAATCAATATTAGATCAAAAAACATGACATTACAATTTAATTAAGTAACGATTGTGACTAAAGTCATAGTCACTAGATAATGACACATTTTCGTTCTTTTGCGATAATGCTTTAATGTACTTTTTTAATGGGAATTCATAGTGATTTTTTAAGCGTTTTTTTTTCAGAATTGCTTAAAATTTTAGAACTTTTCAATCATCACAAAGTAACGACTACTTTTTAAAATTAATCCGTCACTTAGTTGAATAACGATTACCAGTGGCGATTCCTTTTTTGATTACCTTTAATTTGACAAACTAACAACATATAGGGCCCTATTATGACTCGCGAGTCGCAAGAAAAATTTAATAAATGTGACTATTTGGTATTACCGTTTGCGAATCGCCTAGTTGACATTCGCCTAAAATGTCAAAAAAATAGCGAATTGAAATCTCGCTCTATTACCACTAGCGAACGTTCGCTTTTATCTGTCAGAATCGGTCGAACTCTAATTCTTCGTGACTTGAAGAAATTTACTGTTAAATTTGAAATCGGTGGTTGTTTGTTTGTTTTATTTTGTTTTGAGAATAGTTTTGGAAAATAAAGTAAAATGAGTGGCACTGGAAATAGAAAAAGGTAGTGAATGCTTAAAATTAATGAATGCTTAACAATTGCAAAAATAATAAAGAATTTTATTTGTATACCTAGCATAAAAAGAACCAACTCCAACCAATTTTCAAAGCTCGTTGAAATTATGGAGGTAAACCCCGAAATTGCGAAAGGTATAGGATCTTTCGGATCTTCAAAATAAACCAAGCAGAATATTGGGATAGGTTTGCCATTGATCTCAACTCCCTAGGGCCTCCTTTACGCGAGGGAAAAGAGTGGCATAAGGTATGTTAACAAAAAAAAAATCAGAAAAGCATTTAATAATATTTTTCATAAATATAGGTTTGGCTTGACTACAAACTAAATTTAAAAAAGAAAATCGCAGACAATAAGAAGGATGTAGTTGCAACTGGTGGAGGACCTTATGGGCAGCTTTCTCTATCTCCTTTGGAGCACGCAGTGGATGATCTACTCAGCCTTCAAAAGGCTGTGAATCCTTCAGGGAATACTTTTGGAATACGTGCTCTTGAAACTGAAGTATTTCAACATCTTGAAGAATCAGAAGTAGATGTTCAAGATATAACATTGCCATAATCTACACACCAAAACTTTCTCCGCTCTTTCGTTTTCATCTTCATCTTCAAAAAATAAATCAACACTGCTTATTATATTTTGTTTTATTTATTTTACTTTTTTCCAAATTGTAAACAATATATCATCAACAATAATTTTCAGTCTTTGACGTTTCACCGAGTCATGACGTTACATATTTCACTTCTTAAAGTTGGTAATATTGTTTTCAAAAGCGAACGTCGAAGTTCGCCTTTCATAATACCACGACTTAGGCAATTCGCCAAATCGTTCGACTTGAGTCGAACGTTCGACTCGCGAGTCATAATAGGGCCCATAAACACAATAGGTGGTGCTGTAGTCTAACCTCACAGTTTTCTATCAAACAGAACCATGTTCACACCAATTATGTTGCATTTTCAATGAAATAGATGATAGATGGCATTGTAGTCTAACTTCTGTGGCAACTCCATCAGTGTCACAAAACATTACCAACACATCAGCAAAAGTAGCAGTGCCAAAAATAAGAAAGAGAAAAGAGATTCTGTTGCCACGACAAATTTACGAGTATTAGCTCAGTTCAGTGTGCGCCTTCGTAAAGTTTATATTACTTTTCCTTTTAGTAATTTTTAATAAAAGATATATTATTTATTAGTCTTCGACTAAATCCTAATTTTTTTATTGGTGTAATAGTCATTACACTAAATTGGTGACCCCAATCTTTTAATAAAAGAAGATTTTTATTTTCCTTGATTTTACTGCAAAATATAGGTTAACTTCGCAATACAAAGGCGGCTATATTCAGCTTTAACCTCAAAATCATCATGTCGGACCTCAGCGCTTTGATCAAGAGCCGAGGAATCATCAAACAAATCACAAAAATTTTCAATTTTTTCTCCGTGGATCATCTACAAAGGCCGAAATAAAAAACAAACTCGACCAACTTTACAAAGATTTTCACACTGTTCAATCAGCTATTGAGCAAAAATCCACGGAAACCAGTGATGACGATGAAATAAGCAGAGACAAAGACGGTCAAAAGTTATGCTTTTATCACAAGCAACAACAACAACAACCAGGGAAACTAACTGAGCTGTCGTCAGTTCAGACGGTTGGCAACAGCAACTTCAACAACAACAGCAGCTTCAGTAAAGAACCCCGTCTGCACATTTTCGATAAAGGAGCAAACACCCGCTTTCTTATAGATTCTGGATCAGCAGTTTCAGTCATTCCGATCTCAAAAATTAACCAACGCCTAGTTAGTGCAGATCTTAAATTATACGCAACTAATAAATCTGAAATCAAAACTTTCGGCTATCACATCCTTAAACTCAGCCTTGGCCTGCGGAGAAGTTCAAGTGGTCTTTCATTTTAGCTGATGTTCAGTCAGCAATTATCGATGCAGATTTACTTCAGCATTACCATATTGTCATTGACCTCACACAAAAATGTCTTATACTCGTAGATGCAACAACAAATCTCATGATAAGTGGAAAAGTGACAGAGGTAAACGAGTTTGGAATATCAACTTTAAGTGTTGGAGCAGTACAAAGGGGTGAGTACCAAAACCTACTCAAAGAGTTCATCGATGTCACTACCACCTCAACACAGCCTAAAACAAATATCGACCTTTCTGTATGTAACTATATCGAAACAAAAGGCCCACAAGTTGCAAGTCGTTTCAGACGCCTTTCAGGAGCTAAACTGACAGCCGCAAAAACTGAAATGGATTTTCTCATCGAAAAAGGTATCTGCCGACCCTCCAAAAGTCCATGGGCCAGCCCACTGCACAAGGTAGCCAAGAAAAATGGTGGTTGTCGAGCTTGTGGGGACTACAGGCGTTTAAATGCACAAACTACACCTAATCGATATCCAATTGCTCACGTTGATGATGTTGCGGAGAGACTCCACTGAAAAACTCATTTCTCCATTCTCGATCTTGTTCATGCATACCACCAGATTCCGATGGCTGCAGACGACATTAAAAAAACAGCTGTTTGCACCCCGTTTGACCTTTTTGAATACCTATTCATGCCCTTCGGTCTGCGGAATTCCTCACAAACATTCCAGAGGTTTATGGACTCCATCTTCAGAGGTATGCAATTTGTATTCTGTTATATAGACGATATTATCATCATGTCTGAATCTTCTGAGCAATATCTTAAGCATCTTCAAGCTGTCTTCACAATTTTAATTCAACATTCTTTAACCATCAATGTCAATAAATGCCAGTTCGGAATGGCAGAAATCAAGTTTCTTTGTTATGTTATCAACAAGGATGGGTGCAAACCACCGCCAGAGCGTGTCTCCGCCATTATCAACTACGAGCGGCCTGAAACTTTTTGTCATCTAAGGCGATTCTTAGGTATCAATTACTATATGCGCTGCATACCACACGCAGCAGATCTACAAGCTCCACTCAACGAATTTCTAAAAAACTCCAAGAAAAATGACAAACAAAAAGTACCTTGGAACAACAAAACTAATGTTCGATAAATGCAGAGCAAGTCTGGGCGAAGCAGCACTTTTAGTTCACCCAGTTTCTACAGCACCTTTAGCCTTGACTACAGACGCTTCTGACGTTGCACTTGGAGCTTCCTTAGAACAAAAAACTGACAACATCTGGAAACCGCTGGACTTCATCTTAGCCTTTCAAACAGTCTTAGTGCACATTAAAGGTGACGAAAACATTGTAGCTGATGCATTTTCTCGCCTTGCTCACTCGAACATCAACGAGATTACTATGCCTATAGAGATAGATGCAAGAGCACTCTTCGAAGCACAACGTGAAGATATAGAACTCAAGAGTCTCATTGAAGGAACAAATTTACTGAAACTTCAAATAGTCCATCTTGAACCTGAATCTCCAATCTACTGCGATGTGTCAACAAGATATATACGACCATATGTTCCAAAAGAACTCAGGAAACGCATTTTCACGTCTGTGCATGGTCTTTTACATCCAAGTGGAAAAGCAACAGTCCAGCAAATCAAGCTGAAATATGTTTGGCCATCTATAAAGAAAGATGTCATTAGTTGGGCTCGCAACTGTCTTTCATGCCAAACATCAAAAACTCATCGGCATAACAAACTGCAACCTAACCACATTGACATGCCAGACAGTCGTTTTGATCATGTTTATTTAGATTTAGTTGTCTTGCCCATGGTTCAAGGTTACAGGTACTGCCTCACTATGATTGATCGATTTTCTAGGTAGCCAGAGGCAATTCCGTTGAAGGAAATGACCGCCGACACTATTGCTACGGCCTTTTGGACTCATTGGATTGCAAGATTCGGTTGTCCTAAAACTATCACCACTGATCAAGGGACGCAATTTGAGTCAGCACTTTTCAACGCTTTGACAAACTTGACAGGAACCAAACGTGCTCGCACAGCAGCGTATCATCCACAGGCAAATTGGATGATTGAACGTTGGCACAGATCTTTTGAAGCAGCCTTAATGTGTCACTCATCCTCAACAACGCCATGGACAGAGCTTCTCCCAACAGTACTGCTTGTGTTGAGAACGTGTTTCAAAGAGGACTTGAAGGCGTCTGCAGCTGATTTGCTTTATGGAACTTATATCAGACTTCCAAATGAATTTTTCATAGACGAAAACATGCCTAATCCAAATCCTCAAAGTTTTTTGGAAAAATTTCGCGAGCACATGCGATTGCTAAGACCTGTGCCTTCGGCACATCACATAAAAAAGAGTGTATTTCTCCTTAAGGATCTATATCAATGCTCACACGTTTTGCTTAGAACCACGCTGTAAGAAAGCCATTGGAGCCTCCTTACACTGGACCATTCGAGGTACTCGAAGGATTATCGGACCGTCTCTTCACTATTCGAATGAATAATAAAGATGTTAACTTGTCAGTGGATCGACTTAAGCCTGCATTTATTGCTCAAGAAGAAAGACCAACTGAAATCAATGTGCCAAATGAGCAATCCAGCCAGCAGCAAAAACTCGAGCTTCCAAGAACACCAGAACCCAGCCAGAGCCAGCAGCATCAATTTGAGTTTCAAAGATCTCCAGAATTCATCATCAGTGTCGCAAACATTACCAACACATCAACATGCCCCAAAAGTAGCAGCGCCAAAAATAAGAAAGAGAAAACAGATTCTGTTGACACGACAAATTTACGAGTATTAGCTCAGTTCAGTGTGCGCCTTCGTAAGGTTTATATTACTTTTCCTTTTAGTAATTTTGAATAAAAGATATATTATTTATTAGTCTTCGACTAAATCCTAATTGTTTTATTGGTGTAATAGTCATTACAATAAACTTCTGTATTTTAAGATAAAACAGTTCCTGCTTTTCGCAGTCTTCAACTCGGTGAATTTTGCGTTCGGAAACCCATACAAAATCCAACTGACCCACTAGCTCAAACTTCATGGCCATAGACAACGTCGTTCGTTCCCTGACTGGGTTTCGAATCGTTTCGAAGAGGACCACAATTTTGGCCGAAAAATAATCTTTAGTGATGAGGCATGTTTTTGGATGAATGGATGTGTTAATGCAAAATTGCCATATATGGGACGACACAAACCCTCGCTAGGTTCACCAGGTCATAAAGCATCTTCAAAAATGTGTTGTTTGGTGTGGATTTTGGGCCGGAGGAGTAATTGGTTTGTATTTTTTTGAAAACGACGTTATTGAGGCGGTCACCGTCATCAGTGAGCGCTACATAACGATGATAACTAATTTCTTATGGACAACATGTGGTTCTAGAAGGATGGCGCTACGTGCCAAACAGCAAACGCCACGATTGACATTTTGCATGATCGATTTGAGGGTAAGGTTATATCTCGCAGGGGTGATGTGAATTAACCACAAAGTTCGTGTGATTGGTAACCGCTAGACTTTTTCCTGTGTGGTTTCTTGAAGTTGCAGGTCTATGCAAATAAACCACAATCGACCGATGCCCTGAAGGTGAACATAACCCAATCCATTGCCCAAATTCCGCTGGACCTATGCGAAAGAGTTATTGAAAATTGGACCGTCGGATCCGTGCCTCCGTAAGAAAGAACCCAGAAAGACAAGTTCTAAGTTGGATAGAAAGACTGCAGATTAACGATCACAAAATTCAACACCGAAGGGGTTTTCAGGTATTTTGTTTTATGAAAACTTATTTCATTTTATTACATATACACACTTTCTGCAATAGTACTTTTATTTTCTAAAATCTGACATAAGAAAAAGCGACAACGAACTGATTTAAAAATAAATGTTTAAAATTGCTGCAGAAATAACTTTTCAATTAGGTATTTCCGTTTCTGTGAGTTAACAAGTTTCTGATAAAAGCAAGAAGTCGTTCAAATTAGTAGAAAAGTGATATCAACCCTAAAAGTCTTAATTTCTCATCAGATTCATTTAAGCAGATAGAGGTTATTTATTTTTGAATTTCAATGATATCTTGAGTCGGATTTAGAATGATCTTTTTTTTTTATAACACAAATTGAAGTCATGATACTGAAATGTTTGCAACTGAAGTGCATACAGTAATGGGGTTTAAGCAATTATAAGAACCTTATAGGCTTTTTACACCAAGTCCAAAACCCGGTTATCGGTTTTTGCCCAAAACTCAAGTTACATTTTTGGTAAACCACAAGTTTTCTATAAAACCAACCGAAAACTAATAGCAATTCAAAGTTGAACTAAACAAACAAACCTTTCGAAACATTCAGCGCTCAATTTAATGTAAACAATACAGCTGATGGCTACTGTCAAAACAAATATTTCATTTTGAAATAAATTTGGTCGTGGTTAGTAATATTATTTATACGATTTCCTTACAAAATAAGAATTAGCTTCTCCTTAGTGAATTGTTTGGACCGATTGAAGTGAACTAAGAGGATAGCGGCATGCAAGGGAGCTTGTAGTTCTTGTTGGTTCATGTCGTGAGCCCATTCCACTATTCCCCAAAACTTCACTTTAAACTCTTTTTCTAGAGGAGCTAATGTTACGTCAAAATCAATTTGAATTGGTTAAAATAAATTGGGTGGCGCGACAGTCCGTTGAGAACCAAGGCCTAGTGACTTACAACTCTCAACCATTCCTGTGTGCGAGTAATGTTGTCAGGAATGGAGGGGACCTACAGTTTATATGCCGACTCCGAACGGCTAATTTTGAGAAAACACTTTTTCATGACAATAGTTAATCTTGGAGAATTTGTCAATTCCTCGCAAGAGGCAGTACCCGTGAAAAGGCTTTAGATGGCATAGGCAGGGATCGAACCCAAGACCTCTAGCATGACAGTCCAACGCACTAACCATCATGCCACGGGTACCACTATAATTTGAGAAAAACAAAACTTTTTACTCACAAATTTCTTCACCAATACAAAATTTGACAGCCGGTGCCAAATAAATGTATGTAAATGTCAAATGAAAACATGTAAATGTTCGATGTGAACGATTTTGGGTTTGGTGTGAAAAGGCTTTTGTTATGACTTATGACAGCTATGAAAACAAAACAACAACATTTTGACATTTTTGTTTTCTTCAAATCCTTTACTAAGGTTTTGTTCTTTCAACTTTATCTGTCAAATATTTTGACAAGTCAAGGTGCCTAGAATCAAAATTCATTAAAAATTTCAACGGAAAGCTTTTTTGAAATTTAAAAAAACGTAAAACTAATAATATAACGTCTGAAATAATTATATGACGTTTTTGACTAGTAAAATTTGTAGGAAAATAAAATTCGACAGCAGTTTTACAACAAATAAAAACTAAAAAATTTAAAACTGATTTCAAAATAAAATATATTAAGATAAATATAAAGGCATTGAGTTGAAACGTATTTATTATCTTATAAAGGATCCGCCAAAAAACTTTTTTTTGAAAATGCTATAAAAACATCGAGTGTAGCTTCGGCTTTGTGGTACGTAGTGAGCCGTCCTGTTGAAGCCAAATGTTGCCAATGTTCTTCTCTTCAATTTTTGTGAAAAAAAATTCGTTCAAAAGGCCCGATAACGATCGCCATTGACTGTAACGGCCACTCCTTGCTCATTTTCGAAGAAAAATGGTCCAATTATGCCTGTGGACCAAACAGTGACTCGTTTTGGGTTTATCGGCTTTTTAATGTATGCGTGTGGGTTTTCTGTGCCCCAAATGCGACAATTTTGCTTGTTTTCATACCCACGAAGATCGAAATAAGGTTCATCTGAAAAGTTGATTTTTTTGTCAAAATCGGCATCTTCTCTAAGCGTTGTTCCCAGCGTTGTTGAAGCGCATTCACAACCATATTCGTTCATCGATAGGATAAAACTAGTTATCTGTCAAATTTAAACATGAGCTAAGTGTTACCGTTCACGAAATAAGCACTAGTTGAAAAAAAGTAAGATGGCGGACACTATACATAATATTGTTGCCAGCATTTGGGAAAATGTTTTCAAAAATCAAATTTACAATATTTGTTTGACATAAATTAAAGTTATTCCAAAAATACTACTAAAGTGTTTTGAGATGATGAATATCTGGACAGAAAATAACTTTAATTTATGATTCCATTCTTTTACAGAAAATGTTTTGCAAGTTATTAGGGCACCATTCTTTCTGTTCACTTTTTTTAAGGGTATTGGATGTCAATATTTATGTCTTTATTATATTTCTTTTGTATTTTTGAAACGTTGAAGAACGTGTTAAGAAGGCCTCTACTGCTTGTAGGAAAACTTCTAGTAAAATTAGGGCCTTGAATTGAAGGTAATTTTGTGGACCTACACAGCCGTTTTACGTTCTATTTTGTTTAATGGGTCGATCGTGTGATGGCCTGTGCTTAACAAGAAATACAATATCGAGACACTAAGAAAGGTTCAAGGAAAAGCACTACAGGGTCATTTCGGTCCTTCGCAACAGATGCCTCAAGTGTTATTCCCAAATCCTTCCAGTGGGCCTACACATTACGATTGATATTGCATTTGTATCTCGATGGCTGTGTTCGTTGAGTAGTTGTGCATTCGGAATTATGTATGTGTTTTCCTTTGGAAAAAAAAATCAATCTATTACTGTTGATATTATTTAGTTTTGGTAGTGAAAATGCACCAACTGAGCTTATTTTGCAAGAGAAAACAATACAAAAGATAAATAAGTTTTGCTATGTTTCCACTTAAGGTTTATCTCAGTTTTGATTAAATAAATCTTTTTGGTGTTTCCAGCGCACAAGAAGATTTAAAAATGATTAATGGATGAATCACAAACACCCTTCAGCTTCCTCTTCACTTGACGTTTACGAGTTCAGCCATGTTAATTCAATGCATGCTATCACAATGGACCTTCTAAATCACGTTTCGTTTGACAATCGTAAGGAAAAGAACGTAATGTAACGTAATGCGACTCCAAACGGAAGCTCTAGTTCAATTATCTGAACATTTGCTTTGTCTGACAGCTCAACAGTTGTAAAAAAAATGTCGACAAACAAAATATTTGCTCATTGGAGGAACGAAATAATAGAAATGTCATTCAAAGTAGCCTCGAAGCATGTCCAGCGTAACGCAGACGAAGCTGAAGCGTGTTTGTGATTCAGCCATAAGTTTGACACCACTTTCTAAAATGCAAATGGTATTTTGATGTTTCTTATGAAGTGCAAGTCAGATAGTTTGATGCGTGTTAAGCAATGAAGAACTGAATAGTTCAGCAACATATAAGAATACGTTATCAACTGCATGTGCAATTTTTGATTAAAACAAAACAATATTTTTTGTGCACAAACATACAAATAAACAGACCATAATGCATTATCTATTAAACCAACTAATTTACACATTATTTTCTTCTCAAATTTTGACTCGACTCCGATCTCCGACGGGAACCGAGTCAAATCAAACTTATTTCAACTCGATTCAGGTATATAAAGAATTGAGGGGATCTTCAAGCTCGCTTTTCCAGTTACAATTCATTAACATAAGTTAAAAGTATACAAAATAAAAGGCTAGTAAGAACAGAAGGTAATTAGGGCTTAAAAGTTCTTATGTGAGTGGGCCAATTTATCTGGGTTTTTCTGTCTACACAGTACACACCCAATTCAAACTCCCGATACAAAAATTTACTACAATACCAAATTCATCCGTTTATGTTTTGGAAACATGCGAATGACAAACTACATAGAAAATGTATGAAGATAATAAAATTTGTGTGGATTTCATAATACCGCTCCCAATTTCTAAAAAAAGATTTGAAAATAATTTAAGGGATATAAAAGAAGAAACGACATAATTTGACAATATTGATTTTTTTCTTGATAATATCTTAGCTTATAGACAACTATTTTCTTCAATTTTTAATAATAGACAAAAGAAAATACTAAAATTGTTTCAAAATTAAAAATTTGTTGTATTATATCGACCTTGGGCTGGACCCACATCACGCATGCTTCAACATGTGCAAAATACTGACAACCTACGTCACATGTTTTAAAAATAAACACTCCTTACTTTTTGCGAAAAACAATATTTTAATCAATTTGTATTATGTATTGGCAAAGTACCGTAGTTTTTGTTTTTGTTCTTGAAATGTCTATCTTTTCATAAAGCTTTCTTGTGTAGTAATAATGACATCATCAGACTTTTCTTGTGGTAGGTTTTATTTTTATTTTCAAGAAAAACGAAACGAAACAACACGAGCTTAATGGTCTTGTCCTTTATTCCTTCCTTAATTCTTAAACCAACAAGGCAACCCAACTGAAAGTCCTTAAAGACTTACACGAAGGATGAATTTTATGAAAACGACAACCTTATCCAGCATTTAATTTGTTTTCATACTTTATCTATAGACAAACTGAATTACCTAGAAAAATCAGTATCGGAAAAAGTTAAATCATTGAACATACTCGTAAACATTCTTAACTAAATAAGCTATTTTCTTTTTAAGCTCAGAAAAAAAGAGTTCTGAACTAACTTCAAGCATAACGAACACTTTCTGAACATTCTCTGAACACTTACCTGTCACTATTTGACATTTTTGAGAATTGACTTGTCATTTTCTTCTAGAGAAACAAGAAAAAAAATTAAATTCTTAAATTTAAACTGAAAAACTAATTGTGATCATAAAGTAGACTGACACTACTTCACTCTTGCGCCAATTTAATTGCTTGACATTTTTCTTTCAATTTGAGCTGTCAAATGCTTGAGTTCAACTCGGTCCGGCTAGTTATATTATTCTAAGCTCATAGAGTACTCTCTAAACAAGATCAAAATACGTTTGGAATGGAAAAGCAAACAAAGATTGTAGATAAGACCGTTCAAAAAACGGTTGACTGTTCAGGCTCTACTCTGAATTATTAGGTGTTAATCTTTTTAATAAACACAGATCCTTTTTTGACAGGTAAATTTCCTGCTTTCAGTTTAAAAACAAAATTTAAAAATTCCGATGCAAATTTTTTAGCTGCACATGAAATTTCTATAGCTGTTTTCTATAATTTGACAGTTTAGAATGTCAAACTGCGTTGATATTTTTCTTTCGGTAAAAAGTTTGACAATTCTGGCTGGCGGCATCATCCGTGTTTTTATCTTTCGAAAAACGAGCTTCCTTAAAGTGAATACCGAGCACTATCTATTGATTTGGACAGATGTCACTTTTGAAGCTGTAATTGTTTGACATTTGTAAAGTAAAAACTACTCATTACTAAGAATAACACAAAAACGCTTTTAAGTTGTTAAAATTCGGTGCAGAAATTAAAGTTATTTAAGGTTGTATTAAAGCACCTTCTTCGTTGGCAAAGAGTAAGGTTTTATAGGTTTGAAACTTCAGTAATGACTTTTCAAGGCGGTCGATACCACCAACGTCATGTCTTCTCTGATTAGGTCTTATAATTGCGTCAAAATAGTTCGGGAAACTCAAGAATGATTGTTAATGAGCCTCTACATTTTCAATTTGTCACTGTTTGGTATGGTTTTCCTACCGAAACTGACGGTGTGAATGGACCTTACTTGTAAAACTGTTACCGTGAATAGTTTGCCCTACCGGCCTCTTGTTTTAAGAAGATATTGATGTTGACAACGGACTTCATATTCAATTCAATTTCTCAAAGATACAATTTACGATTTACGTGTATGTACATGGAATGTGCGTACATTCAACCGACCACGCAAAGCAGAGCAGCTTGCTGATGTTCTCGCCGAAATCAAAGCTGATGTGACAGCCATCCAGGAGATGCGATGAAATGGGCCAGGCAGTTATTTAGATGTGGTTTTGCTGACAGAGGGAAACTAAGGCAAAAAGTTTTAAGCTTTCGGGAAGTAAGCGGAAGACTGACGACAATCCGCATTAAGGTCAAATTCTACCACCTGAGCCTTATCAGAAAAGGATGACAATACCAAAGAAGAATTCTACGAGCTCCCCGACAAAATATATGAACAATGTCCCGAAAACGATGTTAAAATTCGCCGGGCAGATTTTAACGCAAAAATTGGTAAAGAAGGCATCTTTGGTAGGTCAATCGGAAGACATAGCCTACACGACATCACATCTGTAAACGGACTCAGGCTTATCTTCCTAGCCGAGAAAAACATGGTGTTGAGTAGCACCAGATTGCCTCGCCCAGATATCCACAAGGGTACTTGGCGGTCCGACGATGATCGAACATGCAACCAATTCGATCATGTTGCTATTGACGGAAGACACTAATCTAGCATACTTGGCGTTCGTATGTACAGTCAGCAAACATAGATTCCTACCACTACCCTAGTTGGTGCTAAACTGCGCATACGAATATACATGGAAGCTCTTAGGCGAACAAAAACTTCAAGGAGGAGATTCAACGTTGGAAGACTGCAGCAGGAGGATTCTGCCAATGCCTTTGCCGACAGAGTATCCCTAGAGCTTGGGAAAAACCCTACAATGGACGAGATGTACCCAGAGACCCACTGGCAGCTTTGCAAACAATCCATCAGGAATGCTGCAGAAATGGTGCTAGGTTGCTCACAGCCGCCACTAAGGAACCTCTGGTTTTACTCCGAATGTTCTCAGGCAAACAAAGCCAAAACGGAAGCATACAGATTGTGGCAGCAAAAGAAGACACGATCTTCCCGCCAACTCTACGTCGATAAGAGAAGGGATGAGAACTGCTTGCTCAGAAGAAAGAAAAAAGCTCATGAGCAGCGTGAAGTCGAAGAGATCCAGGGATGTTTTAACAGGAAACAGGTGAGGAGCTTTTATAGAAGAGTCAAAAAGAACACAACGGGATTCACTAGCCGCCCTGAAGCCTGCAAAGATAAGAAGGGGAATACCGTGGTCGAGACGCAGTCAATGCTTAAAATCTGGAGAGATCATTTTAACCAGCTGCTTAATGGTGATGAAGTCAACGATTCCGCTAGCGAGCAGCCACGTCAAACGCAACACTAACGCTAATAAAAGTAGCACCATCTTTTAAAAATCCACATAATATCTTGGATATTCAGATGACATCGACATTATGGGAAGAACCAAACGAGCAGTGACCGGTTTTTTCTCTAACGTGTAGTCTGAGGCGAAGAACATGGGTCTTGACAGTAACGAGGACAAAACAGAGTATCTACTGTCATCAAATTGAGTCGATTCACACCTGTCAAAATGTGACAATTGACAGGTAAACGAATTTGTTTATCTGTCAATTCTGCAAATGACATCAACGCGGAGATCAAACGCGTACGATCTATGGTCCGGTTTGTGTCGACAGGCAACATAACATCTAGCGGAAAACTCAGTGTACAACGCTTAAGATTGCTAATGCATGTCGAGCGAATGAACATCGAAGCTCCAGCCCATAATGGCTGAATCACAAACACCCTTCAACACGGCTTCAATCGTAAGGAAAAGAACGTAATGTCACTCCAAACGGAAGCTCTAGTTCAATTATCTGAACATTTGCTTTGGCTGACAGCTCAACAGCTGTAAAAAAATGTCAACAAACAAAATATTTGCTCTTTGGAGGGATATAATAATAGAAATGTCATTTAAAGCAACCTCGAAGCAGGCCCACCGTAACGCAGACAATGCCGAAGCTGAAGCGTGTTTGTTATTCACCCATAAGGTATTCAACGCCAAGCCTGAGGGAACAGGAAGCAGAGGAATGCCTCATCTCCGGTGGAGTGATCAAGTTGAGGCCGGCGCACGTCAACTTGGTATTCGAAAATGGAGGCACCAAGCTAGAGATCGAGTTAGCTGGCGAAAGTTATAACTTGAGGCCCAAGAGCACAAGGCGCTGCAGTGCCAACTAAAGTAAAGTAAAGTAAAGTAAAGTAAAGTAAAGTAAAGTAAAGTAAAGTAAAGTAAAGTAAAGTAAAGTAAAGTAAAGTAAAGTAAAGTAAAGTAAAGTAAAGTAAAGTAAAGTAAAGTAAAGTAAAGTAAAGTAAAGTAAAGTAAAGTAAAGTAAAGTAAAGTAAAGTAAAGTAAAGTAAAGTAAAGTAAAGTAAAGTAAAGTAAAGTAAAGTAAAGTAAAGTAAAGTAAAGTAAAGTAAAGTAAAGTAAAGTAAAGTAAAGTAAAGTAAAGTAAAGTAAAGTAAAGTAAAGTAAAGTAAAGTAAAGTAAAGTAAAGTAAAGTAAAGTAAAGTAAAGTAAAGTAAAGTAAAGTAAAGTAAAGTAAAGTAAAGTAAAGTAAAGTAAAGTAAAGTAAAGTAAAGTAAAGTAAAGTAAAGTAAAGTAAAGTAAAGTAAAGTAAAGTAAAGTAAAGTAAAGTAAAGTAAAGTAAAGTAAAGTAAAGTAAAGTAAAGTAAAGTAAAGTAAAGTAAAGTAAAGTAAAGTAAAGTAAAGTAAAGTAAAGTAAAGTAAAGTAAAGTAAAGTAAAGTAAAGTAAAGTAAAGTAAAGTAAAGTAAAGTAAAGTAAAGTAAAGTAAAGTAAAGTAAAGTAAAGTAAAGTAAAGTAAAGTAAAGTAAAGTAAAGTAAAGTAAAGTAAAGTAAAGTAAAGTAAAGTAAAGTAAAGTAAAGTAAAGTAAAGTAAAGTAAAGTAAAGTAAAGTAAAGTAAAGTAAAGTAAAGTAAAGTAAAGTAAAGTAAAGTAAAGTAAAGTAAAGTAAAGTAAAGTAAAGTAAAGTAAAGTAAAGTAAAGTAAAGTAAAGTAAAGTAAAGTAAAGTAAAGTAAAGTAAAGTAAAGTAAAGTAAAGTAAAGTAAAGTAAAGTAAAGTAAAGTAAAGTAAAGTAAAGTAAAGTAAAGTAAAGTAAAGTAAAGTAAAGTAAAGTAAAGTAAAGTAAAGTAAAGTAAAGTAAAGTAAAGTAAAGTAAAGTAAAGTAAAGTAAAGTAAAGTAAAGTAAAGTAAAGTAAAGTAAAGTAAAGTAAAGTAAAGTAAAGTAAAGTAAAGTAAAGTAAAGTAAAGTAAAGTAAAGTAAAGTAAAGTAAAGTAAAGTAAAGTAAAGTAAAGTAAAGTAAAGTAAAGTAAAGTAAAGTAAAGTAAAGTAAAGTAAAGTAAAGTAAAGTAAAGTAAAGTAAAGTAAAGTAAAGTAAAGTAAAGTAAAGTAAAGTAAAGTAAAGTAAAGTAAAGTAAAGTAAAGTAAAGTAAAGTAAAGTAAAGTAAAGTAAAGTAAAGTAAAGTAAAGTAAAGTAAAGTAAAGTAAAGTAAAGTAAAGTAAAGTAAAGTAAAGTAAAGTAAAGTAAAGTAAAGTAAAGTAAAGTAAAGTAAAGTAAAGTAAAGTAAAGTAAAGTAAAGTAAAGTAAAGTAAAGTAAAGTAAAGTAAAGTAAAGTAAAGTAAAGTAAAGTAAAGTAAAGTAAAGTAAAGTAAAGTAAAGTAAAGTAAAGTAAAGTAAAGTAAAGTAAAGTAAAGTAAAGTAAAGTAAAGTAAAGTGAAGTAAAGTAAAGTAAAGTAAGATTTTGATAAAAATCGAATTGACAGTTTTTTTTTATAAAAAATAAAGTCCTAAAAAAAGCATTACACAAACTTGGTAAAAATTGAATTTCGACTCAAATATCTTTTCAAAAATTTGAGATATTGGCTTCCAACTAATTTTTACTTTTAAGAAATATTGTTTTCAATATTCTGCAAAATTTTAAGAAAAATCAAATTGACAGGTTTTTTTCACAAAAATTAAAAACCTAAACAAAAAAATAAATAAAAGTTGGTAAAAATTGGTTTTCGACTCAAATATCTTTTCAAAACTTTGAGATATTGGCTTGAAACTACTTTTTTCTTTTAAAAAAATATTGTTGTCAACATTCATTAAAACTTCAAGAAAAATCTAATTGACAGTTTGTTTTACAAAAAATAAAAACCTAACAAAAAAAAAAACAATACTAAAACTTGGTAAAAAATTACTTTCCACTCAAAAAGCTTTTCAAAAATTTAAAATATTGTCTTCAAACAATATACAGAAAATATTGTTTTCGATATTCAGTATTTTTTTTATAAAAATCCAATAGACCGTTTTTTCATAAAAAAAAATCCACAAAAAATAGTACGCAAATTTGGTAAAAATTGATGTTCGGATCTTGATATCTCTCAAATTAATTTCATTCATCCAATTTGTAAAAATTTGAGAAATACTTAAATTAGTAAAAATTTGTTTTCGACTAAAAATCTATTTAACTAGAAACTAGGTTTTCAAATTAAAATATTTCTTTAATAAAAAATGTTGTTTTTAATTTAAATATTTTTAAGAATAATTCAACTGGAAACTTTTTAACCCAACACGAAAACCTACAAACTTTAAAGCAAAACAAATCAACAGAAGGGATGGGAAGTTATGAGTGTGGGTCGCATCCCAGCCTTTTTTATAGAAGTTTAGTTTAATCATCATTTTAAATAAATTGTTGCTATGTTTCATAGTTCACAGATGATTTGTAAGCATAAAATTAGGTTCACATTCCTTAATCACTATGAACTAACACATTAACCCATTTTGAATAAGTTACTCCTATATGACCTCATCTAATCGATAAAAGTCGTCTTCAAAAAACTCGACCTCTCTTCATATACGCAATTTCAGCCATTTTTATGCACTACCCACATAAAATTCCATACGAACTTAATTATCTAGCTAGAGGTTGTAATTAAAAACCCGAAAAAAGAACACCCTTTATAATAGAAACAAAATAAAGTTCATAATTTTCAAAACCCCCACCTCATAATTATCTCAACAATAGCATTAGTTTACTGAAATAATGCATTTTCGCCCCATATATTCGAACTTAGTCGAATTATTGTCTTATCTCCATCAAGCCTGATGTGTTTAATCAAATGCACTTGTCCTCGACTTCAATAACACTAAAAAACTATGAAATTGTTAATAAAGTAAATCGATTAGTCAACAATATGTAAAAAGCTTTCTCTAGACAGTCGGGCGGTCCGGCGACGACACACGGCCGGCGGCGTTGGAGTTAAAGGTTAGGTAGGTACTTCACCAGAGCTCTCAGACTTTGAGTAAGGAACTTTAATAACAATAATATGCACTTCAGGCCTTGTAAATGACAGTGACAGCAACAATATGGTGCAAGCAAACAAAAATCCAAGGTCGATATTGTTTATCAACTTTTAACAAAAACCTACAAATGACAACGTCAGATATTTAGTGTTGTGGGAAGTTTGGATATTTCGCTGTTTTCTCTCACGTTGAATAAAACTCATCACTTTAAAAAGAAAATTGAATTTCAAATAAATTTTAAAACATTACAAATTATTTTCACTCACAATTATTCATATTTTTAAAATCTCAATACTTTGCCACACGAAATATTTGTGTACTTTTTTGAGGTTCGAGAGAAGAAATTTTTTGAAAATATTGAAATTATTCACACGTGTAGCCAATAATCACAACCACAACGGAAAAACTCTTTTCATTAACTTTTCTATATTTATATACAGTTGGAAATATTATAAATTTTTAGTTAAAAATGATTTGGTTTTCGAGTTGCGGAGAAAAACTTTATCGTGCAGCCTCGACGAGTTTATAACTTAAACTGAGTCTGGTGAGAACAAAATTTTATTTGATGACCACATTTTCCGTATGTGGCACCAAGAGAGGTGGCAAATATCCAAAGAAAAGAATATATTAAACTACTATACGTCTAAACGGTCTAAGTCTATAGCTACCGTTACCTACCACCTTTCTTGCCGGCTGATACTAGCAGAGGCAGAAGCAAAGCAGAGCAAAGCCGGCGCGCCTTGAAATAAGTTGTCTACATAAAGAAAAAATAAATACACTTTTTCGCAAACACAAAACGTGTAGGGAGATACATAGAGGGGACAGGGGGGAGATACCCTTTCATTCATGGTCGATAGATAGATTGGAGGCAGCGATGGTATACAGAATTGGTGTTATTGCATTTTTCAAGAAAGTTAGTAGTATTATTCATATTAAAATATTAAATGCTAAAAGTCTCTGTACTTAATATTTTTTAATTTCCCATATGAAGTTTTTATTGTAAATTTTGACAGCCTATTGTTATGGATTTAACTAGTTAGCAATTTACTAAGGGACTACAACATTTTAAACATTTCTTTTCGTTTTGCTAACTAGTAAATTGCTAATTGCGTTTTATTTATAAACGAGCATCCAAACATGTCTAAAAAGTGACAGTTCGTGAAAATAAACAAAGCATATTTGCTTAAACGGACCTTGCAATTGGAAATTCCAACTTTTGACTGGGTCATTCCATCCTCTGTTATTAAAGAATATTTGTATTTAAGTCTTATGGATTAAGCAAATTGCTTAAAATTAAAGAAAGTAGCCGTTCCGTGATTTTTATTTATTTATGTATTTATTCGTCTTAAAAGTTACACACTCTATTTAGACTAATAATTATGATACATAACATAAAATAAAATAATAATTTACTTATAGCATTATAACAAATTTAGTAATTTATGTTTCAAAACATTTCTACCTATAGATATAAAAATGAATTTCAAAATCATATTCATTAAAATCCATATAAGCTCTTGTGATAACATTATACTAAGCATAGCTAGTACTGAGTTTCTAGAAGACGGATAAAGAAAAAACATAGATAACAAAACTGGACAATCAATATTAAAATTCAAGACATCAAAAGCAAAAAGTATTGAGTTTAAGAGCAATTAAAATACACCTCATTTCATAAGATGCAACATTTTAATAACCAAATATTTTTCGTAAGGCAAATTTTGTGAACTTTTTTATACCACAAATGCTAGACGTAAAGAGCTCCATATAACGGTACAATATTCTAAATGTGGTCGGACGAGACTATCTTTTGAATTTCGAATAACAAACCCTAGCATAGAGTTTCCATTTGTGATCGCATGGTCTATTTGATGTGAGAAATTCATTTTAGATTCGAAGATTATGCCTAGATCTTTATGGCTTTCAAGTCTTTGTTAAGTGTCGTTTTGAAGTAAAATTATTTAAACCATTTTAAATTTTTTTTTTATTTTATAAGTGAATTTATGGAACTGAATATTTTCAAATCCACAGCAAACAGAAGACATTTAGAAAAAGTAAGATGTAATGGTAAGTCGTTAATAAAAATGATAAAAAGAAGTGGTCCGAGTTGACTACTTTGAGGAACACCCGAAAAATGTATAATTTCCTTAAACAATTTCCTTATCAATTTTCTCCACCTGTTTTCTAGCTACCTAATAGCTCTTTATCCACATTAGGAGCTGAGAGTATAATCCATATAAATATATCTAGTTTTTTAAGAGAACACAATGTTGAACGCGGTCGAAAGTCTTTGAAAGATCAGTCAAATAGTGTCGACTTGAGAACACATTTCCATCTGTGATAAACAAAAATTTTAAAATATTGATAAGTTTGTAGCAGTGGATCTAAGATTATACAATTTGTTTTTTTACTACAGCTTCGAAAACCTCAGGAATTAACTACAGTTTTGCAATTGGTATGTAATTTGCAATCGAACTTTTTGTAGTTTTTATGAAAGGGAGTTATTATAAAGTATTTCCATTCATCTTAGAACTCACCATTACTTAAAGAAAGGTTAAATATTATACAAAGTATGTAAGCACAGGGTTTGAAAAGAATTGGTGGAACTTTGTCTGGTGAAATAGAAAAACTTTTTTCAAGAGATACAAAAAGTACTTGTATGACATTGTCTACAGATAACTGTAAATTACCAAGATCAACCATTGGACCTGAATTTATTGTGTTAGCATAGTATAGTCTAATAGAGATGGTTATTGCATTGAAGTTTTTTCACGGGTACTGCCTCTTGAGAGAAATTCACAAATTCTACAAGACTATTTCTTGTTATGAAAAGTGCTTTCTCCAATTAGCCGTTCGGATTCGGCTTTAAACTGTTGGTCCCCTCCACCCCTGACAACAGTACTCGCACACAGGAATGGTTAATAGTTGTAAGCCACGAGGCCCTAGTTCTCAACGGACTGTTGCACCAACTATTGTTTTTGTATTTATAAATTGATGTAAAATGTTTAAATCGTTTAAAATTGGGTAAATCACTTCTTAAGCATAGTAAATTGGAAAAAATGGCTTTAATAATTTACCGTTTATCGTTTTACCGTTAACCGTTTAAAATTTTGCTACATCGGCTTTAAATACAATTTTTTCTTATACCTAATATCGTCAAAAAATGCAGAATAGGACTTTTAAAATAACCGATAAGTGGTATTTGTATAAATCAATTTTAAAAAAGAGTATGGGGTGCGACCCACATTGACACAACTTCCTATCCCGTCTGTCGATTTGATTTGCTTAGGACTTTACCAAAATATTCATTACAATAATAGTCAAGATATTACCTTTTTTTGTTTTCCAAATACTTAATTTAAAAACCTTTTCTTATCAATTTTTAGTTCTTTTTGTAGGTTTTCGTGTTTTTTTTTAAGTTATCGGTTTTCAACAAAATTTCCAACAATATTTTCACCAATTTTAGTAGCATTTCTTGAAAGTTTTTATTTCTTACATAAACAACTGCAGGTTATTTTTTGTAATAAAATTAAGCACAGAATGAAATCATTTTGAAGTCAATACCTTTATTTATTTACTAGATATCGAGAATCGAATATCAATTTTTAACAATTTTACATACTATTTTTTGTTGAGTTTCATTTTTATAAAATAACTGATCATTAGATTTTTATAAAAGTCAAAGACAATATTTGTATAAGATAAATTAATTTCAAGCAAATTTTTAATTATTGAAAATAAATTTCTGTAGAAAATAAATTTTTACCAAGTATCCGTAAGTTTTTAAGGTTTTTATTTTTTTAACAAAAACTGTCTATTCGATTTTGCTCAAAATTTTATTGAGTGTTCAAAAATATATTTTTAAAGCATTAAATTAGTTTGAAGCATACAATTATTTTAGAGATTAAATCATTTTTGACTTAAAATAATTATCATATGCAATTTTTTAGCAAAATCAATGAGTAGTTATTAGTGTGGGTCGCATCTCAGCCTTTTTTTACTGCCAATATCTTGAGTTGAAATAATGGTAAATATTTTTTTCGATTACGTTAGTGACAATAACGCAAAAAGAAGCTTCGCAGTTTGGAATTCAGGTATTTGAGAACGTACATTATTAATCTTTTTTTCAAGCCATACGAAACAATTTTTATGAGAGGTTTTAAGTTTTAAAGCGGAAAAGGATTGGAAAAGAGATACTAATGCACATTGCAAGGAGTGGGAAATACTGAAACGAGAAATTAATCCTACATTCGTGTAGTGCGTTTAAAAAATAATCTCAGTTCTTAGGACTGTAAATGAATTTAGGCTCAAAAGTAAACTCATGCGCATTCCTTAATGTAAACAAACTTCAAAAACTACATACATTTTGCGCCAAATAAAATGTTTTGATTTATAAATATTAAGATTGTTAGCCTAACTTTCAGTTGGTCGAGAACGTTAACACCCATCTGTCTGAGGCTGAAATAAAATAAATTATTTACTTAAGCATGATATAAGAGTGAGTTCGTTGTATACAAAGAGACAGACAGTTCCACCAACTGACTTCTGACGTCTGACTCATATTTTGTGTAAATTCCAAAGAAAACCAAAACCTTTTTCAAGCGACAAAAATTGACCACCGATAGGGTGCGATGATATCGCATGAATGTTGATAGAGCAGAGGCAAATAAAAATAGAAATTAAAGCCGACTTTATCGTATGTCATTGCTCTTAAAAACTGAATTTTTTTATTTGAGTAAGTGACGCAGAGAAGATAAGGTTGTAAATTTTGTAATGTGGAGGGAATTTATAGTGCATTTTTAATATTATTTTAAATTAGTATAAAAGAAGTACCTAGGGGGGGGGGGGAAGATTATGAGACAAATAGAAGGCTTACTTAAGTGCAATATAAATGTGAATGTAATTGAAATATTTTCTTATGAGCCCTTTTTTTATTTATTTTTAAAAATAACAACAATGATGGTCTGCAAAACAAAAAAAAAACTACGTTTTTAAATGATCAGTTGTCCTGAATTAGAATTTTACCTTTTAATTATTCAGCTTTTAAAATACACCTCTTTCAAAATGTAAAATACAACCAACAACGGTGATATTCAGGTTAATTACGAGCTTCTATTTCAAATATCTACTAAAATTTTAAAAGTACCCATTTCCAACATTATTTTTTCAATGGTTTTTTTTTTATTTATGTGAGACAGTTGAAATCTAACAACATATGAAAATTTAAAAAAATATTATGAAATACTCGAAATATTGAACTGAATATTGAAGACAGGGATTATTTAGATTTGGAAAACAATTACGAATTTCGTAGTATGAATTTAGATAGCTTAAAAAGTCTTATACAAGTCATATTTTCTTAATTTTTTAAAAGTATTCACTCAAAAATTTGACATGATAGAGTGATCTATGAGTCGAATTATTGCCAGACTAAGATATTTAATCAACTAAAATAAAATACACTAATCCAACATATATTTGTCAGGTAATTTTTACTTTACTTTCTCCTTTTTTACTATTTCTTAAGTTTTCTTGTGTTGGGAGAAACCACACTTTAAATAAAATTCTAATCTTATACCATCTCTGTTAACACCCATCTGTCTGAGGCTGAAATAAAATAAATTATTTACTTAAGCATGATATAAGAGTGAGTTCGTTGTATACAAAGAGACAGACTGTTCCACCAACTGACTTCTGACGTCTGACTCATAGTTTGTGTAAATTCCAAAGAAAACCAAAACCTTTTTCAAGCGACAAAAATTGACCACCGATAGGGTGCGATGATATCGTATGAATGTTGATAGAGCAGAGGCAAATAAAAATAGAAATTAAAGCCGACTTTATCGTATGTCATTGCTCTTAAAAACTGAATTTGTTGTGGTTAAATTAGGGAAAGCAAATAATTAATATATTCAACAATTAAATACGTCATATGTTATAGTATCCATCACACGACAAGCTTTTAGACAGTGGTTAACAAAAAAATTTTGTTACGTTTATATGACACATAGAACCTATAAAAATGCTAAAACAAACAAACTTTTTTTTGCTATAACTGCATTCCTTTGGAATATAGAAACTATTATTAAATTATTAACATATTGGTTACTTATAAACTTACCAGCACTGTAGATTTTAACGACCGGTTAATGGTTACTGTGAGTAAAACTAGAATCGGTAATTAACCTGAAAATTAATCTTCTGTCAGTTCATGAATTAATATTTTATAGGAAATGCAAAAATAACTATAAATTGAAACAACACAAAAAGCAAAATGTTCTCACCAAATTAAGTCTGATACAAAAATGAATATGACAGGAACAACGTTGAGTTTTTGGCAGCAACTTCTCTAAAATTCCGATGGTACTCTTTGTCGAACTACATATCCTCCACTATCCGCCATTTTATTGCAAGTGACACTTTCAATAAAAAAATAAAACTAATTATTAGATACAATTTGTTTCTAACACATGAAGCCTTCACGTTTGAACTTAATAAGTGTTCCTAAAAATTTCCAATACTGAGCTAAGCCATAAGCAGTTTCATAAACCGGCAGTTAACTTCAGATGTCATTTACTAAATACTTATTTTTGACGTTTATTATAATTTGACGGAAAGGAATCTATGATTTGACAAGAGATGCATATAAAATTGATTTTATCTTGTTTTTTTTTTAATCGTGAAGTTCAAAATCTTTTTCTCTGTCTAATCTTCATTTTCTGGATTTAGTTTGAAGTTTCTTTAATTTTTCGTTAAGTTTCACAATTTGACTTTTATTTTGTATGCTTCCACAACTAAGCGTTATTTTTACTGCTATATTAATGAAAGTGATATCACAATTTAAAAAAAAGAAGGTATATAAACATTCTTCTAACCAAGCTATAAATGTCAATCATTGAAAAATAATAAAATGTCAAGTTCGCATTTCTGTATTATTCTTTTTAAATCCGCCCCCATTATAGCTTCTTTGTGGTACAGTTTTTTTTTGTTTTTGTCCACTTTAAATTTGATCGAATTCTTATCGTTGTTTTGTGAATGTAGCATGCTTACGTTGCTGGTGTCTTAAAAAAAACAACTAAGACTAAATAAAACCCAAGCTTAAAACTTATAAGTAGCGAAAAAGGAGCTGAATATGAAATTCTTCTAACTTTTTATCACAAAGTTTATCAAAGTTTAAACAAATAGAATCAATGAGTTTTTTAAACGGTATGCTTAAAATTTGAAACTTTGAAAATCATTAATGTTACTTCAATAAATTAAGAAGTTAATCAAGTGCTAATTGACGTTTATTACTTATTGTGAATTATTTTTTAGATTGGAGGTACCGTTAATGATATAAATTTGAAAAATTGATGAAATATATATATATAAAGACTATTTCAATTATTTTACGTTTTTTTTGACAATTGAGTCCTTTGACATTTCATACATTATTTGGGATAAATGACAACAATTTCTCACAATTGGTTTAACTCTAACCAAAAGAGGAGAACATTAAGGTTCACCTTACATCGTAAGGTATAATTTCAGCGAGAAATTGTTGTCATTTATTACAAATAATTTATGAAACGTCAAAGGACTTACTTGTCAAAAAAGAATTAATTGGATTCTGTTTGGGGTGGAAATCAATTTTTAGATCGGATTCTATAATTTTTCAAAAACGAAACAAATTGAACGAAAACGATATTTGGCATTCTGTGACGCTATTTATTGTTATTTGTTTTTGAACGAAAATTTAGTTTATAAAAAATATTGTTTTATTAATTTTCGTCAGATTCGGAAAGTAATTGAATCCATTACTCGAAAAACTGTCCTTCAAATTTTCTCTAGAAACTTACTAAATCCGTGTTTCAGATGCATGAAGATAATCGATCGCTTCTCCAATATAGAATGGTAAACCGGAATTCACCAAGCCAAAACATCATTAGATTGTTCCAGACATATTTATGTGAAAACTGACAAACTTGAAATGTCATGATTTGACGTTTGTGGTTATTTTATATACAATTTGTATTGGCTGTGTTCAATTTGTCAGATAGGATATCCGGATAATCTCTTGTGAGTGCGTAAAGTGTAAAAGAACAACAAAAGACATCCAAAGCTATCCAGGAATTGCTGTTAAATGTGGTTTACTGGCGGTACAACTAATTCATCACATGTATGGTGGAATTTTTAGGAACCTAGAAATTGATTAAAAGTATTCATATGTCTGTATCTCCATTAACAAACCCGGTGATTTACATAACTTATCAATTAAATATTTTATTTTACAATAAATTTGGAACTGACTATAATTTTTTGACAACTATGTCAATTTTGCTATTCAGTAAAGTTCACGCAGCTCAAAACCCATTTTTCTTAACGACAAGTTTGACATTTCACTTACTTACTTACTTAAGGTGGCGCTGCATTCCTGTATGAACTTGGGCCTCACCCAACAAACTTCCCCATCTAGCTCTGTCCCTAGCTAGATGTCTTCAGTTTCGTGCTCCAAGTTGGGTGAGGTCAACTTCCGCTTGTGCGCGCCACCTGATCCGCGGTCTTCCTCTACTGCGCTGTCCTGTGGGTGTGGATTCGAAGACTTTCCGGGCTGGAGCATTAGTTTCCATGCGCTCTACGTGACCCAGCCATCTTAGTCGTTGGACTTTTACCTTTCTGGCTAAGTCTACGTCGCTGTACAGCCCGTATAGCTCGTCGTTTCATCTTCTCCTCCACTCCGGTTTGATGCATACGGGACCGTAGATCACACGAAGAACTTTTCTCTGCAACCGATCCAAGGTTCTTTCATCCGCTTTTGTCATAGTCCATGCTTCTGCACCGTATAGCAGAACGGGATGATAAGGGTCTTATATAGCAACACTTTGGTTCCTCAAGAGAGGACTTTACTACTCAATTTGATCTCAGGGCTGGTGTTGTTTTCTGCGTGTACAGCGGAGCCTAGGTAGACGAAGTTCTTGACTACCTCAAAGTTACGTCCGTCCATGGCGACGTTTTGACCAAGACGTCGGTATTGTATGTCCTTTCTTGACGACAGCATGTACTTTGTTTTGCCTTCATTAACCGTCAAACCCATTTTGCCGCCTCTGCCTCAACACTCACAAAAGCCCCATTGACCTCACGCTGAGTTCTTCCGATTATGTCAATGTCATCAGCATATGCTAGTAATTGAACAAACTTTTGAAAGATAGTGCCTCAAGTGTTGACGTGTGAGCTCTGCACTATTCTTTCAAGCACGATGTTAAAAAAATCACATGACAGCGTATCACCTTGTCTAAAACCTTTTTTGATATCGAAAGGTTCTGTTAAGTTGTTTCCAACCTTTATGGAGCAGCGTGAATTCTCCATGGTCATCCTGCACAAACGGACGAGTTTGGCAGGGATGCCAAAACTAGACATGGCTCTATACAGCTCGTCCCTTTAGATGCTGTCATATGCGGCCTTGAAATCGATGAAAAGATGGTGGGTGTCGATTTGGTGTGGACTGTGGACTTTCCTGGTCTAAAACCACACTGCTAAGGACCTTTCAGGTTGTTGACGATGGGCTTTAAACGTTCACATATTACGGCAGAGAAGATTTTGTAGGCGATGTTAAGTAGACTGATTCCTCTATAGTTGGTGCAGTTTAGAGGGTCTCCTTTTTCAGGATCGGGCAAGCAATCCATTCATCGGACATGCTTTCTTCTGACCATATCTTACAGATAAGTTGGTGCATACTCCTAACCAACTTATCTCCAGCTGCTTTAAAGAGCACGGCATTTAAGCCATCCGCTCCAGCGGCATTATTAGACTTCAGCTTAGATATGGCAATCCTTACTTCGTCTAATTTGGGAGGACGGGATTGTTGGCGTTCGTCGTCTATGTTGAATGGATCATCCTGAATGACACCGGAATTGGGTTCGTCGTCGCCATTATACAGTCTGCAGAAGTGGGCCTGGCATATCCTCAGCATTGACTGTGGTTCCACTATGATGTTTCCACTTTCGTCTTTGCAGCCTTCGGTTCTAGGTTTATGTATCTGTTAATTTCGTTTCACCTGTTCATACAACTTTCGAACCTCATTCCTGCTTTTATACCTCTCAACATCTTCGACCGCACGCTTCTCATGCCCTCTCTTTTTCCTTCTGAGAAGTCGGCGTTCCTCTCGCCTCTTCTGCTCATAGAGCTCATGAGCAGTTCTCGTCCTTTTAGGCAGCGCCGCTTTGTGTGCCTGTTGTTGGCTGCATTAGCCTGCCTACATTCCACATCAAACCAGGGGTTCCTTGTTGGTGGCTGCTTGAAAACCAACACATCAGAGGTGGATTCCCTGATTGCATCTTGGCAATGTTGCCCCTGGTTTTCGATACATTGTGTTGGCCGCAGAGAACTTCGAGAGAGGTTGCTTGTAACTCGGTCGGAAAAGGATTTGGCGATCGTAGCCGTTCGACGTTGTACCTTCTCCCAGAACCTCCCTGTTTTGCCTTGGGTCTGGAAACCCGAAATGCTACCTTAGCTACAACGAGGCAATGGTACGAGTCGATGTTAGCTCCTCGGAAAGTTCGGACATCCATGATGCTGGAAGCATATCTGGCGTCGATCGCAATATGGTCAATCTGGTTGACGGGAGATTGATCTGGAGAATACCAAGTTCCTTTGTGGATGTTGAGGTATGGAAAACACGTACTATGAACCTGAATCCGTTGCCGGAAGTGTTGTCGTGCAGGCTGTTCTTTTCGATTATTATTATTGACATTTCTCGGTTTGACATTTTTGGACATTCTATCAACATCTTTGACAACTCATAATTTTTCTCTCTTCCTTGTAATGCCTTAAATGAAAGGAAGAAACGAAATTTTTACTTTTTCTCAAAAATTAATTGAAGAGAGGTAAGATGATGAAACGTCACACAAATCAGTGACACAAAAAATCATGCAAAACTTTTTATAAAAAATGACATTATGTATATTTTGGTTTCGATTTTTGTCAACATTTTTATTTTGTTTTCTTATCGCACTTCAAACTATTTATAATCATTTTTACAAATTCATACATAAATACATTTTACATATAAATAGTTTACTTTTTATTTCATTTTCTATACAAGTTTCTTAAAATTATAAATCATCACATTTAATGTTTTCTTCATACAAAATAAAAATAAAAAAGAAAAAAGTATTGTTCGATTTTATAGTAGAATTAGATAACTTTTGGGCATTTCACGATTTGAAAAAAATACAAAAGAAAAGTTAATACTCGCCCTAAATTAAGTAAAATTCTCCATTCTGTACAAATTACATAATTATGTACTATAAATATACAACATTATAAGTACTTAATCGTGTAACTACTATCATAGAAAAATGAAATTAAACAAAATTATAATTTCAATTTTAATTTGTAAAAATAAAAAAAAACTAATTTTAATAAATTAAGCTATTTTTTAATTGATTTATCTGCATGTGCTGTCACAGTCTGTTGGTCAATTAGTTTGTAGTTTTAAGGACACTTCAATAATTCCTTCGATAGCCTTTTGAATGGTTTTAAATTTTACTTTACGTTGCTCCACATGTCACACACTCTTTGAACAGGCCCAATCCATGTCTACTTTTTTGTTTTTAATTGTTTAGAGAAAATTTAAAAATATTTGTCATTATAGTAGTTTGTTTTTTTAAGTCAAAAATACTCCATATTTATGTTAGTAGTTTCAGCTGGATTATTTCATTGTTAGTTAGATCTTTGAAATTATAAAAAGTTAACAGACTATTTACAAATTTAAATATATTAATTTGCTACATTAAAATCCGATTAGTTCTACTTTGGCTACATAACAAATTCTACATCGATTCCTCACTTGATGTCACGCGGATCATCTCGCTGGTATTTGGCAAACTGCAAGAATATCTCCTCGAGGGTGGTTTGACTTATTGAGTAGTCCTCGATATTGAGAGCATCCTTATTGCTCTCTACAAGACCAAATATTCTTGACCATGAAATGCTCGACAATGGAATGTAGAATGTCAAAATCAATTGGAATTTCTCCCTGAACAAGAAGAAACAGAAAAATGTTAGATCTTAAGAAACGAAAAATGGGATAGATTTTTGAAAACTTACTGCAAAACAGCTTCGGGGAATTCTGTCATAATGAAATTCAGTACTTTTTGTGTGTCCTCTTCCATAACTTCTATCGCATCATTTTCGCTTCCTCTTTTCAATTTGAATTTAAGTATAAAGCCTTTGGTAAATTTGTTCTTGAGATGCTGCGTTGAACCTATGCACTTGAATTCTCCATTCACCATTATAGCCAAACGGGTGCATAGAGCCTCACATTCTTCCATACTATGTGATGTTAGAACTATGGATTTGCCAGCATCACGAATTCGACAAACCATGTTCCACAGTTGACGTCGAGCACCGGGATCCATTCCCGTGGTCGGTTCGTCAAGGTAAACTACGGACGGACTGCCCATCACTGCCAAAGCGGTGCTGAGCTTTCGCTTATTACCTCCACTGTAAGCTTGGACATGCTTGTTGTAGTGCTGCATGAAACCGAACGATTTGGCCAGATCTGAAGAAACCTGAGGGATCCTTTTTTCTGGAATTCCGCGCAGTAGAGCGTAAATTTTCAGAGTCTCACGACCGGTAAAATTGTCGAACAACGCATCGAACTGTGGACAATAACCGATTTCTTGGTACACTTCATTCATATCCCGTTTCAAGCTCAAGCCTTTGACGTAGCCATCACCAGATGATATTCTTTCGTCACCAGTGAGCATTTTGAAGGTTGTCGTTTTTCCAGCACCATTTACACCGAGTAAACCAAAACATTCCGAGCTAAAAAGAAAATTAAAAAGTCAATAAAGTTCCATTTCGAAGTGTGATCTAATTCGTGTTGGGCGCCAGTTAAAAACTTTCGTTAAATCACAGGAATACTCTGTTTTTTTTTTAACTCACTGTTTAACTCCAACTGAAACTTGATTAACTGCCAAGAATTTCCCATAGAATTTAGTGACTTTATCAAGAACCAAATTTTGTACAGCAATATCAGTCGATGACATATTTTCAACCCTCTGTTTTTCCTGTTGTACGTCTTCGTCAAAATATCCATCCTCTGGTGGTGGTTGTGGTGGTTTACTACTTAACGAAAAATTTAACGTTATATAAAAAAGTTGTTAAATTTAATTTTTTAAATTATTCTCACGTTGTTTTTTCTTTGATTTTAAACCAAATATTGCCCAAAACACGATATTCCTTAAGTATTAAAATTATTAAGAAAACAACACTGGTAATTATTAGATAAATGACTTCACGAAGTATTCCTGGTGCTTCCCATGTAAAATACGGTTGTAGTGCTAAAGAAGAAAACTCGATAAGTACTCAAATTTAATGACATTGAATAAAGCTAATACTTACGACAGCACTGTTTGTATACCGAACAGCGAATAAATTCCGGAATTGCTAAACAAAGTTTTCTAGTTTGAGAATTTGTAAAGAGTTTATTCAATCCCTGAGCTAATGAGAAATGTGGGAAAGCAAGGAAGAATTTCTCCAATATATCAGCTGTATCTTTGGTGTCGAATAAATTTGAGCTCATAACAAGAATCACAATGAAAAATGCATTTCCTGAAAATTAATAAATTTAATAAATAAATTTGATTTTCTGATGAAATTTTTAATCAACAGCTTACCACAAAATATATTAATTATTGACAGTCTAGCAAGTCCAGTAGCAGGTTCTGAGAAAAATCCTGACATTAAGTACGTAAATGGCAGCACTGAACATCCAAAAAGTAACATAAGTACAAAGTTTCGACCTTAAAAAAAAAATTTAAAAAAGATTGATAATTAACATTTAAAAAGATTGCTAAATGAACGTCAAATTATGTCAAATTATTGACGTTAAGTTAAAAATTAAGTTCCAACCATAACAGTCTTATTTAAGCTTAAGTGTGTAAAATTACTTCTTATGTGGATATGATTATCAGTACACATTTTTTCGTTAAGTTTCGTTAACTCTAGCAAAATTAACATTGTTTGACATTTGGTTGTGTTAAAATTTAACATTCTTTTTAAGACTGGCTAAAGCCCCAACTATAATAGACTTAACCGAAAGTAAGCTAATGTCAAAACCAAACGAAAAATTATCAGAAGTTATCGTCAAAACAAAAAGTAACCAATGGATTCAAGTAACATAAGCAAATGTCAAACAAAATGCGTTTCAAATTTGACATTTGCTTAAGCTCAAGCCATTTAAATGGCTCTTGCGTAATTGCGCGAAAGTTAGCGATATTTAACAAAACTGAAAAGAACGCCTATTACGGTTGGTGACATATAAGGCTGCGTATTGGTTCGTTCCCTTAAGCTTGCTAAAGCTCGGTTTAGTCTATTATAGTTGAAGCTTGGTTCCGTTTGATTTCAATGAGTTATAACCTAGAATTTAATATTTTAACGAACTTGAACCCAAAATCCAAGTCGAATCTAAGTTCGATTAATAAAACCACGTGGGTCAAATTTGATGTCAATTTTATTTTGACAGAAAATAGTAGTTTAGAAAAACAAAATCAAGTTATGTAAATAACTTACCCAATTCGTCAAACGTTGCATATCCCTCTTCTTGAAAGCACGCCAATGTTAACATCAAAACAATCGCTGTAAACGTATAAGTTACGTAATCCCAGACAAAATGTGAAAACCAAAATGTCAAAACTTTTACTCCACTCACAAATTGTAACAATTTGGCACGACTTTCATTTTCCTTAACTAAGAACATAACATACAAAGCACTAACAAAACACATACAAAAGCATAAATTTAACGAAAGTTGAGTTCCTAGATTTTGTCCGCTATTCAGCAATTCAAACTTTGAATCTTTAGAAAATGGCAGCGGAGCATTTGTGACCGTTATAGAAGCGTTACTTCCAATAAGAGCTCTAAGAAGAAAAACGAAGAAAAAGTTCAAGAATAAGATTAGACTCAATTTAATTTAAAATTATTATCTTACTTGGCCATGGCATTGTGAATTAAGTTAACTGTAAGTGGTGCTGAATGAAGTGGCTTATTATTCAGCCAAGCTATGATGGTGCCTGTGTCTATGGTTGCTGCAGCAATATATCTCGAATTGATGCGAATTTGAAGTGTTTTTCCAAGTTCCAACATAAAGTCTTTGAAGCCCACGCCTCCTGTATTATGAAGTTCGTGAGCAGATGAATATGATTCAACAATTGCCTTATAATTTTCACTAATATTTGCTTCCAATGATCCGCTAACAACTTTCGAAGTTGTTTCTAAGACTGTCACAGTCGTTGGATATTGAGTGATACCCATTTGCATGGGTCTTAGCGCCGCGTAAGAACTATTTTTCGATACAAGAACTGTCAAGGTAACAAAGAGAATCGGAATTAGATTCTGAATGGCAAATAATAATCTATTTCGAATTGTAAAGAGGACTTTCTTCATCATCATAGATTGCCATTGACTTAGGATGAGGTTGTGGCCTTTGAGGAGACGCTGATTGTCCGAGAACATATTATCAGCTGGAAAAAAGAAGCGGTATTAAAAATTAGGAACTACATGTGTCATAGATTTTTTTTATAGCTTACAAGTCATAGATTCCCCATCGTCGGATCCAAATCCATTGCCATTCATTATTGGTGAACCCACAGAATTTATGGCCATCGACTTTTCGGCACCAACTTTCATGAAAACTTCTTCGAGGGATGTTATCGAAATACCATAACCATTGAGTGCTAATTCATCCGATTGTGTTTCTAGATCGTGGAACATTTTTTCGAAATGCGATGAGTATGAGTCAGGTAATTGGTATGAGAGTTCAGCACCGATATCGGCTTCGGGTTTCAAGTCGGGAATGTATTGATTGAGAAGCTTTGTCACACTTGCTGCATCACATTCTTTCTTCTTCACACAAATCTTTCAAAAAAGAAACAAAGTTTTCGGAAAAAATGCAAGCATAATTAAGGCTTTACTCACCAATTTATAGCCACTTCCGTATTTCTTCTTCAAAAAGAACGATGTCCCCATGCACTTCAGCTCTCCATCTGACATAATTGCAATGCGATCTCCCAACACATCAGCTTCGTCCATGAAATGCGTCGTCAACAATATCGTCCGTCCGACTTTTTCAGATTGCAGCAAATCCCATAGTTGTCTTCTAGCCGCTGGATCCATACCAGAGCTGGGTTCATCGCATAAAACAACTTTTGTTCCACCACAAAAAGCTGCACAAACCGAAAGTTTTCGCTTCATACCACCTGACAGCTTTGACGACGCCACATTTGCCTTATTCTCCAATTCAATTTTCTTAATATATCTACTAACTTCAGCTTCCAATTCTTCACCTTTTAGACCTTTCAGACGACTGTAGAATATCAAATGGTCTCTAACGGTCAGATCGTCAAAGAGAATATTATGCTGAGGGCATATACCCAATGACATACGAGCGCCGTCTATGTTTGTTCGTATGTCACTGCCATTGATAATCGCTGTTCCCGATGAAGGCGGAAACATTCCTGTTAACATTGAGATTGTTGTTGTTTTGCCAGCTCCATTGTGACCCAACAAAACCGTTATTTCATCTTCGTACATATTTAACGAAAGATCTTTGACAGCTTTCCGTTGGCCAAAGACCTTCGTTAGATTCTTAATTTGCAGCCCAACATGCTTTCCCACTGGCTCTATTTCAAACGAACTTGGATGGTCTCGTTTGGTATCAGTACTCGAATCTTCAATGCCCAAAAAAACCGGTTCTCCAAACCAAAATGTCTTGGTAAATGGGAAGTACCATTTTTTGGGGACTCCATAATCTCCAGCGTAGATTTGCTCCAAATACAAGCAAATGATCATGTAAATGACACTTGACAACAGCATCATACCCAGAATGTGAGCCATCGTTAGGGAATCATCAACACTGACAGGCGAGAAAATATTATCCCACTGAAAACCATTACCATCGATTTCGAAACTTATGATAACCCGAATTCCGAAACTGAGAGCTGTGTTGCACAAAAGTGACCACAGCAATTTGGTAGCTAGTGCTAGGCCCTCGTAATTTAACTGGAAAAAAGTGTACGGTATGTACAAGATGAACCATATTAGTCCCGTTATAGCTGCAGCTGTACTGGCCTTAGAGAAAAGTGTTGCCAGCATAAAGCAAAACGTATTCGTGGCTATAGTGAAAATCAGAAAGAAGAAAAAAACTGCCGTGAAAGAACTGTGTGTCAAGACACCAACTCCGTCGCTCCATTTTATCTGGAAAATAACAAGACGAGTTTTAGTAAAGGCGTGTTTCTTCAAATCTCTTAAATTAATTACCATTAAAATAGTTGTAATCAAAAGGGACGAGAAGCCCATCATGAGGAATCCCTTGACAAACCACGCTGTCCAATGCAACCAGTTCTGAAGACCCATAATCTTCATGACTTCCTTAAGTTGCTTTTCTTTTTCTGCTGTAATGTACTAAAACACAAAACAAAACATTAAACTCTTTCCTTTTCAAGAACTCTCAATTTGAAACTCACTTTGACAGTATAGGTCACTGGGTAAATGTAACTGAGAACAATTATGAACGACATCATCGAAGCCAAACCAACCAATAGCGGATCATTGGTGTACTCGGGATAAGGGTACCGTTGAAGCATCACTCTTGGCAAAATTTGATCGGTGAGATTTTTTGACGAAAGCTTGATGAAAGCCGTCGATATCGCATTCTGCACTGGAAGAAATCCTTCCCTCAGATATCCCACTGGAATTCCTCCATCCACATCGGGAGTATTTCGTGGACCAATAGGATCGAATGGTATAAAAAGCGTATTGGTTAGCCATGTTTTAAGTACATTCGAACTGGCAGCTGTTCTTAGCTCGCTAGGAAACCGAATTTGATAGTTCAAATTTTCATAGCAATTTTTCGAATCGTCAAACTGAACACCACCGAGATAAGTGTTGTCCATAAGAGCATCTTGCATTTCCCTACCACTGGCATATCCACTATATGTCAAGTTCAAGCTGTCAGCTGCATGTTTTACAATATTTTCAAAACACGTTGTATTTGGTGAATATGCCAAATGATAGCTTAATTTCTCTAATGATTTTGTTGTGACGTTTTGTCTGTAAGAGGGCGTAATTAAGTAAATTAGTTAAATCTGACATGCGACATGAAGTTAGTATTAAAAAATAAGGCTTGTCAAAAATTGTATGTAAAGTGTTTTTAATGAAAAATGGTATAAAAAGTTAGTAACATTTCTGTCTAATAAAATGGTTAAATTTCTACTTGAAAGCTTTCGTTAACTTTCAGACATTTAAGAGTTTAGGTTAGGTAAGGTTAGGTTGGTTTTTCTATAACTACAGAATCATGCAATTTACAATAGAATATTGTGGTTAAGTTTGAAAAAAAATTGTGTAAGTAAAAATTGTTGTTTTTTGTAAGGAATTTCTATTAAAGCTACAAAAAGAGCTTTTTTGATCTATCAAACGTGCTTGCCTGGGTTGGAATGTCTTCCGTTTTAATTTCCTGATTATCGCTGAACGTCCAAAAAGAGACCTAAAAATTGGAGGAAAAAAACGACAAAAAAATATATGTAAAAGCAAGATGAAAGTGTGTGCTCAACATGTAAACATTTAAAAAAAAAAAATTAAAGTATGATATTGAATTAAATGATATAAAATAACCAAAAATAATTTAAATTTATTTAAGCTGGTAACACCTTGTATGACAGTTGTAAGCATACAAAATTGACAGTTCCCTCTGAAATTAAAATACGTTTTTTTAGCTTCGTTCAGTTTCGTTAACTTTAACGAAATTAAGCTAGAGCCACGAAAAGTGCTCTGAATACAGTTAAATGTCGAATTTTAAACCCTTTTCTTAATTGTAAAGCTTTTGTCCGAGCTCGATTAAAACTTCAAAAAAATCAAAGCTGTCATGTTGGTTAAGAAAACTTGTGTCTTAATTCATCAACACATGCTTTGCTTACATCAAAACAAACTGTCGTTTTCACTTTCGCTAACAAAATTGATCTAAAACAATGTCAGTTTTGCTTTGAAATTAATGGCTGAATCACAAACACGCTTCAGCTTCGGCTTCATCTGACGTTTACGAGTTCAACCATAGGAATTCAATGCATGCTATTACAATGGAGCTTCGACCTCACGTTTTGTTTGACAATCGTAAGGAAAAGAACGTAATGTGACTTCAAACGGAAGCTCTAGTTCAATTATCTGAACATTTGCTTTCTTTGACAGCTTAACAGCTGTAAAAAATGTCAACAAACAAAATCTTTACTCTTTGGAGGGATGAAATAATAGAAATGTCATTCAAAGCAAGCAGGCCCACCGTAACGCAAACGAAGCTGAAGCGTATTTGTGATTCAGCCATAAGGTTTTCACATTTTGTATGTACATATGCATATGACAGCATTAACGTCAAATAAAAGTATAAACCTTAATTGTTTCAATGACATTTTGAAGTTTGACTGCAACAAAAACTTAAACAAAAAATGATACGAAATGGATTTTGCAGTTATGTCAAATAAATAAAAGTAAAAAAAGAAATAAACCCAAAACAAACTAAACCAAAACAAATTAAACCAAACCAAAAGGTCAAAGGTTTATCATGTGCTTTAGTGAAGGGAAAAAATTGAAGATCTGTTGAAGATTTTCAAGTGGGGGGCACCTATAAAGCAATGTTTTTTTTTTTCTTGAGTATTTTTTAATTGCGAGCAAATTGAAATAATATTTTTTTCTTGCCAAAAAAACAAAATTATACAAAATCTCTTAAGAACTTACTTTAATAAATCAAGAGTATCTAAAGGCAATGCCGTATTATATATTGTAGCGCCTTCATGTTCTATTGGCACCAAAACTCGCACCAAAACAAGCAGCAATGAGAAAACTGCAGGCAGCACTAGTTCCACACAAAGTTGAAGTTTGTGATTCCATTGTAGTATCCAGTTCTTCCATAGAAGTAGTCGAAATTTGTCAAAATTACTTGTCACCATTTTTGTTTTTTTAGACTTATATCGTTTGTGTATGCATTGGTTTTGTCCTTATTAATTATATCACAAATAAGCTGAAATGAAAAAAAGTAAACAAATGTTATTAAAATCATTACTAAAAACTGTTCCGTTTTTGACGTTTAAGAGAATGAATTTTTGTTGAACTTAACTTCGATGAAAAGTTAAATGGTCGAAAAATTGAAGTTCACTTTTTAAAGAGTCATATCCCGTGCGAATGCACCAATAACTTTCTTGGATGTCGATGACAAAATTATTGACATCACTCTTGAAATGTTTGAAGGGCTTTGAAATTGCTCTTGAAATCTTTGAAGGGCTCTATTTATTTACAATTTGTAAGTTTTAAGTAAACATATACATAAGTGCTTACATACATGTTTATTTCTTAAGATATCAATCGGGAAAGAATTTATTATTTTTGATTTGATTTGAACTTGATTAAAAGAATTTGAAAATAATTATTTAGTAATTAAATTAAATGACGAAAGTAATAGCAAAACAAATACTTTGTTTATGAACTACTTCGATTAGATTATGCCTCTTGACATTAGTTGATACGTTCCTTAAGAGTTGATCAATATTACGCTTAAATTTTACTAACCCAAGCTGGCTGTCAGACGTACAAGCGAGTTGTGTGAATGAATGCATAAAACTTGCGCTTGCAAGGATTTTTACAAAGATGGTGGTTGTCAAAAAATGTATCTTTCTTATTAAGAAAGCATTGACAGCTTATAGTTGAATAATATGTCAAATAACTGAAAACATGAAAAAATATAAGTAACCCAAACTGGCTGTCAGACGTACAAATATGTTGTAGGCTTTTCTGTCAACATAATTGAGTCCATAAAATTTGGCAAAGAATTTAAGATAAATGATGACTCTCCCAGAATGACAGTTTTTAATGACAGCGCTAAAGAAAATATTGAAAACTTATATAGTTGAGCAATATGTCAAAACAATAAAACAGCCTGATCAAAAAAAAATCAATTTGTATAGCCAATTAGACAACGATTAATGTTAAATTCAATAATTTGACAGAATGACAACCCTAGAGAAAACATAAACAGCTTATAGGTGAGCAATATGTCAAAAAAAATGAAAAATTGAGAAAAATTGTTCTTATGTACTGTGGTGTAAGAGAAAAATCAATCTACTAAATTAAATTGTCTGTTAAAAAAAATCAATTTTTGTAGCCAATTAGAAGACGAATAATTTTAAATTCATTAATTTGACAGAATGACAACTTTAAAGAAAACATTGACATCTTATAGTTAAGTGATATGTCAAGACATTGAAAAATTGATGATAACTGTTCTGACATACGGTAGCATAAGTGAAATATTAATTTACAAAATTCAACTGTCTAATAAACACAATCAGTTTTATACACAATTAGAAGACGAATAAAGTTAAAATTAAATTTTTGACAGATCTAAGCCAAAATAAAAGGTTTTTTATTTCTGATATTATGTATGTATGTTAATGCATGATCATAATTTTTGACATTCCGTAATGAGTTTTTATACATACAAACAAATGTCAAATTATTATCTGTCAAATTGTGTTAACAAATTTGTATAACAAAAAATTAACAAAATAAAACTGAAAATCTAATCTGAAATCAAATTTAAATCAATAATTTAATCCCTTTACAAAATATACATATATGTTTTTGCACATACAAAAAAGTCGAATCATTGAAGTTATTACCCCCTCGTTCTATTTCTTAAACAAAATTAATTTACTTTATCGCATTTTGTAGGAGTATAACAATGACCAATGAAACAAAGATAAGATTTATGCAGACAGGAAATTTTAATCAATAATAATCCAGATAAAATTATTCCGTCTGAAAGTTTTTGCACAATTTAAAAATAAAAATCAAAGGTCATAATCTTGATGTTCCATTTTTATTTATTTCGAAGCACGTGATAGAAAGTATTATAAGGAAGGAAATTCTCTGACATTTTGTTCAACCAACAAAAATGTGAAGTTATAAAAAAAAAGCACTGAACACTCTGGGTGTGGACTGTCACGTTGGACAATACAATGATGAAGACACTTGGATACAATTTTTACACTCGTTGTTGTGAGATTTCTCAGACTTAATTATGATACAAATTTATTGTAATTCACTATTTGTTTCACCATAAATTAATTAATTTTGAAATAAGAAGCAGTTTGACAGTTCGGTTTGTTATTTAGTTCGTTTGTTGAACAACTTTTTTGACACTTCGTAACCAGCAATTTGACTTCACAATAACGAATTAATATCTAAACTCAAAACTCAAATACACAGGTGTTTTAAAACAAGTTTTTTTGTTTTGTAAGGTTCTAATTCATTAAAAATAATATGTATGTATATAATTTTCAATACCCAATGATTAAAGAAAATTGACACTTCCTGAACTGTTATTAAAAACAAGTACCGAGTATGCTTTAACGAACAACGTTCCCAAACGTCAACAGGAACAATTATTGTGTTTTTGTTGCAATTTGCGTACGACTTCTTGTCCGACAAATCGCTAACTGAATTATTACGTTTACTTTAATGTTTGTTATACTAAAACGAAATATGGCAAAGGGTTTTTAATTAATTTACATTCAATAAAAAAGAAACTGATAAGCTATAAATTTGATAAGGAAAAAATAATAATTGTGCATATACGTTACGTTTAGAGTATAAAAACAATAGACAAATGACTCATCTGACGTATCAACCTGCTATATAAATTGCAATTGGTTTCGAATACCTGATAATTATAAAAGCTATTTTACGTGTTGATAGAATTAAAAATAGCAAGTACTATACAGATGGTCGGTGAAATATGTACGTACTTAAAAAGTTATTGCAACTTCGTTTGTTGACACGAGTAAATGTAAGTATTTCCGTGTTTACATGGTGGAATTTAAGCAAACTGTGAAGTTTCTACAATTTACACGATGGATTTTTCTTTTTTTAATGTTTTTGCTTACCACATCTTAAGGTAATAGCGTAATTTAAGGTTCAGACAACATAAGGGACTTTATTTGCAGTGAACTGCATTTTTTTAACGTAAATTTTGACCAAGGCACTGACTAGTTGAATCATAGTGGTCAAGTGTCATAAACTTCAAACTCGGTACTTTGCTTCATTAACCTCTACTTTGAGTTGATCGTGCAAAAACTACCAACAACATAATTGTCTACAAGAAACTTCTCAATCAGTTATAAGTCCATCTCGACTTGTATTTGTGATTTTAAACAAATATTTATTATTCCTTTTCCAATTTGACAAGGAACCCTTTTACATAAAATATTAAAAAGAATTGTGCAGAAAATGAATAAACCACAGAGTTATAAAGTTCAGATTTCAGTTAAATAAAAAACATGATTAGCTGTCATTGTGAATCTGCTTGACTCTCTTTCCAGTCACTTTTCCAATAAAGTTGCCTTAATTGGAAGTCAATTTTTTGGCAGTTATCCAATCAGATACTAGAAACTTGCCTTACTTTCCCTAGTATCGCCTAAATCTGCTCATTGTCAAATGTCAGAAGATGAAAGCTTCGAAATTGACAGCTACTCAACTTTCTACTACTTCCTATCAAATGTCTACTACTATTTATCATTCAATTATGATTCATTTTTTTATTTGACTTAAAGAAATGTGTTGACATTTAGACCCACTTCTTTTGCTTCTGCTTTTACTTCTTGTTGAATTCTTTCAATAATATTCATTGTTAATTTTAGGTACTTTTGAAATATTACAGTTATGAGTAATATTCATTCATATCATAGTAGATATAAATTCTTATCTTTTAAGAAGTGATTTTGGAATTTAGGTAAATATTGTGACTCAACACACTCAAAATTGTGTAGGTTTTCTTTTGGAACTCAAAGTTCCGAAGAAGGTTTAACAACACGTTCTTAAACATTTAAATATTTTATTTTGCACATGACAATAGAAACAATTTAAGGGATGACTGCAAAAATTATATTTCTTACGTTTGGTTATAATGCCGCATGTAACTTTGGACCTAAAATTTTTAAGAAAATGTTAGTTCTTTAAAAAATTAGTACAAATTGTAACGTTGCTTTAAATTGTTTAAGAGATAATAAAACCTTTGTTTGGTAAAACAAATTTGTTTAGTTTTTCTTATTTAAAAAAAAAAGTTTTTGAAAGTCATTTCGGTATATCTTGATATTCTTATCTAAGACAAAATTTATTTGTAGTCGATATCTCTGCTCTGTTTTGGAGATATGACCGACGAAAAAAGGAAGTTCAATCAGACGTTCCAACGCAAACAAAGATATCTCTTTAAAACCCATACATTTTAATTCTAGTGACCTTGAATGTCAAAATTTGTAATTCTTAAAAAAATATAGTATTTAAAAATTGCAAATCGAATTCAACAATTAAAGACGCGTTCTATAAACCAAGAATAAAAAACTTAGTTCAAATTAAAATAATGCATAATGGCAACCAGATGAATCAAATGTCAAATTTAGGAATCATTCACAATCAGCAGTGTGAATAAATTTTGGCCATAAATCGTTATGTTCAGTCGTCTCCTTCAAAATGGGTTTGTTTATAAAGCTTTATATGACACCAACACCTCCCCTTGTAGTGGTGAGGAGGCTTACGCTTAAATTTTCAGCTGATTAGCTGTAGATTTTTATTTCTTAAGTCCTCAGCTGATCAGCTGATCTTTTTTTAAGCAAACTAAGAGAAACCCAAAAAACAAAAAACCATGGACAGAACACAACAAAAGAATGAAAAACCAGCGGGAATATGCGGTGAAACGTCTGCAGAAGTCACTGTTGCTGGCGCGGGCATTGCCTCTCCAACAGTAGGAGGGGAGAAGTCCCGAGTGACAGACAAGAACGCACATAAGGACAAAACTACAGCGAACACAGCAACGACCATTACACAGGAGGAAGAGGACTTTCTTCTCACTTCTTATTCCAACCTCGGTGTGGAGGATGGCGCTAGCATCGGAACACTAGAGACCGATGACGACACATGTTCAGTTGCTAGCTCTACCATCTCACATTTGTCGACCACTTCGGAGTTCGGAGTAGAATCTCCAACTGTAAGAAGACAATCAAACGACCTGGGAAAAGGAAATGGGAGGAATTGACAGCAAACGAGCAGAAACGACTTTTCAAAGCTCGTGCTTTCCTAAAGAACGATCCTCTTATGATGGGGGACCATGTGCCCAAACATCAGGAGAGGCGGATTCCAAAGGAGACAGTGACGTGGGTGCGCTGATGGGACCGCCCAATCTACCGATTGATATTGTTCAATCCAAGAAAGGAACGACCCCTTCAGTTGGCTCCCTGATTAGGGAACAGACGCCGTTGCAAACTTCAAAGGCATCTACATCCGCCAAATCCAGTACGGGGCCATGTGCAACAACGGGCTTGGAGGATGGTAAGACGGTCTCGAAGGAGACGAATCTAGAGGGTACTTGTGAAAGCAGTACAAGGGGCCATGTCCCCGAATGCAGCTCTAGCATAACCCCTTCACCTTTTTCAAGCAGCAGTGTCATGGACGTTACTAGGACGACAAAAACGGTGATCGAGAAAAAGACTACCAAAATTCTCACCGAAGACAGAATTCTTCAGAGGAGAATACGAAACACTGAACGGACAATTTGACGCCTATCCAACAAAGACGCAACCATAAGACACTGACAGCAACGAATAAAAACAAAAATATAGGGTCTAAGAACCTGATGAGGGAGAAGGAGATGGTGGGCCATGTGCCTCCCCTGATTCAGTAGCAAAAACATCCAAGAGAACAAGGCAGGATAACACACTTTCGGCCACGAAAAGATCACCACTGCAGAAAAGAAAAAAGACTTTGGCTACAGAAGAGACGTTGGAGGCGCTCAAATTCGCCATTGCGGATTACGGAAATCCCTCAAGAAAACTCTCAGAAGACCAATGGCAAGTATTGGAAATGATGAGGATTAGGTTAACGATGTTATCGTTAAAAGCATGCCACCACCACTCTTTGGGAACCTCAGAACCATCCATGGGATCAAAGTTCTGACGTGCGAGGATGACAATACTCTTGCTTTCCTGCAGGACTTCGTCAAAAGAACGGTAGCTCCCTGGCCCAACGCTGATCTCCGCTTAATCGGTCCGAATGAAATCAGCGACTTCGTCGATCCTAAGGCCAAAATGATGATCAAAGGTCCCGCGATACCCCGAGATTGCGTAGAAAGAAATCTTCAATCTCTAAATACGGAACAGCTAAGTCAAAGCTGGAAAGTAATAGAGACGGGAGAACAATACAGAAGTGCAACTTAGCCACAAGTCTATATACCTTTTGCGAAAAATTGGCTACAAAGTTCGCATCGGCATCAACCGGTACCAAAGTAAGTAATAAAATATGAACATGAAATTGATACAAATTAAACTTCATCACAGTAAAGCTGCAGCTCCAATCTTGTCTACATCTTCGGAAGTAGAGAAATTGACAGTGCCCTGATTCAAGAACCCTTGATTTCAAATGGCAGAATTAAAGGAATACATGCATCAGACCACACAAGTAACTAATTTCTTTAAGCAAATTACAGTGATCCAGACCAGTGTACTGTGCAACTAGAAAGGAAGGGACTCCCACCACTGATCCTGACATCGTGCTATATGCCGCATGCGACCAGAAGGGCCTCCCGCTAACATTACAAGCTGGCTCTGAGAGCCACATCACACCCAATGGGATAATACCGACATCAACAACAGAGGTGAGTCTATTTTTGAATTTATACTAGAATATAATCTTTTAGTAGCAAACAGGGGTAACGAACCCACTTTTGTAACTAAAAATAGAAAAGAAGTGCTTGACGCTACCCTAACCAATAATTCAAGCACAATATGATAGGCTTCTTGATACAAAATGAAACAGCAACTCCAAAACCCTTTAGGAATTTCAGGAAAACAAACTGGAATGTATTCTGTAGGGAAGTAGGACAGGTGATTCAAAATCCGGACACACTTCTAATTCAAGAACACTGCGACATAGATATTGCGTCAGAGTTGATCTGAATCTCGCTTTAGAAAAAAGCTTTCTCATCAATCATATGGGAAAAGGTAGGAAAAAACTAGAAAGTACAAATTTATCATCAAGAATCAGGAAAATTCTGACCAATTTTACTGCCTTGCTTAGGCTTCCAAACTACATTAGCGCCAAGCAGAGGTCCTGGCAGTGACAACAGCTTCTACAAAGGTATCAATGATGGCGATACCACAAGCTGATATCACCTTTTAAATTGATAGCCAAGAAGCAATAAAAGCGATTACTGCTACTGAGGTAAAATCAAAGCTTGTTTCATGCTGTCGCGAAGAGCTTAAGGTTTTTGGCGCACAGCACAACATTAGACTCTGCTGAGTCCCAGGCCGCAGCGAAATACTAGGCAACAAGAAAGTCAATGAATTAGCGATATTAGAGTCAATGCTTGACGTAAGCCAAGCTCAGCTAGTTAGCACCCCTACCTGTTATTTAAAACAGGAAATCTCAAATAGAATAACTATCAAGGCCGATGAAAGGTAGAACCTTCTTGACACCTGCGGCACTACAAGAAAGATCTGGCCCTGTTTTAACAAACAAAGTACGGAAAGAATTATGCAGCTACACAAGGGATCAGTTCGATCTCTTGTAAGCATAATCACTGGACATAATCTGTTAGGTTATCATATGATAAAGATGAGAATCAGTTCAGATGATCTATGATCAGAGGATGCGGTAACGAGGAGGTCCATGAAGACACTCCGCACTCTCCCATCAAAGGAAGAAACTGCTTGGCAACTATTTCTTCGGGGATTTAGAAGAACTCTCTAGTACGCCAGGTACTAACATTCTGAACTTCGTCAAAGCCTCTAAATGGCTTGGCTAACTGAACACATAGGTTTTTCTTATAAGCTTGAGTAGCAATACTCACGAGTATCACAATGAATCTGTGTTGATCTAAGTGTGACGGTAAATACATCAACTGTCAGCCCCTCAACCTAATCTAACCTATGACACCAACAACAGAACAAATGCAGATTTTTTCTCATGAAAATACTGTCGAGAACGTTTTTAATTTCGTGGCGTTTTTGTTTCGCTTTTGCTTGGTTTTAGATAAAACATGGACTCTCAAAAAGTACAACAAACACCTAAACTAATTATTAACATATTCTACGAACATGCTCCCGAGAAACACAAGACTAAACGTCAAAATTTTATCCACTGCCTATAGTGACTTACAACACTCAACCGTTTCTGTGTAAGAGTAATGTCAGGGATGAAAATTACCTACAATTTGTATACCGAGTCCAAATGGGCGAAGAAACAACATTTTCTGTCAAATAAAAAATTTTGAAGACAATATTTTAATTTTTAAAAAGCTATTTGAGTCGAAAGTAAATTTTTACCAAGTTTTAGTATTGTTTTTTTTGTTCAGGTCAATTGTCAATTCGATTTTTTTTCAAATTTTTTCGAAGTAGAAAACAAAAGCTATATTCTCATTTATATTTGAAAAGATACTTAAGTGCAAATTCAATTTTTACCAACTTTGAGTAATGTTTTTTTAGGTTTTTTGATTTTTCTCAAAATCTTACCAAATGTTTAAAACGTTATTTTTCGTTGCTCAAAATTGTTTTGGAGATAAAATCATTTTTTATTCGTAAAAATTTTCGAGCTGACACATTTTTTTCAGTTTTTTTTTATTTATACTTTTTTCAAAAAATATACTGGTTTGTTATCACGTTACAATATATTCTATACAATTTAATTCAAGTCTCTAGCGTTTTTGGTTCATGAGATATTTAGGGTTAACCAACATTTTCACCGTTTCACCCTTTCTGCCTTATTAATATCGATATCGAATTCAAATAAATGTATCTAACAAAATTTATTTGAAGCCAATATGACTTCTGGTTCTTGAGCTATGGACAACGAAAAAAACCTCGCAAACGTACGGACGTACGAACGTACGTACACACGCACGGACAGACATCTTTCTAAAAATCTTTTATTTCGACTCTAGGAACGACTTGAAACGTCGAGAAATTTCAAAATTTTCAATTTGACAAATCGAACCCATTACAATAACTTCCTATGGGAAGTTAAAAAACAATATGGTACCTAAATAGCTTCCTTGTGGGACACCAAAGTTGACAGAAAATTCAGCTAAATGTTTATTTCTTAATGGAACACTATAACTTAAATTGCACGAAATATTAAACAAAAACTTAATTTAAACTGTAAATACATGTTTCTATCTTCTTCAATCAGTGCACTAAACTAATGGAAAAGACCGTTTAATCTTTAACAAACTCAAACTCTGGACAATTACTTGGATACTGAAAATTTATACTTTCCAAAATGTTCATAGATTTCAATAAATAATAATTTTAATAATAAATTTCTTATTATGTGCCTTCTCTTTTTATTTAGCAACCCACAATTTAAAATCCGTTTTTGACGTATATCACAATTAATAATAAACAAATTCTCCATCCAGTTCATTCTGACCACAGCAAATAATGTCATTAAGTTGATTTGTTACTATAAACAGTAGCAATATAATAATATAAACATTTCTCTTGTTTTTTAAACAAGCATTTATTTTTGGATCAACTACAACTTCGGTATGACGAAAAATCTGATTAAATTTAATATAATTAAGTAGTTGGACATTTTAACCTTAAGTATCAGGTTCAAAATTGTCCTACACATCTATGTATGTATATGGGAAATGACATTTAAACCCTCTTTTAAAAATTCAATACTTTTTGTTCAATTAATAATCATATCGAATAATAAATCTTGGTTGGTATTTCCACAAAATATGTTGGTGCATTGAATACTTTAGGGTGGAAACAGAATTTTAATAGAATATTCTAAGTACTAAGTATTTAATCGATACTTTATACATGAAGTTCATTTCAATATGCAATTACCTTTCACAATGAACACAAGTTTGTGTCAAAATAAAGGTATGGTTATACGTTTATTGTGAACGTTTTGAAAAAAAAACACCATTTTACGACGCAATAAATTATGCCATAATATGGGAAATGATACTGGAAAGCTTTTCTCTTGATTATTTGTTGACATTATTGCGATAAAATGAAATAGTTTTACTATACTTTAGTTTCTTTTCTTTCTAAATGAAAACAAGAACAAAAGAAGAAAATTGTAATCATTAATTAATACTTAAGTCAAAGTTGATAACAAAACTATACAACGCGCGAATTGTACAGCCTTCTGATAAATAAACATTTATATCTAAAGAAAAATCATATGACACATTACAACTTTTATTCATATGGGAATGCGATTAAATGCTATAGTTTATAATAGATACTACCAAATCAAACAATTAAACACGTGAGGACATTAATTGCACGATTAAAACAGCTTTAGATAAAATGCCCTCTTAATACTTTCAGATGACAAATACTTAGCTTGTTGAAGCTTTAAAGGGGTGGATTATAAAAGGTTTTTCTCTTTTTTTACTCTTTCAAAAACGGAACACGTTATTCCAGCTCATCGAGCAATTACTTAATACCTTAAGTACCCAACACAATTCCAAACGTCATAATAATTATACAAGAAAATACAAAAAGAAATGAACAAAATAAATAGACGCATACATAACCCTCGTACATATTTGAATATTTAGACGTCATCTAGTTTATGCGTTCCTACCTAGTTTTATGACATAAATGAATGGCAGACAGTTAACCATAATTTTTGACGTTTACATAACATTAGCCATACCGGATAGCACACACTTGAAAAAGGTAAATGCGTTTTGCTTCGAGCTAGTTTTCTGTTGCTTAACGGTTAAGAGGTTACTTGCAGACTCCACTTCAAATTTTATAATAACTACGCCGCGGTCCATTAAGAAAAGAAAAATAAACATTTGAATTCACGCAAATTCGAAATAGTAATGGAAAAAAATAAATCGAACCGCAACAGCAGCGCCACCATGGTAAGAGGTAGTAACAGCAACTTGAAATAATTGCTTGCGAATTATAGAATGGCAATTATCCGTGTGTGTCTTATAATAACATTGTCAAAACATCATGAGGTCGAATTTATTGATTGAAGTTTTGTGGTAACAATTATAACATACATACGTTACTTTTCTAGGTGTAAAATTACTATAATTATTTTGTGGTTATGGGGTGATAGTGAATTGAAGAAATTAGGGTATGTTGCCATTGAGCAACATCATTTATGATGCCAAGTGCAATTTCATGATTTCCATAAATGTTTGTATTTCTGAAATATTTAAATTATTGGTTTTCCTTCTGAAACTCTTAATAGTTTATTTGTTAATATAGGGACTTAATTTTTGTTTAGCACATCATATTATTATTTATAATAATTTTATGTTGTGCAATGCATTTTTCTTTCAACACATTTTTACCAAGTTTTGAGAAAGTACTCGTATTTGCAATCATGCGTCAAAGTTAATTAAAAATGTACAACAAAAAAAAATATAGTGTTTTCTTCGTGACTGTGGATGCAATGCACTTGCATGAACTTACCAGGAAACTTAATGACAGTATAACGAATTATTATTAAGAGTTTTTGTTTTGTTTTTAATAAATTTCCGTAAAGAAAATTAGTTTTGGTAGTTTATAGTTGAAAATGTAAGTTTTTTGAGTCGTTCCTATGAACATGTTAGAGAAACTAATTGCTTTTTTGAATGATCATCCGCGACCAATGACTTTTTTGATAATTCTTAAGATAAAGGGTGTTTTTTTAGGCGGAATGAGTAGTTTCGTAAGTTGTTTTCGATGACAGTTGAAAATGTCAAATTTTGTTGACATTACGGTTCAGTAAAATTTTACAATTTATTGGATAACTTTAGAAATTAACTTTGCAAAACAAAAATCTATTGGCGAAGTTCATAGAGGCATTTGTCCATTTTAACTTGTCATAAAGCAAACATAACCATAAAAAAGTACTTCTTGACATATGCCATAAATGACATACAATTTTCTACCAGAAATTCATGCAAATATTTAAAAGTGCTCAAACTTAAAAAAAAACACCCCATAATTGCACTGTTGAGGAAATGTCATATTCTCACCGCAGAATATTTATTCACTTTCATAGAGTGAAACTAGTTGTCAAGTTTTTTTTTTAATGGTTGCCAACACTTTACTTCACAGTTGGGTGACACAACTTTTTGAATACATGCCAAACTAATTTTGTCACAGATTGAAAATATTTAGAAAATATACAAAAATAAGATGTGTTTGATTTGATTAGAAATGTCAAATATTCTCATGAGAGCATACATTTCGCTCATTTAGATGTCATTTATAGCTATCATTGATTTTCATCATTGAAATCAATTATTGGAATTTTTTTGACAGGTTGGTTTTAGCTTTCATTGAACATTTCTGTCAAGCTGAACAATGAGCAGAGTCTGATCGAACAGAGTAGAGTTCTGTGCAGAGTATGTTCAGAACTCTCTAATTTAATTGTGAAACAACTTGAGCACTAAACTGTCAGAAATTGTTTTTTTTTATTATAAATTATCTTACCTTCTGCACTAGAGCTAGCAGCCTCTTCCGCCACTTTTATTTGTTTTGTCGATATTAACTTCCCATAGGAAGTTATTGTAATGGGTCCGATTTGTAAAATTGAAAATTTTGACATTTCTCGACGTTTCAAGGTTCCTAGAGTCGAAATAAAAGATTTTTAGAAAGATGTCTGTGAGTACGTCCGTACATAGCTCAAGAACTAGAAGAGATATCAACTTCAAATAAATTTTGTTATACAAATAAAAATGCAGAAAGATGCAGAAAGGGCTCTCAAGAAAATCGCGTTGGTGGTTTTTTTACCATAGCAGTTTGTAAAAAAGGTGTACATTTTGGATAACCCCAAATATCTTACGAACCAAAAAGGCTAGAGACTTGAATTAAATTTTATATAATATATTGTAACGTGATATCAAAGAAGTATATTTTTTGAAAAAAAAATCCATTTAACGGTTTTTTTTATAAATCAAAAAAACTGAAAAAAAATTGTCACCTCCAAAATTTTACGGCTCAAATATAATTTCATCTCCAAAACAATTTTGTGCAACGAAAAATAATGTTTTTGACATCTCATAAAATTTTGAGAAAAATCGAATTGACAGTTTTTTTTATAAAAAATAAAAATCTAAAAAAAACATTACTCAAAGTTCGTAAAAATTGAATATCGACTCAAATATCTTTTCAAAAACTTGAAATTTAGGCTCCAAACTTATTTTACTTATAAAAAATATTGTTTTTAACATTTTGAAAAATCTTGAGAAAAATCGAATTGACAGTTTTTTTTACGAAAAATAAAAACCTAAAAAAAATTAATAAAAGTTGGTAAAAATTGCTTTTCCACTCAAATATCTTTTCAAAACTTTGAGATATAGGCTTTAATTTACTTTTATCTTTCAAAAAATCTTGTTGTCAACATTCAGTTATAGTTTGAAAAAAATCGAATTAACAGTTTTTTTACAAAAAAATTAAAAACCGAAAAAAAAATTAACAAAAGTTGGTAAAAAATGATTTTCGACTCAAATATCGTTTAAAAACTTTGAGGTAATAGCTTCTAACTAATTTTTTCTTATAAGAAATATTGTTTTTAACATTAGGGCAAATTTTGAACAAAATCAAATTGAAAGTTTTTTTTACAAAAAATAAAAACTTAAAAAAAAATTTATAAAAGTTTTTAAAAATTGATTTTCGACTCAAATATCTCTTCAAAAATTTTAAATATTGGCTTCAAACTAATTTTATCTTATTAGAAATATTGTTTTCAACATTCAGTAAAATTTTGTAAAAAATCGAATGCACAGTTTTTGTACAAAAAATTAAAAACCTTAAACAAAATTAACAAAAGTTGGTAAAAATTGATTTTCGACACAAAATCTTTTCAAAAAATTGAAATATTGGCTTCAAACTAGTTTTATCTTATAAGAAATATTGTTTTCAACATTCAGTAAAATTTTGTAAAAAATCGAATACACAGTTTTTGTACAAAAAATTAAAAACCTAAAAAAAAATTAACAAAAGTTGGTAAAAATTGATTTTCGACTCAAAATCTTTTCAAAAAATTGAAATATTGGCTTCAAACTAGTTTTATCTTATAAGAAATATTGTTTTCAACATTCGATAAAATTTTGAAAAAAATCGAATTTATAATTTTTTTTACAAAAAATAAAACTCTATAAAAAAATACTAAAACTTGGTAAAAATTTACTATCGACTAAAATAGCTTTTTTAAAAATTAAAAATATTGGCTTCAAACTTATCTTATTTCACAGAAAATATTGTTTTTTATATTCAGTAATTTTTATATAAAAATCCAACAATCCGTTCTTTCATAAAAAAATAAAATCAATAAAAAAAAGTACGCAAATTTGGTAAAAATTAATACGAGTACGTATAGACCAACTTTTAAGCAAGACAAATCGACAGACGGGATGGGAAGTTATCAGTGTGGGTGCATCCCAGCCTCTTTTTATTTATTTGAATAAAAAAAAAGTTTTTAAGGGGTCTTCAAGTAACACCATTTTTTTTTTAAATTAATTTTCTAAAAAACAATTCACGTAAACTTTTACCAAAAAAAAACTCTTACAAGGCCTACAGTTTTAAATCGAAGTAGAAAAATTTAAAGCGCACTGTGGCGAATACGTAACAACTGAACTTAGTTGTCATTGACACTTTCTTTGATAGCAATTTTTGTATATAACACAAGACATAGGCGGCCCAATTAATATTTAGCCTAGGGCGAAAATAAACATAAATCTGCCGCTGGACATGCACGCAATTTGCATAATACGAAAAAATAAAAACATGTAGATTTGTTAGAAAACTAAAAACATGTTTGATTACACATAGACACTCACCCTTACATCATTTCCAAGCAAAATGATTTAAAACAGCAAATAATATAATTTTTGTATTAAAAAAAAAACACAAAAATGACAATATCTCATCAGATAAGAAAGTTGACTTGAAGGAGGTATATAGCGTCTTGGTGTACCTACGTAACTGGAATTACCCTAGGTAGGGATCTACGAGTATAATCGAAATTAAAAAAATATGCCACGCTTTAAAATTGATTTAAAAGACAAACAAAAAGATATTAACAATACACAAATCAATTGGAATCTTAGCTGAAATGTATGTAGGTATGCAAAAGTTGAGTCAATATCAGTTGAATTGTCATTAAAGTCTTATAATTCATTCCTATAGGTATTCAGTTACATTCCTTAACTAATGAACAATTCATAGCGTAATTTCACACAACATAACTTCTTAGTTTTATTGTTGTTGTTTTATTTTGAGTTGTTTAGTCATTATTCATAATTCAAATATAACTACATACTCATACAAGTATGAATAATTATACACTTTGATCCAGGGGCGAACGTAGGTAGGGGTTTTTGGGGTTAACTTACTTACTTAAGGTGGTTCTACAACCTTGTATGAACTAGGGCCTCACCCAACAAACTTCTCCTTCTAGCTCGGTCCCTAGCTAGATGTCTTCAGTTTCGCGCTCCAAGTTGGGTGAGGTGGCTTTCGGTTTCCACTGTGCGCCACCTGATCCGCTCTATGTGATCCAGCCATCTTATTCATTGGAATTTTACCTTTCTGGCTAAGTCTACGTCGCTGTACAGCCCGTACAGCTCGTCGGTACATCTTCTCCTCCACTCCCCTTGGATGCATAGGGGACCGTAGATCACACGAAGAACTTTTCTCTCGAACCGACCCAAGGTCCTTTCATCCGCTTTTGTCATAGTCAATGCTTCTGCACCGTATAGCAGGACGGGGATGATAAGGGTCTTATATAGCGACACTTTGGTCCTTCGAGAGATAACTTTACCACTCAATTGCTTTCTTAGTCCAAAACAGCGGTTAGCAAGAGTTATTCTGCGTTTGATCTCAGCGCTGGTGTTGTTTTCTGCGTTTACAGCGGAGCCTAGGTAGACGAAGTCCTTGACTACCTCAAAGTGACGTCTGTCGATTGTGACGTTTTGACCAAAACGTCGGTGTTGTATGCCCTTTCTTGACGACAGCATGTACTTTTTTTTGCCTTCATTAACCGTTAAACCCATTTTTGCCGCCTCTGCCTCAATACTCACAAAAGCCTGAGTTCTTCCGATTATGTCAATGTCATCAGCATATGCTAGTAATTGAACAGACTTTTGAAAGAAAGTGCCAATAGTGTTGACGTGTGAGATCTGCACTATTCTTTCAAGCACGATGTTAAAAAAATCGCAGGACAGCGCATCACCTTTTTTGACATCGAAAGGTTCTGTTAAGTTGTTTCCAACCTTTACGGAGCAGCGTGAATTCTCCATGGTCATCCTGCACAAACGGACGAGTTTGGCAGGGATGCCAAAACTAGACATGGTTCTATACAGCTCGTCCCTGTAGATGCTGTCATATGCGGCCTTGAAATCGATGAAAAGATGGATTTGATTGACTGTGGACTTTCCTGTCTAAAACCACACTGATAAGGACCAATTACGTTGTTGACGATGGGCTTTAGACGTTCACATATTACGGCAGAGAAGATTTTGTAGGCGATGTTAATTAGACTGATTCCTCTTTAGGTGCAGTTTACAGGGTCTCCTTTTTCAGAATCGGGCAAGCAATGCTGAGCCTCCATTCATCGGGCATGCTTTCTTCCGACCATATCTTACAGATAAGTTGGTGCATACTCCTAACCAACTTATCTCCAGCTGCTTTAAAGAGCTCAGCATTCAAGCCATCCGCTCCAGCGGCTTTATTAGACTTCAGCTTAGATATGGCAATCCTTACTTCGTCTAATTTTGGAGGACGGGATTGTTGGCTTCTGTCGTCTATGTTGAATGGATCATCCTGCCTGACACCGGAATTCGGTTCATCGTCGCCTTTATAGAGTCTGCAGAAGTGGTCCTTGCATATCCTCAGCATTGACTGCTGTTCCACTATGATGTTTCCACTTTCGTCTTTGCAGCCTTCGGTTCTAGGTTTATGTACCTGTGAATTTCGTTTCACCTGTTCATAAAACTTTCGAACTTCATTCCTGCTTTTAAACCTCTCAACATCTTCGACCGCACGCTTCTCATGTCCTCTCTTTTTCCATCTGAGAAGTCGGTGTTCCTCTCGCCTGTTTTGCTCATAGAGCTCATGAGCAGCTCTCCTCCTTTTATGCAGCGCCGCTTTGTTTGCCTGTTGTTTGGCTGCATTTGCCTGCCGACATTTCTCATTAAACCAGGGGTCCCTTGTTCTCTAATTGCATCTTGGCAATGTTGCCACTGGTTTTCGATGCATTGTGTTGGCGGTAGAGAACTTCGAGAGAGGTTACTTGTAACTCGGTCGGAAAAGGATTTTGCGATCTCTGGCGATTGTAGCCGTTCGACGTTGTACCTTCTCCCAGCACCTCCCTGTTTAACCCTGTGACTGGAAATCCGAAGTGCTACCTTGGCTACAACGAGGCAGTGGTCCTAGTCGTTGTTAGCTCCTCGGAAAGTTCGTACATCCATGATGCTGGAAGCGTGTCTGGCGTCGATCGCAATATGATCAATCTGGAAAACGCGTACTGGCTACCATGACGTTTCGCCACGCAGCAAAATCTATGAGCCTGAATCCGTTGTCGGAAGTGTTGTCGTCCTGGGCATTAAAATCGCCCAGAACATGACAATGAGCAATTAACTGGCAAAAAAACAATGGCGAATCTGAAACTGAAGCTTATGGTTCTGTCAATTTTGAAAAGAACGAAAACAATGCATAGGTAAACTTTTACTTTTAATTTTATGCTGAGCAGATTTTTGACATTTTAATGAGTTCGTTCAGTACAATCATTTGAAAATAATCATCAAATACAGCACGACAACAAAACTCCCGCACAAATATGACACATAAACTACTTTTTTTGACTCCCGCACGAATATGACACATGAATTACTTTTTTTGACAGCTTCAAACTTCAATTTTTGTCGCATTTCATTGTTGTGGACGGCCTTGGCTTAAAAATGCCAGATCAGCATCGGCTGCAAGCGTATTTTTAAGATATAAGCTTCACTCATTGTGTTCAAACAATAATATGTTTTTTAGTAGGTACTGAATTTTGGCATTATAATATGATATACAAATTTTAGCAAACTATCTTTTATTTTTTCAGAAGTCTGGTGTACAACTTTTACAAAATCTTCAAAAGTTTATGACCTTTAAATATAATAACTAAGCTAAAGAAATAAAAGGCCGAGCTCTTCTAACTTTCCGTTTGTTTCGTGTCGTGTAAGGTGACAGAAATAGATGTGAAATTTTAAAACTTTTGACAGTTTAATTCTACAGAATGAATAATTCAGAGAGATCTAAGGGCTTAAAAACAAAAACTCCTGATATGTATGCATTTTAAATAAAATAAAAACAGATGAAAGTGTGTACATTAAGGCAGGATAAATTGACATTTATAAGCATATTAATACTCAATTACAATTCAAGTAAAATATTATTCCATGGTACTTGAAATTTTTAAGAACCAGTGCCAAACCTTGTACTTTTGCGGCTTAAATCCTTTCCAATTCCAAATGTATATTTCAACTCCTTACAATTCTTTAAATAAATTAAGTTCACTTTTTGTATAAATTACTTTCCAGACACAAAAGTTATTTCAAAAAACAATTGAAGTACCAAAGAATTGCACTTGTATTGGTTGTGGATAGATTCGGAGTAATTATTTGACATTTGTCAAAATTGACATTTGATTTCTTTCGCTGCCTACTAGTCTGATTCTGTATAATCGATGTGAATACATATTTTTTTCCATCGTCACACTGTGGATCATAATTTTGTGACCATAATTCAATACACAACATCAAAACAATTATTTAAACCAAATAAAGACAATGTGACGTAGGAGTGTTTAATATTCTTAGACACAATAAAAAACAATAAATTGATGCAAATTTTAAATAGATTTTAGCGAGGTTAAGGCTCAGTTTCAATTGAATAAAGTCACGTATATGTATTTATACATAAGTACCTCAATAAATTTTCAATTGATAACAATAACAATATTGGCATTTTTTATACAAAAAAAAAGGAAACTATAATCACTAAAGGAAATTGTTTTTTACCGTTTACGATTAAAATTTATGATAATTATATTAGTTAATAAAACATTAAAGATTACATTTTAATTAGTGCTAAAGTATTCTATCTGAATGATTTCCTTCAGTTTAATATGGACGTTGTATTACAAAACAAAAATTTATTAGAAAACATTTAACTTTTGGAGAAAAGGAAGTTACACATACATTATTTTAATATTATTCTTAATAAACGCATGGAGTAATAATAAATACCAATTTTTATACCAAAACAATTTAAATGTACTTAAATATGGATGATGTCATCAAATTATTATTCCCAATAGTATCTAAAAGTGTAGTACCTAAGACGTCCCTGTTTTTTAGGAACTACTTTGCCACTGAGCTTTTTTATGGTCCTCAACCACTGTACTAGTTTCTAGTTAACTAAATGGGGTAATTTTAAAATGTCATTAAGTTATTGCGTTTTAAAATCTTATATTCGATGTCATTTGTTGTCAAAATTCATAGAAACAACTTAGTTTCAAAAAATGTACTGAATTCTCAAATATATTTGACGTTTGATGAATATTTGAAGGATTGAAACGATTTGCATTCAGTATTATTGTGAATGCTGTGTTATTTAAATTCGATTGAATATCAATGAAATTTTAGTTTGTATTTTTCAAGTCTGCAGAAATAATAATTAATCTCAATTCTCAAAATGTGTTTCTTATTATGTGCATCTATTAAAATATTCCTTTCAAATTATTTTGTTTTAAATTTGACAAGTTTGCGTTTTTATTTTCAAGTATGCTTGTCAAACATGCAAAAAGTCAAAATACTTGTATCCACCATTATTTGACTGAAAAACTGTTTGATAAAGCGTTCACATTTTCAAATTCGAGTCAGTCAAACAGCAATTGTCAAACATATTTGAGAATGTGAACAACCCTAAAATGGACTAAATATACAGAGATCTTCATGAATGCAGATCAGATTATAGGAAATGCCATAATGTAATTTACACATTTGGTTCGTTTTTTTTGGCTTATATCTGTCCTAAACTAAAGTTTTGAATAATTTCTGCATTTGCAATACATACATATCAATCTGTCTTATTACATTCATGTTTTTGCGTAAATTTTAAAACATTTAAATAGTTAGAAGCATAAGAAATAATTTTAATTTTGCTTTGAATTTTATTACATTTTGAATGCTTCTTTTTCTTGTTTGCCATAATTACACAAAGTTAGGTTGATATATACAAAACAAAATGCTAAAGTTTAAACCACCAACAAATTATCTTATTTCTACTTCCTTTCACTATTTTATACCAGGAATTTTACCCATAATGAAATACCATAAAAACAATCAATTACAGTATACTGTATATTATAGCAAAGTATCAGAAAAATTGCTAGAAACAAGTTGTTAATTTCACCACAGGTGCTTTTTGAATTCGAATGTCAATAGATACGTACATACTACATGCAAGTATGTATGTTCAGTGTTCAGTTTAGGAATAGGTTTATTATTAAAACGTAATAAAATCATGCGCTAGCGCTAAGCGCTAACCGGCCGGTTTTTCTTAACGTCATTTAAGATTTCATGAAAAATTGACAGAATACATATAAAATGAACTGTCATGTTTCAAGCGCATAGCACAAAATAATTATTATGTGTTATTTACATAACTTCTGTTCTCTGTTTTTGCCACCATCTTTCAAGTAGCTATAAATTTACATATTATTCAAAATGTAAAAAGAACAGAATCAAAACAAAAATCATAAATTTACATCATCATCTGCTTTTTGTTTTCGTCTATTTTTGCACAAAAACATCCCTTCTAGCAACCGGTTCTTCCATTCCACACCATGCTCTAGCTCTACTCTATTCCAAACATTTAAAGAACCTCAGAAGATGAGAAGAGAAGAGAAAAAATCATTGATGAGATATTTTTAGGTAACTTATTTTTTGACACTAAACAAAAACCAACCCCTTTAATTTTTTTGAACTATCGGGTGGATTTTTTCTTGGGTATTTACGCATTCATCTATCTGACATATACATATTTATGAACATATATACTGGCTACATTTAATCCATAATAAGCACGATTTCAATTTTTATTTTCTAATATTGAAAACGAATTCATGCAAGGTAAAGATACTTAAATTTATATATTTTTATAGCCCCCACACAATTTGCAAAAATGGAAGGCAGACAAAAATTTGTATTACACAAAGCATTTTGCCATTACTCAAAAGTTAAAACAAAAAATACAAATCGTTGGGTTATGACAGGAATATCTAATGTTCAAGAAACAAAAAGAAGTTTTATGACACAAAGAACAAAAAGTATTAACTTACCTTTCTTTGTAGAGATATGATTGCAAAAAGCAGGTAGTTTTATTGATTAGATATATTTTTTATGACAGATAATAATGACAGGTCACAGGACTTTGATTGTTGTAATAATTATTTACCACTTGAACTTGACCAACTCCAAAATCCAACCACCAGCTGGTTGACAGTTCTTTATACTCTTCTTGACAAATAATATGTCAGGCTTATGTAACACAAACACTATTAAAAAAGAACTCTGAATTTTGTGTACCTACATAAATATTATGTACATTAAAGTTGAAATTTTATTTTTCTTCGTACAAGCTGACAATTTTAATAAATTATTAATTAGAAAAATTAACTATGAACAAGTTGCACGAGACGTCAACAGCCAGCATACTTGATGCTTAGTTCACACGATTCTTGGAATTATTTTTATTTGTAAACAATCACAGCCCGATTTTTGTTTTCTTTATTTTGTATAACTAAAATTTGATTTTTTTTTTCTTTGGAAGGAAGAACCGTCCTCGCCGTCGTGCGTCGGTCTTTGTTGAATGAATGCAAACCACTTCAAGCCCCAACAAATACTAAACATCTACTGAGAATGAGAGTAAAATCAATTTCATCAGAAGGTACTTTTTTCATTATTTTGATTTGATTTCAGTCGACAAACGGGTTGAGTTTTGAGTATGATATTGAATGGTGCAGAGTTCGGACTTTTATTTTGCTTCTGTGGAATTTTAAAGTACTTACGGCACCACTGCAGTTTCAATTTTTATTGATATGATTAAATGGCAATGCTGGCGTACGTTGAAAAAGCATTTGACGCCATCTTCCTTTTCTGTCAATATACCTACAAATTTAATTATTTCTTGCTTATTACACAATTTTGTATGGATTGATGGAAAAATCATTATTTTGAGAAGTATAGCTTCTCATTGTTTGTCTAATCGTGTATACAGCTGTCAAGTTTTCAAGTGTCATATTTGATCAACGTGAAATGTCATTTTTAAAATGTATAATATGTTTCGTTAGGGTTATTAACTTTGTGCCACTTCGAGTCATTTTTTTAGCTAAACTTTTCGTTTAGTTTTCTAAAAACTTGAGTTAATTGGAAGGCAATTTTTGACAGCTGACCAATCATAGACTTAAGACTTGCGTTGCACTTATGTTAATTGAGTTGTCTAAATGTACGCATTTATTAGGTTTTTTATAAATAGTACTTTTGAGGACAAATCAACGTTTTTTGTAAATTTAGCATTCAATTTGGGTGATTTATTGTTTTTTTTTAATTAATTTTGTTGAAAGTAGAATTTCCTAAGTCCGAACCCTAGAATAGAGTTGGTGTGCAAAAGTATGCTTTGAAGAGTGACGTCACTTTAGTATGAAACATAAACAAGAAGCTTTTGATGACTAGCAAGTTCATGCTTACAAAACTTAAAGTTCAAGTACACAGAGAAAAATGTTGCTTTTTTACAGACTTCAAATAGTAGTTTTATTTATCTGTGAACTTTTGTGTAACAACCTCAATTTAATTGCTGTGTGAGAGTAGAAAGGGTATGAGGTTAAACAGTGTAAATTATGATTTAATGTTTTTATTTATGTTTTGTATTTCTCACATTTTGCACACTTTGGCCCTAAGACTCCACAAGAGTAAAATCCAATCCAGCTTCTCTTCCGCAATCCATTGTTTTACTGGACACATTATTTCTTGCCATGAGCAACTTCAAATGTCACATTTGACATTAGAAGCGGTTAATCTGTTTACTTTTTTTCTATTTACATTTAGTGTAGGTAGTTATTGGTTTTGGGTGAATCAATTTCTTGAAGTAAGGGAACTTGATGATTTATAGGCTCACCTACTCTAGGACTTACTATGGGAGGACGGTGCAGACTATAAGAATTTTCGTAGGATGTCGGCCGACAGCTTTGAAGCTGTTCTGTGCCTAGAAAAGATAACTTTGAGTTAATGAATTTAGGCACTAGATGACAATTTAAACGAAATGAAATTTTAATTTCAAAAAGACTGTGGAAAATGGACGCTCACCACTACATACAGCACAAACGTCAAATTTTATGACAGGATTTTGATCCGCTCGAAAAATCCAAACTGTAATGACCGGATCATGGACAGGTTAGTTGAGACCCCAAGTAAATAATAATTGTTAATAAATTAAAATTATTCTCCCACCACTGACATTCTATATAATAATTGATAGGAGTATTCATGGGTGGATATGAAAATCTTGAATAAATAGATAAACTAAACCAAAATATCACCGCATAAATGAACCGTACAAAATTTGTGTTAGAATTTTACCTACAGAGTGCATATGTACATTTATTTCACGAATTTTACAAGGGCATAACCTAATAAATTCACGAAATAAACAGATATCTGACGTTAATGTGACATTTCATGAAAAACAAACACGACTAATGTATTTTTTTCCGAAACTTGTTGCATGAAAACCCTTAATTTAAAAAATTATGAGTTTAAGCTCAATGTTTTGAGATTTCAGCTTTTATGGTTATATTTAAAGTGGGGAAGCTCATCACGGAGCGGAAGCTCAACATGAGAAACTTCTAGAAAAAAAAATGTATAGAAATTTTTAATTTATGGTAAGCAGATAGATACATTTTTAAAAAGATAATAATGTTCAATCAAAGTAAGGGACAGAATTTGTATGTATATGTGTTGCAATATATTCATCATGCTCTTATGTTAAATAAATGTCGAGACACTATATTAATTTCATAGAACTTTAACACATTCAATCAAAGTTTTTGATACAAATTTTATAGGAACCATCTACAATTTCTATGAAATCAAAAATTGAAAATTAAATTTTAAAGCTTAGCCGTTGATTCCATAATTGTTCTTCAAACAAACAATTGATGTGTTAAAACAAATTTCAATAAACGCACACAAAAGCATCTGAAAGTAAATGCCCTATTCCCGTTTGAAGCTGTACGAAGGCTGACTTTCAAAATTCAATTTTATATCTACAATTTCTATTAAAAACTTAATGATATTATAATAAAACTGAAACTGTTTTAGAATACTTAATATCGTAAAAGCTCAGTTAAACTCTTTTAAAAGTGAATTTACTACTCATCGTCATCTACATAATGCACAAAATTAGAGGAAGACAGATAGATGAAAGTTTGAGAGAATGCAGCAGTGATAATTCACGTTGTTATTTCCTATAAAATACTTTAGCTTTTTGACAACACAGTGTTGACGCAAGCATTCGCGTGTAACTAAATAAATTTTAAAAAAAAATCTAAAAAATAGTAACAAATTAAAAAACATTTTCTGTTTTCGAAGAAAATAGGTGGCTGAAATTAATTGAATAGTGTTTCTCCGTAATCTTTAAATTATAGCAAGAATGTACATACAACTTTGTACAAAAACATCCAAATTCGAAGAAGTATCTTACTGAGTTAAGACAACTATTGCAATTAGTTTCAGAAACCTCACAACTAAAAGAAGAATTCTTAAAAAGGAATCCACTTCGCGGGGATTGGTGTAGTCCCATAAATATTGCAATTTTGCTTCCAAAATACTTTTCCGTCCAAAATTGGGGTCCTCTTCAAAATGATTCGAAGCTCCTTCAGCGAACAAAAGGCGTTATCTATGGTCTTGAACTTTGAGCTCCTGTGTCAATTAGATCTTATACGGCTGTAGACCCAAGTCCAAACGCAAAATTCGCCATGTTGAAGTCTGCCAAAGACTGAGTTCTTGTGCACGGTGAGTTATAGACTGGATCGGGTTCTTTTGTATACTTTAACGGACCGGTCGATCTTGCGTTTCTTTAACGTACGGGCTGGCTAATTGTTTATTGAACCGGTCGTCTCAAATTTGGCCACCAAACGTTCAGAAGACGACTGTGAAGGGTCACCACGTCTACCGGAAATGGGTGCAATGCGCTTAACGTTTTCGTTAACGAATACTCATTTTGATAATAGAGTTTTATCATTGGAACGTGGTGTTCAATCGTTTAACTTGCCATGATGATTTGCCATAAACAACTCAATAATAAACAAAGGATTTGACAGATTTCACCAAAACAAAATGGCCACCACGTTGCACCAAAATCTACCTGCACCAATTTAAAAACCCATACTATACAAAAATTAACATGTTCATCTTTACTTTAATCTTCAATTCTGCATTTTTTGAATTTCCTATAACGAAGCAATAAATATCTTCAGCAGTTTGGGTCGTTTCACTCTATCTGACAAACGCTTCTAATTTCATTTTCTGATTTGAAAAGTGGAAAACTTGAATCCCGGATTTCACTCAATATATTTGTTTTCACTTTTACATTCAATTTTGTTCGACATACTCTTAACGCTGCAATACCGCGTTTATTTTAATTCATCTCCAAATTATCTCGTTAATTTGTTCCCTTAAAAATTCTAGTGACCCTTATAACTTGAAATTAATTCTTTGGAAACACCCTTTATTCAATTTACTTGTTCCGATTCTCTCCACAGGTAGCGCCCTATTCAATAAATAGAACTATTCGCACATTTATTTCTTGGAACTGTCATATCACTGGCAGCTGTCAGTTGTGAAAATTTTTCATTTCAACTTTGATCATCATTGTTCGGTATAAAAAATATATTTTTTCTTTTATTTGACAAAGAAAAATAAATAACTTTTCAATTGATTATGCAATTAAAAAACGTGTATTTTCAGATACATCCAAAACCGGAAACAATTTAATCATCGATTAACTTAAAAAAGGCAATGGCATCTGCACGTACTGCTCGAGGATTACACAAACTATTTGTAAGAAATCTTCCTTGGACAGTGGGCAATCAGGAGTTGCGCTCGTATTTCAAGGATTTCGGTAAAGTGATTAACGCCAGCGTTGTCTTTGACAAGAAAACAGGCTTATCCAAAGGATACGGTTTTGTTACATTCAATAATTTGTCATTGTTGCAAAAAGTCGAAAACGAATCGAGACATTTTCTGGAAGGCAATTATCTGAACGTCCAGAAACAAAGTTAAATCGATCCAATAAAAATACATTTTTCTTAGTTTTAAGTTTAGTTTGTAAGCAAGGACAATGTCCGACTTCTCCGACAGCGACAGTGACACCGATTTGAATTTTAACTCTGCTGCCGAGGCTGTTCAGAAGATTCACACTAAACTTTCGGCGGCCGATTTACTAGAACTCTATGGCCTTTACAAACAAAGCACCTGTGGCAAGTGTAATACCACAAAGCCAGGTATATTCCAGGCTCAAGCTAGATCGAAATGGAACGCATGGAATGCACTGGGCGAGATGGATCAGAAGCAAGCCAGGCGATTGTACACTGAGAAGATAACTCAACTTGACCCGGAGTGGCGAGCAGTGGATAAATCAGCAGGAAAAACTGGTTGGGTTGTCCACTCTGTGCATGCGGTGGAAGAAGAAGAACAAATAGACGAAGACAATAAGAATCCATTCGATTACGTCAAGGAGAACAATCTCGCCGGACTGAAAAGAGTTCTGGTTAAGGAATCCATTAACGAGCTAGAAGAAGACAGTGGCATGGGGCTTATTCATTGGGCGACTGACCGGAATTCTGGTGATCTCCTGGAATATCTTCTCTTGTCTGGAGCTAATGTGAATCTTCAGGACTCTGATGGACAGTCGTGCCTTCACTATGCTGCAAGTTGTGGACATTTTGATTGTCTGAGGATACTGATCAAATTTGGTGCTGATAAAGATTTACGAGATAATGAAGGATCTATAGCTCTGGAAGTGGCCGATGATGAAAATATTAAAAAGTTACTAGAGAGCTGAGAATTGTTTATAATTTTTTTTTGTACGGGTCGGTTTTTAATAAATTTTATTATTAAGGGAAATACAAAATAAATCAGTGACACCTTCTAGAACAAATTTGTTTCTCTATTTTGTTGGATAATTAAGATAGTTCTATGTTTTGGAAGAAAGTAAAATTATTTAAATTAATTTAAAACCCTGTGGGAAGCAGCAGATACCTAGCTATGAAAATATACGTATTGTTATGTGTTGGGTACCGGCTTCTAGAATATTTTGTTATTAAGGGCCCTATTATGACTCGCGAGTCGAACGTTCGACTCAAGTCGAACGATTTGGCGAATTGCCTAAGTCGTGGTATTATGAAAAGCGAACTTCGACGTTCGCTTTTGAAAACAATATTACCAACTTTAAGAAGTGAAATATGTAACGTCATGACTCGGTGAAACGTCAAAGACTGAAAATTATTGTTGATGATATATTGTTTACAATTTGGAAAAAAGTAAAATAAATAAAACAAAATATGATAAGCAGTGTTGATATATTTTTTGAAGATGAAGATGAAAACGAAAGAGCGGAGAAAGTATTGGTGTGTAGATTACGAAGAAGTTTAAGGGACAACTCCAACCCACTTCAACTTCCAGATAATTTGTAAGAATAAAATCGTGAATTCTATTTCAGTTTAATTCAATTGTTCTTTTTATAGGTTTGTGTCATATTTTCCCGTTAATAAGCATGCATTTGGTTATATTTTAAACATCATTCACCAGGATTTAAAACTACTCAAAGTTCTGCAATTCCACCAAAACTTGCATGTGCGTTGCGTTTTCTCGGCAGTGGAAGCTACCAAAATGGTGTGGGAAGTGACTTTGAGCTGGGTCTCGCGCATTCACAGTTTCAGTGAAGTGCTTGATTTACTTGAAGTGAAAATTTGTCCTGTGTGGATAAAGGCAGACATGTCTACCTCTGAAAAACAAGAAGCAAGAAATTACTTTTTTGAAAGGGCCAGATTACCCGGAATAGTGGGCTGTGTAGATGGGACTCACATTGGAATAATCGCTCCTGTTCAGCTACAACATCAATTTTTAAACAGAAAAGGATTTTATAGTTTGAATGTTAGTGGTGGTTAGTTAGATACATAGAGATTGATTCTTATTATTTCACTCAAACTTTTTTCATTTCAAGGCCTGTGACAATGATGGAATTATAAGATTTATTGATTCCAGATATCCAGGTTCAACACATGACTCTTTTAGTGTGGAATCATAGTGAATTAAAGGATCTTTTGGAAAGCTGGTGGTTGAATGGAGAGCGGTCAAGATATCTAGGTGTGAATATATTCGCTTTGTAGGTAAAGAAGTAAATGGGCTATTTTTAAGAACATTTTTTTTTTCAAAAATACTAGGCTTGGTTTTTTTTCGAAGATCCGAAAGATCCTATACCTTTCGCATTTTCGGGGTTTGTCTCCATAATTTCAACGAGCTTTGAAAATTGGTTGGAGTTGGTTCTTTTTATGCTAGGTATACAAATAAAATTCTATATTATTTTTGCAATTGTTAAGCATTCATTAATTTTAAGCATTCATTACCTTTTTCTATTTCCAGTGCAACTCATTTTGCTTTATTTTCCAAAATTATTCTCAAAACAAAATAAAACAAACAAACAACCACCGATTTCAAATATAACAGTAAATTTCTTCAAGTCACGAAGAATTACAGTTCGACCGATTCTGACAGATAAAAGCGAACGTTCGCTAGTGGTAATAGAGCGAGATTTCAATTCGCTATTTTTTTGACATTTTAGGCGAATGTCAACTAGGCGATTCGCAAACGGTAATACCAAATAGTCACATTTATTAAATTTTTCTTGCGACTCGCAAGTCATAATAGGGCCCTAATTATTGTGCGTTCATGTTGAAATAAGATCATCACATATTATTATAGCGTTGAGCTTTAATTTGAATTTAACAACGTACCTATAATGAATTTCATATCCAAATCAATTAATTATAATTTGTATTCACTGAATTTATATAAACTTTAATGCAACATTGTTTTTGGCATCACTTTTATTAAACTTCCTTTTAATAAAATGTCTGGCTCCTTCTTCTCTTGCCAAATCTCAAACGAGTAAGTTGTGTGTCTCATTAATTCTTCCTCCTTAAATCATAGATATCCGCCAAAACTCTGCAACAGGTTATATGCCCGAGATAGCCGGAGCAGTGGAATACACAACAACTGAGTTGTTAAATACTATTTTTTGTTTTATCTTCTGTGCGGGGATCGATTCCTGTTGGCAATACATCGTGCGAAAGATGTCTGTTTCCATGTTGATTGTAATCGATCGGCTAAAAGGAAGGGAAAACTTCGATTCTTGGAAGTTTGCCGTGATGAACTACATGCAGCATGAGTTGCTCTGGAAATGTTTGACGGGAGATGAGAATGTTCAAAGTTGATTATGCTGATTGATCCGATAGCTTATGTCCACGTGGGAGAAGCCACTACCGCAAAAGAAGTTTGGGGTAACCTCATTTGCTGCATACGAAGATTCTGGTCTCACAAGGAAAGTCGGCCTTCTTCGTACACTGGTCACAAAAAACTTAAATAATTGTTCTTCGATAGAAGTATACGTGAATAAAATTATTATGACCGCACATAAATTAAATAGCTTAGGTATGACTTTTGATGAAGAGTGGATCGGGACGCTGTTGCTTACTGATCTGCCAGATCATTATAGACCGATGATCATGGGTCTCGAAAATTCAGGTGCGATGATTTCTGGTGATCTAATAAAAACGAAATTTGCTGCAGGAGGAAACGTTGGCGAGTGGAACCGTTGGTGAGGAACTGTGTTTTTTAATGATGCTAGTGGCAAAAGGTACAAGAAAACGAAAAAGAAGCTTGGCCCCCGATGTCATGTGTAACCAATATGGACACATCTCGAAAAATTGTACTTCTAAAGGAAAAAAATGAGAAGGTACACATAGTCTCATTAACTTCAAAGGTACAAAATATTGACGAGTCGTACATCGGCTCAGGTGCGTCCGCTCACATGACTATGCACAAAGATTGGCTGAAAAATATTAAACCTTCGCTCAATGATGTAGTTACAATTGCGAATAACAAAACTTTAAGAGTTGAATCAAAAGGTGGTGTGTGCATCTATGGTTTTGCAAATAACTCTGGTGCTGCGATCGCTTAAAAAACGTGTTATACGTCCGAGTTCTATGCAAACCTACTCTCGGTAAGTCAAAACATGTGCAAAATGTTTTAAAATACGGGTGAGTTACTTGCCACTGCCACTTTCCATAGAAATATGTTTAAATTGGATGGCGCTGTTCAGTCAGAAAATATCTGCAAAAATACTTTAGCATAGGCGGCTAGGTCATATTAATTTCTATAACTTTAAAATAATGAAGGACTCCAGTGTGGAAGGCATGGATTTTGTGGACACAAACAAGGAACATTGCGAAACTTGCTTGAAAATTAAGCGATACAGGTTGTCATTTAAATCTTCGAGTTCCATTTCTAAGGAGGTGTTAGAAATTGTGCACTCTGATCTTTGCGGACCGATGCCACCAAAATCCTTAGGAGGCGCAAGGTATTTTTAATCAAAATCTTGCGCACATATAACGGGAGTGAATACTGTAACACTAAATTTTTAAGTTACTTACGAAATGCTGGCATACGTCGTCGTCAAACGAGTGCACCTTATACACCGGAGCAAAACGGGAAAGCTGAAAGGGTGAACAGGATGATCGTTGAACGATCTCGGTGCCTGCTTATAGATGCGGGGTTAAATAAATCGTTTTGGGGTGAAGCTGTTGCTACTTCAACATATCTTATCAACCGAACTGCCAGCAAAGTTTTGAAAGATAAAACTGGCAGAAAATCGAATCTCAATAATCTCCGTTCGTTTAGATGTGCAGCCATGGTTCATATACCGAAACAAAAGAGGACAACTTAGGATTCGAAAGCCTAACATCTGAAGAGGAAATTCTGATGAAACCAAAGAACAGATATCTTTACAAAATCATCAAAATGAAGCAAATAATTAGGGGAACGTGCCACGTGGTCTAATCACGGTCAATGGGCAATGGCGGTCACTGCATTTTTGCCCTAGGTTAGGTTAGGTTGGAGTGGATGTCCAGATATCATTGACACACGTAGACCTCAAGGGTCCATTGTGATACCACTAATGAGGTTACTCATGGGAGAGTAATGAATTTAAACAAACCATTTTGTACTTTTAATAAAGTTAGAGAGACGTTTTGTGTCAATCGTTGCCAGTTCACTGGTATTATCGAAGAAGGGATTACCGAGAAAGTAATTCCTTCTAATGGAGAGTGCTGGACATGTACATAGAAGGTGTTGGACTGTTTCCTCTTCCTCCTCGTCCATGCAGCTTCTACAGAAGTCATTTGTGTAGACCCCTAGCCTCAGAGCATGTCTACCTATGAGGCAGAGTCCCGTTATTACTTCAATTGTAGAGCTTATACTTTGTCTGCTTAGTGATATCAAGCCTTTTGACCGTTTTATGTCAATACTTGGCCATATTTGCTTGGTTGCCAGGCAGGTGGTACTTTGTGACCATCTAGTATTTGTTGTTTCTAAAGCATATTGCTTGAGAAGATATTTGCATGTATCAAGTGGTGTTCCTATGTTATGTTTTTGTCTAACATAAGGCAGAAGTGTTCCGTTTTTGGCGAGCTCATCGGCTTTGCAATTTCCCGGAATGTCTCTGTGGCCCGGCACCCAAATGAGGTGAATGTTAAACTGTTCCGTCATCTCCTTCAGAGATGATTGACAATCGTGGACTGTTCGAGAGTTTGTGGAGACAGACGCGAGAGATTTAAGAGCGGCTTGGCTGTCCGAGAAGATTCGTATATCCTTACAAGATATAACGTTTTCTTTGAGCCAGGATAGTGCTTCTTTAATCGCCATTACTTCTGCCTGGAATACACTACATTGATTGGGAAGTCTATAGGATAGACTGAGATTCAGTTGTTCTGAAAAGATACCACTTCCAACTCCGTGATCGGTCTTTGAACCGTCAGTATAGAAGTGTACCGCATCGTCTTCCAGGGGTCCCTCTTCTTCCCAGGAGGATCTTGAAGGGATGGACACATGGAATCTTTTACCAAATACCATTTTTGGGGTGGTATAGTCTAATCGATCTGGGATAGATCTGAAATTGTCTAGAATAGTTGTATGTCCAGTATTGTTACTGGTCCATTGAGAGGTGGCTCTAAGCCTTACACATGAGTTGGCAGCCACCTTTTTAGAGAAGATGTCAAGTGGTGTTAGGTTTAAAAGCACTTGCAGTGCTGCGGTTGGTGTTGTGCGAAGTGCTCCTGTGATGCACATACCTGCTGACCGCTGGACTTTAATGAGTTTATTTAGATTTACCATCGTATCCAGTGCGTAGTACCCGTAGCATGATGGTTAGTGCGTTGGACTGTCATGCAAGGGGTCTTGGGTTCAATCCCTGCCTGTGCCACCTTAATTTATGTTGTAACATAATTTTGGTTAGTAGTGTTCCAATTTATTTCACCATTGTGTACATAGCCTTAAAGTTATAGATTCGGAGTAGGTAATAACAAATGTCAAATTATTTTGAATAAATCTCTCTCTTCTCTGTAAACTATCAAACGAACTGGACGCCTTTTATTTCGAAGCTTTGGTAATCTGCATAATATAAAGTAATCATATTACTTTTACAACAGGTTATGGGCCTATTGCACCAAAAAAATATTAATTAAATCATTCAGATTAATATTTTAAGATTTTTTGCTAATTTTTATATAATTTTCTTAAGGAGACGGGGAAGCGTCTTGGAAGAATAATTCTAACGTGAGCAAAAAATGGGGAAACCAAAGAAGCTTCTAGGCAGAAGTAATTTTGATGAGTGGAAGGTGGAAGCCAAGGCCTATCTTGCTACAAAAGGCCATTGGAAGTGCTTCGACGGGACAGAGTTAGATGTTGATAAAAACTTTTTGGCAATAAAAAAAAAAAAAATTTGCTACTTTAGAAAATACAAAGGACAAATTAACCCTAGATTTTGTTCAAAATCGTTTACTTCAAGAAGTTACTTCTAAAGATGAAAGTGTAGATTCTGCTTTTATTGCCAATAAGCGTAACAATTTCCAAAGGAAGAAACCTCAGGTACACAAAGTTAGGGGGAACAAATCTGTGACGTGCTATGTATGTGATGAAGTTGGTCATTTTGCCAACAAGTGCCCAAACAAAAAGAAAAAGCAGGATCAGCTGTTTCTATGTTCCTCTTTGCCGCAAGATAAATCTTCACAGGAATGGTATATAGATTCAGGTGCTTCGGCACACATGACGATGAATAAAGCTTTTATGTTAGACATGCGCCAACCAAAACAAAGGGAAATCGTTGTGGGTGATAATTCTCATTTAGCTGTTGAGCGCACTGGGTACATTAAGATATGCATTGGAAACGACAGCTCATCTTATAACCGAAATGTACTAGTCAAAGATGTTTTGCACATTCCAGAAATCTGTGCGAATTTGATGTCGGTTAGTCAGATGGCGAAGCATGGTAACACATTAGTCTTTGACAAAGACAGTTGTAAGATCTTTGATGCAAACAAATCATTAATCGCAACGGCACCACTTATCGATGATTTATACAAACTAAGCTGTTTAACGGATCAAACAGCAGTTGCCATGGTGGCGGCTGACAAAAGTTTGTGGCATCGGCGACTGGGGCATGCAGGTGAAACTAGCTTGAGGAGGATAAAAGAAGCGGTGAAAGGTGTAGATTTTGTGGAGGGTACTGGCGAGAAATGTGTGACATGTGTGCAGGGAAAACAAGTTCGACTTTCGTTCGGAACCAGTGAAAATCATGCACAAGAGGTGTTGGAGATAATCCACAGCGATGTAGCGTTTATGCCTGTGCGTTCGTTTGGTGGTGCAAAATATTTTGTTACCTTTATTGACGACTTCAGCCGTAAGGTTTTCTTATACCCAATGAAGAACAAAAATGAGGTATTTAGCATCTTCAAAAATTTTAAAAATTTTGTCGAGAACCAGCAAGGTCGCACTATAAAATGTCTTCGCACAGACAATGGTACAGAGTACTGTAATAAACAATTTGATCAGTATACGTCAGACCATGGCATCTTGCATCAACGTACAGTCCCACATACACCCGAGCAAAATGGGATGGCGGAACGCATGAACCGCACAATAATGGAAAAAGTTCGTTGCATGCTTTTTGATAGTGGTCTAGGTAGTAGTTTTTGGGCTGAAGCTGCCGTAACTGCTGCATACTTGATTAATCGAATTCCATGTCGATCTATATTATATTATACACCAGAAGAGCGATGGACGAAGCAAAAACCTGACTTGTCTATGCTGCGTGTGTTCGGCTGCCAGGCTATGGCACATGTGCCAAAAGTTCAGCGTAACAAACTGTCTCCAAAAGTGACTGAGTGTATTATGGTCGGATATAGCGAAGAGTCGAAGGGGTATAGATTATATGATCCAAAAGCTAAAAAAGTTTTCATTAGTAGGGATGTTACTTTCATTGAAGACAAGAAAACGCAAGTTACTTCAAAGTCAATTAACTCTTCTGTTTCTTCCTTAAAGGTTACAAAGGGTCATAAGGAAAGTTGTCAAAACTTGGCTCAATATGATTCCAGTGATGATAGTGACTCAGATGATGAATCCAGTGGGGCTGTTCCAGATCAATTGACTGAATTGCCAATGGATGCGGTACCAGATCAGAGCAATTCCTTATATGATTCCGTGATTTTCACAAGTCAGGAAAACAAGAATACTTCCTTAATAGAAATCAATGATGACATGGGAATTGAACATACCGAATTCAGTGAGGCAGTGAACAACGAGAATTCGTCATATTCATCTGTCAATGAAACCGATTTTGATGTTGCTGCTAGTGAGTTGTTGGTTGTACCATATCCAGTAACACATAGTGAAAGTCATGCAAGTACGAAGTGTCCTTCCAACACGAGAGTTACCCACAGTTTATACGCTATGTTAGCAGAGGCAACTAAAGACGTGAGTGAACCCAGAACCTTCGAAGAAGCGAGGCAGTGCGAGGAAAAGGCGGAATGGGAGAAGGCGATGAAAGCCGAATATGAATCACTGAAAGCCAACAATACTTGGGAGTTATGTGATTTACCTGCTGGTCGAAAAGCGATAGACAGTAAATGGGTGTTTAAGGTGAAAAGAAATACTTCTGGTGTTATCGAGCGCTACAAAAAAAAATTAATTTTCGCGGGTACTGCCTCTTGCGAGGAATTGACAAATCCTTCAAGAGTAATTCTTTTCATGAAAAAGTGCTTTCTCAAACTAGCCGTTCCGATTCGGCCTTAAATTGTAGGTCCCTTCCATTCCTGACAACAGTACTCGCACACAGGAATGGTTGAGAGTTGTAAGTCACTAGGCTCTGGTTCACAACGGACTGTTGCGCCACCCCATTTGATTTTTTTTTATCTTATCCAGTGCGGTCCACCATACGACGGCTCCATAAATGAGTATCGGCCTGATTACCGAAGTGTATAGCCAGTGGGTTATTTTTGGGGAGAAGCCCCATTTTGATCCTATGGCCTTTTTACAAGTAAAAAGCGCTACAGTAGCCTTTTTGACTCTTTCATCAATATTTGCCTTCCAATTTAGTTTTTTGTCTTAAATGAGGCCCAAATATTTAGCTTGGTCGGAAAAGCTTAATGGTATTCCTTTAATCTTGGGTGGGCTAATCTGAGGAATTTTATATCTTCTCGAGAAGAGTATTAATTCTGTTTTGTGTGGGTTGACGTCCAATCCACATTGATTAGCCCATTTAGTTAGCATGTTTAGGGCATTTTGTAGGAGTTCCGAGAGAACTTGGGGGTGCTTCCCAGATACGGATATCTCAACGTCGTCAGCGTAGGCAATCACCTTGAAACCTTCTGTTTCCAATGTTGTAAGTAAGTCGTTTACTACCATGTTCCATAAAAGAGGCGAAAGGACCTCGATTCACTGATCTGGTGGTAGTAAAACTTATCATGTTAGAAATTATTGTCCTGCTTGTGAGCATGAGACTTATAAGATCTATGAGTGACTTCTCTAATTTCAGCTTATCCATTGCTGTTGTGATCGCCTGGTAACTGACGTTGTTGAAAGCTCCTTCAATATCTGGGAACGCTACCAGGTTATATTCTTTGTATTCGAGGGAATGTTCAATAGTACGTACCAGTGAGTGAAGTGCTGATTCTACTGATTTTCCCTTAGAGTAAGCATGTTGAGCTGTGGTAATGAGACATGGTTTTAAATTATGTCTGATATAAATTTCAATCAATCTTTCCAAGGTTTTAAGAAGGAAGGATGATAGGCTGATTGGTCGTAGATCTTTAGGGTTAACGTGTGAGGGTTTCCCTGCTTTGGGAATGAAGACTACTTTTGCCATTCTCCAGGCTTTGGGAATATATCTCAACCTTACACAGCTTGTCAGAATGATTTCCAATGGTGGAATAATCATGTCTGAGCATTTTTGTAGTTCGGCCGGAATGATTCCATCTGGTCCTGGAGATTTATATGGATCAAAGCTGTCTATGGCCCATTGCAGTTTTTCCCGCGTTATTAGATCAACTAAATCGCTTGTAGAAGCTTGAGACTCTGATGATAAGTCGTTGAGTATGTTAGAACTACCTGGAAAGTGGGTGTCTAATAACAGATTAAGAGATTCTTCATCTGTGATAGTCCACGTGCCTGCTTCTGTCTTTAAAGCACTAGGTATTGTTGGACTTTTTGAGAGAATTTTCCTGAGTCTTGAGGCTTCTGAAGTATTTTCGATTTTACCACAAAAATTTCTCCAAGAAGACCTCTTACTCTTTCTTAATTCTTTTTTATATTGTTTTAGAGCTTGTTTGTATAAGTCCCAGTCAGAAGGAGATCTAGTGTACTTAGATCTGTTGAAGAGTTTACGACAGCTCTTTCTGAATGGTTCTAATTCTTTATGCCACCAATGAGGTTTCTTTTTACCCTTTAAAATGGTTACAGGGCATGAAGATCTCATTGATTCATTTAAGGCTTCGGTGAGATGATTTACAGAAAGGTCCAGTTCATCTTTACTGGAGGAGCTTTTAAGAAGGTTGTGATTAAGCAGTTGTGCTAGTACCTCCCTATAACGCTCCCAGTTTGTATTCCGGTGATTTAGAAATCCCGTAGATGTATTTGCTACATCTTTGAGCTCAAACTGAATGTATTTGTGGTCAGAGAAGGAATTCTCTTTTGAGACATGCCAGTTTGAAATCATATTGTGGATCGAGTCAGAGGTAAGTGTAATATCAAGTACCTCTTTCCTATTTTTGGTTACAAAAGTGGGTTCATTACCAATATTACTTATGAGTAGGTTAGTGCTTAGTAAATAATCAAATAAGTACTCACCTCTCTCATTTATATCAGAGCTACCCCATACCGTGTGATGGGCGTTAGCGTCTGAACCAATTAGGAGACCAACTTTTTTCGATTGCGCGTCCGCAATTGCCTTCCTCAAGGTGTTTCCTGGAATTGGGCTGTCGTGGCCAAGGTAGGAGGATATGAGCCAGTAGGTGGCTTTATCCGTTGTTAGGACAGCGGTGGTGGTGTCCTTGTCGCTGTAATTGGGGAGTAAAAATATGTTTAAGTCATTTTTTACTAACATGCATGACCTTGGTTCACCTTTCTCCGATGCATGCAATATTTTATAGCCAGGAGTCCTGAGACCTCTGATGATGGAGTTTGAGACCCACGGCTCCTGTATTAATTTTTGCCCTAACTAACGCGAAGTTAGTTGCGATTTTGATTGCATATGATAGAGTAGAATAAGGAAAATATTTTGACGTTCGAAAAGTTCAAATTCATGGCAAAATGTGATTAAAAATCAAAAATAACGAAATTCACTACTACTGATCTTATTATCAGCCGAACAAAAATCAGTTTGTTATTTTTTATTAAGTGCTCCATACGTTTGTGTGTAAGTTCTCTAATATTTCAAAAAAAAAATATTTATGAATTTTTCTGAAAAAAATTTGTTTGTGGTGACACATGATATTGGGAAATAACGGTCAAGTGACCGTCATTAAAATTATAATTTAATTTCCATTTTTTTTATTTCAGTATGACAAGAAATCGCAAAAGAACGTCAAATAAGGCTCTTTGGACAGATAACGATTTACATTTACAGAATGCCATCAGAGCTCATTCAAATGGCCTAACAATTAGGGCCGCGGCAAAAAAATACAAAATTCCCTTCTCCAGTCTGCAACAACGCATTAAAAATGGCATTTTAAAGCCACCTTTTATGGGAGTAAACCCAATTTTTACACAGCAACAAGAAAAAGAAATTGTTGACCAGGTTGTTCTTCTTGGCAAGCTGTTTTACGGCGTTAGCGCTTTGCATGTTTACGAATATGCGCAACAAAACAGCGTGCCAAACAATTTTAACAGTGAAGACAAATTAGCTGGAGTCGAATGGATGAGAAATTTTTTGCTTTTTGTAGCTATTCGCAAGGCTGAATCAACAAGTCTGAATTATTTTTGTAGTTTTTCTTATATTTGAAGACAATAATTGTCTGACTGTGATTACCTGTGTTCATGACCGTAATTTCCCACTATGATGGGCAATGACGGTCAGATTGGACTTTTTTTAAAACTTCGCTTTTTATGAAAGTGAAAACTTAAAGAATTGAATAATTTATGTTTTTTGATCAAAATAAACAAAAATTGTGCGACATTTTAACTGAGTTTTCATACTTTCCCCTTAAGTGACCGTCATTCGGCAATATTGTTTTTGGCATCACTTTTATTACTTCCTTTTAATAAAATGTTTGGCTCCTTCTTTTCTTGCAAATCTCAAACGAGTTAGTTGTGTGTCTCATTAATTCTTCCTCCTTAAATCATAGATATCCGCCAAAACTCTGCAACAGTTCAATGGTCGCTTCTGGCAATTGTTTGATTTTGCCGGATACCAGAAACATTGAGAAGGAATGAAAAAAAATTAACGTTTATCAACTCCAATAGCGTTACCATTTCTCAAAAAAAAGTGGAAGTAGATTTTTGGAAAGATGTTCAAATGGTAGACATGTGCATTCAAGAGGACACAAGCGTCCACAGGTTTTTTCTTAAAACCAACCTCTGTCTATCAACTCCTACTATCACCTCCACGTGGTGAACATCGGGTGCCTAGTACCTCAACTGGAGATTGGGTTCCAACCCCAGTGGAAAGTTGTTGGGGGCAGCAAACGAGAGAGGTGGGGAGAGGTGTTTCCACTAAGGCACATCTCCTTATCCAGACGGCAGCGGAGGAATTCCCGAGATGGAATCAACGGTGAACTACTTAGTGAACACCTTATAGGGCTTCTTCGACTTATTCGGAGCCCAGGCCTGTAAGGAGCGGTTTTATCCGGCCCCCCATCCTTGGAGTTATACTTAGGATCTGGCCCTCCAGGTTGGGGGTTGTGCGTCGGGGTGACTTCCTGGCCACGTAAAAGCTTTCAAAGTTGCGAAGCACCAACAAGCCTAGGATACGGACGGATTTACTGTTGACAACCAACGCAAACGAATAAAGGACAACGAACTTCGGATATGCACGTGGAATGTTAGGTCCCTTAACAGACCACGTGCGGCCGAAGAATTAGCGGAGGCCCTAGAACGATATAAAGCAGATATCACCGCCATCCAGGAAATACGATGGGATGGGCCGGGCAAAAAGAGGATGAAAAACTGCGATATTTACTATGGTGACTGCTACCACGAAAAAAAAAACAGCGCTTATTTGGATGCGGATTCGTCATTGGAGCCAGACTTAGGCAAGAAGTCTTGAGCTATAGGTGCATCAATGAGCGCCTCATGACCATACGCATCAAGGCTAAATTCGGCAACACTAGCCTGATATGCGCGCACGCCCCCACAGAAGAGAAAGATGACAACACCAAAGATATGTTCTTCGAGCTCCTAGACAAAACATATGAGCAGTGCCCTAGCTACGATATTAAAATAGTCCTGGGCGATTTTAATGCCAAGCTAGGAAGGGAAGACATCTTTGGTGGAATAATCGGGAAAAACAGCCTGCACGACAACACTTCCGACAATGGATTCAGGCTCATAGATTTTGCTGCGGGGCGAAACGTCATGGTAGCCAGTACGCGTTTTCCACACCTCAACATCCACAAAGGAACTTGGACTTTTCCAGATCAATCTACCGTCAACCAGATTGACCATATTGCGATCGACGCCAGACACGCTTCCAGCATTATGGATGTACGAACTTTCCGAGGAGCTAACATCGACTCGGACCACTACCTCGTTGTAGCCAGGGTAGCACTTCGGATTTCCAGACCCAAGGCAAAACAGGGAGTTGCTGGGAGAAGATACAACGTCGAACGGCTACAATCGCCAGAGATCGCCAAATCCTTTTCCGACCGAGTGACAAGTAACCTCTCTCGAAGTTCTCTGCCGCCAACACAATGTATCGAAAACCAGTGTCAACATTGCCAAGATGCAATCAGAGAAGCCGCCTCTGATGTGCTGGGTTTCAAACAGCCACCAACAAGGAACCCCTGGTTTGATGAGGAATGTCGGCAGGCAAATGCAGCCAAACAACAGGCACGCAAAGCGGCGCTGCATAAAAGGACGAGAGCTGCTCGTGAGCTCTATGAGCAGAAGAGGCGAGAGGAACGCCGACTTTTCAGAAGGAAAAAGAGAGGGCATGAGAAGCGTGCGGTCGAAGATGTTGAGAGGTATAAAAGCAGGAATGAGGTTCGAAAGTTTTATGAACAGGTGAAACGAAATTCACAGGTACATAAACCTAGAACTGAAGGCTGCAAAGACGAAAGCGGAAACATCATAGTGGAACCGCAGTCAATGCTGAGGATATGGAAGGACCACTTCTGCAGACTGTATAACGGCGATGAAGAACTGAATCCCGCTGTCAGGCAGGATGACCCATTCGATATAGACGACGAAAGCCAACAATCCCGTCCTCCCGACTTAGACGAAGTAAAGATTGCCATATCTAAGTTGAAGTCTAATAAAGCCGCTGGAGCAGATGGCTTGAATGCCGAGCTCTTTAAAGCAGCTGGAGATAAGTTGGTTAGGAGCATGCACCAACTTATCTGTAAGATATGGTCGGAAGAAAACATGCCCGATGAATGGAACCTCAGTATTGTTTGCCTGATCCTGAAAAAAGGAGACCCTCTAAACTGCACCAACTATAGAGGAATAAGTCTACTTAACATCGCCTATAAAATCTTCTCTGCCATAATATGTGAACGTCTAAAGCCCATCGTCAACAACCTGATAGGTCCTTATCAGTGTGGTTTTAGACCAGGAAAGTCCACAGTTGATCAAATATTCACATTACGGCAGATCCTCGAAAAAACTCAAGAGCACCAAATCGACACCCACCATCTTTTCATCGATTTCAAGGCCGCATATGACAGCATCTACAGGGACGAGCTGTATAGAGCCATGTCTAGTTTTGGCATCCCTGCCAAACTCGTCCGTTTGTGCAGGATGACCATGGAGAATTCACGCTGCTCCATAAAGGTTGGAAACAACTTAACAGAACCTTTTGATGTCAAAAAAGGTTTTAGACAAGGTGATGCGCTGTCATGCGATTTTTTTAACATCGTGCTTGAAAGAATAGTGCAGAGCTCACACGTCAACACTAGAGGCACTATCTTTCAAAAGTCTGTCCAATTACTGGCATATGCTGATGACATTGACATAATCGGAAGAACTCAGCGTGATGTCAATGGGGCTTTTGTGAGTATTGAGGCAGAGGCGGCAAAAATGGGTTTAACGGTTAATGAGGGCAAAACAAAGTACATGCTGTCGTCTAGAAAGGACATACAACACCGACGTTTTGGTCAAAACGTCACAATCGACAGACGTACCTTTGAGGTTGTCAAGGACTTCTTTGGACTAAGAAAGCAATTGAGTAGTAATGTCCTCTCTCGAGGGACCAAAGTGTTGCTATATAAGACCCTTATCATCCCCGTCCTGCTATACGGTGCAGAAGCATGGACCATGACAAAAGCGGATGAAAGCACCTTGGGTCGCTTCGAGAGAAAAGTTCTTCGTGTGATCTACGGTCCCGTATGCATCGAAGGGGAGTGGAGGAGAAGATGGAACGACGAACTGTACGGGCTGTACAGCGACGTAGACTTAGCAAGAAGAGTAAAAGTCCAACGACTAAGATGGCTTGGTCACGTAGAGCGCATGGAAACCAATGCTCCGGCCCGGAAAGTCTTCGAATCCGCACCCACAGGGCAGCGCAGTAGAGGAAGACCGCGGATCAGGTGGCGCGCACAAGTGGAAGGTGACCTCACCCAACTTGGAAACGAAACTGGAGACAACTAGCTACTGACCGAGCTAGATGGAGAAGTTTGTTGGGTGAGGTCCTAGTTCAGACAGGACTGTAGCGCCACCTTAAGTAAGTAAGTAAGTAAGATTTTTGGAAAAAAGTGAAGTAGATTGAGAAAAATGGAAGTAGATTTCAAAAATTAACTTCTTCATATTATTCTAGATATTCTTAAATTACATTATTTCAATAAAAAAAATACAATTATTTAGGACTTCATATCATATGATTCAATATGTTAATGTAACATTTCTTAAACTAATTCTTGTTTGTTAGCAATGAAAATGCAAAGATTGGGATCGAGTTGGCCAAATGAAATGACTTTAGGATGTTTTGATTGCAAAGGACGAGTTCTACAAGAAATAGTTATTGTAATTGTAATACAGTTTCAGTACGTCAACAAACCTTTTGAAAACAGAAAATTAAGTCCAAAATAACACTAGAGCACAATTTAACACAAATAACATTAACAAACAGAAAACAAATAAAATGTACAACTGGTCTCCATAAACTTGCTCATTTATCAAAAAAAAGTCTGTTTAAAACTATTCCTGTATTTTAAGAATTGAAATGTACCTGCAAAAAAGTTTGTTTTCAAAAATATAAATGCCATTTGATTTCTCAAAAAAACCTTTAAAAAAAATTGTATTTAAAAATGGTTTTTAAATTTTAGCTCAAAAATATTTTTAGTATATAGTTTTAAACTTATTATTAGACGTCTTTCATTTCAATTTTGTAAAAAATAATATTTGTTTTTAAATTAAAAATAAAAACAATGACATTTTTTGCAGAAAAAAATAGTTCAGTTCTTGAGAAAACTTAAAACCAAAACGGTTCTATCTGGGGTACCCTTCTGGAGCAATACAAAAATATTTAAAATTTTTAAATTTAAAAAAAAAATCGGTTTGGTTTTGAAAAAGATTGAATTAGCGATTTTTGACCGTACAAATTTGTATTGGGACAACTGTTATTTTACAGGAAAGACATACAGACAAACCGACAAAATCGGGGGACCTACTTTTTTCGACTTCTCAACCATCGTAATGTCATATTTGATTAAAATCTCGAATTCGAATTTGTTTACGAATGCAAAACTTGCTATACAGGTCCTTTATATCGAAAGTAAAAATGACAAAAGGGTTAAACTAGAATACATTAGATAAAACGGAATCTCACCGCAAATGCAAATACTGAGTCTTTTTTTATTAAAATTGAAGCAGGTAGAAGAACAGATCTTGAAAATGAAGTACATTTTAATATTTTGATGATGGTGCGAAGTCGGAAGTAGATTTTTAATTTATTTGAAAAAAAGAAGTACATTTACTTCAATTGAAGTAAAGTTGTAACGCCTCCAAACCATATCATAACGTCACTAGGCAAGAGTTGGAGTGAGCTGAAACACATCTCCGGAAACCGCACACGATGGCGCGTAGGCGTAGTAGAGGCCCTATGCCTCATAAGGAGTTCCCAACGGACTTAACAGGTCAGAGGACCTAAGTAATCAAGAAAACCATATGACAATTTTGTATCAACAATGCTTTTTTAATTAAATTTAAATTAGCCACATACAAGAAACTAAGTTTTTTTTCTTAGTACATTGAACTTTTCCGGTGGGACGCTTTCGCGTTTGGGAGATATGAGAAAGGCGATAAGTTCATTTTTCGAGGAGAATAAGTATGAACAAAAATCCCTGGTGGAGGCTTTGTCGCAGCGGGCTAGGAAAATTTGCGCCAAAACATTCCACAATGTAATAATCGTTGTTTTAGTAAATGCAACACAACACAAAAGTGGGCTATCGCCCCTTGATGGACAGCAATACCAACATCAAGAAGATCCTCAGTCGTTTGGAAAAGCCAGGTGAGTCCTAAAAGGAAGAATCCAAAGAGATAGTAATGGACAAATTGCAGCCCATCATAACAGTTTCAGTGAACGGTCTGGATGAGTGTGATTTTGGCACTAGCAATTGACGTTTTCTGCTCCCGCCATAAAGACCTACACGAAATCGTTCAGAATCTTCTCAACCCCGCCTATAAGTTGCTCGGACAGCCACAATATATGGCGATTCTGAAGGGACATTTGGCCAGCAGAAGTAATAATCATAAGCTCAGTATTTTGGATCGAATTTGTTGTGAAAGAAGAAAAAAATGTTTTAAATAAAATTAATTTGTATTGTAACAGTTTTGTTTGTTGTTGATTTTATGATATATTTTCTAGACAATTAGATTCTCCGTAGTGAATTTTTCGGAACGGTTGAAGTAAACAAAGAGGAAAGCTGCAGCCAAGTGAGCTTGTAGTTCTTGTTGGTTCATGTCGTTTTTGTTGGGTTTGGTGTGAAGGGCTATTGGCTGAAACACATGCACGCTTCAGCTTCGGCTTCGCCTGACGTTTACGAACAATAGGAATTCAATGCATGCTATCACAATGGAGCTTCGACCTCACGTTTCGTTTGACAATCGTAAGGAAAAGAACGTAATGTAACGTAATGTGACTTCTAACGGAAGCTAAGAAGATAAGAAGCAGGAGGAGCTACAACAGCTAACTATTCAAGAGCATAAAAGAAATCACAGGTTTTGAGTGAATCCATTTCTCGAAGTAAGGGAACTTCATGATTTCGAGGCGCACCTACTCTAGGACTTACTATGGGAGGACTGTGCAGACTATAAGAATCTTCGTAGGATGTCGGTCGACAGCTTTGAAGCTGTGCCTAGTAAACATAACTTTGAATTAATGAATTTAGGCACTGGACGACAATTTAAACAAATTGAAATTTTAATTTCAAAAAGACTGGAAAATGGACGCTCACCACTACATACAACACAATTGTCAAATTTGATGATTTTGATCCGCTCGAAAATTCCAAACTGCGATGACTGGATCATGGACCGGATGTTGGAATGTTGGTCTCTATTAGATTATCTGATGACAGGCCGATAGTTCTGTCATCGGAAATGTTCAATGAAGACCCCAAGTAAGAGAAGAAGGGTTTTGTGATTTTCCAAGCACTCCAAAATTCCTGTCAAAATGTTTAGACAATGATTCATAATGTAGATATGAAAAAATGCCTAGCCTCAAAGATACCTTAAGTTTTCGTGTATTTAGATGCTGTTCCCAGTGTATTGAAATGGATATTTATTTTGTAATTTTATACCCTTTTAAGGTTTATAGCTTGCATTTCCAGATCCTTTAGTTTATTACAAAGTATAGATGTATTAAAAGTTCTGCAGCTCATTCTTAAATGTTGTTTAAAACACTCATCATTGTTTGCCAACATTTCACTTTCCTAAAAAGTTCCTCGTACGAAACTGAGGAAAATATATATGTATGTACATATATATATGAGTACTATAGTTTCCTTTTAATTAAATTCTTATAACAAGCTAACGTTTTTCCAAATATTTCTTTGTCGATCATGATATGATGATATGTTTCGAAGTTCCATAAGTGTAAAAGAAAACGACGTTCTTTTCTAATGTTAGGTTCTTGAGATAATAAAAACAAAAGTTTCAAAAAATCTTCATATTTTGTTTAACTTTCTTTTTATGTATCAAAATCAATTTCAATTAGTCAAAATATTTTCATAAATAATATAATTGAAGGACTAAACTTTTACTTACAAACTTTGTATCAATATAATATTTGACAGTCAATATTGCAAAAACTGAAATGTCAAACGAAAACGTTTAAATGTTCAGTGTGAACAATTTTCGGGTTTTCGAAAAAGCTATAGTTTCGCATTTTTACAATGTTCGTTGCACCAGATTGGGAATACCTTTATAATTTAATTCTTTTTCTTAATTGGCTGCTTTCAATCTCGGGCAGATAGGATATTCGTATACTTTTTCTTAGCGTTTTACGTGTAGGAGAACAACTGATCCAGACCAATTGGGATGTCAAACATAGCATCCAAGAATTTCTGTTATATGTTGTTATCTGACAGAAGACCTTGTGAATTTGAAGGAACTTGAAAATTGATTTCAAATTTGCATGTTTTGTTGGTCAACTTAATATCCATGGAAAACTTTATTTAAAAACAAAATGTGACTTCGAAATCTAAATATTTAGCCTGAATAGTTGTTTTTTAACTTTTTGCCAGCTATTTTAATCTACTTATCCAATTTGTTCAATAAAGTACCTTAAAATTAACCTATCCAACACGAAATTAATCGCAGAGATTTTGCAGACTCAGTAAAGCTAATTAGAATTCAAAATTCTGAAATACCTTCTTTGAAAAATACTTATACAACCCATAATGTCAAAAATTAAGTTTCGCCATGTGAAATGAATTTATTCTCTGAACATATTCATTCAATTTGTACTAAAATGTTTGTTTTAGTACTTGAAGAAAGCAAGACCCAAGAAATGTCAACTATCAACTTACTGAACACCTCCATTCTTTCAAGAAACGCGATTTTGCTTCCGCGGCAGAATTTTGTCTAGCTTCACGGGGTTCAAAAAATAATAAACTCAAATTCAATTCTATTGTCGCTGATTATTTTACTTTATTTGAAAAATGTCACAACAAACTGGCGAACTATCCAAAAAGTAAGTCAAATCCCTTATTTAAAAAACAAGCCCTAAATCAAAAGTAGATGTTTGGTTATGTGCATGCTGCAGCTACATATCTCGATGATAGATGACACTCAGCTGTCGTCGTCTACGTCCAATATGACAAGTAAAAATTTTCCCTGCTGCACGTGTACTGTACGAGGCGGTATTTGAGAGCTTGAAAAAGAAAAGTTCACTTTGTTTTTTGATGAATTTATCAATTGCTTTGAAGAAATGCTAATACAACAAGTATTGCATCAGCTTCAGCCACGCCGGTTGCTATCCAAAATAGCATCCAGAGCGGCTCGCCAAAGTATTTCGCAAAAGATAGAATTTGGGCCTGGTAGAATAAGTCAAGAATGCCGTTTTGCCAGTAAGGCATCCAATGTGTAGGACGATCCTAAATGTGTTGCCATCAAAATTCTAAAAAAATGTCGCACCTCTATTTTTACAGTGAGCTCAAAAGACGACTAAAAGCCGAGCAGAAAGCTAAAGAAAAAGCCGAGAAGCCAGCTCCTCCACAAAAAACTGCATCCGCCGATAAAAAAGACAAAATCAAAGAAGAAGAAATCTCACCGAATGAGTATTTTAAATTGCGTTCCACTGCCGTGGCTGAGCTCAAAAAGACACCCGACTCCCATCCCTATCCTCACAAGTTCCATGTTAGCATATCGCTGAAGAACTTCATCGAAAAGTACTCGGACTTGAAGGATGGTGATATGTTGTCGGATGTCAGTCTAAGGTAAGATTTATATTCCCCCTAAATACGTCTGAGTTCTAATCTTTATATTGGCGGGCACAGTGTTGCTGGACGAGTTCATGCGATTCGTGAATCTGGAGCCAAATTGATATTCTACGATTTGCGTGGCGAAGGAGTCAAACTCCAAGTTATGGCCAACGCCAAATTGTACGAAAGCGAAGCGGCATTCGAGACCGATTTAACAAAACTCCGGCGTGGTGATATAATTGGAATAAATGGCTATCCCGGGAAAACTAAGAAAGGTGAACTATCTGTTATCCCAAGGACGGTAAGTTGTGTAGTACTTAGGAAGAAATATTAAATTGAACTTGAGAAGAATATTGTTCTTTGTTTTTGTTAGATAAAACTCCTATCACCATGTTTGCATATGTTGCCACATCTGCATTTCGGGCTCAAGGATAAGGAGACTCGATTCCGTCAAAGGTATTTGGATCTTATCCTGAATAACAAAGTCAGAGAGACTTTCCAGATCAGAGCTAAGGTAAGACAGAAACTATATACATTTGAGTGTTTTGTCAATCTGTACTAAAATTCCAGATCATTGCATATGTCCGTCAATTCCTCGATAAAATGGGATTCCTTGAGATCGAAACCCCAATGATGAATATGATTGCTGGAGGTGCTACCGCTAAACCCTTCATCACACATCACAACGATCTCAACATGGACCTTTACATGCGTATAGCTCCCGAACTGTATCACAAAATGCTTGTAGTTGGTGGTTTGGATCGTGTGTACGAAATCGGTCGTCAGTTCCGTAACGAGGGCATCGATCTAACCCACAATCCCGAATTCACAACTTGTGAATTCTATATGGCCTATGCTGATTATCACGATCTCATCGAGCTGACTGAGCAAATGATTTCGGGAATGGTGAAAGCCGTACATGGATCCTACAAGATCAAATACCATCCAGATGGTCCCGAGGGTGAGGAGCAGGAAATCGACTTCACACCACCCTTCAGACGGGTTTCGATGATAAAAACCCTCGAAGAGAAATTAAATGTCAAATTTCCCAGTCCGACTACTTTCCACAAAAAGGAAACTACCGAATTCCTCAGTCAGTTGTGCATCAAGCATCAGGTTGAATGTCCAGCTCCAAGGACCACGGCTCGTTTGCTGGACAAACTAGTGGGTGACTTCATCGAGGAGACATGCATCAATCCGACGTTCATCTGTGACCATCCACAAGTGATGAGTCCATTGGCCAAGTACCATCGCAGTGAGCCAGGACTAACCGAGCGTTTCGAGTTGTTCGTCATGAAGAAGGAGGTCTGCAATGCCTACACCGAGTTGAATGATCCAGCGGTGCAACGTGAGCGTTTCGAACAGCAGGCGGGCGATAAGGCGGCCGGCGATGATGAGGCACAGTTGGTCGATGAGAACTTCTGTACCGCATTGGAATATGGTTTGCCACCTACTGGTGGCTGGGGTCTAGGAATTGATCGGTTGACGATGTTCCTAACTGATTCCAATAATATTAAGGTATAGTTTTTTTTTTTTCGTTCACTCTTAAGTCTTATTGGAAATTATTTTGATCTACAGGAGGTTCTGCTGTTCCCTGCCATGAAACCAGATGATCCAAACAAGAATCAAGCTCCAGCTGATGCTGCAGCTCCACCAGCAACGCCAGAAAAGAAATAAATTGTATTTATTTAGAAGTAATTGGTCAGTAAGTGGAAATTTATACCCAGCAAGTGACAAGAATAAAAACCATGATATTTAAATTAAAACAAAAATCTTTTAAACATTTCATTTTGAAGAATAAAGCTTTAATATTTATTGAGGGTGCAAGTCTTGCCTTTCATAAGCTAAGGTCATTCGCTTCAATTTTAAAATAATTTGATCCTGCCTTCAAAACCCTCTCACCTTAGATTGCTACTTAAGATACATGAATTTTATATAAACTTAGAATTCAAACACAAATTGAGGATTTAGTCTATGAGCGGACTACAAATATGTTTAGGCTATAGCTAAGGCAAATCAAATGAAAGGCCTCGAGGTGTAGATCAAAGACCATCATCTACCTGTGACGATGATGGTAGAAATTATGCTATACCTTGGAACGGACAATTTTTCAAATGGTATTTTGTGTAACAAGTCCCTAGCTAGCTGTCGCCAGTTTCGCACGTAAAGTTGGTTGAGGTCTTCACCCACCTGATTGCCCCACCTGAGTCGCGGTCTTCTCCTACTGCGCCATCCCTCAGGATTGGATTCGAATACCATCCGGGCTGGAGCGTTGATGTCCATTCCCTCTACATGACCCAGCCATCTAAGCCGTTATACTTTAATTCTGCTAACTAGGTTAGTGTCGCTGTACAGCCCGTACAGTTTGTCGTACGGGACCAAAAATCACCCGAAGAATTTTTTTCTCGGAGCATCCTAAGACGCTCTCATCTTTCATTGACAGGGTCCAGGCCTCAGCGCCATATATGAGAACCGGGATGATGAGTGTCTTATAGATGATGATTTTACATGCTCGAGAGAGGACTTTAGTTCTCAATTGACTTCTAAGTCCAAAGAAGCAGCGATTTGCAAGAGTTATTCTTCGTTTGATTTCAGCGGTGATGTCGTTGTCTGTGTTTATAGCGGTGCCTTGGTAGACAAAGTCCTTAACTACCTCGAAGTTATAGCTGTATATGGTGACGTTTTGTCCAAGACGTTGTTCAGTGCCCTTTTTTTATAACAGCATATACTTGCTCTTGCCCTCATTGACCACTAAACCCATCTTCTTGGCTCCCGTCGCAATGGTCAAAAAGGATCCACTGACATCACGCTTTGATCTTCCAATTATGTCAATATCATCTGCGTATCCGAGTAAGTGGATGGACCTTTGGAAGATTGTGCCTCTAGTGTTGATGGTTGAGTTTTGCACAATTCTTTCCAGAACGATGTTGAAGAAGTCGCATGACAGTGCATCGCCTTGTCTAAAACCTTTTTTGACATCAAATTCATCGGTAAGATCTTTTCCGACCTTGATAGAGCAGCGTGCATTCTCCATCGTCATTCTGCACAAACGGATAAGTTTGACAGGGATGCCAAAACTAGACATTGCTCTGTAGAGCTCTTCTCTATGAATGCTGTCATACGCGGCTTTAAAATCGATAAAGAGATGTTATGTATTGAATTGAAACTCCTGGATTTTTTCCAAGATCTGCCGTAGTGTAAAAATTTGGTCGATAGTAGACTTTCCTGGTCTGAAGCCACACTGATAAGGACCTATCAGGTTATTGACGAAAGGCCTCAGACGTTCACATAATACGGCAGAAAGTATCTTATATGCAATGTTAAGGAGACTGATGCCTCTGTAGTTGGCGCAATTTAGAGGATCTCCTTTTTAATGTATTGAGCACACTATGCTGAGATTCTACTCATCGGGCTTGCTTTCTTCCGACCAGATTTTGCAGATGAGTTGGTGCATGCTCCCTACCAAGTCATCGCCTGCTGCTTTGAATAGTTCGGCAGCGATGCCGTCAGCTCCAACAGCTTTGTTTGACTTAAGTTTAGATGGAATAAGATAGGTGAAATTGTTGATCTGCGTTGTCGAATTCGGTTCTTGGGCTTGGGATCGTGGCTTGTACCCTTGGGAGGTTTTTTTACCTTTTGGGAAAATTTACGAACCTCATTCCTGTTGTGACATCCCTCTATCTTCTCGATCGCGCACTTTCATGCTCTCTTTTGTTCATCTAAGAAGCCAGTGTTCCTCTCTCCCCTTTTGCTCGTAGAGCTCGCGAGCATCTCTGGTCCTTTTGTGCAGCGCCGTTGTGTAGGTATGCCTGTTGTTTCGCTGCGTGCGCTTGCCGGCATTGAACGTCAAACCAGGGGTTTCACTGTGGTGGCCGTGTGAAACCTAGCAGTTCAGATGTGGCATCTCTGGTCTTCAATGCTTAATGCAGGCAGCATAGGACTCCTTAAGAGGTTATTAGACACTCGATCAGAAAAGGACATGGCAATCTCTTGCGATTGTAGCCGTCTTACGTTGAAACTTCTCACCGTAGCCGTACCTTGGCTTCAACGAGGTAGTGGTCCGAGTCAATGTTGGCCCTTCGGAATGTTCAGATATCCTGTATACTAAAGAAGTTTCGTGCGTAGATCGCAATGTGTTCAATCTGGTTGACGGTTGATTGATCAGAAGATTTCCATGTCCCCTTGTGGATATTGAGATGTGTGAACGTTGTCTTTGTTCTCGGTAGCAGTCGCCGTAGTATATATCGCAGTCTTTTAGTTTGCGTTTACCCGGTCCATCCAATCGCACTTTTTGGATGGTGGTAATATCTGCTTGGTTTGTTAAGGAACCTAACATTCCACGTACAGATCCGAAGTTCGTCACAAGTTCACAATATTTAGGTACCCACTTTTTTTCTTCTCTACCGTCGTAATGTCATATTTGATTAAAAGCTCTACTTCGAAATTGTTTACTAATGCAAAACATGCCATTTAGTTCCTATATGTCGCAAGTAAAATCACTTCAATGTTCACTATTTACTCGTATGTGTGTCAGAAAAATATAATAATAAAATTGAAGGCTAGTTTAAGGAATTTAAATGCAACTTAATATAAAATTGATGATCTCTTATTATTCAAGGTTTCTTCTTAAGAACCTGAATATTTTCTCTTTTTCTTAGAAACATTTTTTATGAAAATAATTTGAAGCATGACTTACGTTTTTTTCAAATTCTAAACCAACAAACCACTTTTACTTATACAACTTAACTTTATGGCTCATATGACCCCCCCCTGGATCGTCAGTTGGTCAAAAGTTGATGAATTTGCGCTGCGTTTTTGGAATAGGCTGAATTTCCGATTTATATTATGTTCTTTCGTAGGAACTTTCGAGCGTCTTTCATATTACCAAAGTTCGAAAGTGAGACATATTTTGCTCCCGATAACCTCTGATAATGGAACCTAATAGAAACAACAGGAAGTGAAGATTTTTTAGCAATCAAGACATCCAACAAATTGGTGTTCAACTCATCAATCGATCTGACAAATAGTTTAGTTTAAATATCAATGCATGGGCTAAAAGAGAAATTATTGACGAAGCTGAATTTATAAAAGAAAAAGGGAATCGAAAAGCTTTCCTCATTCCAAGTTTACATTGCCAAACAAAAATATAACAAATTTTATGAAAATAGAAACATAATTTAATAACTTTTATTAAACATTAATAACTCATAATCTTTGAACGTCCATCCATAGCACTTAACAATGGTACCAATTCCGTCCATTTATTTGTTCTCGGGTTGTACTCTTCAACGCGACAACTAAAACCCTCGTTTTCACGTCCTGCACAAGCAATTATTCGATTATTCAGGAAAACACACTTGATACCACATCGTGGCTTTTCCAATGGAGCCATAAATGACCACGTATCATTGATGGGATCGTAGCGCTCGACAGTATTAGTTAGATCATTGTCGATAAATCCACCCACAGTGTATAAATAACCACATCCAGCAGCAGTTCCATAATATTTGGAGGCTTCAGTTTTAACCGAGGTCAAAGACCATTTATTGGTTGTGGGATTGTAGCATTGCATTACTCTGCTAGCTACATCGAGGACGTATATCCTCCCGTTGAGAACTTGCGCTTCTGCTATGCGTATGTAATGGACAAGAGGTGCCACATACTGCCATTCACCAGTCGAGAAATCGTATTTTTCGACTGTGTTCAGCATATTATGAGTCGAATATCCACCGATGGCATACATTTCCCCATTCAATTCGACAACAGCGCATTGATGCCTCGATTGCTGCATTGAGGGCAGCTCAGACCATTCCATGGTGCCAATATTAAGGCATTCAACACTACTTGAACTTGACAAAATGCCATTAGCATTAGCCTTTCCACCGACAAAAATAATTTGTTCATTGATAAATGCGACGCCATAGTTTGCCTTCTTTACCGGCGAACTGGGAATCTCCATTTCTGACCACCAATTCAATTGCGATCTATACATTTGCGCCTTCAACTCAGTCGTCGTTTGTTCTCCTGGAATCATGATTATGATGTTTTTCTTTTTTGCAATTCTATTGGGGGCAGCTTTTGGGGAATCATGAGCTTCGTCGGGCAGTAAATGCCACTCCAACCAGGTTAGAATCATCTCATAGCACTCTGGTGCTACACAAATGGAATGTCTGTTTTCTATGATGAACCTGGGCGTGAGTAACTGATACTCCACCACTGCCAAAAGATCGAATACAAAGGCTTCACGGTTGACTTTGTCATGTTCTATCCAGGCCACTATGCCCAAAAAGATAGTCTCCTCGTTTACAATGCAATCTGCATCTTCCTTGTGTGAGATCATTTTAAGCAATTGGTCATAATTCAATTCCAAGTAGTCTTTTTCATGGAAGAGCTCTGCAAATCTGCTAACAGCCAGACAGTAGGCTTGTTGAGATAGTTCAGGATAATTGAGGTTTTCTGCAAAGACCGCCGTGTCCAGACAATCACTTACGTCCAGATAATGAGCCATAAATTCGCAACAAGCCACAATGAGTTCGTTAATTTGCAAGAAGTCTGCAGCAATCAGGACGTTCTGCACTATATCGCTGTTGAGCTCCAACTTTCCGGAATAGATGAAATCTATGATCGAGTGCAATGTTGAACCGTCGATGTTCTGAAGGACAATTTCTTCGGCAGTGGATTCTTTTAGTGTACTCGAGAACATTGCCATAAAATAATCGCTGGAAGCCGACACAACAATTCTATGGGCCTTGACTTTGACATTATCAATTGCAGCTACAAGGACGATGTCCACGTACTTTTGTTCTTTGTAAAACGTGTCAAATCCTTCGAAAACTTTGTCTGTGTGATTTGGATCTTCGAAAAGCTTTTTTTTGGTGATTGATGGTTGCAAAACTTGGACGGACATCCTGCCAGCTTTATAAATGTGATTGCCCTTATTGTTATATTAAAGTTTTTTTTTTTTAAATGTTGATAGAACTCAAAAACTGCCTCTTCAAAATAAAAAAAAAAATAACAAAAACAGCAAACTTATGGTTGCGTTCAATGGCATTGCATTAAAGGTGTCGCTGAACATAGAAATATAATCCGAGTGGTTCCGTTCAACCAAAAAATGGGTACATTTATTACTGAATGTAGACTCAACCTTATCCAAACACGATGATGTGAATCAAATTTGATATTAGTTAATTATCTTAATCATTTTATTTCAATATAAAAAGTAGGTATAACATTTTCATATAATATATGAAAAATATAATATAATACATTTCTCTTACAAGACGTATCGGTATGGCTTATGGCCGTCTACCAGACTGACGTTTTCGAAAACAAATATATTTTATTAAACAAAATAAGAGTTATAAGTTACATTGATAAATATTTTTCTTAATTTTTGTTTTTTAAATCTTCTTCGATTATAAGTTTATTTAAGAGCAGCAATAGAATTATAAAGCGAGTCAAAACCTTCTTCTCCAATTAATAACCTGAAGAATTCAGTTTCATCGAGATTGAGTTTATTGAAGTAGATAATCCGTAATTCTTTTAAGACTGGACGGACACACCGCAATAAAGTGAAATGTATCTTCCCGTGCTTTAATATTACAAAGGCTACATAAAATAGGCAGATCGGGTCGATGAGGCATATAATTAAGGTTAAGTAATTCTCCCCTGATTGTGTTCTTATTAATCAGATACGACTGTAGTAGTTCCTGAATATCGATCTATACAAAACTCTTTCAAATTTTTCCAAAATTATGTTGAATTTTGACTCTAATAGGGCGGGTTGCTCTTTCATTGCTATTTCAAGATTAATACCGCATATTGAAGCAATACTTTTAGTCTTCTAGCATAGATCCTTTTGCTTTGATAACTGTTTTAAGAATGAGCTTTGGAATTCAGCTGTCTGCCATATTCATTACTTTGACTACGTAGTTAAAATGCATCTGTCAAATCAAATCAAATGGGGTGGCGCAACAGTCCGTTGTGAACCAGGGCCTAGTGACTTACAACTCTCAACCATTCCTGTGTGCGAGTACTGTTGGCAGGAATGGAAGGGACCTACAATTTTAGACCGAATCCGAACGGCTAGTTTGAGAAAGCACTTTTTCATGACAAGAATTACTCTTGAAGGATTTGTCAATTCCTCGCAAGAGGCAGTACCCGCGAAAATTATTTTTTTTTAATTAAGGTGGCACAGGCAGGGATTGAACCCAAGACCCCTTGCATGACAGTCCAACGCACTAACCATCATGCCACGGGTACTACTAAAAAAAAAATGCATCTGTAGTGTATCTATTATCAGAGCAGGAGTTCCTATTTCTAGATACAGCATATAGTTTGGAGAATTTCGTGGCAATCTGAAAAAATCAAAAATCGAAGAAATTTTTCTACTTCTTCCTAGGAGGAGTATCCCCAGACTTGAGATCCATACAGTAAAATTGACATTGCTGTATTTTAATATTTATGCATACAACTTTTAAAACCATTGACGTCTAGTCAATTCGTATTCAAATAGAAATTCCCGGGACATGACTGTTTACCTCTCCCGTTTTACCTTTGCCAGTTTACCTCTACAGTTTTACCTCTGCCAGTTTACCTCTGGACAGTTTACCACCTCCGGTTTAAATCTGGACAGTTTACCTCCAGAGCATTTAAGGTAGTTTGAAATGTGGTTTATTTCGCTTATAGGGTGTTTCTTTAGTAATGCATAGTGCCACTCGGTCGTAAACTTTTTTATTTTTAAATACTCTTACTCATGAATGTTTTTTTAGGGTTAATTTGACGTTTTGTCTATTGAAGAAGGAGATATTTGAGCTTTGTTTAATTAAGTTGTTGAAGTGATGAATGGTTTTTTTGATTGCTAATCTGGAGAAGAAGTACTGTCGAAATAAGATAAATCAATGAACAAAATATATTACATGAAGTAGTTTTATTATTATCAATTAAAAAATGTATTATTATTATTTTTTCTTTTCTGTTTCTTCTTTTGTAAAATTGTATTTTATTTGGAAAATCCTTATGAAGTATACACTTTTATCGATTCCAAAGTATAAGTGGTTGGAAGTGATACATATAGAATATTTTGCTTTGTAAAATTGCATTTTGGAAGTGTCATAATTCGTTTTATAAAGAATTAAAATAAAAAACAACACGAAAATAAATGTCAAAAGTTTTCAATTAGAAGGTAGTTTTGAAAATAATAAACTACCTTACCTGCTTGCAAGTAAACTGTTCGGAGGTTAACCGGCGGTGGTAAACTGTCCAGAGGTAAACTGGTAGAAGTAATCCAGCGGAAGTAAACTGGCAGAGGTAAACACCCTTACGAAAATTTTACCCAGCTTTTCACTGAACTGCGCCTGTCAAGAATGTACGTCACTCAATTGCAAATTTTAATTTTTAAAAGAATCTTGGACTAACCGCTACGCTATGTGCAAAAACACTCTAATACAAAAACACTCTAGTAAAGATATAAATCCTTCGTACGTATCACCCTAGAAAACCCATTTGTAATTTTGACATTATGTCTATGAATAAATGTGAAATCCAACAACAATTCGATGAGGTGTAGTGTGTTTATGTGCAAATAGTTTATGCACGTGTCAGGTGACGAATACCACTCGTCACTTGATACGTCGCGAAATGACATTGTGCACATCAGCACACCATAATCTTCCCACGATTGCAATGAACAACGTGCATTGCATATCGTGGAGGAATGAAACAAATATCAAATTCTTCTTTTATATTATTCTTTTTGCTGACTCCACAAATGTGTGAATATGTAGTCAGCATAGTTTTAAGTATAATCATATTTTAAGAACGTTTGTGAAAAGGTATTATAACAAATAAAATTAATTACCTATTCATTCAGCTTTCCGACAGAAGACAAGTGTTATTTAATTCAAAAATATATTACATGGTGCCGTGACCGTTATTCTGTCCATATACAATTAAAAATAAGTTTTTTTTTGTTTTATTAACATAATTCAATCCAAAAATGTCTTTATTTTAAATTATTTAAGAAAAACATAAAACACACCGCAACATTGTGCGTTTTTAGAAGTATCAAGCCGGACAAATCGCATATCCAATTATTTGTGAAGTGCGCATTTTGACTAAAAATAAAAAGAGGAACCATCTTTGGATAAAAAATACCCTTTCATCCACCAAAACGACGAACATGTTGCCTCATGAAATCAGTTGAAAAGTAAATAATGATGTGCTCGGAAAGTGTAAAAGCGATTCGAACATGTTTGCCTTTCATCCACCACCACCACCACCACCTCGTATTCCTTCATCATTTTTAAATGGGAACGAACAAAACTTCCTTTTACGACAAAATAACTCGTGATACATCCATTAGAAAGTGATCATTTGGAAGTTGACAGACCTTTATCGCCATCTGTGCGGACCTCAGCTAAACTCAGAAAACGAAACAACAATAATCTTCAAATCATAGCTGCCCAGCAATCAAATGATGATGATCAAATCAATCCAGCCCAGCAATGGTTCGTCGGACTACTCTAAAATTAAAAAGCCTGGATTTTCATTGATAATATGCCAGATATAGTACGTGATTATATACATAGGCAACGTGATCAAAACAAAAATTGGTAACATATTACTTTTAATTTTGAAGATAAATGTAAGTTCATTGCTAAAAGTAAGCCATTTTAAACTGCTTGAACAGAATGGTGTAGCTGTAGCTGTAGCACTGTCAAAGTTAAAAGATACGAAAATAGTATACATCGACACAATGAGAAGCTGTAGCTGTAGCAGTAGCTGCAGCGCAAGTTGATTCAACTTTAACTTTTGGCGACGCTGCAAGCGTCATTTGAGATGACAGATGGGGGAAACCCATTTCATTCTTTGACTTTTCACTTTTTTTTTGGTAGCGTTCAATGCATTTGAGAATTTTTTCTGGTTTTGTAACTTTTTTATAGTATGCTACCATACAAATTCAGTTCAAATATAAATTTCATATGCGTTGAACATGCCCGAATAAATTTCCTGTGCTACACCATTGTGGGCGACCTTTGCTACATTAGTGAGCGTTTTTATTGACAGCTTATACTACAGCGATTTTCTTAGCTACAGCTGCATCTCATTCTGTTCAAGCAGTAAAGTATGTACCATAAATTTTGTTCAGCAATAATTATTATAAATCAAAATTATTCAAAATAAAATACAACCTTTTTTCACGTTATAAGGAATGTATTTAATTAAATGTTATTGGAACAAGACAAATTTTATTTAATGGACTTGATGTTGTCTTGATGATGGTTGCTTGTAAAAAGATCGATTCTTTGCATTGCACCATCGCAAGATGCTTATTCATATAAGAACAAATGTATATGGATAAGCTGTAAAAGGGATTAAGATTTAAAAATTATATAGAAAAACAAAGGTGAAAAGCATTAAAAGTTATAAAGCCAAAACAAAATTCAAGGTAATAAAACATAGGGTATTATATAACTATGTTTGGCAACTTTGCAAAATATTAATATTTCATTAAGAGTTAATTGAGCTTTAAAGAATTCATTAATTTACAATTCCAGATATAAATTTAGTAAATTTAAGATAAATAATAATTAAGGATGAAATAGATAAACACGGCATTCCTAAACAAATTGAAAAGTTTAATCATGAAATTTTTTTTATAATTTTCTGAAATTTTATATCATCGTGAAAAAAAATGTGTTAATTGTTCTAATAAAGGAGAAGCACCATCTTGTTAACCTAAAATTGCTCATGTTGACATTTTTCTAATAAAAGCAAAACACTTTATATATGAAGCTTAAATCCAATGCTAATCTGTTTATTGTACAAACCATCGAAAATCTATTACATACTTATTTTTTTTTTCTTTAAAAAAAATCCAATTTTTATTTACTTTTAAAAGAAATTTGATGCATTCTTCTGCCGTTCTGTTTTTTTTTTAAATCAAAATTTGATCAATCGTCTCAAATACTCTTTACAAGTCTAGAAAAACTGAAAAGATTATTATGGAATCTTTGCTCGGTATTGTTTCTTCTGTTTAAAGTCATTGAGAGTTAAACATTAATAATAAAATGGGAGGTAAACCTCCAAAGTAAAGGATAGCACAGCAAATGTGTTAAATGTTGTTGACGAGATGGATACAACTCCACACTTAGAAACTTAGTAGTCCTCACGGCAGTAAACTAATCTCTTAAATTTTATCTGTTGTACCTATAAGCGTACACTTAAAAAACGCTACATAAGCCGAGCAAACAACTTAGACAAAATTTAAAATGGAATCGAAAATATTAGCAATAAAAATAAACGGTTTTAAAGACAATTTCCAAAAATATTAAAAATGTATTAAGAAAAATACAACAATAAGAGTAGATACATTAAAAAACCATATTAAAACACCAATATCTCATTACAATAGTATTGTCGATGTTTTCAACGCATACAAAAATCAATTGACAACTGATCACGAAAAAGATTGTAGGAAGCTTTTAAAAACACTTAAAACTAAGTTAAAAATATATCAGCATTAAATGGGAAATTAAAATACATGTCCCAGATGAATTAGAACTTCATGCTGAGTTAAATGAAAATCAAATAGAAAGTTTAGAGGAATCAAAACCAGTAGTAAATACAGAATGTGACAGTGAAATTGAAACACTGGATGAATTCCAACAACCAATTATAAAAATCAAGGAAAACATGGCCCAAACTTTAGTAGAATTTCTTAAATTGGCCTCATCACTCTAACCTGAGTTTGATGGAAAGGCAGACAATTTACAAAGCTTCAAAGATGCCCTTCTCCTTATTGATTCCTTAAAAGGCACACGAAGTATCAGCAATTAGACTCATATTGCACCCATTCTGGAATAAAGAAGTTATTAGTACATAGATACATTAAAAAACCATATTAAAACACCAATATCTCATTACAATAGTATTGTCGATGTTTTCAACGCATACAAAAATCAATTGACAACTGATCACGAAAAAGATTGTAGGAAGCTTTTAAAAACACTTAAAACTAAGTTAAAAATATATCAGCATTAAATGGGAAATTAAAATACATGTCCCAGATGAATTAGAACTTCATGCTGAGTTAAATGAAAATCAAATAGAAAGTTTAGAGGAATCAAAACCAGTAGTAAATACAGAATGTGACAGTGAAATTGAAACACTGGATGAATTCCAACAACCAATTATAAAAATCAAGGAAAACATGGCCCAAACTTTAGTAGAATTTCTTAAATTGGCCTCATCACTCTAACCTGAGTTTGATGGAAAGGCAGACAATTTACAAAGCTTCAAAGATGCCCTTCTCCTTATTGATTCCTTAAAAGGCACACGAAGTATCAGCAATTAGACTCATATTGCACCCATTCTGGAATAAAGAAGTTATTAGTACATCATATGGTTATAGTTATATAATTCATAAAATATTTCTACCTTCCTAAGTATTTTAAAACCAGAACTAATTTAGATTTTCCTAAAGGTGCCTAACACAAAGTAGCTTGTTCTTAAAACTGGGTTTATTTTTTTATTAATAGGGATTTACTATTCCAAAACCTCAATTGAAATAAAATTCTAACTCTAATATAATATTTAACTAAGAATGTAGGAGATAAATTGCTGCAACAATTGAAACTATTTTTTGGCTGCACACTATCAAGAAATTTTTGAAGTACTTCGTTTTCGTGAGCAATAGAACTGAATAAACTGCAAAATTGGTCTTCCAAATTGGTCTACGAAATCTTGTGACAGAGCCAGCAGATTACATTTATCGAACTGCTTATATCCTGTAAAAACTAAATTAATTGAAGCATTAGATTTGTTGTATGTACTTGCTGATGCCATACATGAGTGGCTTTCTCGAAATGTTCGGTATAACCAACCGCACAAATAAACAAAGCTGTTATCTTTTAAAAATTCTGATAAGCTTTGGTCTCCACTTAAATTGCCTGTTGGGAAAAATGTATCAGACTCGCGGTTTATTGACAAACAAACCTGTTTAGCAGCTTTTTGTTTGAAAAAAGTATCTAATTGTATGAAATCTACCTGCTCGCAGTTCCCATACTTAACGACTTTTAAATATTTTAAACCCCAAAGCTGCTGAAAGATTGTCACAAAGGAAAATGCTGTTATTCTCCTATTGTTTCCATCCGAACTTCTAACTTGGCCGAAAAAATGCTCCAAGCAATCTTGATTCAAGTGCTTTGTTAAAATATATTTGAAGTTTGAGGTCCTAAGGTGCTACCACATGCATATAAGAGATGCAATATTAAGCAACCAACCCTTTATGAAGGAAAACTGAAAAATATTGCAAAACAAATTTTAAAAAGTCCAATTAAGCCATTAAAGAAATTTTCATAATCGAGTTTGTATTTTAAAAAATATTCAACTTCTATTATAGATTTAAAAGAAGCTTGCAATTATAAACATTGCACAATTGACAACTCCGATTGAATATTTAAATACAAGTCGAAAAAAAATTTAAAACTACAGAAAAAATCGTATTTATGATCTACTATCTCTATCCAACTAATGGGATTGTTATATTTTGCATCCTCAATATGGTGCAGGATACACCGAACAACCATGTTAAAAAAAACAAAAGCAAGTGTTTACCAGACATTAAGCTGAAGGACAAGTAAAAAAAAAATGCAATTTTTGCAGTAAAATCCATAGTTTATTTTGTATAAGTCTAAGAGAATAATTGAGAAATTAAGTAATACCAAAATTTATGTAATAATAAGGCCTATCACAAATTCAACCGAAACTGTTATGGGGCTAAATAAAGAATACGGATGAAATTGTAATAGTTCATTGTATAATTTTTTTAATATTTAAATATTGGCATAATATTGGAGCCAAACTTTTCCACTCATTTGTGTCAATATCGTATTGTTTCACCTCATTTACCCCTTCATTATTATGTACAACGTCAACGACAAGGAATGTATTATTGAATGTGAGACAATTCAATTGGTTAAGAGGTGAGCTTAACTTTGTAATAGTTTCCCAAGTGTCTGATAAGGGATTGTAACGTTCAATTATATTTGTTTCCTGTCCATTTGGTAGAAACCCTCCAACAGCGAACAGATATGCACCGCAACATACCAAACCAAAGTAAAAACTTTCAATTCGTTTCGTTGCTTTCGAACACCATTCATTGGTTTTTATACTATAACATTGCGTAATGTCTGGTTCAACAACATACAAGAAATCATTTAATATTGCTCCTTTGCTACTATTACTAAATCGTTTTAGCATTGGCGCAGCGTTTTGCCATTTTTGCTCTGAAAAATCATACCTCTCCATCGATTTAAGATCATTTATCTTATCTCCAACAAGACCGCAGCCACCGAAAACAAATAAATAGTTATTTGATATTGCAACTCCAGTACCTGCTCGAGAATACTTCATTGGGGGCAATAACCAAGTTTCCTCCGTTTCAATATTAAAACATTTTATTTCATTTGATCGGATATGGTCCCCTGAAATTCCTCCAACAATATACACTATCCCGTTTTTAACAACTGTTCCTACGCGAAATAATTTATTCCATGTGGATTCAATGGTTTTAGAAGTCCAAGTATTGAACTCTGGGTAGTATGTTTGAACTTTCAAACAATCCAGATGGAACCCAGTGATCATATACAATTTTGAAGTACGATAGCCCTTCCTTGACTTGGCTAACCCTTTTCGTTTTTTTGGCAACATATTTTGTTGAAGCCATGCAAAAACAATCTTATGACAATCCAAGTTTATGCATAAGCTATTGTTGTGCTCTAATAAGAACTCAAGTGTCAGAAATTGATAACGCACATTTAAGAGACGCTTCTTCCAGTTTTTTTCACGGTTCTTTCTGTCATGCTCAAGCCACATCAACAGTGACCGTACGATTACCTCTTCAGAAAAGACGACAACCTTATCGCTAGAGAGAATACAATCCACCATTTGTTCGTCCAGGTTTAGGAAGTCAATCGCAAAGCAAATCTCTTCAAAATGAATGCAAGCAAAGGAAAAGGATTTCTTATAGAGATCCATATAGTCATGTTCCTTTGCAAACAAAGTTGTGCTTAAGCAATTGCTGCAGTTGAGCCCTTGCACCAAGAATTCCAAACCAAGACCAATCAGTGATTTCATTTTGAAACACGTAGCAGCTCTAAGTACGTCTCTGGCAATTTCGTGGCAAAATACTATAGAACCCGTGTACATAAATTGAAGGACTAACTCCAAAGTGGAACTTTCGATTTCTGTTGGTTCTTTTAAGTTAGGCAAAGGCATCGTGTTCAAAGAATCAAAAAAGAATTGGCTGGCAGCACATAATATTATACGATGAGTTGGAATTTTGATGCCGTCGCTTCCGATCAGAATGAGATCTGAAAATTCTCTGCTTTTGATGAGACCTCGAATGTGTTGTGATATTCTTGTTGGGATTTCTGAACATTCAAAGAGTGTTGTTTTTTCTGAATTCTCAGAATCAATTGGTTCCAGATCATTGGTGGACATATTAAAAGATTTCGCTAGAACAAAGACGATAAGTTTTTAGACGTTCATACAAAATTCAAGATCAATACAATTCACAAAATAAATAAACAATATATTAATAAGAACTTACCTACTTTCGTATTTTATTTAAAAATTGAAATTAAGTAAATAATTGGGGAATCCCTCCAGTTTGATCGAGAACGCCGCGTTTGTTTAAGGAATCAAAAACACTCTAATAGTTTAATTATATAATATAAGTGTTTTTGCAGATAGCGGTTACATTAAAATTTGCCATTCAGTGACATACATTCTCGAAAGGCGCAATTCAGCGAAAAGGTCGTTGCAAAAATGAATCACTGAAATTACGCTGGGCTTACACTCGCAAGTTAGATTTTCGTAAGGGTGTTAGCTACAGGTAACATGTTGGCTTTCGTCTTGGAAACTTATCATTGAAAATTTTTGACAAGTTTCTTCATTGGACTTTTTTTCACAGAAATGCGTCAGTGTAATTGTATAAATTGGAGACTATTCGATCTTATTTTAGGATAGGTATAATAAAAACAGTAGTTCAGGGAAATCAGTTTCCGTCTGCAAAACTACATTTTAAGCAAAAAATAATTGAGCAGTTGAATTTTCTTTAAAGTAATTATTTCCCGATAGATAGGTTCATAAATTTAATTTCATTGATTTGTATTGATGTCATCTATTCCTTAATGCTGCGAGCCTTTTGGTAGTTTCAGCGGAAACTTTTAGAACTTCATTATTGTTTTTTGTTTATTTTATCTTTAAAAAAACTTGTTTACGCCTAAAAACAAAAGATAACATTTTAAAATTAATTATTCCCTTTTCACCAAACTAATGGACCCGAGTCGTACATATATGGCCAGCTTAAGATTTCGCATGTTTGAAAACGTTTTTATTTGCGTCTGGTTTGAAAATATTATAAATTTAGATTTTAATTAGTTCCCAGAAATATGAAAAAAAAAAAATTAAACTGTTAAAATCAAATCACGTAATGTCAAACATATTTGAGCACGATAAAATTCACAAACCACTTTGTATATTTATTTGAATACTACTATCATGTAACACAAAATTGTGTTACGGAAGCGCTGCCTGTACGAAAATTAATTGTGGAACCTAAGAGCGACTGGAAGCATTTTGAAATCAAGATTGGGCATGAGAGGAGTATTTTATTTTTGTTCTCATAAGTTGGTGTGTAGGAAGTTGAATAGTAAAGCCTTAAGTCGTTTTGCGATTATTTACACGGTCAACGTAAAGGGTGAACGCGTTGACCGTTTAAACTGACCTTGTAATAGTAGCTTCAGAGTTTTTTCTTGAATATTTTGCAGAGCGTAACAATTATGTATGTGTTAAAATTGCAAATTTACGCATGTATACCTATTTGGAAACATATTTTTCTATATTTATCTTTTTGGAATTAGTAAGGCCTAGAGTTTAATAGGTAAATAGTACCATAGCATCTGTTTTTGTTGGCGGGTTGTTGCGTAGATAGAAAGTTAAGGAAGTTTCTGGGAAATAATTTTATAAAATTAATGGCGCGTATTCATAGAGAATTTCTAAAGTCATTATTTCTTGATCTATAGTTTAAGGCTTGTTGATTAAATAAACACAGCTCTTATTCATAGTCAATTTTCCTGATTTGTTTAGTAAAACCCCAGTTTAAGGTTGTATACTACTTTAATGATACTTCAAATGACAGATCAAACCAAACAAATACTGTTATATTTTCAAGCTCGTTATTTTTTTGTGTCATTCCTAGAATTGGATGTTGGAATAAGTAAGCAAAACCAACCTATTTAATAGAAAATCAAAAAAAAAAAATTAACAACGTTCAATAATATTTTAGATGAACATCAAGGAAAAATTTAAAACGTGAACGGCAGGAAAACTTATCGCAGTCAGACAAGGAACTTTGTAGCGAAAATTGCCAAAATTAGTTGAACAACCTACAAGGTCTTCAAAATATAGGCATCATTAAAATCTTTGGAGTTCCGCACCATTTTAGAAAATTGTTTTTATCCAACTGCATTAAGATGCAATCTTCAAGTGAAGATGTTACTGTAAATACTTGTACATGTTATGTCTTTTTATATTATTTACCCTTAAACTAAAAATAATGTTCAAACTATTATTCCCGTTGTGTAAAATATTTGTCCCGTTTTAAATGATTCGAAAAAAGTATGTAAAACCTTAAATTATAAAGAAAATAAATAATACAAAAGTGTCTTTTCATTGTCTCCCTTGAACATTAAATACATTCTTCTCTTCATCTTGGCCTATGATTTGAACGCAAAACATGAAGATTGGGGAAATCAGCGTAGTAATCCCAGAGGTAACCATCTTTTTAATTTGATGAATCTTTACAGAGTTGAATATGGCATCGACCTGCTGGCTACTGAAAAGCCATCGTATCCAAGAAGCGGCTCCTTTCTGGATCTTTCGCTGTACGACATCAGACTGACAGTTACAGACAAAGTGGGTAATCACCCTCAAAACTGCTTACAGACAGTCGAGTACGACAGTGATCACTGCGGACTGGCTGCTGTAATGCAGATTCCGAACGAACGCGTGGAGTTGGAGGAATACGTTGCAACGCATTCTTACAATTGCAGTAAAATTACGAGGCGCTGGCCTCGTTTCATAACCTCCCTAGGGAGAGAACTTCGTTCGAGTGATATAGCCCCACCAAACAACAGAAACCTGACAAATACAGAAATTGACCAACATTACAACAGATGGACAAAACAATTAAACGAACGATGGAACGGACAATACCAAAGTACAAAGAACCGCACCAAATGGACGCTTACAGAAACTCGACTAATGACGCACTGCGAAGGCACAAGAGTGGCTTACTGACAAGACTCAAAAAGTTGTACAGACAACTTACAGACACACATGACTTGGAGGTTAGGACACTGAAGTCGTCGGTAAAAAATGTCAACCTGTTGATTAAGGAGAACTACAGGCTATCAATTAACAAGTACTGGGACCGCAAGATCCGGTCAGTAAATTTGAGTGACCCTAGTATGTTCCCCAAAATCAACAAGATAATCAGGAAAAAGAACGACAATGACCTTCCGAGTCTGAAACTCCAAAGAACCGAAGAGAACAGAGACGTACTCAGGACAGTGCAAATAGATCTAGAAGAAGCCATCTTTGTCGACGACTTTTACATAATTGAATATTCAAACGAAAAAGTGGAGGCCGTGGGAGCTGCTTTCCAGCAAGTATACAAGGTAAATGTTAGCATTCGCCCCAACCACGACCTGGAAAACAGAGCCCTACTCAATCACTTTTACCTTTGAAATGATATGACACAATGGCGATCTGAGAACCGCGGTTTCATCCGGTTCAATGACGATTCCTTGGCAAATGCCACAATCGCCGAGCAAACGGGAGCAAGTCCCTTGTTAGTGACGAAGGTTGAGCTTCAGCTCATCTTCAATTCAATAAAAAATAAAAAGTCAGTAGGTGTCGATGGTATATCCAACGTTGTACTAAGACATTTACCGATGGAAGCAATTGACATTTACACCACGCTCTTCAATAATGCACTGAATAATGCATATTATCCAGTGCATTGGAAGACCGCTGTGGTTCATCCTCTACCGAAAAAAGGAAAGGACAACTCCAACCCGTCAAATCTTCGCCCGATAAGTCTTCTTCCGAGCATCAGCAAAGTTTTCGAAAAAATCATTAATAGGGCTCTGACTAAGTGGGCTGCGGACAACAAAATAATTCCGGATAAACAGTTCGGGTTCAAGGCGGGTCATGATACAATTCATGCTGCGTCTAATCTCGTTTCTGATATCCAATGGAATAAATCAAAACAACAATGCACAGGTGCTGTTCTGGTTGATTTGGAAAAGGCCTTTGACACCGTATGGTTAGAGGGTCTTTACCTAAAACTGAGCAGGCTTAGCATAAGCAAGCCATTGTTGTATATACGAGTATTTTATGATATGCTTAACGGTAGAAAGTTTGTTGTCAAAAGTGGCAATGTAACTTCTACCACAACATTCTCAATAAGAAAAGGTCTTCAACAGGGAGCGGTGAATTCGCCGATTCCCTTCAGCATTCTGATAGGTAGTCTTACAAAGGCAATTGCGTACGCCGACGACCTAATTGCGTACAGAACGGCCCGAAAGGTTGAGGTTATTAGAATTCTCTTGCAGCGTGATTTCGACAAGATTCAGCGATATTGCGACGACTGAAAATAAATGTCCAGAAGTCAGAGACAATTCTGTTCCGGACTCCGTTGGCTAGGGCCACGGGGGTAATGTGTAAGAATTGGCCCAAGATGGTCATCGTTGATCTTCACGGTCAGCCATTAGCGAGCAAAAGTGTAGTGAAGTACCTCGGTATCTGGTTAGATCAGTATTTATATTTCGACAGACATATTAATGCTGCTCTGACCAGGGCCAGAGGAGCCTTCGTTCTGACGAAACGGCTGTTTCTTAGCAGTCGGCTTGACCCCAGAGTGAAGGTAATTTGCTACATGGCCCTCATACGGCCAATGATCGTTTATGGTTGTCCTGTGTGGTTCAGCGTTGCCCCTTCCCAGATGGAGAAGTTTCGGGTGTTCGAGCAACAGTGTTTACGACGCTGTACCGGTTTATATCGAACAGCCGAATCTTCTTATGTGCATTACTTTTCCACATTGCAAGAGCTATGTCTTCGACCAACAATTTAATTTTCGGGGCGTTCTATCCGAACGACGAGTATTTTGAAAGTGTACGTTTGAGTGGCTTCATTCCACCAGAAGCATTCCTCTTTTTAGACAAATGCGGTCTGATACAGGACAGATTGACAGTTCCGTTAATCTACCACGTCAGACGAAGAACCGTTGATAGGCGACTCTCGTACAATCGGGATGTCATGGCACAAGGCGGAGCGGAGCTTCTTCGGTTCAGTAGGGCTGTGTCCGAACGGGACCGAACTGATAGGGTGAAGCAGGAAAACCAGTTTTGGTGGCTTCAATCGGCACTTGATAATGGGTAGTTGGGATGGGGTTTCAAGTAGTTTTAAGTAGAATAGGCATGGTGGCACAAAAAAAATACAAAAAAAAGAAAAAAAAATTAAATTTAAAAAAACAAAAAAAAAATTTAAAAGAATTAAAAAAAAAACATAAAAAAAGACAATAAAATATAAAAACAAAAAATGTTAGATTTGCTGCTGTGGTTGTTCTAATTTTAAGTAGTTTATAGGTAGAATAGGTAGTTTAAGTTAGCTTTAAGTTTTATATTAAGGACCTTATTTTAAGTAAAAATAAAAAAGGACCTTGATATTAGTTTCTTCTCATAATTTTCTAATAAATACAAAATAAATACAATTTAAATTGAAGTTAAACAGATCTTAGGGCTGAAAGGCATTAGTAGCTAGTGTCATAGTTTAAATTAGAGTGTCCGTATGGGATCATTAAGTTAGTTGTAAGTTATAGATAATTAGGCTAGTTTTATGAATTTTTGTCTAGCTTTAAGATAGGTTTAAGAATGAATTAATAAAAATAAATTTAAAAAAAATAAAAAAAAGCCGCTGATCATTTTAAGGGCTCAAAGCAGAGGTTCGTGGTTCAAGTCCCCGCCAAAACCATAAATTAATTTTTTTTATGTTCAAATTTTTTTTTATTAACGTAAATTCATTTTTTTTTTCTGACATCAATTTAATATTTTAAAAACGTCTCTAACTTGGTAATTCGGAGTACAAAAAAATGAGGTGTTCGTCCTAAGTATCACCACGCGAACCGATTTAAAAGTAAAAGCTAATCGCGGAAGTGAAATATATACATACATATAAGTGAACAAATATCTACAAAAAAAAGAAAACAACATCAAGTGCATGGAAAGATTGCACAGGGTACAACGATACCTTCTATTCAACAGTAGTGGCCACTTCTCGAGAAATAAAAGGGTGAGTTTGTACATATCTTTTTGATTAATTTGATAGTTATTTAATCTGCACTTATACATATATATATATAAAAAAAATATATTCTTTTAACACTTGCGCTAATTAGTGGGGTGGGTTTGAATTTGAAAAGGGGATTGTTGACTTAAAGGGAAATTAAAAAGAAAGCAAAAAAAGGAATTAAAATCCGGAAAAATTGTAATAAGCCGAAGACGCGGTTATACTTTTGAATTTAAATCTTAAGATTTTATGCTTTGCGTTGCCAATAGAGAGTGAATTATTTTTCGTTACTAGTTCACTTACTTAATTGAATTAATTTAATAAGATTAGTATTTGTAACTAAATTTCAATAGATTAGTTTAAATATGATATGATAAAATAAAGAATTTCTAATTAAAAATATAGCTGAATGTCGGAAATTAAGACGTACATATCTTTTTATTTATGAACGATAAGTACATAATCATGGAGTAATTTTTTTAGTATAAAGGATGAGAGGATGATGATGAGAAGGGTGATGGCTTAAGGGAGGAAGAAGCCATTGAAAGGGGTTACTCTAGCGAGGGATTAAACCAAGGTAGAGGCGATGTCTCGCGCATCATCAACACCAGGATGCAGAGTCTGGCAATCATTTTTTTGTAGCGACGTTGAAGGGTCCAAGAACCACACCTACCACTGAGCTAAGGGTTCAATAAATTGCCAGCAAGGATCAAAAGAAGGCAAATAGGTCGTTAAACTGGAGAAACTACAACAGCTAACTATTCAAGAGGATAAAAGAAAACACCCCAGGGTGGTATCCTTTCGCCATAGAAGCCATAGAAGAAGGCTTCTGGTCATGGATAATGTCATTGAGTCTTATTTTTTTTCGAATGGCAACATTCTAATTTGTCATGTCAAGTATAATTGTCTCCCTTTCGAACGAAAGAGAAAAACAATTATGAAACATTGGGCGCGCATGATCTCTTCTCGACGAAAATTTAAGGTTAGAATTAAAAGAAAGACGAATTTTTGGTTAGTTGCTAAAAGCAAGTTTAAAATTGAAGTTAAAATCTGACCAATTGTAAGTTTTGTATTTTTTGTTAAGAAATATTTCTAATATTATATATTTTTCTTTAAGAATAAAATCGAACCAAATAAAATACATTTGAGTTGTTCTTCGATATTTATTCTTGGACAGAGTTTTTTTGCAGCAACAATTCTCGTTAAATTAGATAGATGTGGAGTGAAGGCGGTAGATTATGCGAATGATTTGGTGCTATTGGTGTCAGGAAAGAACACCTCAGTGATTAGTCAAATCACGGAGTTAGCTTTGAAGAAAGTAAGCAGCTGGGCCACGAGTTGTAGACTAGGAGTCAACCAAAGTAAAACTGAGCTGTTGCTTTTTACCACCAAAACTAAAGTACCGCCCTTCACGCTACCTCGACTCAACGGTCCAGTGCAAAATATTTGGAAGTTATACTCGACCCTAAACTAAACTGGAAACTAAGTATTGAAGTACGGGTTAAGAAGGCCTGTGTTGCCTTCTACGCCTGCACGTGCACAGCCGTAGTACGTTCAATCTTAACATATGAGTCGATTGTGTGGTGGCCTGCTCTTAGCAAAGCCTATAATATTGATAAGCTAAATAAGGTTCAGAGAACAGCTTGCGTGGGAACCACACGGGCCATGCGTACTTGCTTAACGGACGCCTTAAACGTTATTTTGGATCTTGTACCAATCGAACTTTTTATTAAATACATAGTTTCCTGCAGCGCTATTAGGCTGAAGGAATCAAACAGCTGGTTGTCAAAACCTTATGGTCACAGCAACACAACGAAATTGATTCCCTCAGATATTTTCTCGGTAGACGCTGACTACTGCACTCCTACTTTGAGCCTTAGTAAGGGTTTTAAGGTTATTTTCCCATCGAGAGAAGATTGGGAGGATGTCATCGTGTCGATAGGTTTCGACACAACCATCTTTACTGACGGCTCAAAGATGGAGTGCGGAGTTGGTTCTGGGATCTTTTCTGAGTCCCTAAATGTAGCTAAATCCTTTAGACTTCCTGACTTTGCTAGCGTTTTTCAGGCTGAACTGCTGGCAATAAGGGAGGCATGTAAGATATTTAAACAAAGCCCAAACCAAAACCGAAATGCTGTCAAATCCATTAACTTGGCCACATCCTCATCTAAATTGGTCCAGAAATGTCGCGATGAGCTTGCGATGCTGAATATTAACCTCAGTGTCACCCTGATCTGGGTTCCGAGCTATAGTGGTATCGTGGGAAATGAACGGGCTGACGAGCTAGCCAGGCAAGGATCGGCCCTTCATAGCTCACTTGCGGAAATGGTTAACATTCCTCTTGGCGCTATGAAGGGTAAAATCTTTTCTATCTACCAAACTGAATCAAACCGAAGATGGAGCAATTTACCCAACTGCATTATATCTAGGAAGATATGGCCCACCTATTATAAAACCTGTACAAACGATCTTCTATGCAGGCCAAGGCAAGACATAGCCAGGATTGTTGCGGTTTGTACCGGACATTGGCCTATAGGAGTTCATGCGGAGAAGTTGGGTATCTCCTACAACACCTTTTGCCGCAGTTGTAGAGACCAAAGAGGAAGTGAAACGATAATCCATTTCCTCTGCAAATGTCCTGTTTCGGCAAACACTAGGATGAAATACTTTAGTAAAGCATTCTTTCACGAACTTGATGGGCTATCTGAGACAAAGATTACAGACCTAATCTTTTTTCTCAATGCGACAAAATTGCTCTAACATAATCGCTATAAAGCTTCTCTATAAATCTGTCCCTTTCAATCACAGGTCAAATGAGTTTTTGATATCAAAACGGCGCACTACAGCGCTAATTGGATCTCAGGCTAGGTTGCCTTGAGATCGCCATTTCTACCTACCTAGTTAAGATAACTTTTAATTAATGAATTTAGGCACTCGACAACAATTTTAATTTTAATTTCGAAACGACTGTATGATGAATGATGAATGAACGCTCACCACCGCATACAACATAAACGTCAATTTTGATGACAGGATTTTGATCCGGTCGAAAAATCCAAACTGCGATGACTGGATCATGGACTGGATGTTCGATTCTTAGTCTCTATTGGATTATTTGATGAAAGGCCGATAGTCCTGTTATCGGAAATGTTCAATGGAGACCCCAAGTAAAAAGTAAATCTAAATCTACAAAGATTAACAGAAAGCAAATCTAAATCTACAAAGATTATCAGAAACAAAAAATAGCTCGAATGGAATTCCACATTGCAACCACAAAACCACACTCTACGAACTCATCCCTAATATTCCACTTAAATCGAAAGCAACTGTCAAAAATTTTCTACTTCTCTCCTTCACATTAAAAAAAAAAGAAAGAAAAAGATGAACTAAAAACGCAAAGCAAGACAAGATGCATTCGATAGTAGAAAAATACAAAATTCTTTAAATTCTTCATGAGAAAATACCAAACAAGTAAGTTTATTTATCAAATGAACAATAACCAATAAATTCCATCGAAATTAAAACCAAAATAGATCCATTTAAATGCCCACAAAAAGATTTTCTTCCCATCCAATTGAAGTTCTGCGCGCTGCTGCCCCTGCCCTACCCCTTCATCCACCAACAACATTAAATTTTGTCCGTCTCCAGCAGCAACTCATCGCCATCGCTATCGCCATCATCTTTGCAATCATCATCTTCAGGCTCGATTTAAGTGACCCCAAGACCCAGGGAAATGCATAAAAAGGTAATTTACACAATCTTTTTCAATCAATTGGATTTATTTTCTATCCGAAACGGCCCGCTTCTTGTGAAATTTTCATGAACCATTTCATGGAAAATTACTTTTCTTTTTCCTTCGTCTCTTCATCCACTAAAGTGTAGATTGACTTTTATATAGGTATATCGCATAGTATAGAATCTGTGGAAATATAACAGAAATAAGAAAAAGAAAAGCTGAAAAATGAACATTGTTCAATCAAGAATAAGATAAACATTAATATTAACAATTTGTTCGTCGATTGTGCGGACTGCGGCAGCAGACAGTAAAAAGAATATTAAAGTAAAAAATTAAAATACAAACAAAAATGGGTCGCTCCACAAGACAACAGCAGCAGCAGCAGCTCTCTCCTCAGCCCTTGGCTATCGCTGTTGCCGTCGCTAAACGTCCTAAAGATTATTCAAAACAAAAGCTATTACGAAAGAAATCTGTGAAGCAAGAATTATTATTATCAACTCGAGGGCGCTCTAGCTCCACAAAGGTGAGTACCTACTGACATATTTTGCACCCTTCCTCGCCTCCTACATAAAAATGAAAAATAAAAAAAAAATAAACGACCGAACATACTTAAACATCACCACCAAGAGGCGAGGCACAGTGCAACGAGATTGTGAGGGATTAGATTATGCTGCTTTTGTGAGTTCCTTCCCTGATTTATAACACGGCATGTTTAATAATAATCTGTGCATAGAAATATCAATTGCACGTGATTTGATTGAGTTATAAAAAATAACGACCATGAAACCATCATCAAAACATCCGCTAGTCAATTCGTAACGCTAATCGAGTAAATTACGTACGCGTGTATAACAGTTTGTCTAACTTTCTTTAACCCAAAAATCATAGTAAAATATAAAATTAACCAAAATAAACTTGATTTTGGTTTTTTTTTGTGTTAATCTACGTTTTGAGTGGAATTTTGTTTTGTTTTGATTTGAATAATTTTTTGTACACTTGTATAACAGTTTTTGATATGTGTGTGTTTTATTTTTGTTTTGTTTTCTGTTTACGATTAGCTAAACGCCGTAATGCAAATGGATCCACCTGGCAGTCGAAGACGGTTGGGACGGAATCCAATAGTAGAACAACAACAGCAGCAGCAGCAGGAACAACAACAACAACAACAACAAGATTCCTCATCATCACCCACAGATGTAGATTCGTCGAATGAGGGTGCTGGACCTGGGGGAAGTGCCGCCGCCGGTGGCAATTCTGCCGAATGCCGTCGAAGTTCCCGCAAGAAAACCATCAAATTCGACGTTCGTGATTTGTTGAATAAAAACCGAAAGAGTCATAAAATTCAAATCGAGGCACGAATCGATTCAAATGCACCCAAAGTAGGTGCTGGCCAGGTTAGCAAAGCTGAGCTGGATAGTAAGCAGAAGAATTTTATTGAAAAATCAGCGATATTTCGGCGCTTTTCGATATCCGAGAACAAGCTTCCACCACGGCCTCCTCCACCGCCAGGAGCTCTGATTCATACAATACAGCAGTGTGTGGGCGAGCTGGAGCAGCTTCCCTTGGACGGTGGTGAACTGAATTTGGCGGCGATTTCACCGATAGCTCGGCGGCTGAGTCGGACACAAGACATTCTCACGGCCAGTATGATGAAACCCAAACAAGTGAGCAGTTTGATAGTTACAAAACTTGAGAGTGCAACAACTTCCAAGGCGGCAGTGCAATCTTCATCTTCAGGAACAGCAACAGCATCATCATCATCATCATCATCAATTCCACAAGGCAGAATGCGTATGGGAGTTGGTAAGAATGTGCCATCGAATTTGGCAGCAATACCGTCGCCGAAAAAGCCTCAAAAACGTGGACGCAAACCCAAAGCCAAACTTTTTTCCGAGAGCACAACAGAATCATCATCTTCCAATGATGGCTTTGATTTATCTGCAAATAGTAAGCTAACTCCTTTGGAAAATATCAGATCCACGGAGGAGGTTCCTTCCCCCGTAGAGTCGTCAGAGCCTAGAGTCAATTTCATAGATGAAAACTCCACAACAGGCATTGATTTAAAAGAGAATTTAGACGCTAGTGCCGTTACACTGCCACAACCAATAATTCAAAATGACTCTGCGCACAATTCTACAGACGATTCATTTGTCGCCGCTCAAGAGGATGCATTCACAGCCAGAGTCCATAGTTCGGATGAATCAACAACGGGATCCCTGATAAACTCTCCCAAGAGTGGAAGAAAAGGTGACGACATATCGCTTTTTGGGCGTAGCAACAGCACTGAGACAAATAGCTCAGAGGACAGTGAGAAGAGACATAGAAAAATTCGAATCTCAGTCAAGAGAGTTTCGTTGACTCCTCAAAAGTCTCCACGTGCATTGAGTTTTGAACAAACTGATGAACCAATAGAAGTTCTGTCCTCTACCAACGATGAGAATTCAACTGGGGATACAATCATGAAGTCTAGAAAACCCAAATCCAAACTGATAAAGGGAAAACCGCTGGAAACGTGTGCAACACCTCCAATAATTCTACTCGAAAGTGACACATCCAATGCAGCTTCGGTGAGTAGCAGTGTAATTGAAATAACTAGCTTAGAAATGCCCACAAATGAGCTTGTCCCTGAGCAATCACAATTGACAAACTTACCTAAAGGAAGAAGTTGTAAATTGATCGAATCGATTTTCCCGAAAGCTACTCAAAAGTCATTATTTCCTCAGAACGCTGATGTTTCCCCAAAAAATCGTAGTTCTTCTTCTACAAAATCCGCCCCTTCTCACCTGCCAATTGAAACTAGTGCTGCAACCAGGCCATCAACAATTCCCGAAGATGAATCACAATCAGAAGATCTTACCTTGTTGTCGAAAGAAGGCGATACGGTGAGTGTGGGAGCTGATGAGGATCTTCTGAACGAGGAAGCAACCGAAGAATCTAATGAAAAGACTACTTCACAAGTAAGAAGTCTGAGAAGTGCTCAAAACGTTCAGATTAAACCACCAACTCCTCCAGCAGCTACAAAAAGACAAAGAAAAATTATTAAGGGCCAATCAGCTCTTGATACGTCCACTGAACAATATACCAAAATTCAGCAGGAAGTATTGGCTGCAGAAACATCGAAAGATGATGAAAGATTGGAAAGTGTTAAAAACCAAGAATTAAGTAGATCGATAGAAGAGTCTGAAGCGGGCATAAAACAATCCTTAAAGAATCAAAAAGAAGCTTTAAGTGAGCCTAAAAATAGAGCCTCCTTGGAGTCTGATAAGAATGAAGAATTGACTTCGCCCAAACCAACTCGATCCAGAGGCTTCAAGCAACAAGAACGATTAGAGGACCAAAGTCTTTCAGAAGAAACAATTCCGACTAAAGCTTCGAAAGAAGAAGAAGAACCAACAAAGACCCAACAACCAGATGTAGTAGAAGCAGCAAAACAAGAAGAAAAAGATTCCAAATCCGAAAAAGAATCAACTCATGACTCAGAAGACACGACCACACCAGATCGAAGAAGAGAAACTCTAAGGACGCGTTCCTCAGTTCAACAAACAAAAAGGGAAACTCAAAAAAAGATTTGCAATTTAAAAATCACCACCACCAACTCCAGTACACTAGATTCATCCTCAGAGTGTTCCGAGTGTCCTGAGAAATGTCCAAAAAATCGTCGACAAATTATATTGGAAGAAAATGTGATCGATGACAAATCTAAAGAAGAAACCAGCAGCTTGTGTTCAGAGACTTCCTCAATTACGTCTTCATCATCTTCCTCATCATCGATGACAGCTTCTTCATCCAAGACCTCTTCAACATCAACATCATCATCAAATTCTTCTTCTTCTTCATCGTCATCGTCAGCAGCAAGATCTACACGTTCCTCTAAAAGTTCACCAAAAGTTCCTCATAAACAACAAGACGAACCGCAACCACTGGAAGCGATAAGAAACAAATCTCCAGTTTCACCTGGACTGCCAGCAGATGCCGACAAAACTCAATCCAACAAGTCTGATAGTGAGAGCTCCGAAAACTTTTCGTCCACCAAAACCGGCGACACAAATCTTGATGAATCAGAAAAACTTAGGGAGAGGCGAAAGTCAATGCGATTGCAACGTTCATCCTCGGAACCCGACAGAGATTCTGAAGAAAGCGAAACTTCTCCTCAAACAGCTCGTCACACTTCGAAAACCCGTTCGGGTCGATCAAGATGCAGAGCTGAGCGAGGTGCAGAAATGAGAAAAAAATTATCCAAAAAAGGACTTGATGTTGAAGTTGAATTAGACAAAGCATCTTCTTTCGGGGGAACTACACCCCAAAAACCAGAAAATGAACAAACAGATGCATCAATAACAAATCAAGAAGCCCCAGAGATGACAAACACTTCGATTAGTCCAAGAGCCAAATCGAAAAAGAGAACAAGACGCTTCGTTCCAATAAAATATAGCTCCTCGGAATCTGGTACATTATCAGATGATGGAAATAATTCAATTGAAATGACATCAATGCGTTTAACTCGAACTCGCAGGAAGACTATTTCCAGTGCAAGTGAACTCGAAGAAATTCCTCCATCTAATCTAAGTCCACCAGATTGTGCATTGGAATACGTGCGCCGCAAATCCAAACCAAATCAATCTAAGATCCACGAAAGAGGTGATAAAAATTCAGCAGTTCAGGAATTGGAACATAAAAAAGATGATAATAAGGAAGGAGATGTAAAATGTGATTCAAATGCAGACGATGAGTTAACACCGAGAGGTAAACCAAAAGCTGCAAGATCAAGAAAGGTTATCCGAAATTCTTCCAAGGGCCCAACTCGAGTACAAAATGAGGTTTCTACACAATCTCCAAAAGAATCTAATGAAAGTTCCATTGACACTAAAGAAAAAATAGAAGTGGAGCGTTCAGAACCAGCTTCGCCAGCATCATCATTCACTGACTTATCTGCAGGAGAAGAGCTGGTTGAGACTCCAAGACCGAGAAAGGTAACACGATCATTTCTTAAAACTAAAATCGGTGACTCTGGAAATAAGGAGTGGAAAGATCTTGAGAGTTCAGTTAGCATTGAAGAAGAGAGAATTGTAGAGAAGAATGCTTTGGTAGAACTTCCACGGAAAACCGACCTCAAGGATGACAAAGAAAACAAATCCGCGCCACAAGCTACAGAAGAATATCAGGCTATTTCTGAAGATGTTTTGGACTCGGGACTTTGCGAAACAAAGTCCCCTAGACAAAGAAAAGGTACGAAACTCTCTGCAAAAAGTCCAACTTCAATCAAAAGTAAAAAAGAATCCAAGGAGCTGATTGTGGACCAAAATGATGAAAAAACGGACAAACCTAAAGAATCCGGAAAGGATACGGAAGCCCCTCAGCCTTGCACTTTACCAAATGACCATTCAAAGGACGACACTGATAAATCAACTCCAAAAAGCTCAGATTTGTTGCCTATTTCAAATTTGATTGCTCAAGAAGTTATTACAACAGAAGAAAATAAAGAAGATCCTAATTCGAAACCAACTGAAATAGTCGAGAAGTTCTCAGCACCAAGAAAAGGAACTAGATTGTCTTTGAAAAAATTAGAAAGCTCAAATTTGGAAGACAAGAGCAAAGACTTATTAGAAAATGATAAAAATCAAGCTCAATGTGATGAATCTATGTCGGTAGATGATCAAGTTTTAAGGACGTCCAGGCAAAGGAAACCAACAAGATTTTCTGCTAAAAAGCACGAAATACCTAAAGTGGATGTAGTAGTTCAACAAACGCAAGAAATTTCTGAGACCAGTCGTGAAAGTGGTACAGCAGAGAAAGGACCCGAATCAGCTTCGCCAAGAATAAAAAAGACAACACGTTCCACTCCAAAGGTTGAAGTTCCGAACGATTTAGCGGTGGTAGAGCAGAGTAGGGCAGAATGCCAACCTATTGGGGATAAAGTCAATGAGCCTACAGAAATCTCAGAGCTGAAAAAGGCTACTGAAAAGGATACTGAAACAGTAACTGATGCTTCCTTAAAGTCCACAAATCTGGAAGGGAATTTGGTGCATGAACAAAACGATGTTACCAAATTAGTAGAAACGCCAAAGAGAAGAAGGAAACCAACTCGATTTTCTCCCAAAAGTCCAGATAGACCTACAATCGAAAAAAAAGAGAATGTCTTAAAACCTTCTTCAGCTGAGAAATCAGCAGAGGATGCAGATATCGATGATACTAAAAAAACTGAAGAACCCAAAACTATCTCAACTCTTGCCGACGTATTGCAACCTGTTGTTGCTGTGAAAAGCCCAAGAGTTCGTAAGGGAACTCGATTCTCTCCCAAAAATGCAGAAAATCTTCAAATTCAGTCGAAGGTGGTAGCATCAACAGACGCTGAAAATACTAGTCTAACGGAAATTCCTGAGGAGCCATCAAAACCTACTAGAGTTAGGAAGGGAGTTCCTCGCATTCTTGATAAAAGTTCCGAGGATCAAAAAATCGAAGAAGAAATCAAGAAAATGTTACACGATTGTCAAACGGCAATTAACGATGTTACTTCTATTTCATCGACGCCATCTACGACGTCTTTGGAAACAAAAGAACAACCAGAAATACTCAAATCGGCCTCATTAAGGACTAAAAAAGGAACTCGATTGTCTGCACAAACTCCTCAAGTACATGAAAGCTCAGAAAAGGATGACAAAACCAAACCAGAGCTACCCACAGATGCGTTGAGATATAAAACCACTACAGATTCCCAACAGAAGCCAAAACCACCAGAAATCGAACCTTTTACTGATGCTAAAGTTCCAAACGTTTCGATTGTGCCGACTCCATCGGATGACCAAATGAATCCTCTTGCTGAAAATCCAGTGTCCCATTCACAAATTCCAATTGATTTACCTCAAGAACTGAATAAATCGGTGAAAGACAAACTGCCCGTTGAAAGAGGAACCGAATCTGAAATGGCAGATCTAAGTGTGTCCCCTTCACCTTATCCTCAATTCAAACCGGATGTAGCCTCGAAAAAAGCCATTCAAAAACAATTGCAATCAATGTTGGCTTCTCTAACATCCGAACCGAAAATGACCTTTCCAAAGGAAACGACGACTCCCCGCAGAAAGAGGAAAACTTTAGGTGAGCAACAGGAACCAATCAATTCAACTAAAGACACTTCTTCAGCAACAAAGAAAGTGGACGAACCACTCAATCAAGAAATTGATATGAAAATTGTTTCTTCCGATTCCTCCAATCCAACAGATGATTCCATGAAGCCTCCTCATGAAGAACCAAGTAAAATTGATCCAAAACAAACACCTCGAAGACAACTTGATTCAAGTTTTATAGAATCCTTGGAGAAATCGCTTCTTCGGCCCACGACGAATACATCAACTAAAAAAGTCTCAAAAAAGAAAGAAATTGGTGTGACTTCTTCTGCTTCGCCATCAAAACCACCCAAAGAAGACACAAAATCAAATAAATCTCTAGCCAAAAAGTTGCAAGAAACGAGTGAGGAATTGAAGAAATCTGAACATACCAGTCCGAAGTTTAAGAAAAAACAAGCCAAGGAATCACCCAAAGTGTTGAAAAAACTTTCCACCGAAGATCAAACAGCAACAACAAAACGGAAGAGTGCGGTCGCAGCAAAACCAAAGGAAACCGAAGAAACAAAATCCTTGGAATCCAGATTATCAGATCTGTTTCAAGATGACCCAATGAACAAGCAGTCTCCAGATGTACCGACGGCTGTGTTTCCTCAAGCACCAATGGTTCATAAGACTAAAGCCGAGACGAAATTCTTTTCCCCTGAGAAGCGATTGATTCCTGATGAAATGCCGCTGGAGCCTATGCCAATTTCTCAGAAACCATCTTCTCCTGTCAAAGAAAAATCACCCGATTTACTGCCAGATCCTTTGAAGGACATCGAGAAGTTCATAGAAGACGGAGTCAATCTATTGAAGAGGAGCTACAAAATAGATGCGGACGACGATGGCTCTCTGGACAGAGATACCCTCAAATCAGACGAAACGATGACGCCCAAGAAGTGCAAGCTAGACGAAAGCGTTGTCGCAGGGGAAGGCAAGCAGCCAGGTGGCTCACCACGCGATGACGACAACTCCAATTCGAATTCAGAGTGTTCAACGATGACAGCCAACACGTCGACCAGTGAAGTCGATACACCAAACGGAATCCGACGTTCGCATCGCATCAAGAACAACACCAAGAGCTCCAAGTGTTTAGTAGGACGCGGCCTGGTGCGGGAGAGAGAGCGCTTCTCAATGAAAAACGACGATGAAAAAACTATATACTCCATCGACGACCAGAAGTTGGATTTGGCGGAGGTCGAGGCGAAGAATTCGAAGTTCCTCAAAGACATGGAAGAGCGTTTGAGTAATTTCCGTGTGATCCGTGAGAATGAATACAAATGTGAGCGGGTGATAAGCAAAGAGGCCAAAAGAATGTTGTGCGATTGTTTCCTGACTCAGGAGGAGGAGGAGCGTGGAGAACTGGGCTGCGGCGAGGACTGTCTCAATCGATTGCTGATGATCGAATGTGGCAGTGATTGTACCGTCCGAGACCGCTGCACCAATCGACGTTTCAATAAATTCCTATATTCACCGTGTCGTGTGTTCAGGACGGAAAAGAAGGGCTTCGGAATCATGGCTGACATTGAAATTTTGCCGGGGGAATTTATCATGGAATATGTTGGGGAGGTGATCAATGGCGATGAGTTTGAGTTCCGGATAAATGAGTACTCCAAGGATAAGAACAAACATTACTACTTCATGGCTCTGCGGAGCGATGCGGTGATAGATGCCACCGCAAAAGGTAACATCTCGCGATTCATAAACCATTCGTGCGAGCCGAATGCCGAGACCCAGAAGTGGACTGTCAACGGTGAGCTGAGGATTGGCTTCTTCAGTAGGAAAAGCATAATGCCGGGTGAGGAGATCACCTTTGATTACCAATATCAGAGATATGGTAAGGAGGCGCAAAGATGCTATTGTGAGTCTGCTAATTGTCGTGGTTGGATTGGAGCCGAACCAAGCTCTGAGGAAGAAGAAGAATATGATGCAGTTGACGAGGAAGACGAAAGTGAAGAGACCGAAGAGGACGAGGCAGCAAAGGCAGCTGAACCGGTTTCAATTGTTCCAAGTCCAATTCCGGCTATCGTTGATGTGGCCAATTCGGAGAAGCAACCTCTTGTACCGTTGGTGGTCACTACTGCTGAAGTTCCTGCTGTCGATGTTGAAATGACTGCCTCACTGACTCCGCCGACACAGCCAGTCGCCGAAACACCGACACCATCATTGACAGAAACTACTCCAGCAGTGGTTCCAGAAAAGCCAAAAGAGCAACTTCCCAAGAAAAAGAAAGAGAAGAAACGGCTGCTGGAAGAGAAACTCAAGCGCCGAGAGCCCAAACAGTTCCTCGAAGATCCAGATATCGAGGATGAAGTTCGTTTCCTTGTCAAGTGTGGTCTGCGCAATCAAGCCGATACTCTTCGCTTGTCCCGTCTCATTGTGCGAGCCAAATTGCTGGAAACACGTATCAATCTTCTGCAAATCTTACGTCAAGGAGAACTACCTTGTCGAAGGTTATTCCTCGACTATCATGGCTTACGTCTGTTGCATGGTTGGATGAGTGAAGTCCTAGACACTCGAGACACCGACAAGAGCATGGAGATCCGCATGGAGCTGTTGAGTGCGTTGGAGTGTCTGCCCATATCGAACAAAACCATGTTGACCGACAGCAAGGTATACCAAACGGTACGCGATTGGTCGAACAACAAGGAATCACATTCGCCAAGCGACGGATCGCCTAAGGAAGCAGCAAATGTGAACACTGCGGCGGCACCACCAACCACAGAAGATGCCAGTTCAGAGCTCCAGAAATTGGCTGCCAAATTGGTCCATACTTGGGACAATTTACCAGAAGTATTCCGCATACCGAAGCGGGAGCGTATCGAACAAATGAAGGAACACGAACGTGAAGCCGATAGGCAGTACAAGGTCTTGGAGAGGGGTCTGATGTCGTCGTCTGGATCGGACGTAAATCGTAATCGCGAGAGGTTCAAAAGCAAAAGTGGTCCGAAGGGTCGATTTAATTGGTCCAAGGACAAGGAACGAGAGCGTATGAATGAGAGAAGAAAGTATGCCCAGAACAATAACAGCGGGAAGGATGGGAACGATAAGTCAGCTGGATCTCAAGCTTGCGAATCGCATCTGTCCAAGGAGCAGAGGAGAGAACTTTTTGCTGCAAAGGTGAGTTGAATTTTTAGTTTATTTGTGGTAATTAGTTAAAGCCAATTTTCGTCCTACTAGGTTGCTCGAGATGAAGCCGAGAAACGTCTGGCTGAAGAACGCCGAGAATTCGATATCAAATGTCGCTTCTTCGGCCTCGATCCGAAAAGAATGCGACCAGAAAATATGCCCTTCTGTGTCAATCCATCAACCGGTCAATGGTATTCAACTGACAAAAAAGCAATTTCCACACCTCCTAGCTATGCGCACGTCCAGGTACCAGTTAAGCCAAAATCAACAAATCCCGAAGACTATCGACTCCCAACCATGGATCTACCGCCATTATGGAAGTTTGCCATCAGCCCCAAGGGAAAAATTTACTATTATCATGTGAAAATAAGAATACCCCAATGGGAGCCGCCAATTAAGATTCTACCCTTGGCCGGGCAACACAATACCGAGGTGAAAAATTCCGAAAGTGATTCCTCCACAGCTGGCATCAATGACAGTTCCGAGGATGATATTGAAGTTATAAAGGGTAACAGGGTTCATTTTTTTCTATTATTAAAGATACATTTTGCAATTGTTTTGGATTTTGTTTTAAAGGTCTTGATCCTGTCAAACTACAAGCTTACATTGAGAAGAAAATCGAGGATAGAAGACTTCAGCGCTACACTAGGCTAGTTGAAGAGAAACCTATAAGCGTAAGTGAAGAATGGGAAGTCATCTTTTTTCTGACCCCTTTTGATTTGATTTTTTTTTTTTAGCCTCGCAAAGAAGAAGATCGTATTTATAACCAAATGGAGGTGAGAAAATACAAAGAGAACAAAGAAAAAATACGCAAACGCAAGGAGGAGATTAGACGACGACGTGATATTATTGTAAAAGCAAGCCTTGATGGGTCGAATTTATCCGAAGCCGCAGAAGCTGCCGTCGTCGAAGCTACTAAAGATGCTCTTCCAATACAGGATTATCTATTGTCTTCCGAGGAGGAGGAAATACTCAAGGCCGAATGTAACAATAGTCCACTTATAGATAAGATTGTTCAAGGCGATAAAATTGTTGACGAATTGGATGCGCTGCAGCGAAAGCGAGCCCTAAAACGAGCCTTACCAATTCGGGATAAATATGATCATAAAAAGCGAAAGGTCGATAAAACTAAGGATTCAAGCAAGAGGTAAGTTTTGAGTTGATTTTATATTTTCTCCTTCTCTCTCTGAGATGTTAATATTTGTCAACAATTGTATTCGTATTTTCAGTACAAAACGCAATAAGGATGGAGAAGGAAGTAGTAGCAGTAGTAAATACCGCAAAGTTAGAGAAAAGTTCCGATGTGAAATCGCTGGAATTATTGTTCAACATTTAAAGCCATATCGCGATGAAAGTTGTTTCACTGGAAAAATTCTCACAGATGATGATTTTAATCATTTGGCAAGAAAGGTAAATATTAATTTAAACATTTTATATTGAGTGTGGTTTTTTTCGAAAGCTTTGAGAGCTTTAAATAATTATACAAGACGTCTAAAATGTTTTCGTTTATCTACCAACCAAATCAAACGATGAAAACGATATATGTTAGAAAGTCGTTGTTGTCAAGGAAAAGATATCGATTCTAGTTCAGTATGGTTTTATTAAAAAAAATCATAAGTGAAATAATTATTATATTAAAGTAAAATAATTTGTATTTTACTTTCATATTCCTTGCTGAGGGTTCTGCCGCTAGCGCCAAAATTGAATAAAGGTTAGTTGGCCTAGTGAGTAGCATTTGTTGTCAAATATTGATTGACAGGAGTATTGAGGTGCGTTTGAAAGTTCGGCAAAGGCATTGCCAGATCTGCCGCAACACTCCCCCCAATATGTGCCGACGAACATCAAGCAACGCAATTTTAGTAGCTGGCCTCTCGTATATACCAGCAATAGTTTTAACCAACAGACTTTTCACTCTACCATCAGCGCTGACTTTAGTGCAGCAATGATTCTTCCTTTTGACCAACGGAATCTAGAATTATCGGGAACAGCAATAAGTACGATGTCATCTACTTCGATTGTCTTTACTTCATCAAACCATTTACAATTTCGAGTTACAACGGGTAAATATTCACGTAGCCATCTTTTCCATTTTTTTTTTTTTGACAGGAGGAAATCTTCAAAAGACACTTGGCAGTATTCGACACCAAGTAGTGTGGAACTCTTAACCACCTCTTAATCAGGACCAATCTTGAAAGATCGACTTCAGATTTTTCTTTCTTAACTTTGTACAATCACTTTGGGGGAAGTTTAAACTTTTAATACTTTCAAATGTTTTTTTTTAGACCATAAGCTCATGAGGCTTGGTTCTTCTTAATCTCCAAACATGGTTTATTATATTCAGGACGGACTCCATTTCAATATTAGTATGACTTTGCAGTCTCTGGTTGTGCGATACAGCGTATTTTTTAACAACTTCTTGAACCATTTCTATTTGTAAGTCACGATGTAGATCGGTATTTCTTATGTACCAAGGTGTGTTAACTATGCCACGAAGGATTTTGTTTTGGAATTTTTGGATGATTTCGGTATTTGTTTGCTTTGTACAGCCCCATAATTGGATTCCATAGGTACACACAGGCTTTAGTGCTTGATTATACAGCATTATTTTGTTTTGGATTGATAAATCAGAATTGTTACCAAAAAACCAGTACATTTTTCTATATTTCAAGTTTAGTTCTTGTCTTTTCTTTTTGATGTGCTCTTTTCACTTCAGCTTTGCATCTAAAGTCATTCCAAGGTGTTTGGCAGTATTGGCGTAAGGTATAGCTTGATTATTAATAAATATTGGAATATTGTTTATCTTTTTATTTGTTATGTTTATATGTAAAGATTTTGTTTCATAGAGTTTGATAAGCCATTTTTCGGTCCAAGCTCTCACTGTGTCGACGGCATTTTGTAGTTTTACTGCTGCCTTAGAGACACATTTGTCGGGTACCAAAATGGCGGTATCATCTGCAAAAGTAGCCATTATGGTGTGATTACCAACTGGAATATCCCTTGTGTATAGTAAATACAAGGTAGGGCCTAGGACACTTCCTTGTGGTATACCGGCTTCTATTTTCCTCAATTCCGAGTATTCTTGATCGTACCTTACTCTAAACAATCGGTCTGAGATGTACGATTTTAATATTTCAAAGAACTGCCTGGGAAGATCCCTTTGCAGTTTGTACTCGAGTCCCTCATGCCAAACCTTGTCAAAAGCTTGAGCAACATCTAAGAAAATAGCTGAACATACTCGTTTTTCTTCTAATGCTTTTTCTATTACATCTGATATTCTATGAACTTGGTTTATCGTGGAAAGCCAAACTGATGGTTTGGAATTAACCTTCTTTCTTCTATGATTTTGCTAAGTCTCTTCAGAAGTAGTTTTTCAAAAACGTTTGCCATAATTGGTATAACCGATATTGGTCTTTTAAACCGTCACTTCTGTAGGTGGTTTACCTTGGCTTGGTATGACAATTACTTCAGCAATTTCCCTATGGTGCGATACATACCGGTGCTTAAGGCATGCATTTATTATATATTGGAGTTTTATGAAGGCTTTCAATGGCATTTCTTTCATAACCTGAGCAGTAATTAGATCCTAACCTGGGGAGTCATTCCGTAATTTCCGAAACAATAGTCGTCAACGCGATTATCATTAACGATATCGTCGATAATTTGCTTCACGTAACTTTATCACTATCGTCTCGTTCAATCGTTTTCAGTATAAGTTCGTTAAGTATATTATACTATGACTGAAATGTCAAAATGAACTCAACGAAAGATAATGCTTGTTCAATAGCTTGAAAATGTTATTAAACTTGGTTTTTCTCTATGAGAAATTTTGAAAATTTGCAAAAAATGTATTGTTAATAAACATGCCACCTATTTTGTGATGTTTATTGTTTTAGTCACTTTTTGTATTATAATTTATTGCCGCCGAAGATAAAACAATAATATCAAAATGTTTATCCAATGTCTGATAAATTTGTAAATCAGCTGCAGTTTGGTCCAAGGGAAGGAAGTGAAGACTTCATTTTATCCACAGGGAACATAACTTGGCTTCAAAAATATTTGTTGTTTCCAAAACTAATTTAGATTAGTGCTTTGTGCGAGAGCGATACAAAAATCGTTGCCTGTCGAATAAACCAATGTTCCTACGCCCCAAAGTTTCAGTAGTTACAAAAAATTTTGATATTGAATGAATATACATTATGTATGTAGAACGACAACCGTCTGGCAAATTTATTCTTTATAATATGCAATTCCAAAACTACAATTGTTTTATTTATTTAACAACAATTAAGAGAGATAACTAATGTTTTGTATATAAAAAAATGCGTAACCGAATTCATCTTATTTTTTTGAGTTTTTATTTTCATTTTGTAACAAAACTAAACTACACCGAAACTTTTTTGCTTCAATTTGCTTAGTTGTCAATGGAAATTAATAGCAGACGATACCTACTTAGCTATCGTGCAAACGCTATCGTTTTTACGATATCACTTTGACGATTATCGTCTTACGTGAAATGAGACTATCGTTGAAACGCTATCGTCTAGCGATTATCGTTTTACGGAATGACCCCCCCCCAGTAGTTTGCACTTCGCATTCAATGCACATATATGCAGAGTACGCCTCAAGTACCTTGCAAACAGAAGTTTGTTCTTTCCTCAGGAAATTTTTCAGCTTTTTAAGAACAGCTCTAAAAGGCAGAACAAACTAAAAATATTTCAATATTTTTTAATTTACAAAAAAATTAAATTTAAAAACAAAGTTGTTGCCACCAGGTGGCTATCGTTCTTGGAAGTGATTGAATACTTTTTAAATAATTGTATAGCGTTAAAATATTTTTTTATTGCAGCTGTTGAAGATCAAAACGAAAATCGTGATCGTGTCGTGGAGCAGTTTATTTTTGTTTGTATCGTCAACTCATTTGCAATTACAATTACAATTATACTACATAAACACAAACAGTTCAATAAACAAACAAAATTAACAATAAATTATCATAACTGAAATGTCTTAAGGAGGTTGCGCTTTTGCAATGAAACAAGTTGAGATCTTGGCTAAGGCTAAAATTCTTTATTTTATAAAAGTTCTTAAAACTAACAAGAAACTAAATTCTAAGAGAAAGAGAATGAGTGTTTTATGTAGTTTACAGAAACACATACATACATATCATTTCCCCCCCTTTTAAAAAATGGTATTAGAACACGTAGAAAATAAAAATTTTATAGATATCTATTAAATATGAAAAATAATATGATTCCAAATGATAATTATATAAATAACAAATTTAATTTGAATTTGAAAATATATATGCATCTTCATATATGTATCGATATGTTGAAAAAAATTCATATTTTATAATCTAATAAATATATAAATATAAATACCAACCAAAAAAACAAAATATATTTACAATGCATCATTTATTGTAGATATCGCTTTTCATATAGTTTTTCTTTAACTTTTTAGTTTTACTTCTTGTCATATGCGATTTTATAATATCTTCACTATCGTCATAATGACGTCTCTTTTTATTAGTATTTGTTAAGATAATTGGAGCAGATAAAAATCTTACTTGTTTAAATTTTTTTCTTTTAATCTGATCGATATGTGCCTGTTTATTTATTCCATTAACATGAACTAAGTATCTATAATTACTGAGTTTTTTAATTATTTTCCCTGGTATCCATTTTACATAATTTGAAAAAATATTTCGATACAATATGGTTTCACCTACTTTAAAAATTTCGATAACCGGCTTGTGTGACTGTGGATTTAAAATATGATCTATAGCTTTTGTTTCTTTATTTGCTAAATTACTATCTCTTTGGTGAGGTACAATCAAATCAAGCAATGTCTTAGGTTTAAATTTGAACAACATATTGGCAGGTGATAACTTTGTAACGGTGCAAGGAGTATTTCTATACTTAATTAAAAAATTATTTAATTTTAAATTCCAATCCAATTTTTGCATTTTTGGATCTACTAACATTTTTCTAATGGAGCTTTTAAATGTTTGAACGGCACGCTCCGCAATGCCATTGGACTGTGAGTGATAAGGTGGTGACTTTAAGACTTCAATCCCATTTGATGAACAAAACAAAATAAATTCTTTTGAATTGAAAGGCGGTCCATTGTCGCTAACAATGAATGTTGGTAATCCAAAAGTACTGAAAACAGATCTAAGTCGTTCAATTAAACTTTTGGCTGAAGTAGTGGTCATAGGAAATGCTTCTATCCATTTCGAGAATGTGTCAACTAGGATCAAAACTGTCATTCTATCAACTGTGCCAAAATCTAAATGGATCCTTTCAAATGGAAAACTAGACACAGGCCATTTACTCAAATTACTCTTTTTAGAGTTTTGTGTTATTTGACACACTTCACATTGCAAAACGAACTTTTCAACATCATTATCAATGTTGGGCCACCACACATATGAGCGAGCTAACGACTTTGCGCGGACTACCCCGATATGTCCGTCATGTACCAGCTCTAATACCTTATTTACCAAGATTTTTGGTACAACAATTCGTTCACCATAAAATATGCACTCGGATTCCGTTGCTAGTGAATCCCCTTTCAAAAAATAAGGTCTCACATCTATCGAAATGTTATCTGGCCAACCACTTATGACATATTTGTAGACCTCTGCTAACACCTTATCCCTCTTCGTTTCTTTACGTACATCAGTGGTTGGTGGTCACTATAAATTGTGAAGCTTAGCCCATAAATATATTTGTGAAATTTTTTAATTGCAAACACAATTGCTAACGCTTCCCTATGTAATTGCGAGTAGTTTCTCTCAGACACACTAAGTGTGCTAGACACAAACATCACTGGTCGTTCTTCTCCGTCGATCAAATGGGACAAAACTGCACCTACCCCATATGGACTAGCATCTGCCGCAATAATAATTGGTTTTCTAGGATCATAGGGCGTCAAAACATCAATTGCTAACACTAAATCTTTACTTTTCTCAAACACATTTTTAAGATTTTCATTCCAAATCCATGGCTTGTTAACTGAAGTCAACTCATACAAAGCTGCAAGCTTACCCGATAAATTGGGAATGCACTTGTTCTAATAATTGATTATTCCTAGGTATGACTTTAACTGAGTTTTATTCACTGGTTCCGGTGCTTTCAAAACTGCTTCCAACTTTTTGTACTTGGTTTGATACCTAACGCACCAATGCAATATCCTAAGTACTCTATCTCCTCCTTGAAAAACTCGCATTTATTCAAGTTTACCTTAACGTTAAACTTAAGAAGCCTATTTAACACCGACAATAAATTATTCATACAGTCTTCTCTATCTTTACCACCCACCAGTATATCATCAAAATATATATGAACCATCTCGATTCCCTTCAAAATTTCACTAATAATACTCGAGAATATTTGAGGAGCTGTTTTCAGCCCAAAAACCAGCCTTGTAAATTTGAACAATCCAATGTGTGTGTTTACTGTCATCAATTCTTGTGATCGTTCTGATAATGGTACCTGCAAATATGCACCAGTCAGATCTAACTTGCAAAAACACTTCCAACCAGCCAACCGTGCCAAAATATCGTCAATTCGGGGAATAACAGTGTGTTCCATCTCTACAAACCTATTAACCGTCCTTTTACAATTTACACACAGCCTGATTGACCCATCACCTTTATATACGATCACTAACGGACTTGCCCATTTACTCCTCTTTACTGGTACTAAAACACCTTCCCCACACAATCTTTCTATTTCTTCCCTAACCTTGTCTCTTAATCCAAAAGGAACAGTGTATGCTTTACAGAAAATTGGATAAGCATCATCGACAAGATCAATTTCTGCCTTAAAGTGTTTAACCACCGATTCATTGGTTTTCGAAAAAATTAACGCATACTTATTAATAATGCTTTCTGGCAAACCATTTGATGTATCAATCTTACATACCATTCCACACTTCGCAAAAAAATAGTTTCTCCATTCCGGATAAATAATCTCTATCCAATTTCTTCCTAATAGAGCCCTAAAAACATGCTTACTCTTAATAATAACTAAATCAAGGTCATGCATTTCTTCATCAATTTTAACATGCACACAAATTTTCCCAGCCACAACCACGTTATCACTTGATAAAAGCTTCAAAGGTATATTTTCTTTCACCATTTCACAGTGTTTAAAATACTTTAAATAATCGGATTCATGACACACAGTAACACAAGCTCCCGTATCAATTTCCATTTCAAACATTACATTTTCGACACATATATCAATTACTAAAGGCTTTTTCCCACCATATTCCATAACATTTAAATAACGTAAGCCAAATGAATTTATTTCACAATCATCGATGTTATTTACATTATTTGTTGTTTTATTTTTCTTTTGAAAGCAATATCTAGCATAATGTCCTATTTTACCACAATAAAAACATTTAACACCCTTTCTACTGCTGCTTTTATCCCGCGAGTTATGTGCTGTCTTTTGCTTGGTTTGCCTATGGATCTGTGGTGAATTTCTTCGATCTGCATGATGTGAAGAACTAGGTCTACTGAGGCGGTTGTTGCTGTTGTTGTTTCTTTGTTGGTGATTTGTCACATTGACATAATTGAGAGGGAGTCTCTCATCATATCCATATTGTTATTGCTCATTTCCATACATAGAGCAATTTCGGCTGCTTTGTCTAATGTTTTTAGTCCAGTTTCATTTAAGAGTCGGTTTTGAATTTTTGAGTCACTTAGCCCACACACAAATTGTATCAATAGTGCCCTCTCCAAAAAACTCTCAAATTCGCACTCATTAGACAATTGTTTCAATTCAACTATGTAGTCACTGATATTTTCACTCTGGTTTTGTTTTCTCTTGAAAAATTTAAAGCTCTCTACTAAACTGTTCTTTTTAGGCGCGAAATGTAATTTAAGCTTTTCTATCAATTTCACATATGTATAATCAGTTTCTAATTTTGGCGCAATTAAAGACATTAGGATTTAATACAAATCTGGACCTCCGAGGCTTACAAGAAATGACACTTTCTCTGAATCAATTGAAACTTTATTTAACGAAAGCAAATGATCCAATCGACGTGCATATAAACTGAAATCTTCGCCTAATGTGAACGATTCAATTGTACCCATAAATAGTTTTGCACTTTCCGTCATTTTGCCACTTAACTTTATTTAATTATAGTTCGATACGAATTATAAAAATATTGCGTCCGATTTATTCCTATTTTTTTTTTAATTAAATGCCGTACTCGACCACGCGCTATCAATTAATTTTCCTCGTCGCCACTGAAATGTCTTAAGGAGGTTGCGCTTTTGCAATGAAACAAGTTGAGATCTTGGCTAAGACTAAAGATCTTTATTTTATAAAAGTTCTTAAAACAAATAGTCCGGTCAATTTAGACATTTGACCCACGACAAATTCAGGGGAAGCTGAAAATTCTTAAAATTGTTTAAATTATAATTATAAACATTGTCTTAAAAGTCCCAACCGGTCCCATGTAAGGAAAAAATTTTAGCGGGGTAATAAGGTCCAAAAAATGAGTTTTTCGCGATTTTCTTGAAAACGGTAAGTTTTATCGCAAAATTACCCCAGACATAATTTGTAGATCAGGGAATTTCCTTCTGAGATATAACGATGCAAAAAATTGCAAGCGTCATAAACGCACACGTTTCCACGCCACCTCTGAGGTAGTGTACTTAGCGCGTTTTTTTTAACGTGGTTTCCCCAATAGGCCTATTCCACGGGTCTGTTGTGATTAGATTTAGAAATTAATAGTTTATTCGTCGGATTCGGAATCGTCAATCACTTCTTCTTCTTCCTCTTCTTCTTCTTCTTCTTCTTCTTCTTCTTCTTCTTCTTCTTCTTCTTCTTCTTCTTCTTCTTCTTCTTCTTCTTCTTCATCCTGACTATAGGTGAATTGTGTTAAAAGTGAAGCATCACATGTTTCTTCGTCAGTATTAAATGAATCCTCTGTTGTTGGTGATTCTACATTAGAACAAGACTGGCCTTGACAATTCGTACAAGCCAGAGAACAAAACAGCCCAACTTTTTTGCAACCACATTTAGCATTGCATCCTTTTTTACAGTTACAAAAGATAGTGTTGAGCAATTTTTCCGGCGCAGGTTGAAGCAAAGTCTGAATTGGTTCTAATATATTATCGACCAACTTCCAACCCCAATCTGTTGGGTTTAGTTGATAACCAAGCCACACTTGAACTTGGTAGTATACCCGAAGAAGATGTTGATGAGCAGAGACTGAGGTTGGAGGAAGACAAGCTAATTGTACTTGTTTCTTATTTCGAGTATTTTTGACAAAAGATGCATATCGAAACTTGTCTAAGCAGGTAGTTTTTTTAGGAGCTCCGTACATACGAAGAAGAAAGTGAATTCCGTTGGTAATAACTTCTTCTGGAGTTGAATTACATTTTTTAAAAACTTCAGCAGTTGCAAGTAAGTCTTGCTTTTCAAACATTTTGAATACAGTTGTTTTACCCCTCCTGTAAAATGCAGATGTCGTATCACAGCCAGTTATGGCGTGTAAAAATAGTATGTGATTTCGACACTTTGCAAAAGTCGACAAACTTTTTGATGAATAAAACTCTGATTGATTTTGAGATTTTCCTGGTTTTAAGAAGAAAATTGTTTTTTCAGCTGGACTTCGAGCAGTGAGTAACACGAGTAAATCTACATCTTCACCCACAACAATCGTTATATTTGTCATGTTAACTTGTTCTATTGCTGTTTCGATAATCAGTACATCGGCGTCGTTATGAGCTTGTTTAACCAGTATATTCTCAGCAGTAAACTTTTCTTTTAACATTGAAATAAATCGAGACTTGTTGTGAGTATTTGCCAAAAATTTCTGTTGACTAGTAGGAACTGTCATAAATTCATCAAATAAAATGTCGGAAGATGAAGATGTTGCCAAAGTTCGACGACGCTGTTCTGCTGCTTTAATATTTGTCGTGCAATCATTATAGCCATCAAATATGTATTAAGGGATCGAGTTTCATTATACCTGATATTCTCAGAATAATACTCATGAGTATTTTATATTTTAAATGTAACTTAAAATCACCGACAGAAACATATTCTTACTTACATTACAGCTACAGAAAGTATATGGGTGAGGTACTTAGGCATATTATGACGCTCGCAATTTTTTTCATCGTTATATCTCAGAAGCGGTGGCTTTTAGGGAAAAAATTATTGATACCTTTTTTATAGGAAATTCCCTGATCTACAAATTATGTCTGGGGTAATTTTGCGATAAAACTTACCGTTTTCAAGAAAATCGCGAAAAACTCATTTTTTGGACCTTATTACCCCGCTAAAATTTTTTCCTTACATGGGATCGGTTGGGACTTTTAAGACAATGTTTATAATTATAATTTAAACAATTTTAAGAATTTTCAGCTTCCCCTGAATTTGTCGTGGGTTTACTGATTTTTTGGTCTAATTTGACCGGACTATAACAAGAAACTAAATTCTAAGAGAAAGAGAATGAGTGTTTTATGTAGTTTACAGAAACACATACATACATATCAATAACAAAAAAAAATCACACATTAATATTACAAGTGGTTCCAAAAAAAAAAACAATAGTGTATCCCCAAATAAAACAACAAAGAAATCACGCCACTCAAAAAACAACAAAAACCCTAAAAATGATAAGCCTCACAGCACTTCACAGTGAGTACCATCCCATCCTTACTTTTCCCTTCTCACAGTTGCACAGAATAGTTTATGTATCAATTACAATTGAAATTGGTTCATATGCTAATCTGTGTTTCAGCAGATTATTTGAATTGAATTTACTATTTTGCATCACAGGGTCGGATCGGTTCTCGTCACTGCTAAGGCATAACACTAACAGTGAAGGGTATTGATAATTATTCTGTGTTTCAATTCAGTGAATTTATTTTCTCATCTCTATCTGTATTGGTTTTTAGAATTTTTTTTTATTTTGCAATGACTGGACAATTCAGAGTAGATTATTGTAATATTCGTGGGCTAAGGGCAAATTTTGTGTTGGCATACCGCCATACTGCTTCATACAGGCCAGCTGTTTTGGCACTAAGTGAAACACAATTAGGTGAGGATTCCGATGCTGCTGAATGTTGTATTCATGGGTATAGCTTGGTGCCTTTATTCTTTTCCCACCATGGCCTCGCTATATACATTAGGAATGATGTTGCTTATCAGCTCTTACCACAATATGGCCTTTGCACCATTTCCTTTTTTAATTATATGTGGTTTAAATTCTCCGTAAATAAGCAAATCATTCACTACTGCTTCCTTTATCGAAGCCCAAATGTAGACAGAGTATCAACTTCTCGTGAATTTGATGCTTTGTCTGATTCCATCCAAAGAATTGTTTAGTCGTATCCTCGCAGTGAAATCGTTGTTACGGGCGATTTCAATGTACACAATTCTTCATGGCTTCAACATTCAGGCCAGACAACACCCGATGAAGTGTGTGCAGAAATCTTCACTGAGTTGAACCACCTAACTCAGCTATTCAACGAGCCCATCCGAATATCGGACGTTGAAGTTCGAGCAGAAAACACTCTTGACTTGTTTCTAACCTCTGACTCTGATAAGTACACTGTTAGTGTTCTATCTCCTCTAGGCACATCTGACCATTGTGTTATATCAGCAAATTTCTCGTGTCAAAACTGTTCAGTTAAAGAAAGAGCTCCTAATAAGAGAACCGTTTGACAATACGAGAAAGCCAACTGGGACGGTCTCAATAATTAATTCAGGATCTTTAACTGGTCACTATGTTTACTCGATAGTGACGTTGACGCCAGCGCTGATATGATCACAAGTTTAATTCTCCTGGGAATGAGAACTTTTATACCGAACAGGGTTCTGTAAATAGGTTTTTAGGACCAAAGAGGTAAGTTTCCGTTGCTATAAAGCCAACCGTACTGAGGAAAGCCGGAAAAAGTTCAAACCAGCCAGGATGGCCTGAAACGCCCATATTCGACGGACCAAATTTTTACATGACCAAAAGTTACGGCAAAAAAAGCCTGCAATGTGACAAAGTAAAAATGTTTGGTCATTTGTAAAAAACATGAGGAATTCTTAATCTTCTTCGGTTCCTACGCTCGTTGTCAATGACACTCCTTTTGTTAGCTCTTTAGAGAAAGCTAATCTCTTTGCTAGGCAGTTAGCCGCCAATTCTTTGCTGCCAGTGAGTGTCATGACTCCGCCTGTACTTGAGCGAGTAAGTGATTCTATGGGACCAATCTTTTTTCACACTTGTACTGTGGCAAGAGTCCTAAGAGATCTAAACACACATAAATCCGCTGGTCCGGATGGTATCCCCGCTATTGTTCTGAAGAGGTGTTCTTCAAAGCTGGCAAAACCACTGCGTAAGCTTTTTCTTACTCCTCAGGTCTCTTTCCGAGCGGATGGAAAATGGCATTTGTACAGCCTATTCCCAAAAAAGGCGAATCTTCCTCACCCTCTAACTACCGACCGATTGCACTTACGTCCCTTCTTTCCAAGGTCATGGAAACGCTGATTAATTATTATCAGCTCAAGAAATATCTTGAAGATCAAAAGCTTCTTAATGACCGGCAATACGGCTTTCGAAGCAATAGTTCCACTGGTGATCTCATGTTTCATCTCACCGAACAGTGGAGCAAATCTTTACATAGTTTTGGAGAAAGTAAGATTATTGCACTAGATATTTCAAAAGCATTTGATAGGGTTTGGCATCAGGCTCTCTTATCGAAAATGCGTGCTTTCGGTTTTCATGAATCCCTACTTCATTGGATTATTAATTACCTTTCGGATCGTTCAATACAAGTAGTATTGGATGGATTCAAGTCTGAAAACCATAAAATAAATGCTGGTGTGCCCCAGGGCTCTGTTTTATCTCCAACACTATTTCTCATTTTTATTAATGATCTCCTGTCTGCAACATCTAATCCAATACATTGTTTCGCTGACGATAGTACTCTTAGCTTTTCATATTCGTTTTCAGATTCACATCCCTCTTCTTCGGATGTGGAACTGCAACGACAAAATATGATAAGCTCATTAAATTCCGATCTAAACAGCATTGTTCAATGGGGATTAAAAAGCCGCGTGGAATTTAATGCTTCGAAAACCCAATGATGTCTTGTATCGTTAAAGCAAGATATACCCCCATTGCCATTATCCATGGATGGCACTTGCATCAATGGGACTGAACACCTCGATATTCTCGGTATGTGTGTCACCAACCACCTCTTGTGGAATGATCACATAGGCGATGCAAGATATATTTCACCCCTTCTGATCTGGCTGTTATCTACAAGACTTACATACGTCCCAAGCTTGAGTATAACTCCCATCTCTGGGCTGGTGCTCCTGCAACTTACTTAAGCCTCTTGGATAGTATTGAACGTAGAGCATTTATCGCAATGCAAGTTCATTTACTTCGCTTGAACATCGTAATGTCTCTTGTCTGACACTTTTTTACCGTTATTTTAACGGCTTATGCTCTAGTGAAATAGCCAGTTGCATTCATCCCCTTTAACAGTTCAACAGTAATACTCGCGCTTCTAGGAATGCTCATCAGTATACCCTCGAGCCCAACTTCGGCGGTACTGTCAAATACAGAGATTCGTTCTTCAGCTGTACTATGCGAATGTGGAATGCCTTGCCACACTCTGTCTTTCCCAGCTATTGCAATATTCAGGAATTCAAAACCAATGTGCACCGACATCTCCTTTTAAACCCTCTCTCCTCTTCCTAGTGCTCACACTGTGCCTCTACATAATAAGGGTAGTAATATCCCCTTGAGTGTGAGTTTATTATAAAAAAAAACGGTAAAACGTATTTAAATAATTAAAATAATCCGCTTTATAAAATGTATTTTTTTTAATATATACTAAAAATTATAACAGATTTGAATTTGCATTTCCAAAGTGCATGTCCAAGAATTCATACATTGTAAAATGACTTACATAAAAAATCAAGTAATTTTCTACTAAAATTTGAAGAAAATAATTATTTGCAATGTTTGCCAAGCATAAATCATATGAGCTTTGCAAAAAGAAATGTAAAACCATTAAAAGATATTTTGTATGGAAACGATTTTGATGGCATATTTCATAAACTTTCAGATGCAGTAAAGAAAACATTTTTAAAATAAGTTAACGAGGTTCTATTGAACGAATTTCCTGGTTTATAATGGAAGAAATAGATTTCTCCGAAAACAATTCTTACTTACTTACTTAAAGTGGCGCTACAGTCCGGGGCGGACCTGGGCCTCAACCAATATCCCTCTCCAGCCAGCTCGGTCCCTAACTAGCTGTCTCCAGTTTCGCACGCCAAGTTGGTTGAGGTCCTCTCCCACCTGGGTGCGCCACCTGAGTCGCGGTCTTCCTCTACTGCGCCGTCGCTCCTGATTGGATTCGAAGACCTTCCGGGTTGGAGCGTTGATGTCCATTCGCTCTACATGACCTAGCCATCTTAGCCGTTGGACTTTAACTCTGCTAACTAGGTCAGTGTCGCTGTACAGCCCGTACAGTTCTCTCGAAGCATCCTAAGACGCTTTCATCTTTATTTGACAGGGTCCAGGCCTAGTGCCATAAATGAGAACCGGGATGATGAGTGTCTTATAGATGATAATTTTAGATGCTCGAGAGAGGACTTTACTTATCAATTGCCTTCTAAGTCCAAATAAGCAGCGATTTGCAAGAGTTATTCTTCGTTTGATTTCAGCGCTGGTGTCGTTGTCTGTGTTAATAGCGGTGCCTAGGTAGACAAAGTCCTTAACTACCTCAAAGTTATAGCTGTCCATGGTGACGTTTTGTCCAAGAAGTTGTTCAGTGCCCTTTTTTTATGACAGCATATACTTGCTCTTGCCCTCATTGACCACTAAACCCATCTTCTTGGCTCCCGTTGCAATGGTCAAAAAGGATTCACTGACATCACGCATTGATCTTCCAATTATGTCAATATCATCTGCGTATCCGAGTAAGTGGATGGACCTTTGGAAGATTGTGCCTCTGGTGTTGATGGTTGAGTTTTGCACAATTCTTTCCAGAACGATGTTGAAGAAGTCGCATGACAATGCATCGCCTTGTCTAAAACCTTTTTTGACATCAAATTCATCGGTAAGATCTTTTTCGACCTTGATAGAGCAGCATGCATTCTCCATCGTCATTCTGCACAAACGGATAAGTTTGACAGGGATGCCAAAACTAGACATTGCTCTGTAGAGCTCTTCCCTATGAATGCTGTCATACGCGGCTTTAAAATCGATAAAGAGATGTTGGGTATCGATGCCGTCAGCTCCAGCAGCTTTGTTTGACTTAAGTTTAGATATAGCTATCTTCATTTCGTCAAGGTCGGGTAGGTGGAATTGTTGCTCTGCGTCGCCTAGGTTCTATCTTCCTTCAGAGGAATTCGGTTCGTCATCGCATCGACGTTATATAATTTGGAGTAGTGGTCTTTCCATATTCTCAATATAGACTGCGGTTCCACTACGATGTTCCCCTGATCGTCCTTACAGGTTTCGGTTCGTGGCTTGTACCCTTGGGAGGTTTTTTTACCGTTGCGTAAAATTTACGAACCTTATTCCTGTTGTGACATCCCTCTATCCCCTTGATCGCGCGCTTCTCATGCTCTCTTTTTTTCCATTTAAGAAGCCAGTGTTCCTCTCTCCTCTACTACCCGTAGAGCTCGCGAGCAGCTCTGGTCCTTTTGTGCAGCGCCGTTTCTTATGCATGTTGTTTCGCTGCGTGCGCTTGCCGGCATTCGACGTCAAACCAGGGGTTTCGCTGTGGTGGCGGTGTGAAACCTAGCACTTCATATGCGGCATCTCTGATGGCTGCAAGGCAATGTTGCCACTGGTTTTCAATGCTTAACGCAGGAAGCATAGGACTCCTTGAGAGGTTATTAGAGACTCGATCGGAAAAGGACATGGTAGGCTCTTGCGATTGTAGCCGTCTAACGTCGAATCTTCTCACAGTACTTCCTTGTTTTGGCTTGGATCGGGATATCCGTAGCCGTACCTTGGCTACAACGAGGTAGTGGTCCGAGTCAATGTTGACCCCTCGGAATGTTCAGATATCCTGTATACTGGAGAAGTGTCGTGCGTCGATCGCAATGTGGTCAATCTGGTTGACGGTTGATTGATCAGAATATTTCCATGTCCCCTTGTGGATACTAACTACCTGAACGTCTCGCCCAGCAGCGAAATCGATCGACCTGAATCCGTTGTCGGAGGTGGTGTCGTGCAGGCTGTATCTCCCGATTATGCCACCAAAGATGTCTTCTCTTCCTAGCTTGGCAATAAAAACTCCTGGGACAATTTTAGTGTCATATGAATTGTCCAAAAGCTCGAAGAATATTTCTTTGGTGTCTTCATTTTTCTCCTCTGTTGGGGCATGTGCGCGTATTAGGCTTATGTTGGCGAATTTAGCCTTGATGCGGATTGTCGTGATGCGCTCGCTCACACTGTTGAAACTCGAGACTTTTTGCCTGAGTAATCCACACCCAAATAGATGCTATTCTTGTTCTCGGTAGCAGTCGCCGTAGCATATTTCGCAGTCTTTTAGTTTGCGTTTGCCCGGTCCACCCCATCGCACTTCTTGGATGGCGGTAATATCTGCCTTGCAGGAGTTTAGGACTTCCGCTAATTTTCGACTGTACGTGGTCTGTTAAGGGACCTAACATTTCACGTACAGATTCGAAGTTCGTTGTCCTTATTTCGTATGCGTGGGTTGTCAAGTGAATCCGTCCGTATTCGAGGCTTGTTGGTGCTTCGCAACTAAGGTATTTTTGACGTGGCCAGGGATTAACCCCGACGGCACAACCCCCAACCTGGAGTGCCAGATCCTTAGTATAACTCCAAGGACGGGGAGCCGGATAAACCGCTCCTTACAGGCCGAGTATGATGAAGAATACCTATAAGGTGTTCACTATGTAGTTCAACCTTACTGGAACTGTGGACGCCACTGTTGATTCCATCTCGAGAATTCACGCTTGTGTCCTCTTGAATGCACGTGTCTACCATTTAAACATCAAGGTGGATGTCTAGAAGGATTTATTTTTTCTGAGGTCTTGCACATCAAGAAAATACACCTTCTAACCGTTCCAAGAGATGAAGTTCGCACTAGAAATGAGATCCATGACTCTTGATTCTAAATTTCTCGAACGGATACGTTTTTGTCAAAGTAAATTGCCATAAATTGCGGCAAATGTCAAACTAAAGAAAACAGCGATCGAAACCTCTCATGTAGCTATACAAACAAAATAACATCTTTTAATCAAACTAATACCTAGACATTTAAAATAGCTAATAATATGTTTGTTTTCCTTTTCTAGCTAACCCACTTTGTGATGGTCAAAGAATTAAAGTACTGCGAGTCAATTGGCCAAACACTCATAGTCACTGAATCAGTCAAAAATAAATCACGAGAATTCATTAAAAAGTACATGGCCAAGTACGGGAAAGTTTATGTGCGTCCTAAAAATGATCCAGAATTTAAGGACATACCGTTCTTGTAAAAAAAAATACAGAAACAGAAACAGCAAATTTGTTTTTGCTATGTTCATTTAATTTTAAATATTTTTCCTTTAAAAATTTGACTTTATGACATTTTTTCTTTTAATTATATTGTTTTCATAGTCTTTAGTTTGTAAGTTTAGTCAAGAGAAAGCAGCAACAAATTATCATGAAAATCTTTCTCATTTTATTCTAAAAAAAAAAATAAATACAATTTTTCTAAAAGAAAAAAAAAAGAAACAAAACGTACGATTACGTGGAATGCATTCTGTATTTTAAAAAATAATTCATCTCCTCTCTATCATCCATCATAAATATATATTATCTATTCTACTATTTTAATAATTGTAATTGATTTTAGAATTTAAGTAAAGCAAAATAATATTTTTAAAGGTTTTTATAAATATTAAATAAAAACAAACGTTGGATCTATCTATGTGAGTATTTGTGAATATGAAATATTGGTATCAATTACCAAGCTAAACATACAAAATAAATATTTGGACATACTATTATACGAAAAATATATATATTAAATATTTTTGAATACATAATGTAGTAGAATATCAACAGTAAATTAAAAAAATGTATGTAAAATGTTAATATATAGAAAAATAAAATAATTGAATAGAAATCAATAGAAATTAATAAAAATTTAATTGAATTTTAAGACATGAACTTTTTCTGGGTTTTACTTTTATTTTAACATCAATCAAATTAAATAATCAATTAATTAACTTCAATCAACAACCAGAATAAACTTCTAAACAATCGATGAATCGAATAAGAATAATTTTTCTAAAAACAGATGCGAATTTGTCAACTAGAAGGACATTAGTTTCCATTTAAGGGTAAAGTTCATCCGAATTGTGCTGAAATTGGTTATTACGTCGAGAAAATAATGTCACTAATTGAATGTATTCCTTGACGAACTTTCACAGATCATTTGATGAAAATCAGTATTAACCGTACGTACGACAGTGATCACTGCGGACTGGCTGCTGTAATGCAGATTCCGAATGAACGCGTGGAGTTGGAAGAATACGTTGCAACGCACTCCTACAATTACAGTAAGATGCGTTGGCCTCGTTTCACCAACGCCTTAGCGAGAGAAATTCGTTCGAGGGACATAGCCCCACCAAACAACAGAAACCTGACAAATATAGAAAATGACCAACATTTACAACAGATGGACGAAACAATAAAACGAACGATGGTACGGACAATTCCAAAGTACAAAGAACGGGACCAAATGGACACTTACAGAAAACCGACTATTGACGCACTACATAGGCACAAGAGTGGCTTACTGACAAGACTCAAAAACTTGTACAGACAACTTACAGACCCACACGACTTGGAGGTTAGGACACTGTCGATAAAAAATGTCAACCTGTTGATTAAGGAGAACTACAGGCTATCAATTAACAAGTACTGGGACCGCAAGATCCGGTCAGTTAATTCGAGTGACCCCAGTATGTTCCCCAAAATCAACAAGATAATCAGGAAAAAGAACGACAATGCCCTTCCGAGTCTGAAACTCCAAAGAACTGAAGAGAACAGAGACGTACTCATGATAGCGCAAATAGATCCAGAGGAAGCCATCTTTGACGATGACTTTTACATAATTGAAGATCCGAAGGAAAAAGGAGAGGCGGTGGGAGCTGCTTTCCAGCAAGTGTACAAGGTAAATGTTAGCATTCGCCCCAACCACGACCTGGAAAACAGCCCTACTCAATCACTTTTACCTTCGCAATGATATGACACAATGGCGATCTGAGAACCGCGGTTTCATGCGGTTCAATGACGATTCCTTGGCAAATGCCACAATCGCCGAGCAAACGGGAGCAAGTCCCTTGTTAGTGACGAAGGTTGAGCTTCAGCTCATCTTCAATTCAATAAAAAGTCAGCAGGTGTCGATGGTATATCCAACGTTGTACTAAGACATTTACCGATGGAAGCAATTGACATTTACACCACACTCTTCAACAATGCACTGAATAATGCATATTATCCAGTGCATTGGAAGACCGCTGTGGTTCATCCTCTCCCGAAAAAGGGAAAGGACAACTCCAACCCGTCAAATCTTCGGTCGATAAGTCTTCTTCCGAGCAATCGAAAAAATCATTAATAGGGCTCTGGCTGCGGACAACAAAATAATTCCGGATAAACAGTTCGGGTTCAAGGCGAACAGCCGATTCTTCTTATATGCATTACTTTTCCAACGAGGTCCTGTACAACGGGGCTCGAATCAACAGAATTGACAATTTCGTGATAAAACTTGTTCGAGCTATCTCTTCGACCAACAATTTAATTTTCGGGGCGTTCTATCCGAACGACGAGTATTTTGAAAGTGCACACTTGAGCGGCTTCATTCCACCAGAAGCACTCCTCTTTTTAGACAAATGCGGTCTGATACAGGATAGATTGGCAGTTCCGTTGATCTACCACGTCAGACGAAGAACCGTTGATAGGCGACTCTCGTACAATCGGGATGTCATGGCACAAGGCGGAGCGGAGCTTTTTCGGTTCAGTAGGGCTGTGTCCGAACGGCACCGAACTGATAGGGTGAAGCAGGAGAACCAGTTTTGGTGGCTTCAATCGGCACTTGATAATGGGTAGTCGGGATGGGGTTTCAAGCCTTGGCCGGCTTACATACTTGTTTTATAGTTTTAGGGTTTAGTTTTAAGTAGAATAGGCATGGTGGCACAAAAAAAATACAAAAAAAAGAAAAAAAAATTTAAATTTAAAAAAACAAAAAAAAAAACATGGAATATAAAAAAAAAAAATTTAAAAGAATTAAAAGAAAACATAAAAAAAGACAATAAAATATAAAAACAAAAAATGTTAGATTTGCTGCTGTGGTTGTTCTAGTTTTAAGTAGTTTATAGGTAGAATAGGTAGTTTAAGTTAGCTTTAAGTTTTATATTAAGGACCTTATTTTAAGTAGTTTTTAAGTAAAAATAAAAAAGGACCTTGATATTAGTTTTTTCTCATAATTTTCTAATAAATAAAATTTAAATAGAAGTAAAATAGATCTTAGGGCCGAAAGGCATTAGTTGTTAGTGTTATTGTGTCCGTATGGGACCATTAAGTTAGTTGTAAGTTATGGATAATTAGGCTAGTTTTATGAATTTTTGTCTAGCTCTAAAATAGGTTTAAGATTGAATAAATACAAATTAATTTGAAAAAAAAAGTATTAACCGGAATTAATTCCAATCAAAATAACTAATGATTTTGTGTATGTTGACCCTATTATGGCAATCGAAACGAACCACTTCTTTTGTGTGGTATATTTATTAAACAACAGCGATTTTGGGTTTAGGAGGCGTGGTACCTCACAAATATACAATATAAAGTGGCTGTCTATGGACACAATTAGGCCAGTTAATGGCCCATTGAGGCTTCCTCCTAAGCTCAATGAAACCAGTTTAAGTCCCTTACGAAACGTGAGAGCCTGATTATACTAATATGATTTAGATCGTTATAGAAGAATTGCGTTTTTGAGCCAGAGCAGAAGGTGAAGAACTGTTTCCTCGTCTTCCACGTCCATACAGCTTCTGGAAAAGTCATTTGAAAATACTAATAGCCGCGGGGTAGGCTTGCCTATTAGACAGTGTCCGGTTATGGCACCAATTATCAAGCTTATATGCGATCTGATTAGAAATAGCAAGCACCTCGAAAACCATGAGTTAAAAATACCACTGCCAGCCTTGAAGATTATTGAAATTCAGTAGAATGATATGAGGGCAAATGAAAACAAACACAATTTAGGCATTAAAATGAAGTTCCCTAAGGGGCGTGGCATTCACCCATTTTCTTAAACGTGGTATGAGATAAAATTACCACTTTTAAGTGTTGTAGAATAATAAAAAGTGTAAATGTGTATACACTGAACAAATCGAAAACATGATGTAATAGAACATGGGGAGTGATTTTCGCCCACTTCTCTTGGATTTGAAATTGTTTATATCAAATACTTCTGACTCTTGTAGAATAATAAAAATTAAAAGAATGGAAGTGATTGATGTGTATTCAAATGCGGAAATAAAAATTCGGAGATTATACCTTTAAAAAGGCGTGGTATCCTCCCACTTTTCATGTAAATTTTATCATTTACAAGGAGCACTTCTGTATAATGTTATAAAAGAGTGGAAGAGATAGATTTGTACATATGTACAAAATAAAGCTTTAAAATCATGGAAGCCGGACTTTTATTAGAATTTTCATCATTCAAGTGGAACGTATAGCATGATGAAATTCGGTAGAGCGGCAATGTGGTTGACGGTTGATTGATCAGAAGATTTCCATATCCCCTTGTGGATATTGAGATGTGTGAACTGCGTACTAACTACCAGAACTTCTCGGCCCGTAGTGAAATCGATCGCCCTGAATCCGTTGTCGGAGGATGCGAATTGTCGTGATGCGCTCACTCACACTGTTGAAACTCGAGACTTTTTGCCTGACTAATCCACACAAAATAGGCGCTGTTCTTGTTCTCGGTCGCAGTTGCAGTAGTCTTTTAGTTTGCGTTTCCCCGGCCCATCCCATCGCACTTCTTGGATGGCGGTAATATCTGCCTTGCAGCAGTTTAGGGCTTCCGCTAATTGTTCGGCTGCACGTGTTCTGTTAAGGGACCTAACATTCCACGTACAGATCCGAAGTTCGTTGTCCTTATTTCGTTTGCGTGGCTTGTCAATAGATTGCCACAAGTTATTACCCCCATAAAAACCCACCATGATAGAGTACTATAGGTTTTCGTATACAAAGACAACATCTTAAAAATTACTTAGTTGCCTTATGTTGAGTTTAGCCCAATGTTAAGTTTACTGAAATAAAATGACAATGACTTACTTACTTTACTTAAGGTGGCGCTACAGTCCTGTGTGAACTAGGGCCTCACCCAACAAACTTCTCCATCTAGCTCGGTCCCTAGCTAGATGTCTCCAGTTTCGCGCTCCAAGTTGGGTGAGGTCACCTTCCACTTGTGCGCGCCACCTGATCCGCGGTCTTCCTCTACTGCGCTGTCCTGTGGGTGCGGATTCGAAGACTTTCCTGGCCGGAGCATTGGTTTCCATGCGCTCTACGTGACCCAGCCATCTTAGTCGTTGGACTTTTACTTTTCTTGCTAAGTCTACGTCGCTGTACAGCCCGTACAGTTCGTCGTTCCATCTTCTCCTCCACTCCCCTTCGATGCATACGGGACCGTAGATCACACGAAGAACTTTTCTCTCGAAGCGACCCAAGGTGCTTTCATCCGCTTTTGTCATGGTCCATGCTTCTGCACCGTATAGCAGGACGGGGATGATAAGGGTCTTATATAGCAACACTTTGGTCCCTCGAGAGAGGACATTACTACTCAATTGCTTTCTTAGTCCAAAGAAACAGCGGTTAGCAAGAGTTATTCTGCGTTTGATCTCAGCGCTGGTGTTGTTTTCTGCGTTTACAGCGGAGCCTAGGTAGACGAAGTCCTTGACTACCTCAAAGGTACGTCTGTCGATTGTGACGTTTTGACCAAAACGTCGGTGTTGTATGTCCTTTCTAGACGACAGCATGTAATTTGTTTTGCCCTCATTAACCGTTAAACCCATTTTTGCCGCCTCTGCCTCAATACTCACAAAAGCCCCATTGACATCACGCTGAGTTCTTCCGATTATGTCAATGTCATCAGCATATGCCAGTAATTGGACAGACTTTTGAAAGATAGTGCCTCTATCTAAAAAAATCGCATGACAGCGCATCACCTTGTCTAAAACCTTTTTTGACATCAAAAGGTTCTGTTAAGTTGTTTCCAACCTTTATGGAGCAGCGTGAATTCTCCATGGTCATCCTGCACAAACGGACGAGTTTGGCAGGGATGCCAAAACTAGACATGGCTCTATACAGCTCGTCCCTGTAGATGCTGTCATATGCGGCCTTGAAATCGATGAAAAGATGGTGTGTGTCGATTTGGTGTTGTTGGGTTTTTTCCAGAATCTGCCGTAATGTGAATATTTGATCAACTGTGGACTTCCCTGGTCTAAAACCACACTGATAAGGACCTATCAGGTTGTTGACGATGGGCTTTAGACGTTCACATATTACGGCAGAGAAGATTTTATAGGCGATGTTAAGTAGACTTATTCCTCTATAGTTGGTGCAGTTTAGAGGGTCTCCTTTTTTCAGGATCGGGCAAACAATACTGAGGTTCCATTCATCGGGCATGCTTTCTTCCGACCATATCTTACAGATAAGTTGGTGCATGCTCCTAACCAACTTATCTCCAGCTGCTTTAAAGAGCTCGGCATTCAAGCCATCTGCTCCAGCGGCTTTATTAGACTTCAACTTAGATATGGCAATCTTTACTTCGTCTAAGTCGGGAGGACGGGATTGTTGGCTTTCGTCGTCTATATCGAATGGGTCATCCTGCCTGACAGCGGGATTCAGTTCTTCATCGCCGTTATACAGTCTGCAGAAGTGGTCCTTCCATATCCTCAGCATTGACTGCGGTTCCACTATGATGTTTCCACTTTCGTCTTTGCAGCCTTCGGTTCTAGGTTTATGTACCTGTAAATTTCGTTTCACATGTTCATAAAACTTTCGAACTTCATTCCTGCTATTAAACCTCTCAACATCTTCAACCGCACGCTTCTCATGTCCTCTCTTTTTCCTTCAGAGAAGTCGGTGTTCCTCTCGCCTCTTCTACTCATAGAGCTCATGAGCAGCTCTCGTCCTTTTATGCAGCGCCGCTTTGCGTGCCTATTGTTTGGCTGCATTTGCCTGCCGGCATTCGTCATCAAACCAGGGGTTCCTTGTTGGTGGCTGTTTGAAACCCAGCACATCAGAGGCGGCTTCTCTGATTGCATCTTGGCAATGTTGCCACTGGTTTTCGATACATTGTGTTGGCGGCAGAGAACTTCGAGAGAGGTTACTTGTCACTCGGTCGGAAAAGGATTTGGCGATCTCTCGCGAATGTAGCCGTTCGACGTTGTATCTTCTCCCAGCACCTCCCTGTTTTGCCTTGGGTCTGGAAATCCGAAGTGCTACCCTGGCTACAACGAGGTAGTGGTCCGAGTCGATGTTAGCTCCTCGGAAAGTTCGTACATCCATGATGCTGGAAGCGTGTCTGGCGTCGATCGCAATATGGTCAATCTGGTTGACGGTAGATTGATCTGGAGAAGTCCAAGTTCCTTTGTGGATGTTGAGGTGTGGAAAACGCGTACTGGCTACCATTACGTTTCGCCCCGCAGCAAAATCTATGAGCCTGAATCCATTGTCGGAAGTGTTGTCGTGCAGGCTGTTCTTCCCGATTATTCCACCAAAGATGTCTTCCCTTCCTAGCTTGGCATTAAAATCGCCCAGGACTATTTTAATATCGTAGCTAGGGCACTGCTCATATGTTTTGTCTAAGAGCTCGAAGAACATATCTTTGGTGTTGTCGTCTTTCTCTTCTGTGGGGGCGTGCGCGCATATCAGGCTAATGTTGCAGAATTTAGCCTTGATGCGTATGGTCATGAGGCGCTCATTGATGCACCTATAGCTCAAGACTTCTTGCCTAAGTCTGGCTCCAATGACGAATCCGCATCCAAATAAGCGCTGTTGGTTTTCGTGGTAGCAGTCACCATAGTAAATATCGCAGTTTTTCATCTTCCTTTTGCCCGGCCCATCCCATCGTATTTCCTGGATGGCGGTGATATCTGCTTTATATCGTTCTAGGGCCTCCGCTAATTCTTCGGCCGCACGTGGTCTGTTAAGGGACCTAACATTCCACGTGCATATCCGAAGTTCGTTGTCCTTTATTCGTTTGCGTTGGTTGTCAACAGTAAATCCGTCCGTATCCGAGGCTTGTTGGTGCTTCGCAACTTTGAAAGCTTTTACGTGGCCAGGAAGTCACCCCGACGCACAACCTCCAACCTGGAGGGCCAGATCCTAAGTATAACTCCAAGGATGGGGAGCCGGATAAAACCGCTCCTTACAGGCCTGGGCTCCGAATAAGTCGAAGAAGCCCTATAAGGTGTTCACTAAGTAGTTTAACCTTACTGGAACTGTAGACGCCACCGTTGATTCCATCTCGGGAATTCGTCCGCTGCCGTCTGGATAAGGAGAGGTGCCTTAGTGGAAACACCTCTCCCCACCTCTCTCGTTTGCTGCCCCCAACAACTTTCCACTGGGGTTGGAACCCAATCTCCAGTTGAGGTACTAGGCACCCGATGTTCACCACGTGGAGGTGAGAGTAGGAGTTGATAGACAGAGGTTGGTTTTAAGAAAAAACCTATGGACGCTTGTGTCCTCTTGAATGCACATGTCTACCATTTGAACATCAAAAAAAAAAAATGACAATGACACTTTGATGATATGTGAAAGGGTGCGTTCACAAATTGAATTCGAAGTTATCAATTCCCTATTAGAAAAATCCCGATACTTACGTGTAACCATTCAATGGCTTCTCCTTCATTTTTTTCATTTAAAAAAAAAATAAATTAAACTCCCATCAAATACGTTCAAAAAAATGCACATAAATGTTTTTATTTTTATTTAATTTGTATTACAGTTAAAATAATATGTTTCATATAATATGCACTTTTGCTTTTTTCATAGCGGTCTCATCAACTTTTCTATATCGATATCACTCTTTTAAAATATGAACTTAATTCTTTTATTTATTTATTTATTTTTTATTTTTACAAATCATTCTCTGTTATTGTTGTTAGTATTTTCATTTTATTATTATTTTTTGAATATCGCATTATTTAAAAAGTTTTATTTAGATTTTTTTTATAATCATAGAAAATATTTATGTATTTTTAAAATTAAATCGTTTTGTTTATTTTTAATTTTTTTTTGTTAAAAGGCTCATTTCATTTCTATTCTTTAAGTTAACACTTTCTTTAAGACAATTTTTGTCTTCTCTTTTTACATTTATGTTTTTTAAAATGTCTTCGCTTCAATACAATGTTTTTTTTTTTAAAACAAATGTATGTATTTTTTTCAATAAGGATATTTCTTGGTTGATATTTTTTACTTTTTTTTTATTTTTTTCATAATATTGTCGTCATCAATTTATTAAAATTTAATTTTTTTCTAATATATATATACCAATTAATACAAAACAAGACTAATTTATTAATTAAAATCTGCAAATTAAAAGTAAAAAAGACTAAATGTAGTTTTTATCCCAGGATTATACATTTTATCAAGCTTTATAAAAAATTAAATATTCTTTTTTCTTTAATTTGTATTTTGTATTTTGACTTATTGCTTAGAATTATTTGAATTTTGTTTTATTTTATTTTTATTGCTAAGTTCATTACAATTAATTCTTAATTTTAACATCGAGTTTTGTTGGATTATTATTTATTTTTATTTTTATTTTTATTTTTATTTAATATTTGATCAAATGCTTGTAATTTGTTTTTATTCAAACGCCCCCACTGAACATTTAAACAATATTTTGGTCTTTTTAACTTTTTTTTTCTTTAATAAACTAAAAGGTGTATTTTTTGTTTTAACTTTGCTCTATACACTTTATAGTTTCTTGTTCCAATTTTATTTAATAAATTTATTATTTATTTATTTTTTTTTTATTTTATTAAATTTTTCATAGAAATCAAAGTATTCTTTTTACAAAATTAAGGCAGATTTCGGTAGCAATTTTTTATAGAAAATAAATTAAATAATAAATAAATAAAATTAACAAACAAAAGTTATAAACTAATTTATAATTATTTATTTAATTTAATAAATTTAATAACACAACGGTTATTTATAAAATCAATCATTTTATTTATATAATTTCTTATATCTATTTGAATTTCATTATAACTTTTGATAAACTAAAAAATAAAGGTGAACGTTGGTATGATACAAAATTACACTTTTCACACCTTTGGTTACGATGCCAAGATATTTTAGCAATTTCAAAATATTCCAGGTCTAATCGAATTTAAAAAAACCATTAATTCGATCAGATCATAACAATTTGTTGGAATCAAATCCCGTGTAAAATAATTCGTTTAACAATTTCAAAACCTGAAAATGGTGATTGAATTTTCTGAGATTATATGGGATTTGGAACCCAATTAAGAACGTCACCATAGCAAAGTTTTTGACGTTTTTAAATCCTTTTGAACTCAACATTGTACAATTCAATTGTTTTCATTCTGAATGAGAAAAAAATGGCTTTTTCTAAAAAACAATTTTGAATATTTAGGATTTTTCAAAGATTTGGTTACTGAAACGAATCGAATATATCCCAAAATCACAAAGCAACGAAATCAATCTTACTTTCAATTTCAAGAGATGGTATACAAATTTCATCTGAACAAAATTCCACTTCGATGATTTCGAAAAGCCTCCGAAAAATTTTGCAAAATACTACAGTATACAGTCTTGAGTAAATTAGAATTTAAAACGACGATAGATCATAAAGTGGAATATATAGAAAAACTATCATTTCCAGGTGAAACCAAAAATTGAGCTGAAAATAAAATAACGCGTTTTCAGAACAGAAAAAGAAATCAATTTTCAAATCGATCAAAATCACCAACAGAATATACCATTGGGCACGTTCAGGCGACATAAAGGACTTGAAAGTAAGGCAAGTTTGCTTCCAATTAAGGCAACTTTATTGGAAAGTTAGTCAAGAAAAATCTCCCTACATACACATACACACTTCAGCTTCGACTTCGCCTGACGTTTACGAGTTCAACCATAGGAATTCAATGCATGCTATCACAATGGAGCTTCGACCTCACGTTTCGTTTGACAATCGTAAGGAAAAGAACGTAATGTAACGTAATGTGATTCCAAGCGGAAGCTCTAGTTCAATTATCTAAACATTTGCTTTGTCTGACAGCTCAACAGCTGTAAAAAAAATGTCAACAAACAAAATATTTGCGCTTTGGAGGGATGAAATAATAGAAATGTCATGCAAAGCAACCCTAAAGCAGGTCTACCGTAACGCAGACGAAGCCAAAGCTGAAGCGTGTTTGTGATTCAGCCATAGTGCCCGATTACACGAGATGTTTTTTCGGTTGTTTCCTCTTTCGTCTTTTTGACAGATCGGGTGAGGGGTGTAGAAACGTAGGGGGAAAGAAGTCGTGAAAAGAGGCCTAAAAATGTATGGACTTTTTTTGGTTGAACTTTGACGTTTATGCTTTGACAACCAATAAAAAAAAACAAAATGCATAATTTACAGATATAAAGTTCAGTTTTCCAGAGTAAGGTGTAGTAAAGGCAAACATAAACGTGAAATAATGTAAATTTAATTATTTATTTAAACGATTTAAGAAATGTGGACAAAAACTCAAACGGAAGTATTATTAACGCTGTTTCAAAGTTGGCCCAATTTGTATAACAAGCTGAACAAAAATTAATAAAAAATCAATCAAAATTATTCCATAAATTTGTTTTATTTTCACTAAATTATTGCCACAGAAATCCAATTATAATTTGTAGGTACTCTCTGATAATTACTGCCCGGACAACGAACGAAATTAAATTCTTCCCCCACAGTTTTTTCAGAAACGTCAAAAAGAGGAATAACGAAAGGAACGAAAAAAGGAAAGGTGTAATCACGATTGTAGGTTCCTGTCAAAAAGACGAAAACGAACGAAAAAACATCCCGTGTAATCAGGGTCATAACTATCAAGTCAAGTGAACTTACGTCACAATGACAATTGATGATGTTTTTTAATTCAACTGAAAGCTGAACTTTATTCCTCCATGAATTATTTATGTTCTGCACAATTCCATTTAATCTTTTGTGTAAAAGGGTTCCTTGTCAAATAAGTAATATTTCTCTAGAATACAAAATACAAATCGTGATGGATTTATAGCAATAAAGTTTCTAATAGTTTTTGTACAATGAACTGAAGGTAGAGGTAAGTGAAGTAAAGTTCCAAGTTTGAAGATTATGACAGTTGAAAAACTAACTAGTTGCCTTGTTCAAAATGTACGTTCAGATAATGCAATTGACTGCAAATGAATCCCTAATGTTGTCTGAACCTGCACATTGTGTTAAGTGATTCGTGATTCAGTCAAAAGTTGTTTGCCCCTACTTCTTGTCTTTAAAATCAAGAACAAGGTAAAAAGAATTCTGCAAAGAGATAGGTAGAGCAGTTTCTTATTACCCTTAGACCCAGTAATCGATAGCTGGAAGCAATAAGACCAGTTCTTTCTCATTTAACCACTAAGCAATTTCCATAATTCGACAGAATCTTAGTCGTTGAGGTTATTGCGTCTGACTTAGATGCATACATAAATCATACACGGATAATATTTGGCTAGGCAGAGAGTCCGTGGCGATACTTAAGCCTTCACATACCACTGGGCCGGAGCATATGTAGTCGACCCTGAATTATCTGAAAAGTCTTCGGAAGTCAACTTCAGTTTCATGGCGATCAACTCGAAGGCCTTCCGTTTCAACATCTCTATAAATCTTTCCCTCATGTTCACACAGGTCACATAAACCGCATCGGGCTTGACCATATTTTCCGACAACGAGAAGGATCAATTTTGAAGCACTAAATATCTAAATATTAACCTTAGTTATTTCATTGATTAATTAACATACAAAATTCTTTATTAATTCTATCGTCCTGGACAAAGTTGCGAATTGATTGCTTATTTTTTGTAAAACTGATGTAAGAACTATTTTGGAAAGATTCTCAAAGCGTTGGCTTATTTTGTTTTAACATAACGAAGAAAAGGCACACTCAAAATCTCTACTTGACATCGTGTCTAAAATAGAACTTGGCTTATATCCCTCACAGCTTCTAAACAATTCTCTACAATTTTGACTTAAGAGAGTTACTTAAGGACACATCATTTAAATTTCGTCAGCTCTAAAAACATTTTTTTTGATACAAAACTCATGGAGAAGCTAATTTTTCTATTAAATCATCATAATATATAATAATAACAATATTTAATTAAGGAGGATACTAACCCATAAAACTGTCCTGTCAGAAGTAAAATTCATTTTTGGGCTTTGAAAAATTACCCCCTTTCAGATTCGTTAGCAGTCGAATGTACAAAGTTTTTGCATCTACCAAAATGGTCGATTCAGAAAAAAGGAGACACTCTTAACTGCTCCAACTAAAGAGGCATCAGTCTAAGTGAACGTTTTAAACCCATCGTAAACAACCTGATAGGTCCTTATCAGTGTGGTTTTAGACCAGGAAGTCCACAGTCGATCAAATATTCACATTACGGCAGATCCTGAAAGTAACCCAAGAACATCAAATCGACACCCACTATCTTTTCATCGATTTCAAGGCCGCATATGACGGCATCGTCCTGCCAAACTTTCCCGTTTGTGCAGGATGAATGAATGGAGAATTCACGCTGTTTTTAAAAGGTTGGAAACAACTTTAGGGGCTTTATTTGTAGTCAACTTCATTCCTTGAACGTACATTTTGACTAAGGCAACAAGTTACATAGTTTTCCAAGAGTCATGATTTTTAAATTCAGAACTTTATTTCACAAATCTCTTCTTTAAGTTCATAGCATAAAAACTAGCAAAAACCATTATTGTCTACAAAACACTCCTCAGAAAAGCAACAAGTTCATCACGATTTGTATTTTGTATTTTAAAGAAACATTTCTTATATCTTTGTTAAATTGGCAAGGAATCCTTTTACAAAAAATATCAAATGGAGCTGTGCATAAAATAAATAAATCATAGAGTAATAAAGTTCAGCTTTCAGTTCAAATGTAATTTTGACAGAAGTAGACTTGACTTGATAGTTTTTGAGATTTTTCTTGACTAACTTTCCATTAAAGTTGCCTTAATTGGAAGTTAATTTTTTGACAGCTGGCCAATCAGATACAAGAAACTTGCCTTACTTTCAAGTCCCTTATGTCGCCAGAACCTGTCCAATCTTTCGATGTCAAAAAAGGTTTTAGACAAGGTGATGCGCTGTCATGCGATTTATTTTAAAATCGTTCTTGAAAGGATAGTGCAGACCTCCAACGTCAAACACTAGAGGCATTATATTTCAAAAGTCTGTTCAATTACTAGAATATGCTCATGACATTGACATAATTGGAAGAACTCAGCGTGATGTCAATGGAGCTTTTGTGAGTATTGAGGCAGAGTACATGCTGTCGTCAAGAAAGGACCTAGAACACCGACGACGTCTCGGTCACCATCGACAGATGTAACTTTGAGGTAGTCAAGGACTTAAGGCCCAACTATAATAGGCATAAGCTAGCATATGCGCGCATAAGTAAACGTGCGAATACAAAGAATCTCAATACGAGTGAACATAATGGAGTCTAGCTCCGTTTCGTTCAATTTTTCTCAGTTTCGTTAACTTAAGCACACTTAAGCAAGAGCGATCCCAGTCGCTCGCCGCATAAGTAAAATCTGACATTTAGATACGTGAGCAAAATTGCATTATGGCTATGCAGTAATTTCGCTAACTTAAGTGAATTATCGTTCGGTTTTTGACATAAGCTTATGTTTTCTTATGCCTATTATAGTTGGGCCTTTAGTCTTCCTAAACGTTTAAACGCAGAAAACAACACCAGCGCTTAGATAAAACAAAGAAAAACTCTTGTTAACCGCTGTTTCCTTGGGTGATGAAAGCAATTGAGTGGCAAAGCCCTCTCTCGAGCGATCAAAGTGTCGCTATATAAAACCTTCATCATCCCCGTCCTGCTATAGGGTGCAGAAGCATGCACTATGACAAAAGCGGATCATAGCACCTTGGGTCATTTCGAGAGAAAATTGTTTGTGTGATCTACTGTCCTGCATGCATAAAAGGCGAGTGGACGCGAAGATGGAACGACGAGCTGTCCTGGCTGTACAGCAACGTAGACCTAACCAGAAGGATAAAAGTTCAACTACTAAAATGGTTGGGTTACGTAGAGTGCATGGAAACGAATGCTCCCGTCCGGAAAGTCTTCGAATCCACACCCACTGGACAGCGCAGGGGCCTGATTATGAGGGTTCGTGGCTTATCGTTTTCAATTCGACCTTTCAAATTCGACTCGCTTCGTATTTCCTTATTAACGAACTCGCGGCGAAGCGAAAGTAGTTCTTCCTATATTTCAATGATTTGACTTTTTCTCTCTATATTCCAGTGATTTGACACTTTTGGTTTGACAGATTTCCACAAATTTTGTTTTGTTTTGATTGAATTTGTGGAATTTGCGGTGATTTATTTAATAAACAATATTAAAATTAAAAAATGGAATCAATTATGGTGTATGGTGTATTTATTCTGAAAGTGAGGAATTTGAGGAATCCCAGGAATCCTCAAGATTACGGGTGTCCAGGAGACTACTAAGGAGCAAATCTTCTCCTCTGGATCTCCCTTCAACTGAGTAAGTATTGTTTCCTTTTAGTTGAAATCAAATATATCAATTAATTTACACTTTGTCTTAATAGATTTATCAAACTATTTCGACTCTCGAAAGAAGCTTTTGTCTTCATTTTGCAAGAAATCTGTGAGAAATTCAAGGATCAGAACAGCAACGGCATTCCTTCAATTTTAAAGCTTGCCGCTACTATGAGATTTCTTGCTGAGGGATCGTACCAAAAAGGAGTTGGACAAGACCTACTGCTTGGAATGGCACAACCAACAGTCTCAAACGTTTTGTCTGAAACTCTTAAAATTCTTGAGAGAAAGTTGGGCCCAAAAATGATAAATTTTAAAATGAATGAACAGGAAAAGCTATTAGTAAAAACAGTATTCTATGAAAATAGTGGTTTTCCTGGGGTTATAATGTGCGTTGATGGAACGCATGTAAGCATTATACGTCCTACAACAAATGAACACCATTTTTACAACAGAAAAGGATATAATAGCTTAAACTTGCGTTAATCCCAGTTACGGGGGAAGTTTTCATGACTCTGTTGTGTGGTCAATGAGTAAAGAGAGAGCTTTTATGGAAGAACAATTTAGACATGGGGATAGCAGCAAAATTCTCGGTAACAAATGAACTGAAACTCAATATTGTCAAACGTAAAATTTTTGTTTGATTTAGGTGACGCTGGTTATGCCTTAGACCCATGGATGATGACACCGTACAGGGCAGCTGCAAGTGGAAGTCGTGAAGCGAATTTCAACACAGTTCACTCCAAGTGTCGAAACGTAATTAAACGATGTTTTGGCCTGCTGAAGGGAAGGTTTAGATGCCTTTTGCAATCTAGACAGTTGCATTATCGTCCGGAGAAGGCTGCACGCATTGTAAATGTATGATATATGTTGCACAATGTGTGTATAAAACTTTTGAAATATTGTCCCACAGTTCATTTGTCTTAGCCCGATATTCAGGACCGACGAGTGCTCCCGTTACAATGTCCTTATTTTTTTTCATAAACTCGACGAGAGCCAAAAATTGATGTCGATTTGTTTGCTTGTTTTTATCATTCCTTGAATGAATTTTAAAATTTTATATTTTATTGTGGATAAATTATAAGAAAATTAAAATAAAGCTAACACACATTTTTAAATTAAAATAAAGAATCCTGTGAATCCGCCAAAAAAAAGCTATCGGATTCAAACATTATGACATTTCAAACTCGCCTTCGTTAATTGGTCGAATTCAAAACGAAGAAGGCGAAAAAAAAATGAATTGGGTGGCGCAACAGTCCGTTGAGAACTAGGGCCTAGTGACTTACAACTCTCAACCATTCCTGTGTGCGAGTAATGTTGTCAGGAATGGAGGGGACCTACAGTTTATATGCCGAATCCGAACGGCTAATTTGAAAAAGCACTTTTTCATGACAAGAGTTACTCTTGGAGAATTTGTCAATTCCTCGCAAGAGGCAGTACCCGTGAAAAGACTTTAGATGGCACAGGCAGGGATCGAACCCAAGACCTCTGGCATGACAGTCCAACGCACAAACCATCATGCCACGGAAGGCGAAAGCGAAAGCAATAATTGAAAAATAGCAAACTCGCTAGCAAAACGATTCGCCGCGAACCTCATAATCAGGCCACAGTAGATGAAGACCGCGGATCAGGTGACGCACTGTGGAAAGCGATAGCCACCTCATCCGAGCACGAAACTGAAGACATCTAACTAGGGACCACGCTAGATTGAGAAGTTTGTTGGGCGAGGCCCTAGTTCACACAAGACTGTAGCTCCACCTTAAATAAGTAACTAAGTAAAATGGGCTTCTTGTCAACTTTATTCGCATTGAATTTCTCAAAGTGTAACTATTTAAATTTATACCAACCAACCAAAACATAAAATGAACCGTAAAAGAAACTGAAAATGGCAATTTTCCTTGCTGCAAATGAAAAACAAATAATAAAAGCAGTGTTTTTGTTGTTTTGTTTACTATTTAACTGATGATTTCACTATTTTTTTTTTTATTTTGTATTTAATTAATTTATTATTTATTTAAAATTAATTGAAATAAAATAACTAATAACTAAGAGTTAAAAATATTAATAACTTAACAACTAAATAATCATAAACTTATTAATTGTTTCGTTTTGTTAATTTTTAAAAAACCAAATATAAACAAATAAACGAGTTTCTTTAATCCATAAATTTATTTTATTTTTTCTCTACGATACAACAAGAACAATTAAAATAAAATTAATAAAATAACAATTTAAAAGTTCATAATTAAAAAAACAAAAAAACCTAATTGAGTTTATTTTTTTCATTTTTTATTTCTTCTTAAAAATTTATTTTTGTTTATGTTCCCAATTAAAATTTATATCAATTGAAAAATATGATGTATACACAGTTTTTTGTTTATAGTGTGATCATAAAACTTACGTTTCTAATATTTTTTTAAGAAATACGTTTCATTTTTAAGTTTTATTAGAAAATTCTAATAAAATCATATAAAACCAAAAATGAACTCTCACACACTACAACGATCATTTTTTACTTAATGTTTATTTGTTTTTAGTTAACATTATGAAATTTCTTTAAATTATTAATTAGTGCACAAATATATACTTTTATGTCAATTAATAATATATTTTTTCAAGTCTTTGGTTTCTTTTGTTTTATCAAATTTATTAGTTGTTGTTTTTTTTTGTTTAACATTTTCATTGTTATGTTGTATTTTTAACATAACTTAGAAAATTATTTTATTTACTTAGTTTTCTATTTTTATTCAACATCGATGAATTAGAACATTGACATTTGAATTCAGTACTTGTTTTTGTTTTTTTAAATGTATTTAGTTTGGTTTTCGTATGTTTCCTTCTTAAATTATGTTTACAATGTTCATAATAATTATATACAATTAAAGATTTAATTCTCTTTTGAGTTTTTTTTTAAATTTATTTGCTTATTTGATTTTGGACACACTAATATTTAATTTTGTTCATTGTGTTTTTATCTTTTTAATTTAACATTGAAATACAATTTCTTTGCTTACCTAAAAAATATATGTCATTATAATATGTATGCATTTTTGAAATTTTAACAAAAGATATTTGTTTGCTTAAAAATTATTCCATTTTTTTTTTTAATTTATTTAAAATTAGTCGAAAAACAAAATAAAATATATAAAAAAAAGACGAGTATTTTCATTTCTGAACTTGTAACCAAAATTTAAAAAAAAAATATTTATTTAGAATGCAGGACTGATATTTTTGTCTTTAAAGTTAAGTGATTTCTTTTCCTTTTTATAAAATTAAAAAAAAATTAATAAAGTAATTAGGGATTATTTAGGTTTGTTTGCTTATCAAAAGTGTATATATTTATTAAAATTGATAAAGGATTAGCGCATGCATTTGCAAAAAATATGAACTTATAAAATAATTGCAATTTGTATTGAATGGACGTTAATTGAAGAAGAGTATCGTGGCAGAGAATGGAAAAATTTCAAACCAATTTATTTAGTTGAAGAAGTGCAAACGCTGTGCTAAAACGTACTCACGTTAGAAAACTTTTACAACATTAAAGAAGGGATATGTACCAAGCTATTTGTAAATTTTACTTATTCAAAAAAATGATGTTTAATTTTCAAATTATAGGAATTTTTTTTGTTTATATGTATTTGATTTATGTTTTTTATCAAGGTTATAAATTTTGATTTCTTTACTGCATTGACTGCTTATATCACTCAAGCTTTTCCTGCTGTTTTCAAAGAAGTGGTTGGCTCTGATTTCAAGCGAAAAAACAACTCAGCCTTTTTATGTCAAAGTTTATATGTATGGGGGCCTATCGTGAGTAAAATCTCACACTAATTTGTTCCTATCCTCGAGAATTGAAAACTTGAATCATGTCAAAACTATCCCTAGGAATTTTTATACATCAAGAAGATAGATAAAATCTTATTTCAATGTGTTTAAATTTGAGCTTACATAGAAAAGTACAACATTTTAAGAATTTTCAAACTTCGTCATCGAGAAAAATCATAGTACCGTATTATGAAATCCGTTCCTATGCAAAATTTTATGAGATTTTACACTACGAACGTATTTAGCAAGTTTTTTTTCAGGGTTCGTAAAAGTTTCCGATTGCGATGGAATTGCAAACATTCTGGCAAGAATGTGGATTAGAGGACTAACAATTTTTAGCGCAGAACTTAAAATCACTAATTTTGTCAAGTCTTTTCTTTTGAAGTAAATACAACAATAGCTGTCTATGTTTACTCAAAATTCTAACAAATTTTCCAAACTGCGAATGCGAAAAAGATTCAAAATGAACTCTCATTTCTATCATGTTGCTCTATCTCAGATACAGTGCCTCAAGATGTTAAGTTAACCTCAGTAAACACGCGGTGACTGTTTATAGAAGCTACTTAGAATACGATTTCTTAACAGGGATACACAAATTTTGTACTCGTATTTCTGTCATGATGTTGGAATCTCTTGCTTTACCTCAGATACAGAGCCTTAAGATGTTAAGTTAACAACTTAACCTTAGTAAACACGCGGTGACTGTTTATAGAAGCTTCTTAGAATACGATTTCTTAACAGGGATAAACAAATTTTGTACTCCTATTTCTGTCATGATGTTGAAATCTCTTGCTTTACCTCAGATACAGAGTCTTAGAGAAACATTTTGGAACATAATTTCTTAACACGGATAAAAAAATTTGTACTCTCATTTTTGTCATGCCGGAATCTCTTGTTCTACCTCAGATGCAATGCTTTAGAATGTTGAGTTAAAAACTTAACCTAAGCGAAGCGAATATGAAGTGACCACTCAAGAAACCTTTTGGAATATGAATTCTAAACATGGTTAAAAAAATGTGTATAGAAGTACCATTTAAAAATAATGATGTCAAAGATGATATTGAAATTTGTTTTCACATTGCCTGCTTCGTAAGTAGAACCATACAATATTTTCCGATATTAACAATTTCTTGGGTTTTTTATTTCTTGAAAGTTGCCAATTTCTCTTGAACCAAATATTTTCCATTCGTTAAAAAATTGTGGGTATAATTCACATCATCAATATCCAAATACATTGGGCCAGTTCAGGCGAGATAAGGGACTTGAAAGTAAGGCAAGTTTCTAATATCTGATTGGCCAGCTGCCAAAAAATGCCTTCCAATTTAGGCATGCCTTTCAATTTTGGAAAGTTCTCTGGAAAGTTAGTCAAGAAAAATTTCCCTTACTGTCAATTCAACTTATGTCAAAATGACATTTGATCTTGCTTTTTTCATTCAAATGAAAGCTGAGCTTTACTACTCAATAATATTTATTTTATGCACAATTCTATTTAATGTTTTCTGTCAATTTAAAAAAGAAATATGTAATATTTCTTTACAATACAAAAGACAAGTCGTAATCGACTTGTATAGCTTGTCTGAGTAGTGTTTTTTAGACAATAATGTGTTTGGTAGTTCTTGTACTATGAACTTAAAAGTAGAGGTTTATGAAGTAAAGTTCTGAATTTCAAATTCATGAAACTTGAAAAACTAACTAGCTGCCTTGGTCAAAATGTACGTTCAAAGAATGAAGTTGTGTCTATTAAAAAATAGTAGTAATTTTCTATCTTGAATTGTAGGAAATTCGTCTGAGGCTTCAGGGGGAAACTCGTTTAAACGACCGAACATAATGGCTTGTGCGAACAATTCGCTTCATGTAACTCAAAAAACGAACACTTCGATTGCACTCTCATTACAGAATCTCATTTGTCGTTATTACACATTTTCTTTTGTGCTTGAAAAAGGAGCGATCGTTTTTATATAGAATCTGGGAAGAATAGAATCTTTCAATCTGTTCAGGATATGATACAAAATAAAAAAAGCTTCAATCAACGAACGGGTCAGCATATTGAAAATTTTAGCAAGTATTTAAGATCTCTCTAGACTTTTTTTTGAACCTACACTTGTTTTTTAATGAGGACGAAAACCAATCAAGTTATGTTTTATCATAGAAACTAGAAACAAAAGCAGGGAGACGAGAATCGAAAAAAAAATCAGTCAGAAAGATGAAAAAAGCCAATTTCAATTTGTGGTTCAAAAGCATCCAAGTTAAGAATATAGATTTTTCATTTCAAGGAGAACTAATTTTTATGAAAAGTTTTCCTAAATCAATGTCACACACACACACTATCTTCAACAACAACAAAATCAATATTCGAAATATGAATGATTATTCGAAATCAACATAAGAATAAATAAATAAGTGGTTTCAGGTATTTAAATAGTATAGAACACTTTTGTGTAATTTTTATTAAGGCATTTTTGATTTTTTTGTTTTGTTCTCTTATTTTTTTTCGTTTTTTTTTTTTTTAGTTTATAAACATTTTTTTTTTCATTTTTTTTCATCTTAATCTTTGGATTCAATACAATTTTTTTACAAAAAAATATTAAATTAAATTTATATTTATTTTTATTTATATATATATGCGTTTATATATATATAATATATATGCATAGTTAAAAGTAAAATAATTAAGAGCATTTTTATTTCAACGAAAGTTCGTATGGTTTTTTTGTTTTTATGGGAGAATTGTTTGTTTGATTTCTTTTTGTTTTGTTTTGTTAGACGTCTTTATAACAAGGCACTAATCTTAATTGTTTTATTAACTTTTTTATATTATGTTGAATATTTTTTTGTTTTGTCATATTCAATTAATAACCAAATCAATAATGGATAAATGTTTTTTTTTTGTTTTTGTTTTCTTGTTTTACGAAACCTGATTCTTGTTTTTAAATCTGCATTTAGTTTATTTTTTGTTTTATATTGTTTTTTGTTTTATATATTTGTAAAAAAAATGCTATTTCTGTAGATTTTTTGTTATTTTGTTTGTTTGTGGAAAATCTATAAAGTTCATATATTCTGCAAATTACAAAAGAAAACAAATATTGTATTTATAATGGTCAAGAAAGAAAATTTGTTCAGTAATTTAGTAATTTTACTAATATATCCTCTTGTTTTATATAAAACACATTTCTGTGTTGTTTATAACTTTAATTTTTTATTTTTTTAAGCTTGTAGGTATATTTTTTGTAGGTATTACAAAATGTTCTATTATTTTGCTTCTTATCTTGTTGGTATAATGCAGTCTTTGCGGCAAAAGGAAAATTATTTAATAACAAACAAAAAAAATAAGCAATAATTAATAATAATGTAAAAATAAAAAAAAAATAATAATAATTTAAATATTAGAATAATAATTGACTGACTTATGTTTCCTTTTTCTATTTATTATTTTAATTCTTTGTTTATTGTTTTTTTTTTTTAAATAAATATTAATATATCATTTTTTATCATTTTATATATGTATTTACCCCATTACAAAAAAATTAATTTATTATTTTCAATCTACTAGTAGTATGTATCTATGTTATGTATGTTAATGTATATGGTGGAGGAGGAGCGCAGCAATGAGTAAAGATATCAAATTTTAAAACATTTTTCTCGTTTTATGTTTGCTGTTGTTGTCGCTGTATCAATTATTTATAATATATTGCTGTGTTTAGGATGAGAGAATGTTTTTATTTTTTAGTTTAACATATTAACTTACTTAGCCTTAAGAAATTTTAAACTGTTACTTTGTTTTTGTTGCTTAACATTCGTAATTTTTGTTTTATTTAATAGTTGTGTGGTTGTTTTTGTAACTGTTTTTTTTTTTTCATTTTTCATTTTGTATTCTTATTTCCATTACAAAACAATTAATAATATTATCATCATTTATCTATATTATTTTATTTTATTTTATTTATTTTTTATATGGAGTGAAAACATAATATTAGTTCATATAATATGGATTCTGTAATAATAATAAACATTATTGTAATTTTTATTAAATTTTAAAATAAAAATTATGAATATAAACTAAAATAATAAATAAATCTTCTTTTTTTGTTGTTATTGTATGTTTTCTTTTTTTTTAAATATTTATTTAGTTTTTAATGTATAATTAAAAAAAATTGATTTTGTTTTAAATATTTACATAAAATGAAATTATTTTGATTCGAGATTTTTGTAGTTGGTTGCATATGATCAAATCCATTTTATTGTTTAAAAATTTCCTTTTTTTTTTGGTAGTTTTGTTTCTTTTTTGTTGTGATTTTAAATATTAAACATGAGGAACAATATAAACATAAATATTATTTGTCTGTTAGGATGATTTGCATTGTTTTATTTTATTTTTGTTCATAATGCAGAAAAAAATGTTTGAATTTGATAGTTGTTTGTATTTGTTTATTTTGTTCATTATTGATAGTACCTTTTTGTTTTTTATTTTTGTTGTTTGTAATGAGAGAAAATAAAAATAATATTAACAAAAGCAAAATTAAGTTATTGGTTTGTATGTGACCAGATAAGAACTAAAGTTAGTTATTGATTATAACATAAATTGAAAAATAATAATAATAATAATAGTAACGATAACTTAAACATTTCATATAAATAATATAAGATTAAATCATTTATCTCTGACGGTGGTTTTCTTTTTCTATATATTTTCGTTCTTTCTTCCTCATTTTTTTTTTGTTTTGTTTTGTTTTCATTTTTGTTTTTTTAAATTATTTTGATATAAAAGCAAAGCTCGCCGAAATCTGAAAAGATAAAACAAGGTGAATATTAATTGTTTAGTTAGAATGGATTAAATTTTCTTTCATAAATAAATAAGTCGTTCTTAATGTGAATGTTTTTGTTACATTTTAACGCTACATTATTGAATGAAAAAAATAAAATATAAGTTGCCACAATCGAGTGAAATTTAATTTGAAATCGAAATCATTCTATCGATAACATAATAAAAGAAGAACGTAGAATATTAGTATTTTTTTATTTACATTTGCTACAAATTTGCGGTTCTTTGTGATAAGCAGTTTCAAAATATCGGCTGGGGAAGACTCTGGTATATTTTCTGAATGATTGTTGAAAGTTTTTTCAAAGAACGTTGTATTTAGTTCAAAGAAGACATTTGGTGTATTTGTGCTTTGCTGTACAAGCTTTCAACGATAGGAATCTCTAGAAAATTTTTGACCATGTACTCTAAATTTCTTGCTTCATCTGGTGCATCTGTATGGGATGAAACGGACTTCTCAGAATGGCTTGAAACAACTGCAGGTGTTCCACAGGGCTGTATTTTAAGCCCATTACTTTTTGCTTTGTTCGTTGACGACATTTGTGATATAAAGGGTGATTTTTTTGAGGTTCGGATTTTCATGCATTAGTATTTGACAGATCACGCGGGATTTCAGACATGTTGTCAAAGAGAAAGATGCTCAGTATGCTTTGACATTTCATCATGAATAGACTTACTAACGAGCAACGCTTGCAAATCATTGAATTTTATTACCAAAATCAGTGTTCGGTTCGAAATGTGTTTCGCGCTTTACGTCCGATTTATGGTCTACATAATCGACCAAGTGAGCAAACAATTAATGCGATTGTGACCAAGTTTCGCACTCAGTTTACTTTATTGGACATTAAACCAACCACACGAATGCGTACAGTGCGTACAGAAGAGAATATTGCGTCTGTTTCTGAGAGTGTTGCTGAAGACCGTGAAATGTCGATTCGTCGCCGTTCGCAGCAATTGGGTTTGTGTTATTCGACCACATGGAAGATTTTACGCAAAGATCTTGGTGTAAAACCGTATAAAATACAGCTCGTGCAAGAACTGAAGCCGAACGATCTGCCACAACGTCGAATTTTCAGTGAATGGGCTCTAGAAAAGTTGGCAGAAAATCCGCTTTTTTATCGACAAATTTTGTTCAGCGATGAGGCTCATTTCTGGTTGAATTGCTACGTAAATAAGCAAAATTGCCGCATTTGGAGTGAAGAGCAACCAGAAGCCGTTCAAGAACTGCCCATGCATCCCGAAAAATGCACTGTTTGGTGTGGTTTGTACGCTGGTGGAATCATTGGACCGTATTTTTTCAAAGATGCTGTTGGACGCAACGTTACGGTGAATGGCGATCGCTATCGTTCAATGCTAACAAACTTTTTGTTGCCAAAAATGGAAGAACTGAACTTGGTTGACATGTGGTTTCAACAAGATGGCGCTACATGCCACACAGCTCGCGATTCTATGGCCATTTTGAGGGAAAACTTCGGAGAACAATTCATCTAAAGGAATGGACCGGTAAGTTGGCCACCAAGATCATGCGATTTGACGCCTGTAGACTATTTTTTGTGGGGCTACGTCAAGTCTAAAGTCTACACAAATAAGCCAGCAACTATTCCAGCTTTGGAAGACAACATTTCCGAAGAAATTCGGGCTATTCCGGCCGAAATGCTCGAAAAAGTTACCCAAAATTGGACTTTCCGAATGGACCACCTAAGACGCAGCCACGGTCAACATTTAAATGAAATTATCTTCAAAAAGTAAATGTCATGGACCTATCTAACGTTTCAAATAAAGAATCGATGAGATTTTGCAAATTTTATGTGTTTTTTTTTTTTTAAAAGTTCTCAAGCTCTTAAAAAATCACCGTTTACTTCCAGGACGGATATCGTTTGCTGATATACAAATTACATTTCTGTTATATGCTGATGACTTAGTACTACTCGCCGAAAACCCTTACACTCTGCTATTACAAATAAACAGGCTGAATGCATTTAGCGAGAAATGGGGGTTAGTCATCAATACAAGAAAGACAAAGGTGATGATTTTTGAAGCACGTCAAAGGAGTAGGCAACCATACGAAAAATGGTCTCTCAATAATGTAAGCATCGACGTTGTGCAAGAATTTAAGTACCTGGGTGTTTGGATTACACACAATCTTAATTTTTCGAAACAAGTCAAACAAAAAAGTAATGAAGCAAAACTAGCCTTGAGTATGATGTGGACTAGGTTCTTTGCAAACCAAGATATCGATCTCGTCAACAATTGTATGTGCTATAGTGCCCAGGTTTTCGGTTTTTAAATCTCGAGACGTTTGAATCGATGCAGAGATATTTCTTCAAACGATTATTCAGACTACCTAACTCAACTCCTAACTATGCTATTTATGTGGAATCTGGTATAATGCCTCTGTACATAAGAAATCTAAAAGCCAACTATGATTATTTGATAAGATCATGAGAAGAAATGGAACAAGTCTTCACAAGTCTATGATGACAAGACTTTTGCAAACTAACGCTTCTCCATTCAAGGACTGGAATGAACTAGCTCATTCTCATGCAGCTCATTTATCATTGTTGGAGTCAAATTTTGATGAATGGCAGGGTATGTTTGCGGAAGTTACTGCGAAGATAGACGAGAAGATTTATAACCAACATCTATCCATAGCAAATTCAACATTGTCTAGGAGCACTTATAAGAATCTCAATTAGCAAATTTCTTCAAAAATTAACTCAGCCTTATCACAGGCCCCGTCGTAATAGATTCGTAGTACGAACCCCGAATAATTGTATCATTGGTCCTGTCGTACTAAAAAAATTTGCTACGAAATTCGGAGTTCGTGAAAATTGGTATCACTAGCCCCGAATGAATAGGAAGTTTGGCAGTTTTTTCTACGAACAATTATTTTGATCGGAGTTTTTAAAACGAACAAAAAATTAAACTTGCGAAGATAAATTAAATAAAAATAAAATATATGAAAAGAATCATGCAAGTTTTACTATTGTTTTAATGTGAAAGTGTTTACCTATGTATGTTTTTTTAAATTTTTTTTTTTTGAAGGGCAAATAAAGTTATCACAAATAAAATTCAATTCGAAAGGCTTTATGAAATGCTTCAAGAAAAACTTGAAATTTCCCAAGAATTTTTCAAAAATCCCTAAGGAGGGAGTGATTTCGTTTTGGGAAGCAGTAAAAGTAGAGTTAAATAGCTTAGGCCCACCTTCTAAGGACACCTCTAGCTGGAAAAAAAGTAAATTGAATAAATTAGTCCAAACTTTTTTATAATTTAATTTAATTCTTAAGTGTGGTTAGATTGGAAGGCATAAATCAAGAGGAACATGGTTGAGAACAAAAAAGAATGCAAAGCTACAGGTGGCGGAGCAAATAGAATGCATTTTTTTAGCAGCCTCGAAGAAGGTGTCATAAGAATGAATTAACTTTGACCAGCGGAATAAAAGATCCACAATCTTATATATTCGAAAATTCTTCCGAGCCTTTAGAATCAAATGAACCTTGTGAAAAGAACCAACTTGCCGATGTTTCGATGTTATCAGACGTAGTTGATGTGGGAAATATTCCACGGCGTCTTCCAACCACTCGGCTGAAATTAAAAGCTACATATTTAGAACACGTGTTGAATTTTTAACTTAAACTGTATGCCTCATTGAGCAGATTTACCCCAAATCTGTTGGCTTTGCAATAGAAGAGAAAATGAAGATATAAACCATTTCATTGCCATTTGCCCAATACTGCAGGAAACCCGCCGACTCTATTTTGATGAGAGCTACATTTCTCCAAGCAGACTTTACGAAATATTCGGCCCTATCGAGGTAACCGTCGGAGCGGAACTTTCTCCGCAACGCATCCCTTTTCGGAGATTGAATTCCGGTTTGAGGTAGCTGTCATCGGAAGAAATTTTACGGACATGAGACGACGCAATGCGATGGATATAAATTTCAGGCAGAGATGTGCCAATTAACCGATATATCGAAAATGCGATATATTCTCGATAATATGTTATAAAACAAAGACAATAAGCGTTTTAAACCATACAAAATTGGTGACAGAATGTAATATATTGCTAATAAAAAGTAATTTTTCAATTATATTTAATACATTTAATTAGATGCAACGATTTTTAAATCAAAACTATCGAATCAAGTCTCCTCCCTATTTAAAACATATGTTTTTGTTTCCATTTGAAGTGTCAAAGAAAAAGAATAAATTGGAAAAAAGCTGTTGAAACATAAGTTTCATTTATTTATTTGACTTAATACAAACAATAATAATAAGAAACGGATAGTGTTGGTTTATTTTTGGACGCTGAATCAATCAATTGGAGCCCTGGCTTATGACACCGTTCAAGACTCCTACACCGCAAAGCGCAGAGATCCGTTTTAATATATGTCACAGAAGAGCTCGTAACATAGTTGAACGTTCAACAGATGCAAGACAGTTGCACTATGCACCTTTGAAATGTGAACAAATCGTTAACGTTTGTTGCGCTTTACACAACATATGTTTACATTTTGCTTCAAGTTAAGAAATTTTCGAGCATGAAGATTTAAACAATACGGAAGAAGAAATTCATGAAATTCAGACTAATTTGCTTCTAAGCCAAGCAGCTACAATTCGAAATGAAATAGTTCAACTCAACTTTGATGCATAAACATTTATTAAAAATAAATTTTTATGTTTGAAAACAAAAATATCACAAGCCTTTATGGTGTTTGTCTTTGGTTTTTTAAAAAAAGAAAACATTTTCCGCAACAAGAACTTGTCGGAGGACTTTGGAAAATTGTATGTTTGTATCTGTCAAGAACAAAACAAAACAAGTACTTCATTGCAAAGCATCGCATGCAAATTGCATGTGTTGAATTTTGTCGGAGCAAAATGATTCGGAGGAAATCGGAGAGAATTCCGTTCCGACGGTTACCGCGATAGGGCCGATTAAACGGAGGACTAGGATGGTGTACTTTATATAATTATTGCAAACCCGCATTAACCTTCCGCAACAGTTTCGATTTTTTAAATCCTTAAAAAAATCAGTTGCTACAGTTTAATGGATCCTATTTTTGTGTTTCAAATCATTTAAATATTTTTTTTTGTGTTCCAAATCACTTTAAAATTGTGAAATCTTTGTTTATAAAATAATTCAAAATTGTTAATACTTTCGTGTTTTAAATCATTTCAAAATTGGCAAAATTGTGCGTTTGAGATCATATTAAAATTGAGTTAACGCTATAAAAATCTAGTGTAAAATTAATAACAATAAGCATACAAGTGTTACTTTTTTCTCACAACCTTAACTTTCAATTAAATAAGAATTATAACCCAGTTTAGAATAGTTATACATACTATATTATTAGCAACTTTCATTTTTTATTGTTCATTTCATATTAAAAATTGTAATGAAATGTCACATCAGGCAGAAGGCAGAAAAGCCATGCTCTTGAAAACCATTTTTTGTATAATAAAGAATTAATCTATCTATCTATGTATCTATCATTTGGTGTGTTGAAAAGTCGTTTTTAATGCTTCGTCCCTTTCCTCAAATTTGAAGTAAAGGCTGCGACTTCTCACAAATCAAGTGCATTCTTACAAAAAAACGTAAGGTTTATTTCCTTTGAGTGAAAATATTGCTGTTTTCACCAAATTAATCTTTTTGGAATCATTTGAAAATCGCAGATATCGAAATTTAGAACAGCGAAATAAAATCGATATTGATAAAAGTGAATTTCAGAACTTCAGTATATGTAAATTTTTAATTACTTTCAATTTCATTTCGAGTGAAAGTGAAATGTGGAATCTAGCTGATATAAAACAATAATAATTAATTATCCAAACTATAATGGTAAGTGTGAAGCAAACAGAAGCCTAACTATTTAATTAAATCCCAAATTAAAATCAGCTCCCAAGCTATTTCCGATTCTTATTATGTTCTAGGTTAGGTTAGGTTAAAGTGGCTGTCCAAGATGGAAACGGACACACTTAGGCCAGTTTAATGGCCTATTGTGATACCACATGAATCTTGATGCTTCCTCCTAAGCTTAATAGAACCAGTTTAAGTACCTTACGAAACATGAGTGGCTGATTATGCTGATATGATTTAGATCGTTTAGATCATTAAAGAAGAATTCTCCTAGGTAATTCTTGCTTTTTCGTTTTGTGCAGAGAAGATGAAGAACTGTTTCTTCCTCGTCCATACAGCTTCTGCAAAAGTTAATTGAGAATATGCCTAGTCGCGTGTCGTGTTTTCCTATTAGACATTGTCGAGCTTATATGCTATCTTATAGATAGCAAGCACCTTGAACGTTTCAAATCCAGTGTTGGCCAGATGTTTTTTGTGACCTGACACGTGGTGATGTTGTTCCACCTGGTGCCTGCTCTCCTCACAGCGTCTTGCATTAGCAACAGTTTCCAACTAGCGATTGGTATGCCAGTATGTGCCAACGTGGTAGGATGGGCTGCACTGTACCGTTTCTGGCGAGTTCATCTGCTTTATAGTTACCTGGAATGTCTCTATGGCCCGGCACCCAGCAAAGGTGAATATTAAACTGTTGTGCCATCTCCATAAGAGATGATCGATAGTTATAGAATTTGTAGAGACAGACTCCAGGGATTTGATTGCAGCCTGACTATCTAAGAAAATACGGACATCAGAAGTTGATATCACGTTTTCTTTAAGCCAGGACAAGACTTATTTTATCGCCAAAAGTTCCGCCTGGAACACGCTACAATGATTGGGAAGGCGGAATGAGAGACTTAATTTCAGTCGTTCAGACAACACATCTCCACCAACCCCTTCTTTTGTTTTTGAACCATATGTGTAAAAATGGATTGACTTCATCCTCTAAGAATGTACTATGCTCCCAAAAAGATCTGGGAGGTATAAAAATCTGGAAATTTCTCTCGAATTGAAGTTGGGGGATGGTGTAGTCTGTGTGCTTTGGCATTGATTCTAAATACCTAAGAATTACGGAGTGGCCAATGTTGATGTTAGTCCACTGCGACGATGCTTTGAGGCGAATAGCAGAGCTTGCAGCTATTTTTTTGCTAAATACATATATCAAGAGGTGTTAGGTAGAGTAAGGTGTCCAGTGCCGCAGATGGCGTCGTGCGAAGCGATCCGTGAAAAAAAAACTTTAGTTGGCATAGACAGGGATCGAATGCAAGACCTCTGGCATGACAGTCCAACGCACTAACCATTATGCCAGGGGTACTAATTTTAATGAATTTAATAAAAGTATGAGCTTGGAGAAGAAAATATGCTCTTCGAAGTACTAATCCTGCGCAGAAGAAATGACGGGTACTAGGTGGTGTTTGTATATTGATATAATTAAAATTGTTTTTTTTTTTTGCAGGAACGAGAGTTACATTGATAATTTAATTTAAGACACAAGGCAATCTTTAAGTAGTCTTATTTTTGAACTCATATTTGTATCAAAAGTGAACTTTGTCGACTATAAAAAATCCCTTGAAGAAGCTGAAAAATAGTCAGCGAAACGTCGGGTAACAGAAGATGAATTAGTTTTTTATTAATTGCATCAAGAATATTGATCATTAAAGCCCAATCAAACAAACATTATATATTAAATCAAGAACTTATGATCCAACAACCAAACCCAAAAGGTGTTTAGTTTATACTTATAAAAAGCTATGTTATGGAATCTAAACGTGCAATAAGGTATTTTATCAGTTTTTTATAGTAAATTATTTTTGATTTGATTTTGATTTTATATAATGCGTTTTTAATCCGTCAATTAGGCCTACATCGTTGGTGACGCCGTGTGCCGGTCTCACAGACCTTGTTTTTCAAAGACTTTTCCTATTATTTAAATATTTTGTTTATTTTAAATTTAAATTTGAATTCAAGAGTTCTAAAAGCATAAGAGGAGGGATGAACACCGGGAGATAGAGCGATGTCACAACAGGAATTAGGTTCATAAATTTTACCAAAAGGTTAAAAAAACTTCCAATCTTACCAGTTACGAACCAAAACCTATAAAGACGATCAGAGGGACATCGTAGTAGAACCAAAGTCTATAATGAGACTATGGAAAGACAACTTATATAACGGCGAATCAAGTTCCGCTGTAAAGAAGATACACAATCTAGTCGACGCAGAACAACAATTCCTACCGGAATTAGACAAAGTGAAGACAGCTAAATAGGAACTTAAGTCCAACAAAGCTGCTAGAGCAGACTGCATTGCTACTAAATTATTCAAAGCAGCAGGTGATAACTTGGCAGGGAGTATGCACTAACTCATCTGGAATATTTGGTCGGAAGAAAGTATGCCCGATGAGTGCAATGTAAGGATAGTTCCCTCAATACTCAAAAGAAATCAATCTCCTGAATATCGCATCAACAACCTTCAACCTGACTTCAGACCAGGAAAGTCCAAATCGACTTGCATCGTTTACATTACCGCAGATCTTGGAAATATCGAGGAACTATAAATCGATTTTAAGGCCGTGTATCACAACATCTATAAAGAAAAGCTTTACAGAGCAAAGTTTAGTTTTGGCATACCTGTTAAACTTATCCGATTTTGCAGGATGACAATAGAGAATGCACACTGCTCTATCAGTGTCGGAAAAGATCTCACTGATGCTTTGATGTTAAATAAAGTTTTAGACAAAGCAATGCACGAAGTCATGCGACTTCTCTAACAAGTTGTCATCTAAATAATACATACATTTCACAACGACGCCTTGAACAAAACGTCACATTGGGCAGCCATAATTTTGAAAAAGTTAAGGACAACGACACAATCGCTGAAATTACACGGAGCATAACTCTGGCAAACTGCTGATTCTTTGGATTAAGAAGGCAATTGCGGATTAAAGCCGTCTCTGGCGCTAGTATCTAAAGTCACCATCTATAAGATGGCCGTCATCACGGTTCTCATTTATGGCGCTGATCTTTGGACCATTTCGAGAGAAAAATTCGGTTGAGTTTTGGTCCCGTCTGGCGTCAGCATAAATGAAGAGTTAAGAGGAAGATACAACGACTAACTGTACGGACTAAACAGTGGCACTGACTTGGTTAAAAGAATAAAGTCTAACGACTTAGATAGCTGAGTCATGTAGAGCGAATGTGGGAGAGGACCTCAACCAACTTGGCGGGTGAAATTGGAGACAGCTTGCTAGGGACCGAGGTGGCTAGAGACGCATGTTGCTTGAGGCACCTTAAGCAAGACAAAATTTCGAAATGTTTGTTCAAGTAGTTAATTTAAGAAAGTAAATTTATTTCATTATTTTTTATACGTAGGTTGCAGTTGACGAGTTAAGAAATTGTTTATTTTATTTGAATTTCAGGAAGAACGATATTAAGAAAATATTTGTAGGGTATAGAGGACTTCTTTTGACTTACCTTAAAGTTAATATTTGTAGCTCCACGATATCAGCAACGAAATGCTACCATCTAATTATGTTTTATATTTTTGGCAAATAGCAGGAAATTTTTATATGAAGACATAAGTCATTGTTTATGTTGTTTTAAAGCACGAATAGCTTTTTATGTTTTTTTTTTTTGTTTTCTTTCTTTCTTGCTAAAATCATTAAAATCCTCTAAATGTATATAAATGTACGTTTTGTTTTTGTTTTCTTTTTGTTTATGTCAGTTACATTATTTATCTCAAAATTGAAAATAGTTGTTGATTCCCTATTAAGTTCCTTGTTCCAATATGTCGTTGTGACATATTTTTGTTTTAAAGATTATTATAAAAGCAAAAAACAATCAAATATTCCCCTCTATTTTGTTTGCTGGTAAGATGTTATGTTATCGTCTTATTGTTTGTGGTTTATTTTGATATTTAATTGCATCTTTTTTTTTATAATTTGTTAATATTATAAAATTGAGAGTAAGGAAGTTTTGTTGGTGGTTGGTGTTTTCTTTTGTTTTGTAGTGATAATTGCAATGCAAGCCACATTGGCGCAGAAAATGATATTTAGAACTCTTACAAATCATCATCTTCATCGTCGGGACCTTCAATCAAATCTTCTGGATCATCAAACTCAGATACCATTATAATATCATCTGTGGCATTGGGGTCTGTTATGGTTGGATCATCGACATCTTCTTCCTGACCATCGGTGTCGACTTTTCTTCGTTTTCTTTTTGCAGAAGGCGGGGAATGTACAACAGTTTCTTCAACATCTGCTAGTTCAACTTGGTTATGCAGTTGTTTAAGTCTCAGTGTTTCCAGTTCTTCGGGAGATCGTTTCTTACGGAACTCATAAACCAGAGGAAAGATGTGTTCTACGGCAGCTTGTACATTTGCCACACTGGCAGCTGTGAAATATAAAAATAAACAGACATTTTAAATATATCTTATTTAAATACATATTTCTTTTAAAAGAATACAAAAATGGAATGTAAGAATTTGATATGCAAAGAAGAACAGAAGAGCTGTACAATTTATTTATTCAGCTTAATACAAGCTTAACACTAGCTTAAATTTTGTTTGTTAAGGTCTTGTTATCAGTTTTCAACATTAATTCATGTGGGCCCTTAGGCATGCATATTCAAGATGAGGATGGACTAGGGAAATATAAAGCGCTTTAGTTAAATAGGGGTTGGAAAATGCTTTTTACCATCTCTTAATAAAACCGAGAGATCTATAAGCTTTATTCATAATTTGGTCAAAATGGGAATGGAAATTCAGGTGTTTGTCACACATAATACCAAGATCTCTAATAGAATCGACTACGTTGACGGCGTCATTAAGGAAGTAGGTAAACTCTATGAGATGGGATTTGTTTACGCGAAAAGGTCATTTGTTTACATTTACCTACATTTAACTCTAGGAAATTATGCATACACCAAACAAAAAAAATATTAAGATCATTTTGTTAAAGTAAGGAATCAGATGGAATAGAGATAATCTTAAGCATTTTCTTATCATCCGCAAACATTGGGATATCTGGGTTTTTTAATTTAAGACAGATAAGACGAAGAGAAGGGGGCCAAGGTGACTATCTTGTGGGACTCCAGAAGTTCCATGTATAGGAGTGGAGACTGAGTAACGGAAAAGGACTCTTTAAGTTCAATTCGCAAGATAGGAGCTTATCCAGTTTATAAATATAGATGAAAAGCCTAGGGCTCTTAGTTTGAGATAAATTATCTAATGGGATATTTTATTAAAGGCTTTGCTATAGTCCGTGTATACAACATCAACTTCTTTGCCATTCTTGAGGGCTGACAAAACTTTTGATATTAATTCAATTAAGTTAGTCGTAGTGGATCTACCTTTAAGAAAACCATTTTGAGCGGGGGAGAATAAAAGCTTACAATGGAAATAAACGGAATCATAAACTAAGCTTTCACAAAGTTTTGGAATGCATAAAAGTTTAGCAATAGTTTTATAGTTGTTATTTTCAGTTTTATTGCTTTGTTTATGAATGGGAAATATAAATGAATCTTTCCATATATGAGGAAACACACCTTGGGAAAGAGAGAGTTCAAAGAGTGCAGTTAAAGGGTTTGACAGAGAATGCATACATTTTTTTAGAACAACTGATGGGACGCCATCCATCAGGACCAGGGCTAAAGTTTTCTTTGAGGCTTACGATTTTGGCAAGTACCATTTCTACAGTTATTGTAAAAGATGAAAAAGAGGTTTGACTGCAACCATCTAAATAACTAAAGTAGTGTGAATCAGGATTATGAAGATGTTCATTATACGATTTGTTAAAGCATTTAGCAAATAGATTTGATATGGTTGTTGGATCTGAGGAGATTTTGTTGGAGAAACTCATTGAAGGTAGAAACCCATTAGATTTTCGTTTGACTTTCATAAACTTGAAAAATATCCTTGTATCAGAAAGAAGGTTATTTTCCATTTGGTTAAGGTATTGGCTATAAGGGGATTCCCTTAATTCAGAGAAAGAATTATAGGCGAGAAGATAGTTGTTGTGGTCGGTATGAGATTTGGACTGTAAAAAGATCTTCCAAAGCTTGTTACGGGTATCTCTTAGGCTATAGAGCTCTCTGTTGTACCAAGGGGGAGCAGAGGTGAAATCTTTTTTACGAGAGAACGGTACTGATTCTTAAATTCAGTATGAAAAAATCAAATAAAGCTAACTTGTGAGGGACTCTACTGTTGAATGGAGGGAACTTAATTCAAAGTCGGCTGAGCTTAGAAGTTTGTTGAGTTTGGAGAAATCATAAGAGTAATTCTCCATTTCAAAAAAGTTGTTTTCAAATTCAATGGGGAAGGAGGGATTAAGAGGAGGCCAAGGTTGAGAAAAGGTTAGGGCTCGCGTAGACAACACAGCTATCGCAATCAGATGAGAATATGAGATCGAGGTGTCTCCCCATAAAGTTTGCTACTCCATTTAGTTGAAAAAGACCACAATTAGACAGACAATCAATGAACAGCGATTCAGATTCAGAGGAGATGTTATTTGGAAAGAAGGATGTCTGATCATCTGAGGTGGACCAAATGAGACGGGGAAGATTGAAGTCACCAAGAACGATGATCAAATCATTAGGCATTAACAACAGCTTGGTATGCTTTAATTTGTTGGGTTGGTCGAATATAACAACAAAGGACAAAAAAGAAAAAACTTAGGGAGTATAACCTTAGCTAATAGAACTTCAAATTCGATTGAAGTAGGAATATGCAGTAATGAACTTTCAAAATTTTAGTCCAAATTATTATTTACTTAAAACTTAATAGAATCAAAATAATCTACTTAAATAATACATAACACTACTCACCAGTGACAGTAATGCTTCCAGTTGAAAAGATCTTCAATGTGGCCTTAGGGTATCGTAACTTGTATGTAACACCAGGATGCAACTCTGGTTCATAGCTAGCTTCCTTCTTGTATTTTTCCGAGAAGTTGACAATCTTAATGGCAAATGGCATACTACACGTGCCCAAAACATTTACAACACGGAAATTATTAAAGCGTACCCTAAATCCCAATTTCTGAAGGCAACGTGCGTAGCGGCGAGCCGCAATTTTAGCCTTAACACAAACAAAAAAATAAAATAGAAGTAATACACGTTTTAGTAAACCAGTTTAAAACAAAATTAACATTGTTTAATGTTTTCTTAAGAGATAAAAAAAAAAGAAGCAACCAACCTGATCCTCGGATGTAGCACCAGTACATGTTATACGTCCCGATGACCAGATTGAAGCCGTTGTATATGGACGCCTCAATTTCATAGTAACCATACCGTTCTCACGTCGAAATTCCACATTGAAACCTTGCAACGCAATCTCACGCAAATTCAAGTGGCATCGCACACTAAAGGAGCACACAACATTGTTTATAACTATATCAATTTCTGGCTCCGGCTCTGCTTCCTCTACCACAGCAGGAGTTGGAGCAGCGGCGGCGTCAAGTTCTTCAGTTGCGTTTCCGTTGGGGGTGGAAGGATTACCATTTGGTATTAAATTTTGCTGCTCCTTATCACCATTGACCCGTTCATCGAATTGCGGCTCAGTTTTAATAGCAGGCTGATTTATTTGCAGGTGAGGAAGCTGATTAGAGTTCGGTGGATGAAGCTCTTGCTTCACAATTGTGTATGCATTCGAATGAAGGTTCGAGTTCCTATTAGTGGCGGCGGCGGGTGAAGATGCTGAATGGTGATTTGTGGAGACGATTCTATTGACGGTGTTTGTGCCAGAGGACGTCGTCGATACTGGATAGAGAATGCTGTTCAGCTCATGCTGCTGCTGCTGCTGTTGCTGATGATGATTATTGCTAAATTGTGAGAAGTATCGAGTTTGTGTGGTGGTTCCTGATGCTGTTGTTGTTGCTGCTGTGGCTGAGACATTGTAATGTTGCTGCTGATTATTATGGCTAAACATTGTGTTGCTTTTATGTTGACTACTGTTGCTGAATACACTCAGGTCGGTCAATGGCTGACTATGATGATGATGATGATTATTATTATTATGAAGATGAGATGTCGTTTGATATCCAGTGACGAGTAAAGCACCCTGTGTTGAGCCGCTATTGCCGTTACCGCTGCCAACTGTTGATACAATGCTGCCAATCGGTATACTAACCATTTCGTGCGGCCTCAACATTCGGGTCTGTTGTGTTGCATTAACAACGCTCCCTAAATGATGATTATGGATATGATGATGTGTGACTATGGTATTGGCACCATTTGTGTTGATTCCTCCTGATGGACCGTTGGCGGTGGATCCGCCTGATGATGATACATTGCTATTGGTTGCATTTGAGGAGACACCACCGCCATTTGTGAGAGTTTTCATACAGTTCTTTTGTTGTAACAAGGTAGCCATGCCACTGTTGTTACTAATATACATTAAAATTGCTTTATTTTGGCTTCCTTCTGTTTCTCGATGGTTTGATTTTGATATCTCTTGATTGCTTTTTAGTTGGGATTTCATAAAGATTCCGAGACTTGCCTAATTTTCTTATTTATTTTGTTTTTTGTTTGTTTTGTTTATTATTAATTGATTTGACGTTTTCTGATATGCAAATATCTCTAGATGATTAAATTTGATTTAAAGTTGTTTGTTCTTCTCCTCCTGTTATTTTCTTTTTGTTCAGTTTTGTTTTAATGTTTTAATTTTTTTAATTTCTATAAAGCAGTGCTTTTAGATAAAATTCAAACGAAAGTGCTGTTTCTTCTTTTGTAAGGCTCCTATGTGTGTTCTTTTGTATGCATCATGTTTCAGTTGAATTTCATTCCAATACAAATTTGTTGTATTTTGTTACGTTTTTTAGTAATATAATTTTGTTTTTTGAAACACAGTCTGAAAAGAAAACAAAAATTAGTATTATATTTTAAAGAAAGGTTTAAATGGAAGTTAAAGTAGATAAAATTTAGATGATCATAGATGATATTAAGAAGACCTGCAGATTAGAATTATGTCAACATTCTGGGTTCAAAATAACACTTTGATCCGGACCAAGGAAGTCGTTATCGGATTAGAAATTTCATTTGCGTAAGCTAGAAGCTAAGGATGAGATTGACAAATTCCATCGTGATAAACCACCTCTAATACCTCTAGTTCCAAGATAGTGGACATTGAAATTGCTGAATAACAAAACTAAGGTTCCGAGCGGGACGTAATTGATGTCGCCAGGATTGACACAAGAGCTGAAAAATCTACTTTGACAGAATTTTAAAAGGAAGATATATACTATGTACTGATTGAGGTTTAGTAACGATTTTCATAGTTTTAAGAGGTATTGAAACTTTAACCTAATTTTTCTCAAATTTGTTTGCCAAACTTTCCCCCACCGTATCTTAGAAACGGCTAGACCGAATGACTTTTTTAGGGTACTTATTAATCAAGAATTTCGATTTTTTATTGAAAAAAAGCAGTTCATAACTCTAATCCAAAATCAATTAACTTCTTAAAATCAAACTTCATTGAACTTGATAATTATCTTGGAACTGTAGACTGGAATACTGAATTTTTAAACCTTAACTTGAAGAATATGCTTAACCGTTTCACGGATATCTTAAATACAGCTTTTAACTGATTTGTACCTCATAGGACCGAAAAGAATATCTCAAAACCTCCGTGGTATAACAAAAGGCTGGCTCATTTAAAAAATAAATCATTTGCCAAGCCTAAAATGTCAAACGCTTTAGATGACAAACATTCATTTTGTAAACTTCGTTAAGAATTCATGGTTCTCAGCAAATTCTTGCACAGGAATTATATTTTGAATATGGAGCTTTATTTGAAAAGTGATCCAAAACGATTATCGAGTTGTATTAATTCTAAAAGGAAATCAATTGGCATTTCAACTACGATGAATTTTAGAGGGGATAATTCTACAGACATTAATAAAACTCTTGATCTTTTTGCTCAATTTTTTGAATCAGTTTACTCAACTTCACAAGAAACTTGAATTTTCTTTCAGATATAACCTCTAACGTAGATATTGGCTTAACTCACACTTAGAATTATCTGGAGTATTAAATGGTCTTCAGAATCTTAAACCCAATCACATTCCTGGTGTCGATGGCATTCCTGATATTGTCTTAAAAAATTCTCTAGTTCTATGTGCTTTCCATTGCAAATTATATTCAACTTATCTATATCGTCCGAAATATTTTTGGACGAATGGAAATCTTCTTTTCTGATTCCAATTTATAAGTCTGGTTCGAAAAATAATGTTGAAAACTACAGAGGCATTTGTAAGTTTTCCACAATTCTTAAATTGCTCGAAAGTTTAGTAAAGACCAAACTGGATTTGTTCGTAAAAGAACATGTAAGTGATGCCCAGCATGGGTTAATATCTGGTAGATCAACTGCTACTAATCTCGCATGTTTTTCCTATTTCGTTATTAATTGTATAGAAAGTCAAGGTCAAGTAGACGCTATCTACACGGATTTTAGTAAGCCATTTGATTATGTATGCCACAACATACTGCTTCGTAAGCTACATAACTTTGGGATTCACTCTAATCCCCTTCAGTGGATGATTTCATCTTTTTTAACTGATAGGGTACAAAAAGTAAAACTTGACAATCAAACATCGAGATCTATTAAATGTACCTCAGGAGTTCCCCAGGGCAGTCATCTTGGCCCCCTGTTATTTATAATCTTTATCGATGATATTTGCAAAAACATAAAATTCATTCATATGATTGCTTTAATTTCGAAATAAATCTCGATCATTTATCAAACTGGTGTTTGGTTAACTGTCTTTAACTTAATGTCAAGAAATGCTTCGCTATCGCTGTCTCAACTTATGAGTTTGCGTATTCTTTTGATCGTATCCCTCTTCAAAGAACTGCTACAGTAAAGGATTTGGGTGTCTCTTTTGATTCCAAGTTTACATTTGTTCCGCACATGAATGCTATTGTCGCTAAAGCCAACTCTATGATTGGTTTCATTAAAAGAAACTCAACTGACTTTTCGGATCCCTATATGCTTACATCTCTATATAAGTTAGATCATTACTTGAGTATGCTGATGTCATATGAAATCCTTTCCAACAAACATTTTCGGATAGAATTGAGAAAGTTCAGAATCGTTTCACAAAATATGTGTTTTGTAAAATGCGCTGCAATTTTTGTCCAGATTCTCAAGCTCGACTTAATCTTCTGGGTCTGAAATCTCTCAAAACGCGAAGAACTATTTATGATATAATATTTGTGCGAGATATTTTATGTTACCATATAAAGTGTCCTCACCTTCTATCATTAATTTGTATTTATGCCCCGATAAGACCATTGAGAGAAAAATACCTTCTTTTTCAACCTAAGCATAGGACAAATTTTGGAATGAATAAACCAGTTTCAAGGTGAATTAGGGACTTCAACGAAGTAATTAGTCATATTGACATAGTATGGCCTAAAAACAAATCTAAAATTGATTTGTATTATCTATTTTAAAGAAATTAATCATGAATTGTAAATTATTTATTTTTTGTATATGACAGTGAGTGTCATTAATATTCGGTTTTTATCATGCAATTTCTTTTTTCATATTTTCCACTTATAAAAATTATTATAAATCTTAGTATTTGTTTATTTTATTTATGAATGAATATATTCTTTACAATTGATCAAAAATTATCCCCCATTTACCATCCTCCGCTAAGATTATTAGATGTAAACGCATAAAGGCTGAATGTAAACGCTCCATTAATATTCGGTTTTTTCTTCCTCTGCTTGTTTTGACATTTCTTAAGACTAACGGTTTGTTTTTTTTTTTAATGTAAAATTAAAACCAAACTAGTCTGTAGGTTTTCTGCGTACATTTGTAAAGTAATTAGAAGTCAAACATTATAGAATTATGTATTCAATAAATAAAACATGGATCGTAAAGGACAAAATTCGACTCTTGAAACAAGAAAACTTGTGATTATTCAACACGGAAAAGGTGAAACTTACAAGAAAATTGCGGAGTTATTAAATATGAAGCCAAACACTGTCGGGGATATAGTCCGGAGATACAAAAATGAAGGAAGAATCGAGCCAAAGAAGCAGTTGGGCCAACCAAAAAAACTTACGGCGAAAGAAGAACGGCTTATAGTACGAAAGATCAAAGCTAATCCTCGTTTACGTGCCCCAAAAATAGTTGAAGAAGTCAGAATTGAATGCAAAAAGCAAATATCTGCATCAACCATTCGTCGTACCATCAAAGCATATGGCTAAGGTGGTCGTGTTGCCCGAAAGAAGCCCTTCATTAATATGCGCAATAGGAAAATTCGAGTCAACTTCGCGAAGAAGCATACAAACAAGGATGCAGGTTGGTGGGACGACGTTATTTTTGCCGACGAGAGTAAGTTTAATCTCTTTGGTTCAGACAGGAGGGTTATGGTTTCTCGGAAACCTAACGAAGAGCTAAAGGGCAAAAATTTAAAACAAACTGTCAAACATGGCGGCGGGCACGTCATGGTTTGGGGATGCATATTTGCAAAAGGTATGGGGAATCTTGTTTTCATCGACGGCATTATGAATAAAAAACAATATTTGAGAATTTTGAGAGAAAATTTGAGACAAAGTGCTGAGAGAATGGGTGTTTTGCGCAGTTTCAAGTTTTACCAGGACAACGATCCGAAACATAAGGCTCATGTTGTTAGAGAGTGGCTACTCTATAACTGTCCAAAAGTTATCCAAACGCCTGCACAATCCCCAGACTTAAACCCCATTGAAAATTTGTAGGATGAATTGAATCGAAGAGTTCGTGAAAACCCCGTTACTTCAATAAGTGGACTTAAAATTCGAGACCAAGAAGGATGGAACAAGATTAGTGTTGAATATCTTTCCAAAATTATAAAAAACATGCCTCAAAGACTTCAAGGAGCCATATCCGATCAAGGTTATCCGAAAAAATATTAAATCATTTCTTAAAAAATGAATTTCTTAAGGATGCATTTGGGTTTTTAGAAAAAAACGAATATTAATGAACTATGTTTTTTTTAAAGTTTTGTTCCTTTTCTATTTTTTTCTTTGTTTAGCATTTAGTTTGGTAACCAAAAATTATACCATTTAATAAGAAATAATAAATTCTTTTTTTACAAGCAAGAAATAGTTGTATATATGTTATTTTTAAACACCAAGTCGAAGTAAAAAAAAAAAAATAACAAAAACCGAATATTAATGGCAGTCACTGTATATATTCTTTTTTGCATCTTTTGAGCCTGTAGCTCGTAGATTAAACAAATAAATAAATACATAAATAAATAAATGTGTACATAATATCCAATTTTTTGTATATTCATTTGATAATAGTCCATTCCGTGCATTTATGCTTACAGATTAAAACGCCCGCTAATTTTGTTTGTTAAACTAATCATATCGGCGAGGCGGAGTGTTCAAAACGCCTTAACTCATATTCTACACAATATTTTTAGTTTAAAATTACATATTTATGGTGTGGAAATAAGTGTTAATAAATGATAATAACATAAAGCTCTTTGTATTTACTAATAGTAGACAAACAGACTATCACAAGGGATGACCCCTTTAAGTTCAAGTCAGCTGTGTTTTCGTATGAGCTTTCAACATTGGCGTGTTAATAATACTAGAAATAAAGGCAAAAATTGGTTGTTGTGATGACAATTTAGATTGTAATAAGAGCTGGAAAATATTTCTTGAATAATATCTTGAAAACACATGTTCCTGGCAGGTCATCAATATCTGTGCTTGTTTTTGAAACTCATTCAAATCATGATAAATTGTAACCGATAAGACACTGATTATCAGTTTTTAGTAAATATTTGCCCAAAACGTAAAAAAAATTGTATAATTGATATTTTTGGTTTGTTAGTTTTAATATTCATATTTCTTACTCCAGCCAAAATTCAAGAGTAGGTAGAAGCTTATTATATGCATACTTGTGCTGTAGGTCACATTTTCGACGGATAAACATGTTTTTTTTGTTTACTATTCGTGTGTTTAAACGTGAGTTCATGGTTTTTAAAATGTTTTTACGAAATAAATATTTTGTTTTTTCAAAGGAATTTGTTTTTGAAATCGAGTTTGTGCCTTTTTTCTATGTGGATATAGATTTGGCTTCATTTTATTTCCAATAAATTACCTCAGAGAAAGAGGCTATAAATATGATCGCCCAATTTGATAAAGTAAAAATTTTCGATTTATTTTTAAGTTGTTGAAAACATATACTTTTCAATAAAGAGAGGGTGAGAAATATGTCTGGCAATAGTAAAACTATTGCTGTAGGAAATATAATTTTTGGTTTTTATGTAAACTAAATATTAAATATAACATTCGAATGTAATTTGCTTTCAACAGAGCAAATATGTAATGGCATTTTGTTAATAACTTTATTACTTGTTATAAATTCTAGTTAAGATGCAATACTAATTTACATTTCTAAGTAAATAAATTCAATTAAATAAAAATCAAGGGCCATAGAGACATTGTACAAAACGGTGAAGCTGATGAAATGCAAACAATGGAAGTTCTTTACATTTATTGGCATACAAATATAATTACAGGTATACCCTTAGATGTAACAATATACACTCAACGCCACATGAATAGGACACCCCATAGGTTTTTTTCTATTGTGCATAGTTCCCAAACCAAACATGCTAGAGCCCTATTTTTTGTATCTTAAGTTCAGTTAATTGTTTTTATTTCACCGGAAAAAAGCTTTAATGCTAAGGATTTAAGTATTAATGAAAAATTATTGATCAAAAGCAGGCAAACTGCGAGGTCCGAATTTCGCACCACTTGAATAGGACACTTTAATAAACAAACATTTTAGAGTATTACTATTCTTTTTATTACGAACTTTACTTTAATTGGAGGTAATTGAAGTATTTTATTTAACAAAGAAAAATGTTTTAATGGTGTGTTGAACCACTTTTCTGCTCCAAAACATCACACATCCTGTTTGGAAGGGATGCATACAAACTGTCCAAATAATTTAGCGAAATCGAGCTCTAAGCCAATTCGATGGCTTGGGTTCGTTTGGATATAGTTGAATATTGTTTTCCTGATCCGTATACAGTTTCTATGATATTCAAGTCCGGTGAGTAGGGCGGCCAGCGTAATAGATCCACATTTTGGCTCTGTATATACGATTTAACTACCCGGGCTGTGTGTATTATCATGTTGATAAATCCATGGCAGATGTCCAAAAAGGGTTTGAAAGTATGGAAAGGCCTCATTGTTGTTGACACAAAATGTAGTTTGCAGGTGCCATAATAGGAATAGGGTCCCAAAACCATTACACCTCCAACTCTGCTATGCAGCCGTTCTAGACAATGAGTTTCTTTGCGGAGGTCATGGAAATGGTAGCTATATCCATCGGGACCTTCCTAATTAATTTTTTTTTTCGTCGGAGAAGACCACTCGATGCCACTCAGAAATCCAGGTAACATGTGCGTGGCAAAAACTGAGACGTTGCTACTTTCGAACTGGGCTAAGGGGTGGCTTCTTCTTGATTTTAAGTCTTTTTATGTGTTTAGCTTTCGAAATAACACGACGCATGGTTGTTAGACTTGCTTTAACACCACATTTTTCCCTGATTTTTGCGAAAGATTCGTGATAATTTGACGCTTTTCTTAATATAAGTCGCCTTTCCACATTAGTAAGCACACTGTGTGTGCGGCCTTTCATGATTTTCCCATATTTAAGCTCATTACCTACAAATTTGGATATCACGTGTCGGATTCTCTCGACTTTTTTAGTTATTTTGACAATAGATAAGCCAGCGTTCTTATATGCTTTGATTTGTCCTTTTCCTCGACTCATTTAAGGTTTTTTTTTTTTAATTAAATAATCGAAATTTACAAAATAGTTCGATCAAGGAAAAATACAAATCCGCATGACAAAGATAACAATTAAACTAAATGCATGGCCTATTCAAGTGGAGCAAAAATATTGCTTTATTTTGACGAAAGTTAACATAAAGTAGGACAAAAAATTACGGTTTTTTTTCCAGAACTTGCAATTTGTCATAGAAAAAGAAGAAAAGAGTTTCAAAAGATAACGGGCAAAGTACCATTATTTTATCATTCCGCTTTTGAGTTATAAGCAAAGTAAAAAGATTGTACAGAGTGTCCTATTCAAGTGGCGATGAGTGTATTATGACGCTATAGAAAAGTGAAACCAGAGATAGACTAACACCATTAGTTTCTTACCAACAAGACTAATTTGGCCAAAGCTTGGATACAAACAATGGAAAGAAACCCATTTCTATTGGCAGCTGGTAACTTAATAGATAGACATGTATTTCGAAATTCTGCAAAAGATCTTACAGATATTTCAGGAACGAAGAGAAAAGACAGTTTCTCACCTTCTATGTTCTGTTTATATACTGCCGTATCACATAGAAGTAAGCTCCTATTAGATTTCATCTATAATGATCCCAGAGATCTAATAAAATCTAAAATCTAATGCCTCAAAACCTTTATAAGCTCCAAATAAGATAAGATCCGTTGTGGTATTGCATTGAACCAAAAAGCTGGTTTGAAAACCATTTTCTTCACTCGAAGTAATAATCAACTTGAGGATTCTTTTTCTTAGCTTCATTTTGATTTTATCAGGCCTATTCTGCTATTCACTGGGGGGAATTTTACTTCAATTTTTAGTAATCATTATTCTGCTATTCATTCGAGTGAATCTTTGTATGTCGGTAACGTCGGTAATACTGCGCGGTATTCTTCTTTTCACCACAAACAATCACATCAATATCATCCAATTTCGGCAACAAGAACTCTGTTCTCATGGAGCAATATCGGCCAGCAGTAACAGTCACTGCTTTACCAGCCTCTTGCATTAATTTTAAGACACCTTTTATAGAACTTTTTGAACTATAAATTCCTAAAAAGCCAGAATTTTCCATCTTCAGAAACAAAAGAAGAAGAAAGTTATGAAGAACTTGGAACTGACATAAGGAATTCAAAAATGCTTCCACGTATAGGAAATGATAAATAAGATGACCAAGATTATGTTTACAAATTTCGACAATAAAAGTCTACCATATTAATGGGTGATTCATCCATCTTATTAAAGGTCATTTGCCTTACGATGGAAAATGAAAAGTGTTTTCATATATTTATTGAAAGATTAAGAGTCGAATTTTCATTTCTTTGGCTAGGTAAGTAAAATTTTCAGAATCTCGGCATCGGAACGCCAGCACGTTGTTGTCAAAAAGCCAATGCATTCGCAGAGAGTGATTGTTTGATTGAGATTGTAGAGTGGTTGCATCATTAGGCAATTTATCGTCTAAAACAAGACTGAAATCAATGCTGAAAAGAAATTCGTTAGCAGACTTTATTGAAATAAGACATGGATGGATTTGCATGACATGTGTTTCAATCAAATCGATCTTTTGGGCATAAAATCGTGTTGTCACCTTTTTTGGGCATTGCTCCTGTTAAACAGTTTAACCGTAATACTCGCGCTTCTAGGAATGCTCATCAGTATACCCTCGAGCCTAACTTCGGTCGAACCGTCAAGTACAGAGTTTCGTTCTTTAGCCGTACTACGCGAATGTGGAATTCCTTACCACACTCTGTCTTTCCAAGCCATTGCAATATTCAGGAATTCAACCCCTCTCTTCCTTTCCTAGCGCTCACATTGTGTCTTCATAATAAGGTTAGTTTTATCCCTTTGATTGTGCGCTTATTATTAAAACAAAAAGTTCAGCCTCGAAGCAGCTAACGTAAAGGACAGATGTTATGTCACCAATTCAAACACTTAGGTAAATATCAGCAAACGATGTTATAGCCAAAAAACAACAACCAGGAAAACTGGTGTGGCAGAATTGGCACCTGCCACTTGAATGAAGTTGTGTTCCATAGCTAATAGGAATGTTTACTCTGTAAAGCCGTAATATTTGGAAAACCTTAATTTTTTTTTAATTTTATTTCATTTCTAAAAAGAAACTGGTTTTTGGGCACTTTTTATTTGCATAAGTTGCAAGTTCAAATGTATGATAGGTTTGAATTATGTATAAACAAATTTGAAAAACATTTTTTCAAAATGCTAAAAATACCAATTTCTGTTTGAAAGATATTTTAAAAACTTCAAGAAAATAAATTTTCAAATTCGAATTTGTGAGTTGAATGCTACGTAAGTAAAGAAAAATAACCAAACTTGACTTTCAATTTTAAATTTCACAAGCTCAAGATTTGATAAACGACGGAGTTGATAACAAGTTGAAAAAGGTAAAGAAAACGGCTCTATCTTTTACACTCAACAGCAACTTAAACATTATCTAACCTAATACCAATCAAATTATTCCTTAATTAACTTCCCATAGGAAGTTATTGTAATGGGTCCGATTTGTCAAATTGAAAATTTTGACATTTCTCGACGTTTCAAGGTCCCTAGAGTCGAAATAAAAGATTTTTAGAAAGATGTCTGTGCGTGCGTGTGTACGTACGTTCGCGACGTTTTTTTCGTCGTCCATAGCTCAAGAACCAGAAGAGATATCGACTTCAAATTAATTTTGTTATACAGATAATAAGGCGGAAAGATGCAGAAAGGGCTCTTAAGAAAATTGCGTGGGTGGTTTTTTTACCATAGCAGTTTAAAAAAAAGGTGAAAATTTTGGTTAACCCTAAATATCTTACGAACCAAAAACGCTAGAGACTTGAATTAAATTTTATATATTATATTGTAACATGATACCAAACAGGTATATTTTTTGAAAAAAATCAATATAACGGTTTTTTTTTAAAAGTCAATAAAACTGAAAAAAAAAAATTTGTCACCTCCAAAATTTTACGACTGAAATATGATTTCATCTCTATAACAATTTTGTGCAAGGAAGAATAATGTTTTTGACATCTGACAAAATTTTGAGAAAAATCTAATTGACAGTTTTGTTATAAAAAAATAAAAATCTAAAAAAAACATTACTCAAAGTTCGTAAAAAAACTTGAAATTTAGGCTTCAAGCTTATTTTATCTTATAAGAAATATTGTTTTTAACATTTTGAAAAATGTTGAGAAAAATCGAATTGACAGTTTTTTTACAAAAAATAAAAACCTAAAAAAAATTGTATAAAAGTTGGTAAAAATTGATTTTCGACTCGAATATCTTTTCAAAACTTTGAGATATTGGCTTTAATTTACTTTTATCTTTCAAAAAATCTTGTTGTCAACATTCAGTTAAAGTTTGAAAAAAATCGAATTGACAATTTTTTTACAAAAAATTAAAACCTAAAAAAAAAATGTATAAAAGTTGGTAAAAATTGATTTTCGACTCAAATATCTTTTCAAAACTTTGAGATATTGGCTTGAAACTGATTTTATTTCACAGAAAATATTGTTTTCGATATTCAGTAATTTTTATATAAAAATTCAACAGTCCGTTTTTTCATAAAAAATAAAATCTGCAAAAATAGTACGCAAATTTGGTAAAAATTGATACGAGTACATACAGACAAACTTTTAAGCATGACAAATCGACAGACGGGATGGGAAGTTATCAGTGTGGGTCGCATCCCAGCCTCTTTTTTAGTTTTGAATGAAAACTTATTTTATCACTCAGTTCTAGAGTACCCGTGGCAAGATTGTTAGTGCGTTGGACTGTCATGCAGGAGGTCTTGGGTTCGATCCCTGTCATCCCCCCTGTCTGTGGCACCTAAAGTTTTATTCACGGGTACTGCCTCTTGCGAGGAATTGACAAATTCTCCAAGAGTAATTCTTGTCATGATAAAGTGCTTTCTCAAATTAGCCGTTCGGATTCGGCATATAAACTGTAGGTTCCCTCCATCCCTGGAACTGCTCGCATAGAGGAATGGTTGAGAGTTGTAAGTCACTACTTATTTATTCTAGAAGCCCAACAAATGTAGTTTAAATTAAAAATTCTAAATCAGTTTTCTCTCCTCTCTAGATATTTCCAAAGTAATGAAAGATCCGTCAAATCAAGTAATTTTGAAGTAAGCTTATTTAGAAATGTTGGTTAATTGAGTGGATTAGGATTGAATCCACCCTTCCAGAAATATTAAAATTTTCATCAGGTACTCCATTATACTTATTTTTTGTTTATCTTGGAAGCACAAGAAAAAGGTTAGACTTTTAATCAAATTCATCTTCTGCTTCCAACTTCCTTTGTAAATTTCTTTAATGTTTTAATTGTTCCAGATGGAATAATAATTTTAATTTATTTTTATTAGACATAGGATGTAAACGTTAGGAAAGAAGCTTGCATTAATTGAGATAACTTCGAATCTTGATAAGAGACTTATTATATTTGTTTGAAATTATCTGTAATCGAATTTCAAAGGAAAATAAACAAGGCAAAATCTATTAAAATCTTTATATAAACAATAAAAATGAAGAAAAGAAAAGAAAAGAAGCAAAAACATAAAGAAAAGAAAACAAAAAACAATCGAATCAATTTCGAGCTCGTCGTCGTCGTCGTCATCTCACATTGTATCTTCATAACGTGTACAATGCTAATCGTGTGAAATATGAGTTCATTGAGAGCGAGGCTTCTACAATCTACAATGAATAAAAAAAATTAAAATGTTCAATTAGACTCAGATTCAGCTGTTTCTGTTTATAAGGCACCAGCCCAAGCCCCAGACTCGTCCATTTGTTATTGTAGCTGCTGCTACTGGTGGTGGTGGTTCTTTAAGTCGAACCCCTTTTTCTTGCTCAATCTACCTACAGATTCCTGCTTTAGCTTTTTGAAAACTCGTAGGAAGTGACGAAGAAGAATCGAGAGTCAACGACAAAGGCAAAGACGAAAACGAAGACGACAACAATAAACAAAAAGAAAGATTCTTGACATTTTCTCTTAAATAGAAGCCACTTAAGATTATTAATTCCAGCAATGATGGTTCCTTTAGTCTTTGTATTGTGTTGTGTTTTGTTATAAAATGTTCCCCTCTCCCCTCCTTTGCCTTACCTACGATATGCCTATGATATCGTTTAAGAAACAAAAATGATAAAAATTATACAATTTAATTGATTTAACCTAATCATGATCCATTGTGGCTTTTTTTGTTGTTGCTGTTTCAGTTGCAACAAAACGAGCTCCATAATAGTTTTAAGAAAAAAAAAAGCTGTCTCGAAAAATAAAGTCACTTTTTTCCTGCCTGATTGGGACGGACACGAAAAAAGCACATGCATAAGCTTATTATAGATATGCATTGGAAAATTGTTTGTCATGGCCAATGTGTCAGTGGAGCAGCAGCAGAATGAGTCAAGTAATTAAAAACTTTTGAATTGATGGTTGTTTTTTTTTTAGAGCCGCCTTACAACATAAAATTAATTATACATATCTTTAACGCATGAATCATTTTTAAAGAGTTTAAAAAATTGCTTAGATTTATTAATTTGAATCAAAAGTGGGACAAATGACTGTCGAGTTGAAGATTAAATTAGCAGATTAAATTATTACTATTTTATTTTTGAACTTTTTTGGGTACTTTGATAACTAAATACATAATTGAAAACATAAATTTAATAATAAAATGTGTGTTTTTTTTACAAGAAGAAAAAATGAGATCAGTTTTAGTGATTTTTGTAGTAATCAGAAACCGTTCATGAGTTAAAACTAGCATTTGATCTTAAGACTCATCATAGACAAAAACAGTTTTGTCAGAATTCGTAGTCTTGTGGAATTGGCATCATAATTTGTATACATAGCATGAGTCTAGCTCCTTGCAATGAAGTATTGTAACTTAAAAGCAATTAGGCAGGTGTAGACAACATAAGGGACTTCATTTGTTTCATTGTTCATTTAATTTGTTTTTCAAGTGTCATGAATTTCAGAACTTTATTTCCTAAACCTCTACTTTAAGTTAAAAAACTACCAAAATCATTATTGTCTACCAAAACACCTCTCAGGCAAGCTACAAGTCTAGTCCATCACGATTTGATGTAATATTTTTGCTAATAATATTTTAAATAATATTACGTATTTCTTTTCCAAATTTACAAGGCACCCTTTTAACCTAACTTTCAAGTCCCTGATGTTGTCTAAACCTGCCCATTGTTCAACCTTGAAAATCTTTTGGTTGTCATTTTGACACATTTAGGTTCAACACGCTTATGTTTTAATTTTTCCTCTACATAAACTATCACATAAGAGCTCATGTTATACTTTAGCTACTCAAGTTTTGTTCCGGCAAGTTGCCATAAGAGACTTAAAAAAGCCTAAGAGACTGTTTCCTGGAGGGTCTCTAAGTTCCTCAAGATTTTCTTCAATCAACTACCTAAGAATTTCTAACTTGTATGGCAGAGAACCTTTTCCCCCCTGCTTATCAACTCTTTTTTTCCCATGAAGGTACATCACTGTGGCCTGGTACCAACCAAAGTCTAATGCTATGTTGTGAGCCAGGTTAGGTTAAAGTGGCTGCGGATTCAGAATCCACATACTTAGGCCAAAAGAAAAGGCCCATTGTGATACCACATGAATCTAGAGAATTATTTCTTACTAGTCGAACCATTTTGAGCTTTTTATAAAGCGAAGAAGATATTTGATATCCTTTTTAGCTATTTCACTGGTATTATGAAAAGAGGAGTCTCCCAGATGAAGTTAGGGTCTAAGTGAAAGAGCAGAGAAGGTGAGAGATTGTTTCCTCTTCTTCCTCCTCCATACAGCTGCTGCAGAAGTCATTAGAGGCTACACCAAGTCGTATTGCGTGTCTGCCTATAAAACGTAGGGACACCTATTAGGGAGCTATTATGTAGTCTGCTTTGAGATAACACCTCTTTAGAGCTCTTTAGGTCCAGTGAAGGCCATATGAGTTTTGTGGCCATTAAAAACTTTACAAAAATTACAATTTGATTTCTGGTACAAAACCTTGTTAACCAGCGTTATCTAAATGTTGTTTGCTTTCACCTCGAGTAAGGCAGTACAGTCTTTTATAAAATCTTCTTTCTAGGCCAATGAATTATCAAACTGCAATTTTGAGTACCCTAGACTTTTTGGGTCATTTACAAAAGAAAGAGTTACAATATACCGTCCAGATTACGATTTTTTTGTAGGTCTTAGAAATATTTCTTCACATTGACGGTTTGGGACGGAATAGATTGATTTTCTTTTAGGTCCCAGAAGTGTTCGACTAAACTATCTATGATTTGCTAGATGAAGTGTCTACACCTATGCCACAGAATTGTCTTGACAAAGTATTAATAACAGCTTTTTTCCATCACAATCCACCCTAGCTACGTATTTTGTAAGGAAGGTCCACTGTAATGCCCTTAAATATGGCCCACGTAAGGAAGTTCACTATAAAGCTTATCTCTGAACAGTAAATTCACATCTGATTAAATTCGTTGTCTGCTAATTTCATGTTGTGAAACATTTTCCAGAGGGCTATGTCGTTCAAAATTTATCGTATCGAGTACAAAAACTTGAAGTTGAGTGTGACTTGTAATTAAAGACAGATTCCCAATTCCCAATCTATGCCTCTAGTCTGGCAAAGTACTGTTTTAATTGAAAAATGGCTTTACTTTCAGTGGAATTTCCATAATTCAAACTCTCAAAATGAAAAAAAAAAAAAAATTGAGTTAAAGAAACTTCAATTTAAAGAAATGTTACAAAAGTTACTAACCCGTTCAAAACCGATGTTCAAATGAAAAACATACAAACTCTGAATCTGAATAGCCATCCCTCTTCTTCAACTAAAACTACAGAAATTAATCACAGTAGACTCAAGTATTTTTCAAAAAAAAAAAAAAATAAACAAAAGGGGGTTTCCCAAATAAGAGCAAAGAATTTAGAATGTATCTACTGAAAAAACGTCTAAAATAATTATAATAGCCTTATACTACTTTTCCACCGGACACTAAACCTAAATTAAGCTAGATTTGTCACAAATCTCCTTGAAATCTCGAACATTTACCATACAAATTTTAATCTCCTCAAACGAAGATTTCAAATAAAACTCATTGAAATCTACTTGGAAACATTAGTTTGTCAAATCAAACAAACTTTTTTTGTTGAACCGACCATTTAAACGCCAATTTCGTTTATTGACAGATGGAAATGTCAACAAAAGCTATCTGTCTCACTTCCATATGATTCAAATTCAAAACAATAAACAACTTTCAAGAAATCACAGACAAAATAAAATGGTAGTATACAAAAAAAAACTAATTACTTACAGAACGCTTTTGTTGGAGTTGTGGACCGACAAACAGGCTAACTTGATCGGCCAGAAGAAAAAACTCTCACGTTTTCAAGGAAATGGCTGAGATTATGGTGGGATATACTCCAGAGGAAATAAAAGTGAAAATTCACAACTTAACGAATCGTTTTAGGTAAAGTTCTTTTTTTTGTTTTGTTTTTAGAATTTATTATTAAATTCTTTTCACTAACAGAAAGGAAAAGAAATTGGTGGGCCCTTCTGGAGGTACTCCGTCTTAATGGGGTCCGTATTTACAAATAAATGCAATACTGGGAGAAAGACCACTGAGTAATGTGGAAAATCTACAAGAGGACAGCATTATTGGTAAAATAATATTATGTATTTCAGAATCAATTTACTCCACTCAAGAGTCATTTCAAGACTCATTCTCGGAGATGGTTTCCCCTTTTGCCACTGCCGTTGTTTCGTCGGCTGCTTCGACCGCTGCTGCATCCACTACTTCTGCAGCATTATCCAGTCCTGATTTTCTATGAGAATAATTTAACGTTTGGTTGTTATGACATTAACCAAACGTCTAACGTTTCGAAAAAGAGCTAAAATAAAATGGGATTTCCCCAATAGGGAAAAAAGTTCGAGTTAAATAGACTATTTGGCATCAAACAGAATCTAAAAATTTCGATTTATAGGGACATTCGACTTACAGAAGTTCGAATTATGGAGGGCAAAATTCATGAAAATAAGGTTGAAAAGGCAAAGTTCTCAATAATATTTTGATTTATAGAGAAATTCTACTTAAGGAAGTTCATACTTTCCAAAGACGCACGTTTTAAGTGCTAAGTGTTAACTTTTAATCTTATTTGAATCACTTAAAACATGTATTAAGAAATTTTATAAAAGATTTAAGTTCCTATATACAAGAATCTTTATTTTAAACATATATGTTTTTAAATTAATACAAAACAACATTAAATTCATGAATAATCATTCAAATATACACACCAACAAAATGAACAACTGAATAAAAAAAAAAAAAACAAGAAAATAACAAATAAAATAATAAATAAAATAAACTGTTATACACACACGGGGCACAAATTAAAATATCTTTCGTCACCGATCGTACAGAAAGTATAAAATAAATATATGTATAAAAATAAAAGATAGCATTCAGCAAACGTTTTAAAAATAAATCACAGATAAACGCTGAATTTGTCTAAATCCATTTAACCGCACAATGTGAAGCATAAATCATGCCATAGGTCAAATGTTCCTTCATCAGGGTTATTTGTTTCAATTTAAATTACAATTATTTAAATATTAGATATGTACCTACACACAATCTGTAGACCAAAGTGAGGGGGACAGGAGGGCGGTGCATATATTTATATGATTTTTTTTTTTCTAAAACAATTTATTTATGTACTAACTCTTTTATTAAACTAATTTGAAAATTATAAAGGGGCTTTTGTTTAAAACATTGAACAGTGATGCCAGGTGCAGTAGGTACATTTGCTTTTTTTTTTAAATTTTGTAAATTAGATGATTTTTCTTTGGCCAAACAGAAAATATAAATAAATAAAAATACTGTCGGCCAATTGAGGTGAAGGACACGTTTGTATGTCACGAGAGTATACAAATGTAGAACGGACGGTTAACTTGCGGCTGCAGGCTCAGGGGGGCCCCACGATAAAACGACAACGCAGATACAAAAGTGGAACTCACTCAAGTATACAGACAGGCATAAAGTGTGATGATACATAAATGTGTCTGCTGTGAAGCTGCGAGCCCCTGGCATCATCATAATCATCATCTCCTTGGTATCGACGACCGACGATTTGATGGTGTTTTAGGTCGGCCGCTCACTGCAATAATTAATCTTCCAAAAACAAATTCTCTGTTATTTTTCTAATTCAAATTAATAAATTGGAAGTTCAGTATCAGCTCGAGAGAAGATTGTATGTATATGTACTTCTGTCCAAAAATATCAACTGAGCAATCAAGAATTAAACATTCCAACAAGAAGAGCAACGAGCACCAGCATCAAGAACAGCATCAGTACAGCTACTCAGAACTTAGCATCAGCAGCAAAAGTAGAAGCAGCAGAAAATTTTAAAATTACAATTCACGAGCATAATTCTATTTATAACTTTGCCTCTAATGACAGTCTACACAGAAAGTGTGTGCAGTTCGTAGGTACATATATTTTATTATTAGAGCTTCACCGAGAGATATTACTTAATACTCGTACATCGTACCTACTCTATACTCGACTAGCACTGTGATTTGTGCTATGGCAATGATGCTATAAGCTAGAGCTAGAGTTGAGAAATGGCGAAAAGTGGTGACCAACACTGCCGCTAAATAGTTAAGCAACTGAATGTAGAAACAAGGACGGCTTCGGATCACCAGAGCACCAGAGAAGCAACAACGACATCGCTTTTGTGAGTGATGCAGGCACGAGTACCTAATCGCAATTGTGTTTTGTTTGTCGTTGGGTTGATGATAACTTTTCTTTTCTTGTTTTTATTTTTGTTCTAAAAAAGCCAAGATGCCGACACAATGTCGTCGTCGCACAGTGGCCCGTTTTGACTTTTTTGGTTGCAAAAATCATATTTCCTAAACAAATAAAGATATTGCTTTAATTTTTTTTATCTTGACGGAAATTTTCAAGGCTATACAAATTGTGACTTTCAGAAATGTGTGTTAAAATAAGAAGTTTTAACAAAGGTGATAAACATAGCGGTATTTTAATATGCAATCGTCAAAATAAATTTTTTAAGTTATCTAAGTGAATTTAAACAGTAGAGCAAAAAGAAAAAGGACTAATTCGAATGAAAAAGTGGGAAAAAAGTATTTTTTTTTTAATTTTAAGGAATTTTTTTTGATTTTCCAGTATTCAAGAATACATAATGTATTTTGGTGATATATCAAAAGTAAAACAGTGTAAAAAGAAATAAAGATAAAACAAATTTATAATTTTTTTACAAATTTGAAATGTGTAATAAACTCATCATGGAAAGTATCGTTCTTTCAGATCTTTTTGGCTTCCCACATGACTTAAAGAAGAAATAAGTAGATCCGAAGAGGTTGAAAGCATGTTAAATAGGTCCTCATTCTGCCGAATCCTTGAAACTTTACACGTATTCTGATATCGATATTTCTTGTAGTCTTTATTTTTGCATTCCTGGGCTTCTTCTGACAGTTCTCCAAGTGGTAGTGTATGATATTCAATGATATTTTGACTATGAAACAATATTTTGTGTAGAGTAGGTGTGAGTAGTTTTTCAGGATACTTTTGTTTTAAAAGATCTGCCGTTTTCTTAGTATACTCCCCAAATTTAACTGCATTCACTGCTTCTTTGCAATTCAAAACGTTCAATATTACTTTGAGCCTCATTATAACTTGTCCATTGACTCCAGTTATTCGAACGGTTGCATCTGACTGTCATTAGTGTTTCCAAACCCTTGCTTTGGTTTATCCTGGTGTATTTTATGGGATTGTGTTGGGTAGTGTGAATGCTTTCCTTGACTCTTTTGACACGAAGTGTACTTGCAGAAGATATTGCCTGCATTATGTCACTTTTCCCCTTTTCATGGTCCTTATTGTATCTTATACTCAAAGCTTCAGAGAGATGTTCTGTACATATCTCCTTTGTACCTTTGATTAGTTTTTGTTTTTTAGTAAATTTTGCACTAATTGACTGGCTTCATTGGTCTTCCTCTTGATGTAGTTGGGAGATCACCCGCTTCTTCTGTTTGTTTGATATGCAGAAATAAGGAAAGCCATTTTGCATTCTTTTTGAAGTTATTTCTCGATCTTTTCGTTGCTATCCATTTTCTATCAAGGTTGTAATAAAATTGTTTTAATATCTGTTTGACTGTAGATATAAACTCATTACAGAAGCTGGCATTGACAAAAAGTTCAAACAAATTCTCATGCGAAATATCCATTTTCATTTTTTTTGAAAAATAAAAGCAACAGCTCGAACGCTCGTTTATATTCTAAATGATTATTTTAGTCTAATGTTTCATATTTTTATAACTAAGATTAAATACCTGCACTCAAGACTCTTTAATCCTTATATTAATTATACTTTAAGACACGCCAATAAAACTATATGACTGTCTACCTTTATACTAACATATTCCAAGATTGTGTTATCCTCAAATCTTTTCAATAAATTCTTCATCCTTATCAATAAAAGTACTTAAAAAGAAATGCATTTTTAAAAATTGTATTACAGAATATACAATAGCTCTAAAACTCTTGAAAATCTTAGGAAATAAACAAAAATGATTTTTTTTGAATAAAATGATCTTTTTAAATTCACCACACACAAAACAAAGAAGTCCATAAAAAAGGGGACAAAAATGACTGACTTCATCAATTCAAATCTCCCTAGCTCAGTTCGATGCAAAATGACGCAGTTGATCTTTTGGATTTATGTTAACCCATTAACACCCAAGGGTATAGAAAAATAGAAATTTTGTATTTTTGTGATATTTTCTGTTTATTGAGTTTAAATTTAAAACTGCAAAAAAAAAAGTTTTCAAAAAATAGTGGTCAGCAGTTACGAGGGTGTACTTTTTTTAGTACAATGGTATCATACATACTATTTTAATTTTGATTAATACGAAAATTTTTAAAGCAATCTTTATGTATGCAAAGGGTCACATTGCACATTTCACAACACCATTTCGATCGCTGATGGCACTGGCGACATCTTAACTGATTTGGTAACTTCTTTGCAAAATGGTATCCTGGGCTTTCTGTTATGCTCCTTTTGACTGCGAGTATCGGTTGCTCTTGATTCAAAGTGTGAAATCTGAGATAATGCAGCGTAACAGCTCTTGTAAACTCCAGTAAATCACCTTTGTAGTTGTTGGTCAATTTGTGAAGCTTCCAGGCATTAGAGACAGTTGATGAAATCATCGATGTGAAAATGTTCCACCACCACTTCTTCGCTCTTATTTCTATAGAATAAGTGTTGATGAACTGATCGTGAAGATCAACACCACCCATATTTTTATTATAGTTTTTGAAGACAAGCGGCTGAGGAATATTAATTTTTTTCTGTTGTTCTTTGTCCCATCTTTTTACATTCTCGCAAGGTTCGATTTTGTCGTAGTTAGTGGCTATAGTAACGATGCTGTTGTCTTTCCATTTAACGAAAAGCAACTCATTGGTCTCGTCGAATTGGTGGTCAAAAGTACCCCTTTTTTGCTTTTGAAATTCTTTATTTTGAGGAAGAGGACATTTTTTGAGCCGATTGTCGCGAGCTGTTCCAGTTGCTCTAAATTTCTTTTGTTTTAAAATCTTCATAAGTTCATAGCTTGTAAAAAAATTGTCAAAATAAATTGCATGGTCAGTTGGACATTCAATATTTTTTAGTAAGTCAAGAACAACTCTTGACCCTAATGGCAATTTCTTTAGAGAAGGCTTAACATTTTTTGCTCCGCAATAAGTATCAAATTGATACATATAACCATCCTTGCTACAAAGCATCCAATTTTTGAAGCCGAACCTTACAGGCTTTCCTCTTATGAATTGCTTTGAAGAATGACGACCGAAGTATTTGACCATGGATTCATCTATAGATAAATGCTCATGCATATATCCCCATTTTTGAAATTTTTTGCACATAAGCTGGCTTAGCGGACGAAGTTTTGCCATTTTGTCATTCAAGTCAAGGTTGTGGTTATCAGCAAAATGTATGTAGCTTTTTATTTCTTGAAACCTGTTCCTTGACATACTGTTGGATACAATAGGAACATGGGTATCTGCCGACAGCCCGAAAACAACAAGATACCAATGAAAGTTTTTAAGTCATCTTCATTGAATACAAAGCTGTGTTGAGTTGTCTTACCTCGACATCAAACAATTTTTCAAAAACATCAACTTCGCTGAGCCCAATCAAATCTGAAGCACAGTTTTTTATTCTTTGCAAATAGTTTTCAGTTCTTTGAAATTCGTTTGGGGAAATTGCCTTTGTCCAAACAGGAGGGGCAATTAACTTTTTTAGCTCGGACAGCGGAAGGTCGTCATCGCTTTCGTATTCTTCTTCGAAAGTCAATCTATTCAAAACTCCGAAGATCTCAACCTCACCTGGAACATCTTGCGGTAATTCTATCGCTCTTATATTTTCTTCATCTAAATCCTCTTCGTCCGTAACGTAGTCCACTGGTGGAGGAACCATGACGATATCAGCATTGACTATATCGTCATTGCTGTATAGTTCGTCCAGGGCAGATTCCAGATTTTGAAAGCGTTTTCCATAAAAGTTTTTCGATGGGATGCTTTTGAAATTCATTTTAGAAACTAAAAAAAAAAGTGCATGCATAAACCCGTTGTACTATGTTTTTGCAACTAACAACACGAGTAGAAATATAATATGTCATGCACAAAAAGACAGTTTCAAATAAGCCTTCTCCGTTTTTTGTAAGAAAAAACTATGTGGAAAAATTCAAATTTATTGAATAAAGAAGAATAAATGTCAAACGTTTCATTTTTCAGTATTGCCATAATTGTATGGCTCCATCAACTTAGTTCATTTTACTGTACTTAAAAAAGTACAATGGGAGAGAATGGGTTAAGAAATATGTAAGGATTCTGAATCAGTTGAGATCTTAGCACCACTCGTTGAATCTTTTTTTCTATACAATTTTAAGTCGAAAAAGTGTGCAAAAAGTTGTATTTCCAAAAACATTAAATTAAACAATTAAAAAATATTTCTTTTTTAATTATTGATCTAAATAATGGCAATGCATATTATGAAAACAAAAACGAAAAGCATTTCGAAACCCCTTTTCTAGTTTTTACATTCAAAGTTAAGAAAAAATATTAAAAAAAAAAGATCATCATACAAAATTTTCAACCTTGGCCTATAAGGCACACAAATAATCCAAATTGAATAATTTTTTCCATTACTGGAGCTTCAAATATTTGTGAATCCAGTGAAGTAAAAAGTTTTGCATTATAGACCCACTCGAAAAATGAAAATTGCAAGCAGTTTTGCATAAACGGGCCACTGTGCGTTCGTAGTAGTGGTCGTTATAGTTTGTTGAATTTTTTCAATCATTCCTTATATATTACTTATATACGTACCTACATCTGGGTTTTCCTGCCTCAAATATTTCTCTATTTTATATACATAAATGTATATAAACTTTGGAATAATTTCTCATTTAGTTTTTGGATGAATTTTTTAAAAATTCAGTTCAGTATTCAGTTGAGAATAAGATTTTTTAGTACAAACAATAATGAAAATGAGATGAGAATCAAATGTAGAACAGTTCTCTTCTTTATGTGACACAGTGCTTAATTTACTTAGGCGTTGTCGTGTGCCAGAGAACTTGATGATCTTTTTGTTATTATTTTGCATGATAATTATTATTATACGTGCCTGCGACCGTATAATTGTTCTACATATACGCGAACCTACCTATTTACGATTTCCTATGATGGGGGACGACGACAACAACAAGAGACGCATGTGTGTTTATTTGTTTTTAAAATAATTGGGTTACGTAAGATCATTGAAGTTAAAATGATTAATTTATTTTTTATTCCGTATTAGATCGCAGAAAAGTAAAAATTTACGCTACTAATTCTAGAAATGATAGAATGATGGTTCTTTGGAAGGAATTAGAAAACAATTTAAGGTCAAAAACTCGAGTGGCTTATGCAAAACACAAGATGAAAAGGGATTATATTGCGAGCATTGGATAGTTGGGCTCTCTGTGTAACATTAAAGAAAAATTCTTTAAATCATAGCTATGGCCAACATTCCTTACTTTTGAACTTAACTAGTTTTTTGCACTTAAATTAAGCTAAGCCGTTTTAAGTTTAAGAATCTTATGAGTATACAAGTGATATGATAATCTATCAAAAAAGTCGAGAAAATAAGAGCTCCTAGAAAAATTAATAAAAGTGTAGTAAAAACTGTATATAAATTCAAAATTATCAGTTAAAGTGAATGCTTATAACCTCTGCACAAGGAAAATATAAATATTCAGAGTAAGTCATAGAAAATAAGGCACAAAATCATCGAAATCATATTCCATCAATCTAACCTCAATAAATGAACAAAAGAGGATTGGTAGAAACCTCTCCAGAAGCGTACGACACTGGAAAAAGAGGCACTAGGTACCACCTTGCTATGTCCAACGACAATATTGTAACAGCGACCCCAACAAAGCAACAATTGGAGTCCAAATGAAATCTCAACACATAGTTTCGAGTGTACTGCGCAATTCGAGACAGCTAAAGTCGTTAGGAATCTCTTTTAATAAAGATCTCCCATTCAATGTCCGCCAGAGAAGATCCAAATTGTTTATGCTGATGAAGGTACTGCGTCAGGAATATTCAAAGAAACAAATTGTTCTGAGAGATGATAGGATACATGTTTTGGATACAGTTTTCACCTGGGATAATTCAAAAGGTTTAAAATGTGGAAATTGAAATGGAATGCAAGTTCTGAATGAAATTCTAGGTACCTTGTCGACTGGTGTAAAAAACACTATGGTTGAATTGATGAATGTCAACTTCGAATCCAAATGCAGGGATGGCAAGAGGCATTCAAACAAGCAAAACATCTGCTGGAAACTTTACTAAAGCTTCTAAACTAAAAAAAAAAAAAACCAAGTGATATGGAAAAAATCTCATACGTCTTGTATAAAATAAATTAGGTGCCGCAACAGCCCTTTGACAACTAAGCCCTAGTGACGTACAATTTTCAACCATTTCTGTGTGCGAATAATGTTGTCAGAGATGAAGGGGACCTACGCACAGTGGGTACCCTTCATACTAAGCAGTGCTCAAAAATCAGTATCTTATTTTAAATCACCACTACTGTTAAATATTGATACTCACTGCTATAGCTATTAAATTTAGTAAATAATATGTTAAAATAAAAAAGTATTCACAACAATTTCTAAAGTTTTTGAGTATTTTACCTTTAAGAAATGAATGGTTTTTCAATTAACATTTCAATGAATTTTCCGGTAGATCACTGGCATTGCGCGTGTATAAGTTTTTAGGGGATCAGAAGAGATAAGCAATCTATTAAAAACATCCGTCATAATATCCTTGATGACGTGATGTTTTCCTGCTTAATTGTTCCCGATATACTTTGAAATCTTTGTTCCTAGCATCATAAGCTTCTTTACTTAACTGTCCGTTTGGAAGTAGAGCATGGGTTATTATTTCACTTCCATGGGTAACGATTTTATGAACACTTGTGTTCATGTAATACTAGGGAGGGATATAGTTACGGTGACCATCCGTTCATTGGTATAATGAACAGTTCATTATTTGAAGAAAATGTTCATTATGAATTATTGTGCCTCGGAAAACATAAAAATGTTCATTATTTTAGAAATTGCTCATAATTTGTTCATTGTTTTATGACTTTTTTCTTTAAGGAAAGCTTAACCATGAAAACCATTAAATGTTTGATAAAAACGTACCCTTATTTATCCTAAGTAACAAAAGCTTAACTTTGACCATCTGATTAATAGAACTGAAAAAATATGATTTTTAACCGAACCTCTTCGTTCGAAGATTTTTTTTTTATTTTTCGCCGATGGGGTTCGCTTAATAAGCTTTTATTTTGAGTTGTAATAATTGGATCATTGAGATTAAGGTATTGGAACTTTGGAAAAATTACGGAGCACCATTTTTCTTATTAAATATCTACATCATTACAAGCGGTTACACACCTGAGAAAAAAAATCAGAAAAATCGCTAATTTTAAACAAAACCTACCCCTCCCATCTTGAGCTATACAAAAAGTACGAAACTTTTGTATTCGATACCACGACACAAAAACCTTTAAGCCCACGTACTTAGCTTTTTGGCTGTACCTCTATTACCCACAATTTATGTCGATGCTTTTACTATAAGCTTACTGAGTCTCTAACTCAAACCACTTTACTTTCAACACGCGCACCAAGCTCTCACTTCTCTCTTCGTATTTTTAATAAAGAGAGTTTGGTCTTTCAGTCTGTATCATTAGATTTAAAAGTTCTCTGCGCAAATTAAAAAAAAAAACCGTTCTAAAAATAGTATTGTTTCCGAGTAAAAGCCTTTTTCGTTGATGTACTTTATATACATAAAAACACTTTTAATAATAAAAAATATAATTTGGAATCTACATACCTTCATCATCAATCGACATATATTTAATTTTTTTTAAACTTAACAATTTAACTTTTAAAAATAAAAACTTCAACCACTAGATCAAGACACTGCATATGTGAATCAAAAACAATTAAAAAGTGTCGACTTTGAAGTACCGTAACTTGGCCGCCAGACCAAGAGAGAAGGTGATTCTTACGTATGACGTGTGTTACACCGTTAATATTGATCTGGAACTTTTATTTTATTTTTATTCCAAAAAATTAAAAACTGTATTTTGAGCACTGTTTTATATGGAGAGGACCCACTGTGCTACGGTTTTAAGCCAAAACTGAAAGGCTCATTTGAGTAAAAACTGAGTGAAAACAAAATTGCTGACCATCACGTCGAAAAATAACTATAAGCGATAGATCAATTATAATAGAATATGGAAGGACCACTTCTCCAAATTATATAACGGCGATGACGAACCGAAACTCTGCTGTAAGGGAAAGAGAACCACTCAACCTACCCGACCTCGACGAAGTGAGGTCTATCAAGGTAGAAAAGATCTAACCGATGCATTTGATGTCAAAAAAGGTTTTAGACAAGGCGATGCACTGTCATGCGACTTCTTCAATATCGTTCTGGAAAGAATTGTGCAAAATTCAACCGTCAACACGAGAGCCACAATCTTCCAAAGGTCTATCCAATTACTTGGATACGCAGATGATATTGACATAATTGGAAGATCAGAGCGTGATGTCAGTGAGCGTTTTTGAACATTGCGACGGAAGCGAAGATGGGTTTAATGGTCAATGAGGGCAAGACCAAGTATATGCTGTCATCAAAAAAGGACACTGAACAACTACGTCTTGGACAAAACGTCACCATGGACAGCTATAACTTTGAAGTAGTTAAGGACTTTGTGTACCTAGGCACCGCTATTAACACAGACAACGACACTAGCGCTAAAATCAAACGAAGAATAACTCTTGTAAATCGCTGCTTCTTTGGAATTAGAAGGCAATTGAGAAGTAAAGTCCTTGTCCTGGCTTAAAAAAAACATGATATCAACATCTGATATCCGTATTTTTTCTCAGGTAGTCAGGCTGCTATCAAATCCTTGGACTCTGTCTCTACAAATCTATAACAGTCCATAATTGTCGATCATTTCTAGTGGAGATGGCACAACAGTTTAATTTTCACCTTTGCTGGATGCCGGGCCATAGAGACATTCCAGATAACTGCAAGGCAGATCAAACGTTAAAACGTTGAAGGTGCCTGCTATCTCTAAGCAGATCGCATATAAGCTCGATAATATGTACGTTTCATAACCGGGAAAAGGCTAATATTAAAGCACTCCACGCGATTAGGCGTATTCTCAAATGACTTTTGCAGAAGCTGTAGGGACGAGGAAGAGGGGGACACAATTCTTCATCATCTCTGTACAAATATTCTGCTCTGGCTCGAAAACACAAGAAATACCTAGGAGAATCCTTCTTTTACGATCTAAATCATATCAGCATAATCAGCCTCTCACGTTTCTTAAGGGACTTAAACTGGTTCCATTGAGCATAGGAGGAAGCCTCAAGATTCATGTGGTATCACAATAGGCCATTAAACTGGCCTAAGTGTGTCCGTTTCCATCTTGGACAGCCACTTTAACCTAACCTAACCATGTGATAATTAATAATTATTTTAATTGGAATAGATTGAAAAATGGTTTTTCGTCGCTCAATGTGAAAAGTGATAAAACCCAAGATCATGAAACCGATAATTTAACTTATAGGTGACAGCATAATACTATGCCAACTTTTTGTTATTGATGGTAGTAAATATTGACATACTAACATGCCCTTTTGATAGAGTTTTAGCAGGATATCGAAACCAAATATACTGTAATATCAATGGAGCTATAATTTCAAAGGAACACAGCTTATGTCTGCTATTCTGTCAAAAGTAGACATAATCCTTTTTACAAAACGTATCTTTGGCGAATTGTAACTGAGATGGTGGTGCTGATTAGCTCTAGAAGAAAAATATTTAAATTTAAATAAGGATTTTTGCACTAAATTTCAAATATAATTTAAGGCGCCAGTTATAGCTATCCTTGGTTTTCATCATTGAAAACAAACATTGAAATTTTTTGACAGGTCCTTTATAGCTACCATTAATATTTTCTGTCATTGAACAAAAATTCCTGATTGAAAAACACAGACAAAAATTTACTGACAGAAATCTGGCATTGGAATTGTGTGACATTGGCTGCGTTCAATCTTGTGTTGGTTAGGGTGTCTTGGATATGGATTTTTAGATACCTTGTTGAACGAGTTGGATAGCTGTCAAAAAATAAAAACAAATTTCAGCTGTTCACAAAAAGCAGAGAAACATTTAAGCTTCGAAGTCAAAATTATTCTAAGATAAAACATTTAATTCGACTGATTCGTAGGACTATTATGAAGATTTCGATCTCATTTCCGAATGAGCAGAAGTTGCAACTTCAACTAACATTTTGTCTTTTTGTTTACCAACAAATACAAAAAGCTGAAATCAATTTTCAAGTTTCTTTAAATTCAACCATGTGTTGAATCAGCTGTTCTGTTAGATACCTACTTACCCCAGAAATTCTTGGATACCTTTGGATTCCTTTTTTGACATATCAGCTGTTATTTTACACGTAATACACTAACAATAACTTATCCGGATATCCTATCTGTCTGAAATTGAACGCAGCCATTGGAACACAAATCAGTGGAACGATTTGTTTCACTTTTAAACATAAAAGTATCGGCTGTTCAGGAAAATGAATTTCCGTCCGGAAAATGGAAAAATACATTTTTAGAGAAAAATAAATGTGCAACTTAACTTTGTTTTCTCAAAAAAAAATTCTTTGTGTGATTTCCGTACGATCGGTATTTAATTTTCATTTCTAATCAAAGGCAAACACCATCAAATGTCGATTCAAAAAATTTTTCGGATCGATTTCAATGATAGCTATAATTCTTAACGACAAAAATTACCATATTATTTGTCGAAATATTTGGTTAATTTAAAGTTTTAATCAAGTTTTGCCAATTTTTTTTTTTTTGGCAATATTTTATGAAGACTGTAACTAAGGGACTCCAAAATTTTGATCGCCAATATTAATTTTTAATAAAAAAAATTAAGAAACTATATTTGTTGCCAAGTGCTAAGGACATTATTTCCAAAAATATATTTGGTACATTATCCAGCAAAAAGAACATATATGGAAATGACACCGCCTAAAGCATCTAATTCAAAGGTAAACATAAACCCAGTTGGCAATATGGCGATCAGCGAATTAGACAAAATGCTGCAAAATTCTTTGGGTAATTTGTTGGATATAAAGCTGAAAGACGTAGCGACTAAATCCGACATTGAAGGAATAAGTGCTGAAATTTCTATATTGAAACAAAGCAACGCTGAACTAAAGACTCAACTGAACAAAATGGAGTCCCGATGTGTTTTGTTGGAGAAACAAGTGGAGTTGCTTGAAAAAAAATCAAACGAAAAGAATGTTGTCGTTCATTTGCACCCTACTAATAGCCAAAACGCAGTAGAGAAAGCGAAAGAAATCTGTCTTGATTTATTGCAAACAAACAACTCGGATAAAATAACTACAGCAAACAAATCGGAAGATCAGCGACAAATGTAATTGTTGAAATGGCGAACAGAGAAGATGTTTTTCGGATTCTTCGAGCAAAGAATAAGCTACAAAACACCGGCACAACAATTCACAAGGACTATCCAGCAGCGGCGAGAGAACGAAGAAAAAGATTAAACAATCTGAGAAGAAACATCACTTCAAATAATAGGGGCATTAAGTGCCAAATTAAAGGAGAAACCCTTTTGATTGATGAAAACAATTTTTTTTTCGATAAAAGTGGCAAAATAATTTCGGACGCAGAAGATGGTTTGTTTACACTTAAACAGCTGGTTGGTGACACATTTGATCTGACAGCGCTGGAAGACTGGAATAATGAGAAGTCAACAGAAGACAACACCAGAGCTTCTCAAACTTCAAGTGGTGTTCACACGAGACATGTTTGATTGTAATGCCGTCTGCCATAAAAATAGTTTAATTAAAATTAGAAAAAATGAAAATTGTTTAGAATCTTTTAATTATACAATACTTTCTTATAATGTTGCAGGATTAACCAATAAGACTTTGTTTGTAGATTTTTATGAATTTGTTAATCAATTTGATTTTGTTTTTTTATATGAGACATTTATTATGGAAAATAATTTTACGAATTTTGAAAGTAAATTTAGGAATTTTGAATTTAAATTAGTTCCAGCTGTTAGAACACAATCAAGGGGAAGAGCTAGTGGAGGTTGCTTCTTCGGATTAAAAAAAAATCTTAAAAATATGTGTTGCGAATTTAAAGTATACGAAGGCGTTATTTTTGTTGAACTGTTTTACAAAGAAAAATGTTTCCGAATCCTGCCGACTTATATCAACTGCAATCAATGGAATACAGATTTTGAACAACTAGAAGGTGTAATAACTCGAGGTAAAACATCTAACTTGCTGGTGGTGGCTGATATGAATGCGAGGACAGGAAGACAAGCGGGAAATGAAAATGAGATCCTGGGAATTGAACGAAATTCGAAGGACATTATTGTTAATGCAAGAGGACTGAAGCTTATTGAACTATGCTATCTATCGGATACGAACGGAGAATTTACTTTTGTTGGAGGACAAGGTAGCTCGGTGATTGATTATAGTTTGGTAGGTAGTGAATGGAATGAACTGATTGTTGATTTGGAAATCTATAATGTACCTTACTCTGACCACTTTCCAATCGCCGTAAAATTTAAACTTAATACCAGAGAAGCAAAGGAATCGAGAATTATGAATACCTTACCGAAAATAAAATGGAAATCGAAACACAAGTCAGAGTATCAATTGAGATTAAATAATGCACTGATATGCCAAAGAACTTACGATTTACCTCAGATAGAAGAGATAATCAAAGCATTTTACTACACAGTTAACACCAACACTCAGCGAAACTCTTCGGCACCATGGTATGATGCCGACTGTAAAAAATACAGAAAATTATCGTTTGGCTGGTTAAGAGCGTATAGGACCTCAAATGAGGACTATTTCAGACACCAGTATTTAATGGCTAATAAGGCGTACAAAGAAATATGTAATAAAAAAAAGGCTGTTTTCTACGAAGCTGAATCAAGACGATTAGCGCTATGCAAAAACTCAAAAGATTTTTGGAACTTGGCAAGACAGCTGAATGGCAAACGATTTTCAATCCAAAAGAACTTGAGTCCAAACCTTCTGGCAGCTCACTTTGAGAAACTGTTGAATCCAGTACATGAGACTCCTTCGGTGGAATACGCTATACCAGCCTATGAATGTGGTGTTCTTGATGCTACAATTAGTTACCAAGAAGTAATATCAGCTGTAACGAAGCTTAAAGATGGAAAAGCTGCAGGTTCGAATGGCATATCAGCTGAATTTTATAAGTATGGGACACCAGAACTACTCACAAGGCTAACTTTCATATTTAACAATATCATGGAAACCGGGACTATACCAAATGAATTCAAAGAATCGATTATTTTTCCGATTCACAAGAAAGGAAACATGGCCGAACCAGCTAATTACAGAGGTATATCGTTCCTAAATGCTTCATACAAGATATTTACACTAATACTACAGAAACGATTCAACGAATGGATTGATAGCGACAAACTACTGCAGGAGTACCAGGCAGGATTTAGAAGTGGATATTCAACGATCGATCATATTTTTACCCTTAGATGTATGGCTGAAACATTCCTTCGCAAGAAAAAGAAGCTATATGCCTTCTTCGTCGATTTTAGAGCTGCTTTCGATATGATCGATAGAAAGGCTCTATTTTATAAGCTATATAGTAAAGGTATGTCATGCAAGTTTGGAAGAGTCATACAGAATCTCTACGACGGCACAACAAGTAAAGTATGGAATGGTGAAGCGCTTTCGGAAGAATTCAAAACACAATCGGGAGTCAGGCAAGGTTGTACATTGAGCCCAAGCATGTTCGCCATGTTCATTGATGATCTGGTTGACATTCTGTTATGTGGAGTAGAGTACGCGGGGATGATAATAAAACTATTGATGTTTGCAGACGATATTGTTCTGCTGGCAGCCTCTTCTGAATCATTGCAGTTGATGATTAACCGATTATTCGAATACTGTCGGGTTTGGAATCTGATAGTTAACCTTGACAAATCCAAGATTTTAATATTCAAAAGTGGAAGAGGCCGCAAATGTGCAAACGAAAAATGGCATTATAATGGAGAAAATATAGAGGTTGTAACGGAATTCAAATATCTAGGAGTTATTTTCACGCAAAACCTGAGTATGGAAAAACATCTGAAGGAAAAATTAATGAAGGCAAAATGTGCAATCAGTGCTACATGGAATAGATGCTTTCATAACAAAAGTATAGCACACAGCAGTAAATTCAAATTATTTGAAGCGATATCAGCATCAATCCTTTTCTACGCAGCTCAGACATGGGGTACAAGGCAGTACGATACGGTGGAAAATCTTCTACGATACTACTGCAAAAGAATCTTCCAGCTTCCGCGTAGCACACCTAACTACGTTATCATGTTAGAAACAGGAATCTCGCCATTGTTCATTCGAACATTAAAAATGCAAGTGGATTATGTCACGAAAGTCTTGAAGATGGATGATAATCGACTACCTAAAATAGTAGCTCTTGAAGTCATAAGGACAAAGACAAGTTGGTGCGCTGATTGGTTGGAACTTGCTTCAGAATGTGGGATAGTCTTAAACCTGTGCAGTGAAGAATTAGAAACTTCGCTTCATCAACTCATTGCTGCAGTGGACTTAAAACATCGTGATAAATATTTAAATGATGCCACAGGATCTATCTACAGACAACTATATAGCCAATTGAATCATAACCTGGAGGAGAAAAATTATTTTAGGGATGACAATAGTACAGCCGAGATTTCAATGATGGTAAAACTGCGGAGCGAACTTATGCCACTGAACTACATACCTCATAGATGATTTACATGATTTACCCATTGTGTGCTCTTTGTGCAACTTAGGTGAAAGAGAAGATAATTTTCACTTTATGGGTAAATGTCCGATCTTAAGAGAAATCAGAAGGGATGTATTCGGAAGTGACATGTTGACACAAAGCCAAATTATACAACTGCTTAACAATATGGATATACAAAAATTATACAAATACTGCAGGCTATCTCTTCTCTACAGAAACAAAATCATAAATGAAAGCTTCTAAGATAAACTAATTTTTTTTTTTTTTTTTTTATAAATATATATTGCAAAAATACATACGAATTATTGCGCAAAAAAAAAAAAAATTTCATATTATGTGAAATTTTCATGTTTTGTCAACTAGGCAGACAGCAAGATGCCATGCTTTTTTGTTTTTGTAAATTAGGAATTTAATCATTGAAAAAATAATAAAACCAACATCTAATCTAATCTAATCTAATCTATTTGGTACATTTAAAATATGTAATTTTCAAAGCTTCGCCTAAGAGGCAAGATTTAAAGAACAAGTTTTGTTTCGTCAAAAACTATGCTCTTTCGTGAAGTGACCATTTATATCTCTAAAAACTTCGAATCCACACCAAAAATTTAGAATCAAGAAAGGTTTTCAAAATGGATATACCGTTGTCGTGCGCCGAAATACAATTTTTCCCACGTTCCCAACATTCAAAAATAATAAAACAGTAAACTCTTTTAAATAAACATTTTTCTTCGTTTTTTTTTTTTAATGAGCGGTTTCTTTATTTTATTTGCAAATGCTGCATTTCGTATGCTTGTTTAACAACGAACAAAAACATCTTAATTGTGGCAGAAGAAATTAATTTTGCAAAATTACCTCAAAACCACACACGACTCACTCAAAGGTTTCATCCACAAAACTTAATTTAAACACTTTTTCCAAGCGTTTTTTAATGTTAAGTAGGTAAAGTATTCATAATGACAATACTTTCTCCCATTACTCTTCTTTCTCTCTCTCTCTCTCTCTCCCTTAAACAAAGTTGTTGCGTGTGAACAAACAAATTACACTCAACACTGAAGAAAACATAAACATCAAACAAACAGAAACTCACAAAAACTGACCACGCATAAATTTAAATATTTAATAAAATTAATTTTATCAGAGTTGTTGGTTGTGTAGTCATAATCGAAATATACTTAAGTTATTCAAAATATTGCTGACAACATTTTTGGTCTGCTATATTAATCTTATCTTTCCATTCAATATGAAGCTTACAAAAATAAAAACTGTCTCAACATTAAATCATTACAACAATAGCAGAAAACCATTTTTTCTTCATGTTTGGAATAGTTAATTCAGTTGTCAATTGTCATTAAAAAATATTAAAACACTCGAAAGAAAAGCTTGAATAAGATTATGGATGTTGGGAGGAACGGGACGAGGGGTTTCAAAGCAATTGTAATGAAAACAATCTTCATTGCATCACGACTGAAAGGTATGGAATTTCAACTCGTAGCAAGCAAGTGAAACACCACAAGGGCGGATTTATGATCGTTTATGCGCCTAAAGGTTGTCTTTTAAACACTTTGATATAAGACTGAAGAAAGCACATTTAGTGATCTGAAAGAAAAAACGATAATCTTTAAAAATAGGAATTTAAAGTAGTTTAAACAAAGAAACATCAAGATATCTTGGAAGCACGGACCCACCGAAACTTGCCAATTGTTTGTTGTATATAAACTTGGTATCAGTAGAAGAACGAAAGATGCAACGAAGAATGGAAGCGGTCCAAAGTTGTTGGATCTATGAAATTCTTTCGGGCTCCGGAACAAAAACGGTACCAGTGAGGGAGACAACCAAGGTGAATTCACATTTGTTGGGAAACAGGGTAGCTCTGTTATAAACGGTGATTTTTTAAGAGCTTGAGAACTTTAAAAAAAAAAAAAAAACGCATAAAATTTGCAAAATCTCATCGATTCTATATTTGAAACGTTAGATTGGTCCATGACATTTACTTTTTGAAGATAATTTCATTTAAATGTTGACCGCGGCTGCGTCTTAGGTGGTTCATTCGGAAAGTCTAATTTTGGGTAACTTTTTCGAGCATTTCGGCCGGAATAGCCCGAATTTCTTCGGAAATGTTGTCTTCCAAAGCTGGAATAGTTGCTGGCTTATTTGTATTGACTTTAGACTTGACGTAGCTCCACAAAAAATAGTCTAAAGGCGTCAAATCGCATGATCTTGGTGGCCAACTTACCGGTCTATTCCTTGAGATGAATTGTTCTCCGAAGTTTTCCCTCAAAATGGCCATAGAATCGCGAGCTGTGTGGCATGTAGCGCCATCTTGTTGAAACCACATGTCAACCAAGTTCAGTTCTTCCATTTTTGGCAACAAAAAGTTTGTTAGCATTGAACGATAGCGATCGCCATTCACCGTAACGTTGCGTCCAACAGCATCTTTGAAAAAATACGGTCCAATGATTCCACCAGCTTACAAACCACACCAAACAGTGCATTTTTCGGGATGCATGGGCAGTTCTTGAACGGCTTCTGGTTGATCTTCAACCAGAAATGAGCCTCATCGCTGTAGACCATAAATTGGACGTAAAGCGCGAAACACATTTCGAACCGAACACTGATTTTGGTAATAAAATTCAATGATTTGCAAGCGTTGCTCGTTAGTAAGTCTATTCATGATGAAATGTCAAAGCATACTGAGCATCTTTCTCTTTGACACCATGTCTGAAATCCCGCGTGATCTGTCAAATACTAATGCATGAAAATCCTAACCTCAAAAAAATCACCCTTTAGATTATAGCTTGGAAAGAGGTGAATGGAGCTCACTTATAACTGATTTTGTAGTTCAAAAGAGAAACTATTCAGATCATATGCCAATTTAAATGTGGCGAAATGGTACGAGATGAAATTGTGGCCTTAGAACTTATGCCCAACCTCCAGAGGAGGAATACAACGGCCTAAAGTAACAGAACAAAACTGAATTCACTCCTACTGTCCGAGGAGTGGTGAACTGCTTAACATAAATCACGTTCCACATCGCGAAGATCTTCCACTGTTTTGTGAAATTTGCAACATGGCTGAACGAGAGGATATTTTTCATTTTGTCGGAAGTCCTGAGAGAACTAGAAGAAATGTACTTGGTAGAGCCTTTTTAGCAGAAAACGAGACTTTAGCTCCTTAAATGAAGTAGATGTGTCTAAAATGCTTATATATTGCAAAATAGCACTTATTTATAGAAGCAGAATTAGAGATGAAATTTTTTAGTTAACACAACTGGAACTTAATTAATTATAAAACTTTAAAACTTTGTCAATCAGGCAAACGGCAAAATCATGCTTTAAAGATTGTTAATGAAATTGTACAAATAATTGCAAGTAAATAAAATTTATCTAATCAAATCTATAAGCTTTAATCCACAGTCGTTTTAGTCTGAAAATCATGTTTTTTTTTTCAAGACAGCAAAGGGAAATTTATTCAAAGTACTTAGTTAAGGCTAATAAGCTGCCCTTGATTAAGTTATAACAACAATAAGATCAATGTAGACCCCTTATGATAGACTGAAAGTTGTATAACTTTCTTGGAAAGTGAGCGTGTAACCTATGTTTATAGCTGTTGTCATTTTCCAGCCTCTCAGAGAATTTGATAAAACATAAGAGACTGTTTCCTGCAATATCTTTGAATTTTCCAAGGACTACCGAAAAGTATATTCCTAAGAATTTTAATCTTGTGACAAAATGCTGGGCAGTGACATAGAAGGGACTTATGTCCTCGTCTCCTGCCTCATCGCTGTACCCCTTGCATACAGTTGTGTTCATAAAAATAGCAGTGCTTTTGATTTTATAATTAAAAAGTGTTAAAAATTCATTCAATTTTTTTTATTATTAAGTTTGTTATTAGAAGTTTAAATAGAATAGAAGTTAGAAATAGTACTAGATGTAGACACTTCCTTAAGTACTTGAATGTCAAAAGCCGCCATTGTTAATTTCCGGCTATTTGGCTCTGTCATTTGTCTACTCTCAACTAACCAACAATTATAAGAAATGAAAGCTCAAGGCAAAATATTTAAAAGTTTGATCAAAAAACAAATTAGAATAAAACCTACTGAAGTACAAGAAAAAATAAAATAACGAAAAAAACTATTGTAAGTTATATCGAAAATTAATTAGAAGTTAACTGATGAATTGAATAATTTTGGATTATAATAAAGGTTGTAACTTGGTCACAAAGGATTTCTTTATCCCTCATCGTGGGAGTTAACAAGTTTTTCGATAGGTGGTACTAATTCCAACATTGATATTGAAGGCATTTGTGTTTTATTTGGAGAGCACTGCTATTTTTAAGAACACAACTGTACGTCTATGTCAACAAGCCGCATTTTTTTCCTGTGGCATTCCATGAGGCTGTGGCGTTATTTTGCTCATAAGTAATGGTTGAGATTTTATGGTGAGATTTACAGTCGAACGGGTTCTTATCTTGCCAAATTTGGGCCATAATTTCCTGGCTATGGCACAGGTTTCAAGCCTGTTCAAAGTGCTTGAGCTTAATAGTTGTACATTTCTTCCATTTCTCTTCAGACGTCTTTCCAATAATCGAAATGCTGTTTAGCAAACACGTGACGTGTTATAGTCCGAGCGGGACTGGTCTGTAGAGTAAAGGAATGAGGTGTCTTTAACCCTAGAAAGATAACCTACGTCAAATTGACGTATAAATCATGTGTATCACTTATGGTCTATGAAATATGGTTATCTTTCTAGAGTTAAGTAGTTCAACACCATTATATTATATCTTTTTTGTGTGGCAATCAACATTTAGCATGCATTTGGTACCGCTCCATCCAAAATTGTATGAACGAACGACTTCGCTGTTTGGGACGGTAGCCAGGTGTGAATCAAGTATGCAATTTAAGTCCGCAAGCATTCATAATGTTTATAGACGACATTTCCGATTATTTATGTGGCGGTGTAAGAATTGGGAGAATCCTTATTAAAGTTTTGATGTATGCAATCGATTTGGTGCTCCTTGCGGACACACCAGACCGTTTACAGCGAATGATTAATCAGCTGAAAAAAATGAGATGAATGGAAGCTGAATGTAAACATAAATAAATCTAAAACGATAGTGTTTAGAAAAGGAGGTGTGTGCTACGCTAGTAATGAGAAGTGGTTTTTTGATGGACAGGAGTTAGGAACAGTAAAGTCATATAAATAATTGGGGATAAATATCTGCTACAACATGAAGATGGAACAACGCTTTCAGGAGAAGCTTTCTTCATCTAAATCAGCCATAAGTGTCTGGCATATAAACATATGTATATCGATGAGAATCAAATACCAGGCAGTTTCCAAATCAATAAAGTTGTATCTAGCTCAAGTGGGGATACAAATCATACGATACAGTAGAAAAACTGCTCAAGCTTCCACAAGCCTCACCACTATTCATAGAAATATTGCGACTTTATTTCAACTTCATTGCGAAAACTATGGTACTGGACGGAGAGAGGTTGACCAAACGAATAGCAAGTTACGTGATAGAGAAGAAAATATTGTTTTATGAACATTGGAAAGCACTCGCAGAGTTCGCTGGTCAGACTTCAAGGATTACTATGGATAATATCCATCAATGGAATTAAGAGTTCGATAATTTAATTAAAGCGGAGGTTTAAAAAATGCGAGCGAAAAGCATTGGAAAAGCACTAATTTTAACCCTTCGCGAAATATATGCCAGCTTAAACCATAATCTTTGCGAAAACAACTATTTTAATGAAAAATACTCAACTCACACAATATCTACTGTTTTTAAGGCCAGAGCAGAAATTATGGACCTTAACCTTATACCCTACAGATAAGATTTGCAAATTTTCTGCACTATTTATAATATGCGCAAAAGGTAAAACATTTTTCACGCCCTGGGAAGATGTCCTGTCTTAAAGGAGTCCAGGATTCATTTGTTTGGGAAACTAGAATTGGAGAAACCAGAAATGAAAATGGCGCTGACTGGAAAAAATTGCACAACTATTGTCAACCATCATCGAAATATAGAAGAGCTTTAATTGCAGAAAATTTTTAACATACCTCTTACAATACTTTATTATGTACATTTTGTTAAACTCTGGAAGACGGCTTGTATAGTCATGTCTTAAAATTATAGAATAATACTTTTTTTAAACTTAAATTTGGAAAATAAACAATAAATCTATTTATCTATCTATCTATCTACAATACATGGAGACACTGATTAACACTCGATTGCTGGGAACGCAATGATGCAATTGATGGTCCTCAACCGTTTTGAGTTCAAAATTGTCATCTTTGAGCAGATCCCTGCACGTTGTTTTATGATAAAAATCTATCGGAAATGAAATTTGACAGTCGATTTCTTGAAACCCCCAAAGAAAAATTGCTGACCAATGAGCACTGAAATAACCAAACTTAATAACTTTTTACTAACTTCCATCCATTGAAGGGGCGCATTACCCTAGTTTTGTCCAGCTTGATAATCCACCACTGACAATAAGTAATTTATTGCTTCTTTTTTTTTTAATATAAGGCCGGTATTTATATAGCAACAATGATAAAATGAATTACCACAATGATCACGAAAACCACATCATACCTACTCATCAACTCGTATATACTCTACTACAACAACACTAAAGACAATGTCGTCATCATCGATACACCACAAGGAATGATGTGAAGATGACAATAACTGAATTTTAAACGAGATTCCCCCTTGGGCTTATAAATACATAAGTTACTACCTATCATGGAATCATATCACTTACGTTTAAAACTGACAACAACAAAAATGTCAAAACTGGTTCTGTGGGTCAAAGATGTTCTGCTTGAATGAATTGCGGAAGGCGTTGACGTCATATCCGCCGGATATTTTACGTTTTACACGTGAGATATTTTACAATAACTTTCATGAAAACCTGAACTGTACTGAACTGAACGTGAAGAACACCCCATTATTTATTGAGAAATGAGAAAAGGAATTGACCTTCAAGATTCTGCATTGCAGGGGTCTTATACTTTTCCTCCATCATTCAGAACAAAATATGGATTTCTAAGAAGTCGAAAATGTAGATGCTTGTATTTACGCACAAATCTGTTACACGCATCTCATATACCTTCGTATGTATATTCGTCCTCTCTGAACCAACATATCTTGATATACAAACGTCTATTTAAGAAGACACTTTGCCAAAACAAAGCTTGTTACTCCATCACATATGACATTGGGCTGAATAACAGAAACACAATAATAACAAGACTACATGTGAGCAGAGTAAACGTGATCATCAAGCATTATTCCGCTTATTGAAATAGACCACCAACTGGTTTATACGGTTTAATAAGCAACAGCCAGTTAGACAGACGAACCGAACGGCCGGACGGATAGAGGGTGAAACAAGTAACAACTAACTTAATAATAAAATCATATCCAGTGTTCACATAAGTTTCACGCACGCACCATGAGAACTATATATCTCTTCCAAAAGTTTTTTGAGAATGTCACCAAACCGGGTGGTGGCTCTTTATGAGATTTTTTTTTTCTACTTTTGTGGAATGTGTGAGGTTGGCTATGGTAAATATTGAAAGAGGTTTGTCTTGGTGGAAATTGTATTTGATATGTTAAAAAAATTAATGAAATTGCTCTCATGTGTTTTAAGTGCAAAAATACCTTCACGAAAAAATTGTAAAGTGCATATTTCAGTAGAAATATTAATTTTGTATTATTTTTGCATTCCACTGATTTGAATCTAGAAGTCTGTCTGCTTCCTCGATTGAATCACTCTAAACGTTTTCCAGAATTGAAAAAGGAATGCAGTTTCTAAGTGAAGGGATTGCTTTGACCTAAAGACAAACAAATGGCACATTAATAAGTGTATCAAGTCTTTGAAGTACCTATTTTCATATTTTCCTTCTTTGCGCTGTTTCACTGCTTGACAAAAAAATAGCTCCAATTTTATCACCGCTTCGTTTTTATTTTTTGCTGGAAAGATATGAAAAGTACGTTATTTGTGTGTTATTGTTTATTTTAACAAAAAAAATCCAAAGAAAAAATGGAAGGTAAAGTTTATTGGACTCCCTATAAAATGTACCATTTCTGACAACATTACTCGCAGACAGGAATGGTTGAGAGTTGTAAGTCACTAGGCCCTGGTTCTTCATGGACTGTTGAGCCACCTAATTTTTTTTTATAAAACGCACTCAATATGCTCACTAGATGACCTCCTTCTTTTTAAACGGAAATACTAAATCCCAGTAATTGTACCTCCTTCAATAAAAGGTGTAACACTAATTTTTAAGCAATGTAGCCAAATATCTTGGTCTGATATTGGACAAAAAATTAAGTCAGGAACCAAATATTCAGGAAAGAGTTAAAAAAGCTCTTTTCCTTTGCAAGAAAGCCATAGGAAGCAAATGGGGGTTTCAACCTCGCATAACCTATTGGCTATACACATCGGTCATCCGACAAATACTTATGTACGGGGTTGCAGTATGGTGGACTGCACTGGAGAAAGTCACATACTACGACAAACTAAGCAGAGTCCAACGCACTGCATGTCTCTGCATAAGCGAGGCATTGACAACCACACATCCAGCAGCGTTAGAGACTCTAATCCATCTGAAAGCCCTCGACATCTTTAGCAAACAAGTGCCACCGAGTACAGCTATAAGACTCAACGCCTCATCTCAGTGGGGCACTCCATCATTTTGAACCTCTTTGGTTCTGTACCAAAAAAGTACATAGACTACACTATTCCAAAAACCCCAATTTGGAAAAAAAAAACGTCGAGGTATCCATTCCATCCATAGATGAATGGGAAGACACAAAATTCCTGGATGACAAAAGCATTCAATTTTATACAGACGGATCCAAAACAAATAAGGGAGTTGGTAGTAGTGTGTACTCAGAAAAGCTTAATCTAAGCATCTCAATTTTAGCGATCAGAGGTTCTCAGCTGGCTAAGAGAAAACATGATATCAAAATCCGCATCTTCTCTGACAGTCAGGCTGCTGTTAAATCTCTTGACGGTGTCTCAACCAAATCTCAAACGGCCCTCGATTGTCGATCGTCTCTTATGGAGATGGTGCAGCAAGTTAACATTCACTTCTGTTGGGTGCCGGGCCACAGAGACATCACAGGAAATTGTAGAGCCGATGAACTCGCTAAAAATGGAACCGTCATACCTATTTCACCTAAATGGAGAAGATAGGTATACCGATAGCTTCATGTAAACTTCTGCTAAAAAAAATAACTCTAGATGACACAATTTACTAACATGCGCAGCCACAAAACTCATATGGCCTTCACTGGACCTAAAGCGCTCTAAAGGACTTGTTATCTCAAAGCAGACTTCATATTCGCTCCCTAATAGGTGTCCTTACGGGACACGCAATACGACTTTGTGTAGCCTCAAATGACATCTGCAGGAGCTGTATGCTCACCAAGTCTCCCCAAAGAACATATGTTGAAATATGAAAACAAAAAATTCGACCCTCCCATAATAAATCAATCAGCTGGTAGTCAGTTTTGTAAGGGAGGGCCAACTTTTTATTTTATTTTTTTTTTTTTTCAAATTTCGACCTATGTTCTTTGGGGAAAGTTGTTGAGTTTCATGAGCACATTCACCTCCTTCAGGGTTGATACCCCCTTCCGTTCAACGCTGCATATATATAATCCAACAGTGAAGAGAACCATTGTCCAAGAATTACAAATGTTTCTTCATCAGAATAACAATTTAGTAAATATGTTCAAAATAGCATTGGATCGGATGCCATCTGATAGATAGCAGAATTTTCTTCCGTCAAAGACCCTATGAACCAGGATGACATAGTCAACTATCCGACGGAATAGCCTGGATTATCACCTCAAAATTTTCAGTTAAAAGTAGGATCAGTTGTCATCATGCTGCGTAACATTAATCAACCTCGATTATGCAATGGAACAAGACTGGCTGTAAAAAAGCTGATGAAGTGATGAATAACGTCATTGAGGCAACAATCATAAAAGGAAAATACAACGGAGAGGATGTCTTGATCCCGCAAATACCGATGATTCCAACGGATTTAATATTCGATTTTAAACGCTTACAATTTCCAGTACGTCTGGCCTTTGCGATGACAATAAATAAATCGCAAGGAGTCTTTAGAAGTTTGCGGAATCAACTTGGAGTGTCCCTGTTTCGCGCATGGACAATTGTACGTCGCGTATTCGCGAATCGGAAAACCGTCCTCTTTGTTTATTTACGCACTACAAAACAAAACAAAAAATATAATTTATGAGAAAGCTTTAAATTGATTAACAAACTGTACCATTACAGCGTGTGTCTGTTAGTAAAAATTTAAACCTTATAAAAAAAAGCTTTTTTATTCAATACGTTTTGTTTGTTTTGAAATTAATTTATACAAAAGTTTAGGTCTTTTATCTATCGATTGAGGCAGTACGAAGTTTTATCCTAAAAAAAAAAACAATTATTTCAGTTCAAAAATCCAAAATAAATTTATTTCTGATAGAAAATTCATAAGTGAGCTTTTTTTTTGTTGTCTTAAGTTGTGTGTCAGAATCAATCGATTTATTAAAATAATATATAAACAAAAATTATTTTCCTATTTATGTATGTAGTTATTTCTTTTTGATCTTATCAAAAGCTACATACAGTGAGTGTCATTAATATTCGGTTTTTATCATGCAATTTCTTTTTTCATATTTTCCACTTATAAACATTATTATAAATCTTAGTATTTGTTTATTTTATTTATAAATTGACAATATAATTACAATTGACCCGTTTACCATCCTCCGCTAAGATTATTAGATGTAAACGCATAAAGGCTGAATGTAAACGCTCCATTAATATTCGGTTTTTTCTTCCTCTGCTTGTTTTGACATTTCTTAAGACTAACGGTTTGTTTTTTTTTAATGTAAAATTAAACCAAACTAGTCTGTAGGTTTTCTGCGTACATTTGTAAAGTAATTAGAAGTCAAACATTATAGAATTATTCAATAAATAAAACATGGGTCGTAAAGGACAAAATTCGAGTCTTGAAACAAGAAAACTTGTGATTATTCAACACGAAAAAGGTGAAACTTACAAGAAAATTGCAGAGTTATTAAATATGAAGCCAAACACTGTCGGGGATATAGTCCGGAGATACGAAAATGAAGGAAGAATCGAGCCAAAGAAGCAGTTGGACCAACCAAAAAAACTTACGGCGAAAGAAGAACGGCTTATAGTATGAAAGATCAAAGCTAATCCTCGTTTACGTGCCCCAAAAATAGTTGAAGAAGTCAGAATTGAATGCAAAAAGCAAATATCTGCATCAACCATTCGTCGTACCATCAAAGCATATGGCTAAGGTGGTCGTGTTGCCCGAAAGAAGCCCTTCATTAATATGCGCAATAGGAAAATTCGAGTCAACTTCGCGAAGGAGCATAAAAACAAGGATGCAAGTTGGTGGGACGATGTTATTTTTGCCGACGAGAGTAAGTTTAATCTCTTTGGTTCAGACAGGAGGGTTATGGTTTCCCGGAAACCTAACGAAGAGCTAAAGGGCAAAAATTTAAAACAAACTGTCAAACATGGCGGCGGGCACGTCATGGTTTGGGGTTGCATATCTGCAAAAGTCATGGGGAATCTTGTTTTCATCGACGGCATTATGAATAAAGAACAATATTTGAGAATTTTGAGAGAAAATTTGAGACAAAGTGCTGAGAGAATGGGTGTTTTGCGCAGTTTCAAGTTTTACCAGGACAACGATCCGAAACATAAGGCTCATGTTGTTAGAGAGTGGCTACTCTATAACTGTCCAAAAGTTATCCAAACGCCTGCGCAATCCCCAGACTTAAACCCCATTGAAAATTTGTAGGATGAATTGGATCGAAGAGTTAGTGAAAACCCCGTTACTTCAATAAGTGGATTTAAAATTCGACTCCAAGAAGAATGAAACAAGATTAGTGTTGAATATCTTTCCAAAATTATAAAAAACATGCCTCAAAGACTTCAAGGAGTCATATCCAATCAAGGTTATCTGACAAAATGTTAAATCATTTCTTAAAAAATGAATTTCTTAACGATGCATTTGTGTTTTTAGAAAAAACCGAATATTAATGAACTATGTTTTTTTTTCTATTTTTGTCTTTGTTTAGCTTTTAGTTTGGTAACCAAAAATTATACCATTTAATAAGAAATAATAAATTCTTTTTTCACAAGCAAGAAATAGTTGTATATATTTTATTTTTAAACACCAAGTCGAAGTAAAAAAAAAATAACAAAAACCGAATATTAATGGCAGTCACTGTATGTAGTTATTTCTTTTTGATCTTATCAAAAAATACATAAATATCATTGCTGTTTTGTTTTGGTTGAAGAATCAAAAACGGTCTTGAAGAATTATATAAATTTAGTCTATAAAAACATAAGGTCCCACTACTTGTTTACTTTTCATCCACAAAAATCTAATCCAACACTTGCAAATAATACAATCTTTTTTGAATGACATGTTTTATGACTTCATTTTAAAGATAAAGGCTATGAATTGGAATTTGAACATTTGCAATCACTATACATTAGGCCTTTAAAAAATTCCAATAATAATTTCTCCGATCAAAGACTTAAAATGAATACAAAAGGATTCATGACGTTTCAAATGATTAACAATCAATTGATTGACGAGTGATTGTTTCAAAAGTTTTTCAAATCCCAATCTGTATAGTTGAATTCAAAAGACAAAATTATTTTTACGAGAATATTACTTAACAAATAAATAACTTAAATGCTCGCACTTTTCTCTCCTTATCAGCCGTAAAGCTTACCTTTCTTTTACAGTGTCGAGCATAAGTCATGGTACTCAAAGTGCCATGTCATTAAAAGCTTTGAAAGAAAAGAACACTTAAGGACTTAATTTTCATGCATCAAGTTATTTATTATGATAATACCTTATTCTTTGTTTTACCAATAAAAAAAATTCAAAAACAAATTCTATTTTCTAGCAAAAAATAATAAAACCTTGAAATCTATGAAAAAAGTAGTGCAAAAGTCTAGGTACTTCTGCACTTTACTAGTTTTAAATGTTTAAATTTGTAACGGTCCTGTTGGATTTGTTTTTTTTGATTTACATGAAGCTTGTAATATGACATATGTGTGTCAATCAGTACAAAGCGATCGGTCGTGCAGGTTAAGGTTAAAGAAATTTTGTTTTTTAAAACCAAAAAAGCGATGGTTAGAAAAGAATTAACTGTAAATGAGCGTCAAATTATTATTAATTGCCATGAGCAAGTTAAAAGTTATGCGGATATTAATAAAATAGTTGGACGACCCAAATCTAAAATACAAAATGTGATTAACCGTTACAATAAAGAAAACCGAATCGAAAATAAAGTCAGGTCTGCGCGGATGCGCAAGCTTATAGAAAGAGATGAACGAAAAATCGCGAGTATAATAAAAAAAGATCCATTCAAAAGTGCTCCAAAGATTGCTACCGATATACAGATTAGTTTAAATAAAACAGTTTCTCCGTGGAAAGTTGCAAGATCGCTCCAGAGATCTGGGTTTAAATCGTGCACACCTCGTAAAAAGCCGTTCCTAAGTGAAATAAATAAAAAGAAAAGACTGGACTTTGCAAAGGATTATAAAAATAAATGAAATGAATTTTGGGACAACGTAATATTCTCCGCTGAGTCGAAATTCAACATTTTTGGTTCAGATGGGAGGATTAGAGTGTGGAGAAAAGAAGGCGAAGCCTTGAATCCTAAAAAATAATTAAAAATGTGAAACATGGTGACGGTGGTGTAATATAGGGGTATGTCATCCAATGGTGTCGGGAATTTGACAATAATTGATGGAATTATGAATAAGGAAGTTTATTTGAACATCTTAAAACAAAACTTACAACAAAGTGCAGAGAAACTTGGGATGGTACACATATTACTTCCAACAGGATAACGATCCCAAGCATACGGCTACAAATGTAAAGTTGTGGTTCTCCTACAAGACGCCCCACATGCTAGTTACACCCCCCCCCCCCCCCAAAAAATCTTAACCCAATCGACCATTTATGGGATGTCTTAGAGAAACGACTTCGAAAACACAATATAACGAGCAAAACCCACCTTAAAGAGCTCCCGGTACCAGAATGGCAATTAATAGGGTCAGATGTCACGCGAAAACTTGTGAACTCAATGCCAAATCGTTTAAAAGAGGTTATTAGGCTCAAAGGTACTTTTGCACTATTGTTGTTAGGGACTAATACTTTTATTTTAACTTTTTTGAGATCCTTGAAGGATATTTTTCTGTTTTTCTTGTGTTAATTTGTTAAATAAACTTAAACTTGGATAAATCAAAACATAAATTGAAAATTGTGTCTTTATATCATTTACACAACTCATTTTTCAAGAATACCCACACGGGTACCAAGACTTTTGCTCGACATTGTATATGACAAATATTACCGCATAGTTAAAAACCGGCCGGCCTACCAAATAAACACAAATGTTGTAAAAAAAACAGCTGAAAGAAATCTGCATACATAATTTTCCTAAAACCTTAACCTTTTCCTTTTATTTATTCACTTTAAAAAAAAAGTTTAACCAAGTCACACACTATTCCTTTTTCATAATTTACCTTGCGTCTTCTTACCCCAATGCAGTTTCCTTTAGTCCTATACTCCTATAGAAAGATAATTAGTTTTCTAAATAAAACACTTTGGGGGTTATGTCAAGGTTTTTAGGTCAAAATGGCATTGCGCAGTAGACACACAGTATAACGTTTAGTATAAAATGTATTATGTATGCATATACATAAGGACCTACATACATACCTACCATATAGTTTATTGGGTTAAGGGAATCTTATAAAAATATCTCAACGGTATATTACATCAAAACACCATTTTAACAGCACCTATGTACGTCCTACATTTATTATTTTTCTCATTTAAAAATAAAAAGTAAATAAAACATCTTTTTACCTGAGTCATCATCTTTTGTTTCAATTTAATTTCTATGAATGCGGTTCAATAAAACACCAAGTTAATGGGCAATAACCTTTTGTATATATCTACCCAGACGTTGATTTCATCTGAAAACAAGACTTAAGTATTGTAGGCGGTGGAAAATGTCTCATTTAATGGCATACACACAAAAATTTTATTTAACATTTTGAAAATGCCATTTCAGTTCTCAGAATTCTCCCTCCTACTACCTTAATTCATTGAGAAAAGAGCTTTTGAAAGATACGTTAAGAAAATGCGTTCAACTTTTGCCATTTTATTTGACATTTTGGAAATTTCTCGTCCTTTTGGCAGCAAATTATTTAAATAAAAAGCTTAATGGGTTAAACTTGTTGCTTTATTTCAAATTTGGACATTCGATTGTTGTCATAAAACAAATTTTACATTTTTGAGATTTAAATTTAGAAACTTATTATAAGCCCCATCTGCCGGGAGAGGTGGCGACAGAGCTCCAAATCTTTTGAGCACTTTTCCCCTGAAAAATGTCACCCATAAATTCATATCTACAGCAAAATGAAAAATAAAAATTCAAACAAAAGAGACAACATACCGTAGATGATCCACATAAAGAAATGTTCCATTCTATAAAATCAAGCAGGGTCTGGAAATTGTGCGTTTCAACCTTAGAATACTTCTTTCTAAATCACCTTTAACCTCTAGACAAAAGAAAAATACTAAATTCCCTCAAAAACAAAGGGGCTACATTATATTTACTCTAAGAAAAGGTAATACAATTGAAGTCTTGTTTTCATTGTAGTCTCCACTCTAGGGGACTCTACCTACTATCTATACCATGTGTGCCGTTTTAATATGTCTGTCATCGTCAACCAGAGTCAACACTTAGCCGGAAGTCGTCTTAGGGTATAATTTTGTTCAACAAAGTACAAAATTCAATGATACGAAGACGAGCCCTGAAGAAGATGCTCAATCGAAATTTTGAGATTAAGATTTTCCGAAAAATGCTAACAGGACAGGACGTTCGCATTGATTTTGATGATTATTCTCGAACAGATGTCTACGCGTTATTTCTTAAAAACCATACAAAAACAAAAAACACCTGTCCCTAGAGACCCAATACAACAAGAGAATAAGTATCATAACGAAAAGGACTAAAAGACAGACAAGAAACGAACACAGGAGATAGGACTATAGGAGACAGGATTCAGCCACACAGCGACAGCATGTGTGTTATTTTTCTCTCCTTCATTTTCAAATTTCTCATTTTTCTCATATGGTGGTGAAGATGGAAATATTAGTTTTTGGATAAATGTAGGTATAATGTTGTCTCGAAGGTGAAAGTCATTCACCCGAGGACAATGTCCTTTGTTACGAAATGGATAATCATCTGATGTAGACCCGGTCTTTCTGTTGGATGAATTCGTGCTCTCCTATATAATGTACATCATCTCGTGTATCTTTTATAATATACACCAATGTATATATCAATTCATTATTAAATTTTGGTATCTACTAAAATATTGAGTTTGTCTGGCGGCTTTGGGCTTTGTGCTAATCTTTAGCTTTGTATTGGCGGGTTATTAACCTACATTAAGGTGACATCACCAATGATGGTCGTTCGTTCAAATTGCCTCATATGATTCAATTTTTGTTTTCAGTGATGAAAAACAGAAACACTTGTGCAAGGCATATGTTAATATTTCTTTAGCATGAGGTCGTGATTCACAAATTATTATGAACACTCTTCTCCACCAAGGATGTCCCGACTGGGTGTATCCAACTCTATATAAAACAACTTGGTTAAGAGGTAAAAAACGTTCATTGTACAGTACATAGGCAAAATTGATCTGGGTCAAGGAAAGTGAAATTATGACTGGGCGTACGCCGTATAATGCATATTGCAAGTCTTATCTAAACATTGTAATTGTAACATGTTTAAGAAAACACAGAGAAGAACTACCTTAATGTTGACACTATTGAATATATCGCTAATTGAATAATGTAATAATAAAAGATCAACAAGATGTCAACTTGGTATTGTTTGTTTTGAAAACTTGATGGGTTATAATAGGTTCCAGATACAAATACTGTCAAACTTCCCTATAGCAAATTTGCAGGGAAACAGACAATTATTTCGTTGTATAGAAAATTTGTTATACAGAATTTTTTGTTTTTACTTTTATTAAAAAAAGACAGTGATTTTAGTTTGGATTACATTCTTCCATTTTACATTTCATACTTTGCTACGATATCTAACGGCTTGTTCGTCAAAAAACGTTTTCTGTAATGTTGTTTAAAAACTGTAGATAATGGGCCTTACTAATAATCAAATTTAGTGTTAAGGTTAAAAGAAAATCTCAAGACTTTAGAAAATTCACATACCAATAACGAATTTAATATCCAGTTTAGTCGTTAGCAAAACGTCAAAATTTAATACACGGAAATCCATGTTTAAAGTCGAGCATTAAAAAAAAGTGTTGCCTAAGTGCTGTTTAATGGTACGTAAATTTGTATTTAATACTTAAATCTTATCTCAAGTTATCTGGTCGATTTCCATTGGTAATGGTATATTTGAGGCTGTGAATGCAAAAGTGGTGTATCCCACTTTTTGTAATTGGGTTTGAATCGACTAAAACAAGCACATAAGCTTTGAAAATAGTAAAGTTATATTTTTTTTTGCAAAAATTAGATATTCAAGAATATAAAACTATGTTTAAAATAATGTATTTCCCTAAGACAAAAATATGAGAGACAAAATAAGCCAATTTTTCAAAATAAGGTTATGCCACTTTCAGATTTTTGTTCTAAAGCCTAGTACGCAGATCACGCTAAATTATAGCTTTCATACAAAATTATCTCAAAAATGTAGGTAAAGAATTTTGTATGGGAGCTAAAATTTAGCACGATCTGCGTTCTAGGCTTAAAGTAAAAATGAAGTACTTAATTTAGAAGTACTTTATTTATTAGGGGTATTCACGATTCGATGCAATTAGTCTAGTATCATTGCAAAAGTGTAACGTTGAAACATTTTCTTCCAAACTGACAACGACACCAGACAAATTTTATACTCCATCTTGCGAATCGGAAAGAAGCTCTCGGGACAGTCAAAAGGAGAAGTTACCCATGTTGTATACTCTTTTTTTCATTCCTACTGAAACTGAACAAAAAGCAACGAAACGCAATTATAAACGCATCATTTGACATAATTGTATTCGCTTATTTTCGTATTTGGGGTTTACACTGCAGTATGTAATTTATATATTTCAAATGATCGAATATAATACTAAAAAAGGGCTTTGGAGAGCTTATGTAATGTTTGCTTAAATATTTAGTGCGTTATAGTATTACGATCGTTGATTTTACTTTAAATACGTGGCTTATTTGTTGATTCCGTTTTATATATTTAAGAAATATATTTCCTTGTGAAAAAGATGGTGTTATAAATTAAAATTTAATTTAAAAGTCACTTCGACACTTCAAATCAATTGTCGTACTTGAATATAATACAAGTACTAAAATACTTGATGTTAAAAAGAACACGGCAATACTGAACTTTGACAGTTTCTACTTTTTTCGATAGAAAATCATACAAAATTCTTAAAAGTGTTACATACAACCCACCGTCATTTCATAACTACTCTCTTGATTGGGATGGTTCAAACGGTTCGGAGTTTTAATTTATGTCTGCTAACTGATTCCGTAAACTCTATTAAATTAAAAAAAATTTCAAAAAATGTCCATCTAAAAATTGTTTGAACACTGGATTGCGGATGAGATTGCGGAAGAGAATTTGGATTAGATTTTACTCTTGTGGAGCCTCAGGGTCATGGACTGGATGTTGGATTGTTGGTCTCCATTAGATTTTCTGATGACTTGCCGATAGTCCTGTCATCGGAAATGTCCAATGGAGACCCCAGGTTACTAAAAAAAATATGAAATCACCGTTTGAACCATCCTTTGAAATATTGTGCAATATTGCGATTGCAACAATTGTTGCTTTGGCTGTGTCATAGTTGATGTTGATGCCATTAAAACACGCACGAAATTTGTTTTTGAGCTGACCAAATAGTTGTTCCACCGTTATTCTTGTTCGAATATGCGCTTTGTTGTAGCGCTGTTCTGCTGGACTTAATTCAGCCGATATTCTAAATGGTGTCATCAATATTTTTGAACATGCGTACCCACCGTCGCCCAAAACAACTCCTCCCCTTAAATCTACATTTTGCAAATGGTTTGCTATAGCAGATTCACGCCATATTCTTGAATCATGAGCTGATCCTCTCCATTTAGCAACTATGTCTAGAATTTTGCCATGCGCGTCACAAACAACCTGTAGGTACAAAATCATTTTTTGAAAGACTTTTTTTCAGAAAAATGAACACCTACCTGAACATTAATTGAATAGAAATTCTTTCGGCATCTATGGCGAGAACCGAACTCGCCACCTGGGTTTTTAATTTTAATGTGGGTGCAGTCTACCGCTGCAATGCACTGAGGGAACCTAGCAATGCTAAAAAAATCTTGCTTCATTCTTTGAAGGCTTCGAGTGTCTGTTGAAAACCTATTCCGATTCCAGTGCTGTAACAAACTTTCTCACGCAATTGCTCACAGATTGTTGAGAAATGTTATGAAGATCACCTTATAAAAATGAAATTAAGTGGGATTGGAAAAAAAGGACGTGACGTATGTATGAGACAACTACCGGTATCACTTTGGTACGATCCTTTGCCCAGGTATCGTAACGAGACCAGAACAATGAGCTCAGGGGAAAGTGCTCCCCCTCGATTTGATCGGGAGGCTAAATCGTCGCTCACAGCTTCGATGATGAATCTAGCATTTTGTTTAGTGAATCTGTAGATACGATAAAGACTTGAAAATAATTTCAAATAATAAGAAGGGAACTAATAAACCAAAACCCACCTGTAGTGACCAAAGAATTCATTTTCATCATATTTCGTAAATGGATCTATCCTTTCTTTATACATTTTCACTCTACGAGATGAAGAAGTTTCTGCGATTATTTCAAAATCTAGAAACAGACCTTCGTCAATTGAACTCATTTTTCAAAACTTGTATTTATATTTTTGCTTTTGCATAATAACAAAAAATTGATCTTTGACAGTTCTGACAGTTCAAGCAATTTTTGTTCTTATTTGTAGTAGATTTTGTAATAGATTCAAGGAAAATCTTGAGACTAGTAAGTGAGAGGGTTAAATTGTTTATTGGTACCATTTTATTAAAACTCAGCACTTTGTTTTAACCTTCCAGTTAACTAATAGTCGACATTAGCGTTTGATTATTAGTAAGGCCCAATGACTTGGTCCATTAGCTGAAGTAAAGAAGTCATGTTGGGAGAAAAATAGACAAGCTCAATGTTTTTCAATTTATCTTTTACATTCTTTGGATGCGCCGTGCAGTTATCAACAAAAAAAAAAAGAACCTTCCTCTTTTGCGAAAGAAATTTTTGGTCCAACTTTAAAAGCCATTTTGTAAACATTTCACTTGTCATCCATGCTTTTTTGTTGAACTCAATTTTAGCTTCCTCGATCCAGTCTAATTCTCTCTTTGCTATTTTTTCCACCAAACCATTTCTTTAAGCATTTGAGATTTCATTTTTAAAGATGTCGTTTTTGCTGAAATTTTTTACCAATTGTGGCAAATTGTGTAAGTTCTCAAGTGCGTGTTAGTACGACGACAGCAAATAGCTTCTTTTTTGAAGAAATAACTGGGTTAGAAGTCTTAAGTACGATCTACTCTCTGAAGAACTCGAATTCTTGTGGTAACGATTTCATTTCTAATGTACTACTTAAGAAAATTGCGCCAAATTTAGTTGAAATCCTTGCACATTTATTCAATTTAAGTATTCTTAGTGGAACTTTTCCTGATCAACTGAAATGTGCAGATGTATTACCACTGTTTAAAAAGGGTAATCGTAAAGAGAGAAACAACTGTAAGCCCATTTCTTTGCTATCTTCAATCTATAAGGTTTTTGAAAAAATGATAAAAAACGAATGTGCGCGCATCTAGCAAAAATTAACTTTTTTTAGTCCAGTTCAGTTTGGGTTTAGGGAAGGATGTTCCACTGAGGATGCTCTTTTATGTTTTTGCTCTTTTATTAACAAAGCCTTGCATGAACCATTTGACATGGTTGTTTATGATATTCTTTTGGATAAACTATATAATGTCGGTTTTCGTGGCTTTATATACAACTGGTTCGCTTCTTACTTAAAGAACCGTAAGCTAAGAGTAAAAATAGGAGATTTCTTAAGTAGCCCCAAGGTGCTAAGCTTAGGTGTCCCCCAAGGGTCAGTCTTAGGACCGGTTCTGTTTTTGATTTTCATTAACTCTCTGTTTTCCCTACCGTTTGCCGGTAGAGTTACGGTTTTTGCAGATGATCTTGGAATCGCATATGGCTCAACGAGCCCACTGAATCTGACAGCTGAACTAAACCACGATATTCACTTATTGAGATTATGGTTTGCTTCACATAAGTTAATTGTAAGTGGAAAAACCAAATTAATGTTTTTCAGATTAGGTTCACTTGAGCCACCATATGTCGATGTCAAGTTCCACTCGTTTGACTGTCAGCGTTTCAGCTTAAATGGTTGTGTTTGTACATCTGTGTCTGAAGCAACCTTTAATGAAAATGAGGCCTGCAGTTCGAACTGTTTTCAAATTGAAGTGGTCAGGAACTTTAAATATCTTGGTACTACGATCGATCAAAACATGAGTTGGATGCAACACATTTCTAGGATGAAACAGTACTTGCTCTTCTATTAGGTGTTTATATCGGTTAAGAAAGTGTTGTTCTAATAGAACACTCATTACTGTTTACCATGGAATCTTCCATTCAAAACTGCAATATGGGATTAGTGTTTGGGGCCTACATGTCCAATCTAAGGCCAATCGTCATCTTACAAAAGTGCGCCATAAGAAAAATTAGTAACGCTCATCGCCTTGCTCACTCTATGTCATTGTTTAGAGCCTTGAGAATTCTTCCAGTTAGGCATTTATTTTATTTTAGGGTCTCTAAAATATTTTATATGAGAGGTGGCTATTTGCAAAGTCCTATATTTGATTCACGTAACTTACGTAGCATTAGCCGTCATGTTGTCTTAATTCCAGCTTTCCGCACTACTCATTATAGGAACTCCTACCCAGTTGTGTCCTGTAAACTTTTTAATAATCTTCCTCATGATATAAGAGTTATAAGAACCCAAAGTAAATTTTTAAAAAATGTTAAATCATGGCTTCTTGATTTTGATAACGATGAGATAGAAGATTTGCTCTCCTATGTTGCATAAATATTAGTTTAAAATCGTTAAAATTTTAATTATATTTGTAAATTTTATTGTTAATTTTGAAAAAAAGAAAAAAAACAAAGAAAAAAAACAATAATCACTGTCACCCCACTTTGATAAATTTTGGCTTTTTTAAAGTGACATCTAACACTATTTATAGCTTTTATAAGCAAAATACAAAATGTCACTAGCTATTCTCAATTGTAAAAAGTAAGATTTTGTAACTATGTATATACGGTTTATTATGTAGTAGTTTATTATGTAAACACAAACATTTAAAACCCAATCATCACGATCCTGGATGTTGACATCTGCCCTTTCCCCACATAGGGTTATTTGAAAGATTCCGTGTCGTTTCTTAAGCTTGTCCAACAATCCTGTACTTGCTTCGAATTCTTCGCGCCCCATTGTATTGGCGATCTCCTTGGCGTTTTGTCTCATCAATGGTCCAGAGATAGAAAGTTATCCATTTCAGCATTGCTTCATCAATATAGTTGAAAAGACATTTTCGAATTCTTCTGCGTTTAGTGCTTATTTCCTTGTCTTCTACATTTCTTAAAATCGCCGCTTTGTTTTTTAAAATTGTTGACAAGCTGACTGGGGGGAATTCCAAACTTTTAAGCAATATCTATTTTTTTTAGTCAATCCTTCTTCCACTTTATTAATTATCGACAAATTTTTCTCAAGAGAAATGCTACTTCGAGACATTTTCAAACATATTCAGTGATGCCTGAACATAGAATGCTTACATTTAAAACCTTGGGGAAATCCCCTTATAAAAAATTATTTGAAAAAATTCGTTATGTGGAAACAACAACGTATGAGATTTGGATTTCCAGCAACAAAATTTGTACGTTGTTGAGAAAAAATTCGCTTTATGGAAATTCGTTATAAGGAGATCAAAACTCACCAAAAAGATGTGTACTCAAAATCAATTAGTAATAAAGAGATCATCGTTATGTAGAAGTTCGGTATGGGGAAGTTTGACTGTATGCCTTTCCAAATCAACATGGTAGGTAAATTTTCTTACTTGTTAGATTTATAAAGGGTGATTTTTTTGAGGTTAGGATTTTCATGCATTAAGCGGCCCCTAGACTATCAATATTATTGAACAATATATTGCATAATATTATTGACTGGTACCCCACACTAAACAATATTTCGCACAATAAATCATTTGAGAGTTCTTTATTTGTGCTTCATGCTCGATGATACGGATTATTGTTGTGTGGCAATTGCTCTTGCTATTTCATTAAAAAAAAAAGAAAAAAACAAACGCAGATGGATGAAGGACTGGTACAAAAAACGAAACGTGTTTACTCATCAAAATTTATTAAATGAGCTGGCTTTGAGCGAACCCAATGATTTTAGACATTTAATTCAGGGAGATGTTTTCACTACGAAAATTCAAAACAAATGACAAAATATTGCGCAAACACATCCACAGACTATACAATAAATTTGGTTGCACAATAAATATCAAAAGGATTTTGATTTCGTACAATATATTGCACAACCCTTCAATATGAGCCCTAGACTCTCAATAATATTGTATAATATCAAAAATTGCACAATAATATTGATAGTCTAGGGACCGCTTTAGTATTTGACAGATCACGCGGGATTTCAGACATGGTGTCAAAGAGAAAGATGCTCAGTATGCTTTGACATTTCATCATGAATAGACTTACTAACGAGCAACGCTTGCAAATCATTGAATTTTATTACCAAAATCAGTGTTCGGCTCGAAATGTGTTTCTCGCTTTACGTCCGAATTATGGTCTACATAATCGACCAAGTGAGCAAACAATTAATGCGATTGTGACCAAGTTTCGCACTCAGTTTACTTTATTGGAAATTAAACCAACCACACGAATGCGTACAGTGCGTACAGAAGAGAATATTGCGTCTGTTTCTGAGAGTGTTGCTGAAGACCGTGAAATGTCGATTCGTCGCCGTTCCCAGCAATTGGGTTTGTGTTATTCGACCACATGGAAGATTTTACGCAAAGATCTTGGTGTAAAACCGTATAAAATATAGCTCGTGCAAGAACTGAAGCCGAACGATCTGCCACAACGTCGAATTTTCAGTGAATGGGCCCTAGAAAAGTTGGCAGAAAATCCGCTTTTTTATCGACAAATTTTGTTCAGCGATGAGGCTCATTTCTGGTTGAATGGCTACGTAAATAAGCAAAATTGCCGCATTTGGAGTAAAGAGCAACCAGAAGCCGTTCAAGAACTGCCCATGCATCCCGAAAAATGCACTGTTTGGTGTGGTTTGTACGCTGGTGGAATCATTGGACCGTATTTTTTCAAAGATGCTGTTGGACGCAACGTTACGGCGATCGCTATCGTTCAATGCTAACAAACTTTTTGTTGCCAAAAATGGAAGAACTGAACTTGGTTGACATGTGGTTTCAACAAGATGGCGCTACATGCCACACAGCTCGCGATTCTAAGGCCATTTTGAGGGAAAACTTCGAAAAACAATTCATCTCAAGGAATGGACCGGTAAGTTGGCCACCAAGATCATGCGATTTGACGCCTTTAGACTATTTTTTGTGGGGCTACGTCAAGTCTAAAGTCTACACAAATAAGCCAGCAACTATTCCAGCTTTGGAAGACAACATTTCCGAAGAAATTCGGGCTATTCCGGCCGAAATGCTCGAAAAAGTTACCCAAAATTGGACTTTCCGAATAGACCACCTAAGACGCAGCCGCGGTCAACATTTAAATTAAATTATCTTCAAAAAGTAAATGTCATGGACCAATCTAACGTTTCAAATAAAGAATCGATGAGATTTTGCAAATTTTATGCGTTTTTTTTTTTTTAAAGTTCTCAAGCTCTTAAAAAATCACCGTTTAAAACTGCAATAAGATTTAGTTATCACCTACGAACCTTTTATAATTCATAGAAAAATAACTTAGTTCCAAAGATTCCCAAAAACTGTATTCTTATATTTATAAAATAATATTTTATAATTGAAATTTTTCACTTAACAAAAATTTTACATTTTTGAATATTTTTCATTTCATTTTCGACTGCCAGAAAGTTTAACTCAATTCAAACTAACATTCTTACAGCTTTTAATATTTCTATGCTTTTCAAAGATTTTGTTTTAATTTCTTTTGGACTTGGAAACAACACACTATTTACTGCCTAAAGCCTTAGCAACTCTTTATGAATAAGAATTGATTAAAATTTAAATTATTCACTCAACATTTGTATATACACTGCGGGTCATAAGGTTAGAAGCAGGCATTTTTGAGAAGTAAAATCGATATTTCTCCCGTTACTTGGTGGATTAGAAAAAAACAACTACCTATAGTAAATGAAAGACTACTTTGTCAACAACAAAATGTAAAATTTGGGAATATTAGAGAATCAGCTAACGGATCTTTTATGACAAATTGTCAATTGAGTCGAAAATAAATCGGGTCATAAGATTAGAAGCAGTGAACATATGTATAAACGTTGTCTTGTGAAGTGAACTCATTTTATTTTCGGTATAAACGGTGCATTTCATAAATTAATTGTTGCTTATTGAGTTGTAATAAAAATGGGCAAGAAAAAATGTTTGACAGTGGAGGAAATGGCAAAAATAGATGTTTATTGCTCTGAAGGTCTTTCATGCCGTGCTAAAGTCCGAAAAATAAATCGAAGTGATCATTGTGTCAGCAACTATTTAAAAAATCCATCGTCGTATCTAAAAAATTATAAAAGAAACACTTCCTCTGCCTTAACACTTCGCGAAACGCGAAATATACTTAGAATAGCGTCAAATTCATCTTTATTGGCAGTTAAAATTAGGAATAAAGCTAATGTTAAGGCCAGCTTATCGACTGTCAAACGCACGACCCGCAATGCTAAACACATAAAGCGCCTGAAGCTTAACAAAAAACCCACCACTTAATGACGCAAGGAAGAAGCAACGCTTGTGTTTTGCGAAAGATCACATGAGCTGGGATGTGCAGAATTAAATGACTACATGATTGGCGGAAGGTTAATTTTTCCGGCAAAAAAAAAATTAACCTAGATGGACCAGATGGTTATAATTATTATTTCCATGAAAAGGAGGCGTTACGGTCTAGGGCTCAATTTCGTTTTATGGAACTATAGACTTGGTAGTCCAAGACAGTAAAATGACTGGAAAAGCCTACAAAGCCAGTATTCCCCAAAATTACCGAGCTTTTTGGACCAATTTCATGGATTTTTCAGCAGGACAACGCTCCGATACACACAGCCCGAGAGGTAAAATCCTTAATTGCAAACCAAAACATCTACCTGCTGCCTTGTCCACTATATTCCCCGGACCTTAACATAATGGAAAATGTGTGGGGCTGGCTTACACGTAAGGTGTATGAGGGAGGGAAGCAAGACGATGACAAGGAAGCGCTTATTCATGGTATCAAATTGGCCTGGAGTGAGATTTCACTGGACTACTTGGAATCTCTTTATAAATCCCTCAAAGATAGAATTTTTGAAGTTATTTTAAAGGCTGGTGGCAGCACACATTATTAAATATTTAATAAAACCCAAAAAACTTAAACAAAATATGAATAACTGCATTTTATTTTCATTTACGAGGGGCCTTCAATATATTCTCGGTATCGGGTCGAAGCTGTGGTTATATATATAAATTGACTTATTTATCAAGTAATATTATTATTTTAGTGCATTCATGTAAAATTTCATATAAATCACTATTTAAACAGAATCATAATGGCAACTGAGACAATGATGGTGAAAATTGAGCATCGCGCTGTAATTAAATTTCTCACTAAGCAAGGAAAAAGTCAAAAAACTATTCATAAAGAAATGGTGGCAGTTTACCAGGGTTCCGCACCTTCATTATCAACTGTGCAAAAGTGGTCAAGTGAGTTCAAGAGAGGCAGAGAGGCAGAGAGAGCATTAAAGACGACCCCCGCTCCGGCGCCCCGGCTAGTGCTTGTACGGGAGAAAGCATCAAAGAAGTCGAAAAACTTGTTCTCGAGGATGCCCGAATAAAGGTGAAAATGATGGCAGAGATCACCAAGCTTTCGACTGGTACCATTCACACCATCCTAAATGACCATCTTAACCTTTCAAAGGTCAGCGCAAGGTGGATGCCACGAATGCTCACAGCGCCTCAGAAAAAAGTGAGAATCGCATGCTGTAGAGAGCTTTTGGAGATGTGTAGTGAGAACGCGGATTGCTTCGGATTGTTACTGGGGACGAAACATGGGTTCACCACTATGACCATGAAAGCAAACAAGAGTCCATGCAGTGGCATAAAAAAGGAACAGACCCCCCGAAGAAGTTCAAAATCACTCCGTCTGCCGGGAATCTTAATCATTGAATACAAAAAAAAAGGTGAAACCATCAACGCCAAATCCTACGCTTCCACTTTGCATAATTTGCGGGAGGAAATTAAATAGAAAAGACGGGGTAAACTCGCAGCGGGTGTGTTGCTTCTTCATGACAACGCTCCTGTTCGCACGGCGCGAGTTTTCAAGGCTGCTGTGCGAGATTGTGGTTTTGAAGAAATTCAACATCCACCCTATAGTCCAGACCTTGCCCCTAGTGATTACTTCCTGTTTCCGGATTTGAAAAAATGTCTTCGTGGAAAAAGATTTTCGGATGATGAAGAACTCAAGTCGGCAATAAATGGGTATTTTGCAGGGAAAGAGGAAACTTATTTTTTTGAGGGTTTAAAAAAGCTTATCTCAAGATGTAACAAATGCATTGATGTTAGGGGAGATTATATTGAAAAATAAAAACAATTTAAATTGAATTCGCATTTTCCTTCATATCGATACCGAGAATATATTGAACTCCCCTCGTATTTTATATGCTTCTAATCTAATGACCCGATTTATTTTCGCATATTCTTGACTTAATTAACAATTTGTCTTAGCTTAATCTCTTCTATACCCAAAATGTATGTTGTGTTGTTAACAAAATAGTCTTTCATTCACAATAGTTATTTTTTTTTAAATCCATTATGTAACGGGAGAAATATCGATTTTACTTCTCAAAAAATCCTGCTTCTAACCTTATGATCCGCAGTGTACGAGTACATAGAAATATGTACTATGTATGTTTCTTTGTAATTTTTGTTTTAATTTTTATTGTGTCCGAAATCGAAAAATGAAAACACAAAATAAATAAATAGTTCTTATCAGGTTGGTAACCTTTTGTGACTCACAATTTTGTATATGCATTCATTTCACTAAAATTGCAGCTGTTTTTAAATTCTTTGTGTTATATCGTTGATAACAATGGTTTTTTTTTTCTTCTCTAAACACAACAATGGACAAATTTTATTTGTTTTCCTGTTTAGATTTTATTGTTTTGAATAATGCTTCAAATGCAACAATTCATATACCTGTTAATATTTAAGAAGAGACCTACATTAAAAATTAAAGAGGGTTTGGAACATTTAGAATTGAAGACACTAAAGATAATTGGGTGCATTAAATATTTTTAGGGTTATCTACATTTAAAGTACAAAGAAAATGTAAATTTTTACAATTAAGTTTTTTCAAGAAAATGTATAGAAGAAGTAAACTAAATTCCAGGCGAACAAATTAAAAAAGAACTAATTAATTTAACCTCCCACACTTAATCGGACAATCACTGCTTTTGCTCTGCTTGTCAAATGACAATTACGTTTTAAATTTAAGATAGTTTCCTGCTCCACATCGAAATGGCAGCAAAAGGAAAACAACGTCCTTGAAAAACTACGATAAAAAGGGACTTTTTAGGCAGATCACCTAAATTCCCTTCTAATCTTTGGAGTCTCAAAAGTTTTTTTTTTTTGAAAGAGGACACGAGTAAGAAGTCAGTAGCTAGACCATCATAAGAACATTAGTTCTTAGATATCCATTAGACATCACAATACTAGATAGATAGATTTATTTCTTTTAAAGTAATTTTGATAACATATTTAATATTAGTTATTTAGCGTACAATCCTTTTACGGTATGGCCTTGGCCGTCACCTCAGATGGCAAGTTATATAATATTTTCTAAAACAATCTATAATAATACGTTTTTTAAAGAAACAATTTCTGTTTTTAAATAAATGAGTTGGGTGTTTTTTGTTTTTGGTAAACTTTTTTTTAAATTCTTCTGCTATTATTTTGGCTCTGTAGCTAGCAGATTCCTTACAGAATGCGGCAAGCAGCTTCCATCCTTCACATCCATTTAAAATATTTGTTGTTTTCTCTAATGTTATTTTCAAGCTGTCGAAAAGAAAACCTTCTTATCTCACTGAGAACCGGCCATATTGCTATAAAATGGAATACATCTAAGGTAACATAAAGTGCAAAATAAAGGAAGATCATCCCTGTATGGTTTGAAATTCAAGTTAAGCAGTTCTTCTCTTGCTCTTAAAATGGTTGATATGTTGAAGGTACTATTTTCATTCCGAAAAAAAAATTGGATTCATTTAAGTCGTAATTAAGTTTGCAGTAATATCGTCTATAAAGAGATGACTGGGCTTGCTCTTTAAACTCCTCTCTCAGTTTCTCATCCAGTCTCCTTATGAAAACATACAAATTCCCTCTCGAAGCATCCATATTAGCAAACGTAACATTTAGATCCAGGTTGTATCTTCTTGCCAAAAGTTGCCACTTTTTGTAAAACAAAGATTTAGAAGAGATAGCATTCGTTACAACAAGCCTAGTCAGACTTTTAGATGGCTGCGAAATTGCTTTCATTATATAATCAAAATGAAGCTTTAAAGTTGCAGTAAATAATGGCGACAATCCCGTTTCTTTCATATACTATGGACAGTTCGAAGGAAGTTTGAACAATCTCTTGAGAGAAATTCTAAGTAATTTTTCAACTTCTTCACTTTGTTTGTAACCCCAAACCAGATCAGCGTAAAACATGACTGATTTAGACGTCGCATCAAGAAGTTTATACTTTGCACTTAAACTGAGTGTACTCGAATTAATGCAGAATTTCCATGTAGAGTTCAGTGCTGTTTTAGCTAGCTGAAGCTTGTTGGAAAGATGACTTTTGGCTTGTTGGAAAGATGACTTTTCAGTACTATAAATAAGGTTTTGTCCACGATCGAAAGCAAATTAAACCTTAAATTTTCAGACAGAAAAATGTTTGGTGGGAAGAAAATGAAGAAATCTCTCATAAGCTTGCAGGAACTTCTGTGAATCAGAGTAGCAGAAGCTTAAATTACTTTCTAGTTTAATTTGAAGCGAGTTTAGTGACCTATAAATTAAGAAAGATTTAATTCCTAAGTCAGTAAGTAAAGTATGCAAAAACTCTCGATGCCTTGAAGAAGACATTTAAAAGAAAGGATATATTTTTTTTTAATTAATTTATTATTTAATGGCTTAAATTAAATTTTTGGCTTATTTAAATTAAGAACGATTTTACTCTCCGCCACTCTAGATTTATAGCAATTATTGTAATGGGGTGTTACATTGATTTGCTTAAATTTTGTTTTTTTTTTTGTCATTATATTTGTGTAACCTTTTTTGTGTTCGTGCTATAAGGTGCGGAAAAGATGTCAAAATGCCTTTATTATAGTGTTAAAGGCAGTGAACTTAATTGGTTTAAATCGTACTTAATTGATAGAACCCAAAAGACCTGTGTAAATAATTCAACTTCAAATACAATTTATACATATTTCGGTGTACCTCAAGGAACTATACTTGGCCCATTACTATTTCTGATATATGTACATTAATGACATTTCTAAAGTTTTAAGAAATTCTAAAATGTCTTTGTTTGCTGATGATGCTCTCAAGTTCGTATTTGGTAAAATAACATCTGAAATTTTGGAAGATATCAAACAAGATTTAAAACCCTGTTTAAGTGGCTTCAGTTAAACAAACATACAATTAATGTAAACAAGACTAAATGCATGATAGTAGTAGTGACAATACAAGTTTATTGATTGAAGGTAGACCCATTGAACAAGTGAAAGAAATGAAATATTTAGGGGTAATACCAGACCATAACCTGAATTTTAATAATCATATGGTTTATGCGTGGAAAAAAATTTCCAAAAAAAATTGGTTTTCTTAAACGCATTCGAAAAAAATATATATATATAAAAATGATGAGTACATAAATCGACTGCAAGTTCTGCAAAACAAAACTATGAGAGCCATTCTTAAATGTAGCTTGCATACATGGATAAATTGGATGCTATCTTGTCTGTTCGTGTTCAAATTAAAAAACGATCTAGCACCTAAAAACTTGACATCAAGCCTGACCTACGTGGTAGACAGCCAACCGCACTACTTAAGATCGAATTTTGAAGTTAGACTTCAGTTTTATAGATTCTAGAACTCAAAATATGTTTTTTCATCGTGGACTTAAATTATTTAATGAATTACTTTTCGAAATAAAAAATGAAACTGTCTTAAGAAGATTTAAACAATTGCTTACATATTATGTCAGAGAAACTATTGTACAAAGAATTAGTTTCCCAATTGTATATGCATATGTATATTACTTTTTTTGTAAAACAAATGTGAATATTTTTATATTTATTGAATATATTAGTAAATGTTTACTTAATAAAATATACATACAGTGGGTGTCATTAATATTCGTTTTTTATTTATAAACATACTTTTTGTGTTTTTCTCGTAGAAAAAATTGAATTTAGTTTTATTATTCGGTTATTTTATAAACTAGTATATTATTCCCTAAATATTTCAATAAACAAAATGGTGCAATCACTTAACTGCATTAAGATATACAACAAACAACGCAAAAAGGACGCATGTAAGCGCTTCATTAATATTTGTTTTTTGTTTTCTTTGCTGAGTTTGACATTTGCCCCAATTAACAGTTTGCCTATTCAAAAGTACCGTTAAAATAAAGTGTTCAATAGATATTAGCATACATTTTTAAAACAATTTAGTGTAAGATCGTTTGGTTTTATTTAAAAAGTTAATCATGATGCAAAGGAAAAAATGCAAGCCTTCAAAAGGTGAAAAATACAAAAAAAAAATTGCTGATATTTTAGACATGAAGCCAAACACTCGGTGATATTGATCGAATGTATAAAAGAGACGGAAGGATCAAACCAAAGAAGCAGATGGGTGAACCAAAAAATTTAACAACGAAAGAAGAACGACTTATAGTAAGACAAATTGAAGCAGATCCTAGTTTAAGTGCAGCAAAAATTGTGCAAGAAGTATTAATAGAATGCAAAATAAAAATATCTGCATTAACGCTACGCCGAACCACCAAGACAAATGGCTAGAATGGTCATGTTGCCCGAAAAAAAGCCATTTATCAATATGCGCAACAGGCAAATTAGGATCAAATTTTCGAGGGAACACAAAAATAAGGCTGCAACTTTGTGGGATGATGTAATATTTGCTGACGAGAGTAAGTACAATCTCTTTGAATCGGATTGGAGAGTTATGGTGTGGCGCAATCCAAATGAAGAGCTTAAAAGCAGGAAAACAAAGCCAACAGTGAAGCATGGAGGCTGGCACATCGTGGTTAGGGAGGCATTTCGGCAAGAGGCATGGGAAATTTATTATTCATCGACGGTATATTGAATTAGGAATAGTATTTAAGGATCCTTAAGGAAAATTTAAGGCAAAGTGCTGAGAAAATGGGCATTTTAAGTAATTTATAATTTTACCAGGACAACGACCCGAAGCACAAGGCGCATGTTGAAAGAGAATGGCTTCTGTATAACCGTCCGAAAGTTATCCAAACACCTTCACAATCTCCAGACCTTAACCCAATCGAGAATTTGTGGGATGAACTGGACCGTCGTGTTCGCGAAAACCTTATCTTGTCAATAAGTGCACTCAAACAACGTTTTAAAGAAGAATGGAGCAAAATTAGCATTGAAAAAATTATAAAAAATATACCCAATCGACTGGACGGAGTTTTATCCAATCAAGGGTATAGAACAAAATATTAAAATCAATGGTAAGAAAGATTAATTAAAAAGTTAAAATAAGTATGTAAAAAAATACGAATATTAATGAAGTGTTTTTTTTTTTTTGAGTTATCATATTCTTTATTTATTTTATTTTGTTAATTTACTATTTTAAGTAAAAAATGTATATATATATTGGAATTATTAAATACACAATATCTTAAAGAAAAACTGGTCAAGAGTACATTATCAAACAAGGTAGGTATTCACTTAAAAGTTGTATTACGTTAGATTAAACTCGTGTTTTTAAAAAACAAATTTAACATTATTTTTATTTGATGACTAAACAAAACTGTTAGATTTGAGTACAATTAAAAATAAAATAACTTTTCGAAACGAAAAGAGTTCATTGAAAGTTATTTGTACATATTTTTTACCTGTTCCTTAGTATTTAATAAAAATGAATAATGTTTGTGTAAACTTTAGCGAAGTCAAAAGATAAAGTTCATTCTTCTAAGCTCTAAACAAACTCAAACAAACATAAAAATATCTAATTGTATACCTATCTTTTGATTATTTTTCAAGGTTATTAACTATAAAACAAAATGGATTATAAAGCAACAAATAATACAACAATTTATCATCAAACGTAAAGTTAATTGTGTACCTACACCAAAATGAATGATTGTAGGTTGTAAACCAAAAATTTGCAAACGCATGGTTAAGATGAAACTCTTTTAAACAATATGGCTCAATTTAATGTCTATTATTTCAAATTCCATGGTTGACAATTAATTTTTTTAGTGGAATACTCCAACGCAATCATTTTGCAAAAGCTTAAATGTACCTACTTTATGCTTGTTTGGTGAAGAACGTTAATAAATGTTATAACAATTTATGAAAAAAAAAAATCACTTTCTATTGCTGCTTTTAATACCTTTGATTTTCTATAACAAGTTAAATATGTATAAGGTGTTTTTTTGTTACCTGCATGAAATGTTTCGATGGTTTTGTCTATGGTTTAACAGTAGAGAATATCAAACTTTGTTGCATTATTTGTTTAGTAAGATTTGTTAGTTTATCATAAATCTTTTCGCAAATAACGATTCCAATTAGTGGAAATTAATCTTTTCGCTAAGTTCATAGAGCTCTACATCCATTATACGGTATTAAGTAATAAAGCTCATTTTTGGTTAAAATGCAAAAGTGCCGTATATGGAGCGAAGACAATTGTCAAGCCATTACGAATCATCATTACATTAAAATTGACTGTGCGGTTTACACGCGCCGCCGGCCTTATACATCATCGGTTCTTATTTCTATGAAAATGAGGATATCGATCCATTCTTGCCAAAAATTAATTAGCTAACCGTGGACGACAATTGGTAACTCCAAAGAAACGGTGCAACTTGTCCTACAAATCAATTTGGTGACAACTTTTGTTTTGTCAAAAGCGGTCTTGTTAACTATTTCTCTTTTTCATCCAGCCTAACGCCGCTTGATAACTTGTTATGGTTTATGCCGACAAACCAGCAAATCTTGAACTATTGGAAGCCAATATTCAAGCCCACACTGACGCCATACACACAGATCTTTTGGTACTATGTACATATGATAACCGTTGGTGCAGATATCTAAAGAAAATCATATTTAAAAAAATAAAATAAATCCCATAGAATTCCAATTGAAAGTTCTGAAGCTCTTACAAAAACACCCCATACATCTTGAAGGAAAAATCGAAGAATGTGATAACCAGTTGTTTAAATAAACCATCAAATATTTGTTAATGTTTGAAAATTTCCTATATTTATCTTCTATGTATATTGTATGTATACATACATTGATTACACGCGACAAGTTCTAGATTACACATAGCTTTTTTTTTCTTGGGGGCACACTCATAAGCTTAACACACCGTTTTGGTTTTGTATTGAAATTTGGAACACACAAAATACTTATGTTTAGCTACAAAACAAACAAAAAGTAACACTCCACGTCTCGTGGAGAACTTGTGACTCACATCTTTCAACTATCGACAATTACTATTTGTGAACAATGTCAGAAATTGAGGGGCCACAAATTTGTATGCCGAATGCGAACGCTTTATTCAGAAGCACCTTGCGTTACAAGAATAACTAGGAAGGATTTTTTAATTTCAAACAATAGGCAGTACCCGCGAAAAGAACAAACAGGCAGAAATTGGAACCAAGAGCTCTGGCATAACAATTAACTCCCTCCCTACCCATCCAGTGAAAAAAACGAACTTCTCAGTTGGCAAGGCCAGAACTCTATATTGACCGTTCTTCAAAAACATTGATATACATATATACCTTACCACTTCCACTACAAAGCACTCACTGCATTTAACATGGACATCTAGTCAACTATGTACAGAAATACCTTCATCTACTTATCTAAATGGACCCTAAGTTCTTGAGATTACTGCTTCCATATAAACTGCGTTATATAACCTACATATTTAACAGCATATTGACTACTTTCGAGTTTCCTTCAGAATGGAAGAAGGCTAAGATTATTCCAATACCCAAAAAACAAACAGGTACTGCTTCAGAATTTCGGCCGATTGCCATTCTACCGTCTCTTTGGAAGGTGTTTGAAAAAACTATTCTGGGGAAGATCCAAAAATATCTTACAATCAACAACCTGTTAAGTACCTGTCAGTCTGGTTTTCGACCTAAGCACAGCTACAAATCCGCCTTAGTTTTTGTAACTGATGAAATAAGAATGTTCCTAGGCCGAAAGGCAGTAATTATAAGATAATGGATTAACTTAGAGCACCCGCATAGAGCCAGTAATATATTTTTGTATGTTTTTGAAATTTACGCTAGTTTTTGAAATTTACGCTAGTTTTTGAAATTTACGCTAGTTTTTTTAAGAATTTTTGTCTAGCATTAAGATTTTGATAAAATAAAAAAAAACACTGTTAGATTATTCAAAGGCGTTTGATACTGTTAACCAATAAATTCTTTGTAGAAAGCTGCGAATTAACTTTTAGTTTTCTTTAGAGTCCTGTAAGCTTGTTCTTTCGTATATCAGCGCAAGGCAACAATGCGTGGTGACCAATGGATACTCGTCCACATTTCTCAATGTTTTGAGTGGAGTGCCACAGGGATATATCCTTGGACCAATCCTCTTCTCACTTAACAGAAATGAGTTACCACAAGTTGCTAAACATTGTTTAATTCATCTTTATGCTGACGATGTGCAGCTCCTGATAAGTCGAATCTTTGTGGCTAAAAATAATGCCGTAGCTTTAATGAACGAGGATCTGCTCCGCATTTCACAGTGGTCAAAAAAGAACGATCTCCGCCTTAACCCTGTCAAATCAACACCCCTCCCCATCTATCGCAAAAACGTTGACCTATCGGGTTTAAACCTGTTGAAACTTGACGACGAATCCATTGAATATGTTAGCACTGCTAGAAACCTATGAGTAGTAATCAATCGCACTCTCACTTTTTATGACCATCTTAACAGTGCCATTGGTAAAGTGTATGGAAGTCTCCGCCTTCTTCAAGTCACTCGAAATTTCATCCCGACCAAAACTAAACTGCTACTTGCTAAGGCCCTTATACTACCAACTGTTATTTATGAGTGTGAAATGTTTTGTAAACTAGACTGTGTGACTAGCCGCAAATTGAAAGTTGCTTATAACAATATTGCCCGCTATATTTATAATCAACGTCGTTATCATTATATATCCATTTTTGCGGTACGGATTTCTGGTCGTAGCCTAGACAGCTTAATAAACTTTCGCTCTCTGATTATCTATACGGTAAGCTGAATTTCCCTCATTCAACAAGGTCCTTTTGCTTTAATATTACCCCAATACAATTTTCTAAATACTGAGCGTCAATTTTGTATTCATATTGTACGCCTTTGGAATTCTCTGCCCATCGCTATGAGAAGAATTCCTGTTTTTGAATGTTTTAAAACGTAATCTTGAAACAAAAATTACAAGTAGTTTTCTGGGAACTCGAAAGTTACATCTCGTCCAGTCAATTTCATGTACACTGAAGTGAAGGTGTCAACTTTGTGTTCAATGGTGGTTTGTTGGTTCTTATCTAAGTGCACCTTAATCAATTGTGTCCCATTGAGCTTGACGCTTTGCGCTTGCCGACGATTTCATCGGGGAATACCAAATCTTCGAGGATGGCATCGTACACAGCGGTAAGAGTGCGGGAACGTGACCTCTTTTGTTTCAAAGGATTCCTTGATTTCCTTATTGGCTTAGGTAAGATCTTAGGCTCGCCAATGAACACAACATGTTTGCCAGAGAATTTCTTCTCCATCTCACGGACCTTCTGCTTTGGAATTGGGACATAGATGATGACAGCTTTCTTGTTGTTGAACTCGATTTCACGAGCACGGGTAATGTGAAGATCAATTGGGGTTTCAACTCGGAGTTCATCTCGAGCTCCAATAGAGCTTGAGCAATAGATTTCTCGAACTCATCAGGTTCAGCGCCGTTAGGCTTGATAATTTTGTTTCCAATCATCATGGCCACTGATTTTAAGAACAAGTAGCATAAGTAGATTTAAATTTTTACTTCTCAACTATTCGGCAAATAATTGATGTTAAATTTCCTTTTCTTTTTATAAATATATAAATAGAATTCTAAGGTATATAATTTTTATTCAAATTCCGAAATAAATAAAGGCTTGCAACACTTTATAAGACTCATGTCCTACCTTGTAAGCGATTTTTGAAATGAATAAAATACAAATACGAATACTTATCCTGTATTATCGTAAAAATTGTCAATTTTGTAAAAACTTGAAGTTAAATAATGTATATGTATCCAGCTTTATAAAGTTTTGTAGTTTGGCTTACACGTAAATCGATTGGATTACATAACTTAGTTAAAACTCTTAAACTTTACAAATAGTCACTCAAAAGAAATTATTCCGTATTTGTTTTTATACCCATTAAAGCGATCTCTTATAATTGTTATATTATTCAAAATAGACCAATTACTCAAATTCACCTCACCTATCTTGAATCCCATAGCATGATACATACATATGTACATACCTAAATAAATAATATATATATACTTTTATTTATATAAAAAGAGTATACACTTGATAATTGATCTCCTGAATTGAATAAAAAAAATAAAACTTGAAACGACCACAACCAAGTAGATTCATTTAATTATACAACAGTGGCGTTGAGTTTACAAGGTCTTTACCTACGAGACCTCCCCTCTCACCCCTCCAATCCGGCAACTGCACCTTCCTTCCAGCTTGACATAAAACTAATGTCAGATAGATACGTAAATAGATTTAAATACATTATCATGTGTATTATGTACACATGTGCTACATACTCATGGATATGACACAAACTGAATATAATAGTTCACAAAAAGCACAAAATAAAAAAATGTTTAAAAAGAAAATGCATAGCTAGTCGATTTTGTTGTTGTTAGTAGAATCAAATTGCGTCATAGTTGGGTGAAGAGAGCACCCAACAGCAGAAAAACAAAAAAAAAAAAAAACAAAGTAAAGCACCAAAAATAAGGTCAGTAACATTAAATTTTTTGAAGATGTGACATTTGGGAGAGACGAAATAACGAAATAAAAGGTATGTTATGTAGGTTCCTATTGCCTCGGGAACTGGCAACATAACATTACAAAAGTAAGACGAGATGATTATCGTAATGTAATTGTTTATTGGCATGTGATGGCTTATTTAAGTAGGCATTTGAAATTAAAATTCACGAGAATTCTTGTGGCATGCGCAGAAATTAAGACTAACCACCTTCTTCTTTTGTGTATTAAAAATTTGTCCTAAAAACCTATTAGAGTCAATTTTGTAATAAAAGCTTCACACTCAAAAATGCTAAGCTGGATGGATGTAGCTTCCACTCAATGGTGGTGTGTTTTTATCTTCTAAACCAATCATTTTTGTTTAATAATTTACACACACTGAAGGGGACATTCTTATTAATTGCCTTAGCTTGTTTTAAGTTAAAGCGAGCTTATGAAATTGGTTGGCCTTAAAGTTTTGAACATTATGAGTAGAATAAAAAACAGAATTCGATAAAGCAATCCACATTCTCGATGTGCGTTTTAAAGAAGAATCTCAGAAAAATCCTTTTTTTGAGTTTATTCTATCCCCTAAAACAAGAACTTTAACTTGCTTACGGTGCACCTGCCAAGATATGTGAGTTATATTTAAGTTTTGGACGAATGAAGGCTTTGTAAATTACATAAAGATCAGAAGGGATGCCAATTTCTTACACGGCCGAAGAAATCCTAAGCACCTAGAAGTGTTTTTGGGAATGATGAATACTTGATCATTCCATTAGAGATGATCTGTGATTAGTTTCCTGGATACAAGCGCCACTCATGGATAGTTCCATCGGGAATGGGTTATGCTTTAACGACAAGAAATGGAATTGAGATTTTGAAGCATTAAGTTTTACACGGTAAATACTTAAGCATTGGACAATTCTGTTTAAATCGAAATTTAATGATCTTATCATACGCTGCCGTTGAAGTTCCACATCCAATGGACAAGGGTATGAATCTAGAAACGGATATGAAAAGCTGAGGGTACTGTCGTTAGCGAAACAGTTAAATAGGTTAGAAGTGGCTGACAAGAGTTCGTTTATGGATATAAGGAAGAGTCGAAGAAAAGACGAAGCCGTCCTCCAGGGCATGTATTTTAGAAAAGTAGATTCTAATCTTACGATAAAAAAGGATTCATCAATACCAAAAGCAAGCATTTTCGATAAGAGAGCTTAGTGCGAAATTCTTTGAAATACTTTTGAAACATCAATTGCAATTATCTTACAAATATGGTTTGTTTAACTATCCGGTGGACTTATTGCTGCGAAAGCCATACTGCGTTCGTTATTAAAAAGCTTTCTATCTTCGAGACATTTCCTACTTAGGTCCTCAGACTTGTTAAGTCTGTTGGGAACCCCTTAAGGGGCATAGGGCCTCTACTACGCCTACGCGCCATCGTGTACGGTTTCCGGAGATGTGTTTCAACTCCCTTCAACTCTTGCATAGTGACGCTGATTCCGCCTTTACCGTCCAGCGCCATGTGCTTTTCGGTCGTCCAGCTCTTCTTCCTTCTTGTGTGAGCGGATTTCACTGAATTGCTTGGCCTGCAAGCGTATGTCCAATCCATTGCCACTTACGTCTTCGTATTATAGATTCTATAGGTTCCTGACCTGCCTTTCTATAAAGGACCTCATTTTATACGCGGTTTGGCCAGAAAATCCTTAGGATGTTACGAAGACATCTATTCATGAACGTTTGCAGCTTTCTTGCTATGGCTGAAGTAATCTTCCAAGTGCCATAAAGAAGTACAGATTCGACATTTGTGCGAAACAGTCGTAGCTTTGTTCTAAAGCTAATAGAGTTATTCCTCCAAATTTTCGAAAGCATACCGAACGAAGCTTTGGGTTGGATGAAGTCTCGTTCAGTTCCGCCTTCGATGGAAACGTTACTTCCAAGGTATTGAAAGCTCTCCACTTTTTCCACCGTTTGCGAGAAAATATTTATTTGAGAGGATGGTCGGGTTCCGAGGCTGGTCATTTTTGTTTTGTCGGAATTAATTTTCAGCCCCACAACTCCTGCTTTTCTCTCCACACTTGCTGTCATTAAATGGAGATCCATGATCCTATAAGAGAGTAAGCGCATGATCCTATGAGAGAGTAAGAGAACATTGTCCGCGTAATCCAAGTGATTTTAAATAGGATGTCATAGTCCATTGGATCCCTCCGCAATCTGACAGAGCTGAGCGCAGTACATCGCTTATCACTAACAAAAACAATATTGGCGAAAGAATACAGCCCTGCCTGACTCCGCTTCGGATTTCAAAATCATCTGACAACCTACCATCGTGCAGAACGTGACACTTGGATCCATCATATGTTGCTTTAATAATAGCAATTAGTTGTTCTGGGATGCCTGAGACATTTCCTAAGCTGATAATTAATCATCGTTTCCATAACCTCGGAAAAAAGGGATTTAAGTGCAATCGGACGATAGTTATAAGACAATGCTGTTTTCTATCAAGAAGTGTATGTCAAGATATTTCAGTAATCTTGCACAAGTAGAAGTGCAAAGAAGAACGAGCTTTTGAACCGAGGATGACGTTGTTTTACGCACATTTTTCACAAATGATGAGAGGTTTGTACTACATTTGGGAAATATTAGTATTTTTTGACGTAGTTTCTTGTCATATAAAAATTTGTTTCATCAAGTATAACTGTTGCAGGTCTTTCTAGCTTGTCTGAACTTATTCTGCTTTTCCTTAGTGGGGTTGTCTTTGTAACAACTTAAACTTACATCTCCAAGCCGAATAAAATCTTTACAGACTCGAATAAAATCATGCGTTTCATTTAAATACAAAAGACGGTACTCGTAGGACTTTTTTCTTCAAGATAAAATGCAACGTTATCCCATGTTGTTCCTTGAATAAACAAATATTTATATTTAAAGTTTTTAATCTTAACAGTCATATAACGCAATATGTAGGTATGCTTTTCCTTAACTAAAGTCAAACAATTACTATTTGTCGCAATGCCAAGTTCCATTTTGACTTAGTTAACACGTCATCCTTAGCCGAGTCTTCTAAACACCATTATTCTAAACACTTTACGATTGGTCTCCTTACGAAAAATCATTATTACATCGGATAACTTTGAAATTTTTTGAATAGCTTCCACCTTCGAATACAAAAGGGTAAAGCTTTGCATATCTTTGAATCATGCCTGCCGTAATATCATTATTTTGTCCCTTATCTAAAATGTTTAGCTCTCCATTAAATTATATTTCAGCTACCGACACTCTCATTCAGGGAACACACCCCAAAAATTAAAATATAAATTTTGAACAAGTTGTACCCTAAAGGTAGTGATAAGCCTATCTAGGTATTTGAATTGTGCTCGAATTTTCATTTGGTGTCCCACAATAGTGAGGCTTATCTAATATTTTAACACCCATTTATAGCAAATAAACAAATTTTATGTACATAAGTACAAAAAGATGAAATCTAACTGAATAAATAGAAAATTAAAATAAAACCAGAAAAAGTTTAATATATAAAAATTGAATTAAATTTATCGACATTAAGTTCCACAAAAGAACAAAAAAAAACTATAATGTAAAATCATTCTAGGGTGGTGGGACGAAATTGAAAAGAGCCTAGGTGAGCAACCAGTACACACTTTATTAAGCATGAAAAGCGTTTCGTAGAGATAGAACAAAACAAAATAGTACTATACTCGTATACTCACTTGAAGGCTTATAAAGGGAAATCATGCACAAGCTCAATTGTATTTTGTTGCTTTTTTTGTTCTTGTTGTTGGTGCATACTTTTTATTTCTTCTCTACCCAAACCGAAAGCACACGAGCGTGTACAAGCCTCGTCGCTAAATACTAAACGGATAGACCAGTACGTAGTAGATAGGTATATAGTATATTTGATTATTATTTTTTAAACAAGAACCTAGGTATAGTTCGACGGATGATAATAATAAAGTGCGCAATGTACAGGGTGACACCAATGAACCCTGTTTCATCGAATACCTATACAAATTATACACACAATTTGTACCTAGGTATATCGTTTATAGAAGATTCAAGAGTGTTTAACTTTGATTGATGGTTAACAGCAGGGAGCTAAAAATATATTTGTATATTTTAAAATAAATTCAAGAATATATTGTAAACCAATTTAAATATTTAGCACAGTCTTTTCTGCTTTAGTTCAGGGCATAATTTATTGTGTGTTGCATTGTTTCTAACATAGCACACAAATCTTTGAAGAACGAGTATAGAAAAATAATTAAAAAAAAAAACAAAAGTGAATAATATATTTTTTATAATTTAGCTTATTATTTTTCTCAAGAATTCAAAGATAAGAAGAGAATATTGTTTCGTCTTGTGTGAATATAAATAGGTATATATTATTATATGCATGTAGGAATTTGTATATGCATTACAGTGTATCAAATGATTTTCAAATCAATGTTGTAACATGCTTTATGGCTGCATCTTAAACTTCCAACTTATAAGCTGTTTTTTGTTTATACTATTGAAGCAGGAAGCAGGAAGGTCATAAATGATAAAGAACATTCAATCACTAATATACACACGGAGCATTGAGATAGTGTACATAAGCTTGAATCTTCTAAAAGAACAATGTTTAGAGTAGTTGTCAATCTACATGCCTTTTTATGATTTACCTGCCTAAAAAAACAATTGAAAGTCGTGTGGCTAGGTTGTGTTTTAGTCAAATTTAAAGTTGATGAATAAATTTCAAGTTAGTATTTCTTTTTGTAAATAATGCGCACGTGCATTACATGCGTTATACTAAATGATTCACGCAGTTTAAGTGATTTTGAAAGAGGTTTAATTCAACTTTTAATAATATTGTTGTTATGCCAGAATTCTAAACGACATGCGTTGTAGTAGGTATTTAGAAGCTATTAACTTTTTACAATGGAACTCAAAAATTGACAACAATGAAAAGCAAAAGTTGTTATCCATGTATGTAAATATCAACGGATTTTGAGTATGATGTAACATATTACTATGCAAATATATACTATTTTTAAAGCTAATAGAATTTCGAATTAAAGAAGGTATTCAGTAAGAACAACGATACAATGGTCGTGAATCTAAAAGAAAACATAAACAGTAAAAGAAATTTTGATTGTAAAATGGATACAAATACATACATAGAACAAAATAAATGCAGGATTAATGACAATGAATCAAGTCAATGGCCAAAAGTAAAGGGTGTCCCATAATTAACGCAAGATTTGAATTTGCCGCCATCTGTGCAGTGAAGTGTTGGCAACCCTGAAAAAAAGCAATTTGACAGCTAACAGTATAGGGTTATTAAAAATGGAGCGTTACACGATAGAACAACAGAGAAGAGAGTTCGTTGAATGGATTATTGAACATCAACAAATGGACCCTGATTTTTCGAGCAAAATAATCCTAAGCGATGAAGCACATTTTCATCTTGATGGCTTTGTCAATCGCCAAAATTATCGCATTTGGGACTCGGAGAACCCACATGTGATTGTCGAAAAACAAATGCATCCACAACGCGTGACTGTATGGTGTGGATTTTGGGCTGGAGGCATAATTGGGCCATATATTTTTGAAAATGATGCTAGTCAAGCAGTGACTGTTACTGGTGCTCGATATCGCGACATGATTACACAGTTCTTTCTGCCAAAATTGGATGATATTGATGTGTTCAATATGTGGTTTCAACAAGACGGTGCCACATGTCATACAGCCCGTGAAACAATTCAATTACTGCATGAGACATTTCCAGGTCGTGTACTCTCTCGTTTCGGTGATCAAAATTGGCCTCCTAGATCGTGTGATTTAACACCATTAGACTTCTTTTTATGGGGTTATTTGAAATCACAAGTCTATGTCAACAAGCCCACAACCACACGGGCATTAAAGGAGGAGATTCAACGCTGCATCAACGAAATTCAGCCACATTTATGCAGAATGGTCATGGACAATTTCAACAAAAGAGTGCGCATGTGCATGCAAAGCCGTGGAGGCCATTTGTCCGATGTGTTATTCCATACATAACCCTATCCTATGTACCTACTTTACGAGTCAATAAAAATATAACTATCAAAAGACTAAAAACGGCGTTTTCTATTTAATTCAAATCTTTTTACATATATTAGTTACCAGAGTTTTAAAGATCAAAGTCTTTTACAGGCCTTTTCTGCTATTCATCGGGAGGGGAATTTTCTTGAATTGTCACTAATCATTATTCTGCTATTCATTTGAAGTAAATATGTGTATGTCGGTAAAGTCGGTCTTCTATTCACGTGAAAGCATTTATTCTATACAACTCAGATCAGCATATGAAATGCAGCTAATGTTTCATTTGATGTCTAATTTGTTGCTAAATTTAGAATATTGGTTTTATAAATAAAAGAATGTTAACATTTTTAGGGGAAGGAAGACACGTTTTAACATTTCTCCGAAGCACTCTGTGTGAGGATTCTTTTATTCCTATGCTTACAATTGAAATAAAAAGTCGAATACTGCCCATTTCCAAAAATTACACAAATTATTCTGTTAAGATGGATTGATAAAACTTAATTTTTGTATGAATCAAAACAATTTATTCAACATTTCCAAGATTTTCACATGAACAGCTGTTTACTTGAATGTCAAATTGGTTTGGGATAATGTAGTTCACCCGATGCATGGATAGCAGAATGCAAAGGCAGTGTGAAAGGGAATCGAATAGGTGAATCGAATATACGATCCACGTGAATAGAAGAATAGGGCTGTAAGTGATTGTATTTAAGTCATTTGACTTCTAAAATATCCTAAAATTTTAAAATGCATTTCGATATTGAAAAATCTCTCCTTTATTGGGTAATTCTCGGACCGTACCAGTTCAAGTAGTATTGGACAGGTTGAAATCTGATACATATTCACAAAATAAGAATTGGGGTTACCCAGGGTTCCGTTTCTTTTTATTTTTATGAATGATATTTTGTCTAAAACTTCTAACCCAATTAATTGTGTTTCGCTGATGACAAACAGTACCTTCAGCTTTTCATTTTCTCATTCTTGTCTTTGGATGTTGACTACCAATGGCAAGCTCATTATATTCTGATCTTGACAGTATTTTTCAATGGGGAAGCATTAAATTCTACACCCGATAAGAATTGAATGCTTCAAAAACCCAATACAAAAGTATAACCCTCCCCTAATGCCAATGTCCATGGACATACTTGCATCGAGGAGAATGAAAAGATTTCAGTTCTAGGTATGTCCATCTCTTGTGGAGTGATCACACATTTTCATTTCCAAAAACGCTATGAGTGTTTAGATTTTATGTGAACTGGTGTTCCAATAATATGATTGAGTCTTTTGGATAGAACTGAAAAAAAGGCGATCTTTCTATTACTGAGACATTTTCTACTCTCAAACAGACTAAAATAAATTCAAACCAACACCAAAGTTGTAAGTTGATTTTTGGGAATTTGAGGGAACTTTTAATAGTAAGTAACTTTTTAAGTAAGTTGCTATGAAAAAGAAATTATGGTGTAAAGCAATTTTTTGTTGCTGGAAATCAGAGTCTTGGGTAAACAATCTTTTTAAGAAGTGTTATAAAAATGAAAATTAGAACAACTTTCGAACAAAAGATGGACTAACAAAAATTATTGGTTAAATCCATAATCAACGATTCCAATTCCTTCCAATATTTTAAAATTACTGTTTGGGGAAGTAAGTAGACTTAATTGTTTAATTTTTGGTTTATGAACATTTCTGTAAAAAAGAACTGTGAATGAATAATGGACAAACAAATGCAACCAACTCCAATGTTCTAATTTCATTTTTAGGATAGCTAGACGATTTTAAAATTTGAGGAGGTCTTATAAAAAATGAATACCTAATATTTTGTAAACTAAGAATGGCAGAACAATCATAAGAATCCGGTGAACAAAGGAACCTACTTGGGCAAATCATCCAGACATTTATTGTGGAATTTTTTAAATTTTGCTCTATTCCTATAAATAACAAATTAATAGCAAACTATCTCTTTGGTTTTATAACCATTATTGTCGAGAGGATTAAGTCCAGGATCGAGGCGTTTGATGGGGTCAATTGTGAATGCATCTGGAGATCGCTTATTGCGCAAGGACTCCCTGAGAAAATTGTCGCTGTTATTAAAGAATCGTACAACATTGCAAGGTGTTTTGTGTTGCACTGCTTTCCGACTCCTTCGATGTGCGTCAAGGAGTGAGACAATGAGATGTCTTGTCACCAATTCTGTTTTTGCTGGCGATTGATGATGTGATGACTGCTACGGTGGGTACAAATGAAAGACACAGTATCCAATTGAGTCTGTTTGACAAGCTTAGCCACATAGATTATGCTGACGATATATGTCTCATGGCTAACGAAACGGAAGGTTTAAATAAGATGTGTCAGTCACTGCAATTAAATGGAGACTTGGCTGGCTTGAGGATTAACACAAATAAGACCAAAGCACACAAGTTATTCTAAGGCAGAGAAGCATAGAGGTCGAGCAGTTTAATTATTTGGGAAGTTTTATAGCTCTCGATGGCGGAACGGACCTGGATGTTAACAGTAAAATAAACAAAACCCATAGTGCATTTGGAATCCTTTCTCCTGTGTGGAACTATTCGAATCCAACGTCAAATCAGTGCTGTTGTATGCTTCTGAAACATGGAAATGCTCTGACATCTCTAGCAGACTACAAGCTTTCGTTAACCGTTGTCTGTGCTCTAGTATGAAGTTCACGTGGTCGCAAACCATTTCTAACGTTGAGCTGTCGAATAGGACCGGACAGAAAAAATTGGACGTAGACATCATGCAATAGAAATGGCGTTGGATATGTCATACACTGAGGAAACTAGACGACAATATAGCAAAACATTCGGTCCAATGGAATCCCCTGGATAATAGACGCCTTGGAAGACCAAAGACATCTTGGAGGTCATCAGCTTTGAAGGAGGTTCGGTCTCAAGGTATTCAATCGTGGCCACAGCTGAGGCCTGTTGCGGTGAATCGGGATAAAAGGATCTTGTTGCTGCCTTATGCTCCAGGAGGAGTTAAAGCGCTGCTGTACTTGCAGACGAACATTTCATTGGTTTAAAAAAAAAAACATTAGAGACATTAATGAGATATACCCGGTTAAAAACGTTCAAGTTTGGTGTTCTGCTTTCACAAAGCTATTAGAATTGACTTTGAGTCAATTCAGCTCATCAATTAACTTTAAAATAAACATTAATAGCGCCTTATATTTCAATAGCTAAAGTGAAACCTGGAGCCAGGGTCGGATTTAGGGGGCCCCAACAATAAAGACTTCGGAAAATTTTTGTTTCAAATTCGAACTAAAAAACACTATTTACTCTATACTCATTTACCTTTACCTACAGCCTACAGTACTTTGTACATACATACATGATTATTTAAATATATTAATCTTAAATAACAGAAAATCATTGATCTATAATTGTTTATTCCAATCAGGCAATCAGCGAAATATCAGGATCTCAAATGGTCCTGATAAGAAGCACTTCCAATTCCTACCCATCTTGAGGGAGTACCTCAATCGGTTAATGGCTGAGTGGGGTGGTACTTGTCCGCAACCTCGGAGGTTGGGTATTCGATTCCGTGTTTCGACAATTTTTTTTTATAAATTATATGAATTAATTGCTGTATATGAAGAATCGGCGTTCTTCAATTCTTGGAAAAATCAATTATCATTGACTAATTGGTAAATTGTCCATCGGCTGTTCAATTCTTTGATTTCGTGTAGAATTTGTACACGTTTTTCACAGCCAGTACAGAGCGGCACCGAATTCTGATTGTAAAATTATCGGAGAAGAAAAGCGATCAGTTTTTATTCTTGAAAAAGCTCGGCAGTACTCGTTGGTCTTGTCGAGCTGAAACTACGAAAGCCTTAGTCAACGGCTATGCGAAAATCGAAGAAGCTCTAACCAACATATCTTCCAATAAAGAGCAAAAAAAAGGTGTCCCGAAACCGCTTTGTTTGCAACATTTTGGGACGATATCTTGGAGCGATTCAACGCTACAAACAAGATGTTGAAAGACCCAAAAATGATTCTTGAATCAGCAATGCGTGCACTAGAATCATTGAAATCGTTCGTGGAATCCAAACGAAATGATTTTGATAAATACAAGGAAGCAGCCAAAAAAATATCCCATACTGATGAATATGTACATTTGTACATTTTAGCACCCACACCAGAACGAGAAATATAAGGTTGAATCATCTCGATTACGGGAAAGCACAAGACGTAAATCTGTCACACAAGGAAAATACTAAGTATCCGCCTTCATCCCAGCGATTGGCCAATTATCCATTTCTCTTACTGAAAGATTGCATGCCTATGAAGCCGTTCGAGATTTGGATTCCTGAATCACACCGAGAAGATGGAACAGAGGCATTGGTGAAAGTGTATCCGGATGATTAAGATCCTTGTCTTGGATGAGTTGGTTCAATTTGTGTCTTTGATTGACTTATACAAAAAGGAAAAGCACTATGGAACAGATCAATCGCCGGAACTATTTTACTACCAAATTCTCAAAAATCAAAATTTCAGAGCTACTTTCCCAAACCTATAATTCAATTTCATTGAGAATGTATTTGGTTTTGATGGTAACAAATTCCACTGGCAAGCGCTCATTTTCAAAAATGAAAATTATAAAAAATAGGCTTCGAATCACGATGAAACACAACGGTCTATCGAAGCTTTCTCTCCTTAGCATTGAAAGCGATTTACTGCGAGAACTGGATCAACGATTTTTCTGCGAAATATGCTCGAAAGATTCCGATCGTTAACCCTAAAATTTAATTTTAGATAATTCTTTTTTCCGCTTATCTTTATATGTGTTTGTTCAATACTAAAGGAATCTCCTTGGTTTCACAATAAATTATTTATTGAAAAACTCGAGTGAAAAAAATTTGGGACGATAGTGCCCACGCTTCTTTATTGACCCGAGCCCTCTGGACCTATAAATCCGTCCCTGCCTGGAGCGTTAACTTAAAAAATGTAGCTGATTCCATTTGATTTAACGGAAAGCAGTCACCAACTAACTTAAATCTTAACAACTTTGGTAGGCGGACCTTTGAGACTGAATAAGAATGTGTTTAAAATTACAAAAAAGCAAGGTCTACTAAAAAATACATACACATTCAATATTTTATTTTAATTTTTGCTTCTATATTTTAATAAATATTTTATTAGTTTTTAAATCAACACTACAAAAGGTGCCTTCAGGACATATTCATACAATCACATTAAGTAGATTGTCAAGGTCAAACCTTATCTACGATTATCTAGTAATAAAATTTCCAATATGTGTTAAGACACAATAAAAGTATCTATGTACAAACATGTGTATGTAGATATATCTACTTTCATCGTATAAGTTTTCATCCACAAAGTCCCAATCATATCTACAACTTTTACATAATGGTACGAATTTTTACAAAGAGCATCTTTGAATCAATGATTCACAATAGGTAGTTACATGGGTATACCTTGTTTTCTTTTGTCCCAAGTTTCACCCACGTATGATCCTTGGAAGAACCATTAAAGTTGTCGTGGATACCTACATAGGTATGATACATATAGATTTAATTGCATTTTGTTCCCTTTTAATGTTTTTGTTATGAAATTAAGCCATGATTCAAAAGGTGATTCATGCAAACAATGAAAAACAATAAGTAGGTACCTACCTATATAAACTTTAATGTTATTTAATAATAATGTGTAATAATGTGATAAATTTCAAAAAATGATGCATGCTGCACATAAGACTATATACATAGGTATATACAAAATGTAGGTATTTAACCGACAAATTTATATAGGTAAAGAATTAAATGAACTTGGATTACTATTAACCTCTAAAGAAGTTTACCAGCTTCATCTATTTCAATTATTTTAGAATAACCTAGGTATGCATTTTATTAGATAACAAGGATTTATTTACTTATTTTAGTATAATAGAGAAAATATATATACATATGTATATGTCTTCCTATTAAAACAGGAAAATAGATAGATAGGTATTACGTCCTTCAGGAAGATTTAAGTGAAGTGAAAAGTACCATTCATACAACATAACTAAATGTAACGTCTATGTACATATATTATAATTATCGTCCTCTAACTAAGTACCTGTGTCTATAAGTTCTATTTTGAGATAACTTAGGAAGCTATAGGTATATATGTATGTATGTATTGAAATTTAAAAAAACCTAATTAAATCAATCTAACCAAGCCACATTATCCTCTCATCGCTTACGATTACGATTATGCATTATTTCCTATTACCTATATCCACCGAATAACAATAGATTGCAATTTTTTGGGAGCTTAGAAACAAATACCAAAGTCAATAGTCTCAGAAAAAAGAAAAATTCATAATTCAAATTTCAAACCCTTATTTTGACAAAATTATTTAAATTTTCGTACTCCTATTTCTTTTATACAAAAAATATACATATTATATAGGTGGGTAGGGTATCTACTTCTCTCATAGCATAGCCACCCCTTTTTTTTTTGATAAACCAAACAAAAACTCCTTTGTCAAACCACTTGTCCTAAATAGCATCACGTAGAGTGTACATGGAGAGACGCAAAATTCACAAGCAATCTCCTATATTTTTATTGTAGCTTTTATACATATCTCGAAAAAAAATTGCTTACTTCTTCCCAATTCCCATTCCCATATGTGCGGCCTGCTGCGCATGATTTTTGTTTTGTGTGTTCGTTCTTCTCATTTGAACCCAACCACCCTGTTTTCTTTTTGTAATATACAACTAGAGGTAATGTGAACGGGGATACGAAGAACCAAGAAAATACTCAATCAGCTGTGTGGTGTCTATAGTATGTTCTTCTCTGTCATATTATATTGGCAAAAGTGAGATAGAAGATTTGTAGAAAAACGCATTATTCTTTATATGCGATATAAGCGTGCGATATGTAAAAAAGAAAAACTTTCATATTACTTTTTTTTACGCAACTTTGTATATTTTGTTTTTATTTTTAATTCCAAATTTAAAAGAACAAAAAAGTTTTCTTTTTCCGATTCTTTCATGATCTCCCAGAAATGCGTACTAACCCTTGATTCGTTTTGAATCAAACTTCTTAGTTAATTTCTATTTTTTTGCTTGGGGTCAAATAAATTGCAATCTCATTGTTTTTGTTCTCAACAAAAGTTTTTTGAAAATCACTCCACAAAAATAAAACCACATTTTTGACTTTTCAAAATTCAATTCGCTTCGCACAAAAGAAGATGAACGAAACGATTTATTTTGTCGTCATAAATTTCCGCAAAATATTTTTGTTGTTGTTTTATTTTCGTTCGGTCAAAGCATGTGGTGCTGAACGATATGAAATATTATATATATATGCCGTCTCACTTGCTCTTAAGCATTCTCTTATAGCTGAATAAAGCAACACAAAACAGAAAAACACACTCATTTGAATTTCAAGAAAAAAGAAATAAAAAGGGAAAAGTTATCGATGAACGAAGAAAATAAAATTATTATTTTTTTTTTACTCCAAGAGAAGAGACAAAATGAACAAAACCAACGAAAACGAAACGAAGACCAACGAGAACGACAGACACAGACAACGACGAACAAAAGAAAGAAAAAAAACCCAAAAAATGTGTTTCTCCTTTATTTGGAGAGCTTTTTCCTCCAAATATTTTGCAAAATAGGAATTTTCTTTCATTTGATTTTTCTGGTTTGGTTTGTGTTTCTGGAGCAGTTATTTTTAATAAATTTAACTCACCGTTTCACATTCACACGCCGCAGCGCAGCGCAGTCTTGAAGATGAACAAGGGAAGCACAAGTTCAAGTTTTTTATTTCTTTTTTGCGACTTTTTTCTTCTTTCTTTTTGTTGGTCGTAGAAGTAAAACACAAAATTAGAACAGGGCAGATTTTTTTTTACTTTTTTTTTTTTAAATAATTTGAAACTATTTTCAAAATTTTGTAATTTTTATTAATAAGATTTTTATTTTATTTTTTTTTTAAGAAGTAGGGGAGAAGGGAAATAATAATAAAAGAAATTCAAATTCTCAAATAACTGCTTAAGAATATTAAATAAGAGACAAAAAAAGAAAAACAAGCAGCTAAAAATTACAATTTTAATTTCAAAAATATGATGAACTGAATTTCAATTTTCACAAATTTTAATTTTTTTTTTGGTTAAAGATTCACCTTTGTTGTTTTGATTTGATGCGATTGCGATTGGTCCAAAGTAATTTAATTAATATAATGCATGCACTTTTGTTTGATTAATTATATTTGATTGAATTTTCCCGTTATTTGGGAATTTATGAATAATTTTAAAGAAAATTTTTAAATTTTCTATGCGGAGCTATTATGACTTGTGTGTGACACATGAGAAAAATCCTTCACGACGACTTCAATCGCAGTTGGTGTTCAGCCATTTTGTACCCGCACACACCACACGACGACGACGGATGACGGAACGGAGGAGAAGACGAACGAACAACGAACGAACGAAACGAACAAACGTGAACGACGACAGCGACAGCATACAGCAAGCAGCAACGACTACGACGAGTACGATACAAGAACCACGACGGGGCACGGCGCGGCAAGGCAACGGCGACGGTGACGAGAAGCAGAAGCAGAAGGCACGAGATATACGTCGTTCGTGTATGTGTTGAGTGGATTGAATGTTTTGTGCTGCGATCGAATACGGGTAAACGCCGCAGCTCCACTGGGTTCCTTGGAAAATACGTTGTATGCGAACAGCGCCAAAATATTCTTCGTCATTTCTATTCAGCTACATGTTTAGATAGCTGAATTTGTCAAGTTCAACGCCATATGATTTTGTTGATGGTTGAATGTGTGTGTGGTCTATTGAGGCATTGGTATAGCTGAATTGCTGATTGAAGAACATAATAAAAGAGAATTGGGGGGGTGGAGTTTTTTTTGGGATGGAATGGGCAAAGAATATTCATTGCTTTATTCAAAATTGTTTACATTTTATTCATTGTTTTTGAAAGTTATATAGATATAATAAATAATTTTGAATTTGCATTAAAAAACATGAGAAGATTTGGGTACTGGAATGGAAGTGGAAGTTAAATTGAAATGTATAGCTGTGTTGGTGGTTATTTGTTATTTTGTTTTCTCCTTCGAGCAGCTACAATCCACTCTCATAAGGCATCGCCTACATCATTTATAGTTTTCATTAGAACTTTTGGTGCTTTGCGCACGAGGGACTAAAGCACTATTCACATGAGCACGACCAACGAATAAACGAATATTCGTCGATTTTGACATTTCTTTCACATGAGAGATTTTAATTCGTCGCGAATGAAGTTTGACTTTGTTTTTTGGGGCGACTATCCATTACCGCAGCACGAATTTCGTTCTGATTTTTTGTTTGCAGTTAGGTAGGGGTCTCAATAGAACATGTTTTAAATATTAAAGCGAGGAAACACAATTAAGTCATAGAAAAAAATATTTTCTTTTTCGGACTTAACCCTACTTATTTTTATATTTCATTTTTTGAAGATTTTTTGAATTGCTAGCACGGCTTACTAACAGCTAGGTATGTAAGGGGAGGCATGCTGTCAAGTATGGCAGCACTGAACAAAAAACAGTGAATAAATGTCAAAATCAGCCATTTTATCATGTTTTGTATGTAAAAAAGTAAACTTCAAAAATTAATTAAAAATAGAAATAAATGTTTCCTCGCTCTAATATTGCTATAGTTTATATTTATTTGCACATATCTATCAAATAAAAAAAACGAGAGTCGAAATTCGTGATGCGGTAATGGAAAGTTGAGCCGTTTTTTTTTTGTGTTTATCATTATTGTGTTTTTTTGAAACAAACGATTAAGAAAATGCGGTCGGAGCTATATTAGTTTAAAAAAAAGTTATTGGTGCCCTTGTTAATATTTGAAACAAGAAAAAGTTTTCATGTGCATCCATTTAATGCAAATCGGAAAATTGAAGGAGAATATGTTTCCTTAATAAAAAAACAAGAATGATATGTTTAGGTTAAGTACGCACGATTATTTTATTCGTTGCGAATGTAGATAATGTGGAACGCGAATAAAGTTTGACAGTTCGTATCAAATGCATTTTTTTCGTGACGAATACATTTTTTTTCTTAAATTTATTAATATATGATATTGAAAAGTAAAAGTATGCATCATAAATCAAAGAGAAATTTTATTGCTATCGAATTTGTGTAGAAATATGTTTTTAAACGTATATAAACTCACATTTTGTAATTCATTCGTCGTTGGTTAGTCGCGCTCATGTGAATACAGCTTAACTATTGTTGCACCGCTTTAAGTTTTCAAAATAACAAAAATCGTTTCTAAGAATCAAACAACTTTTTCGGAAATTGTACGATTTTATTTTCTAGAACAAATAAGAATAAAACATAGAAAATATTTAAACAAAAACAAACTTCTAATTGGTATACATACAACGATGAACAACATAAAAAAAAAATATTTAATTCAATTTTAAACACTCCTTCACAAGATTTGAAAACAAAATGAGGTCAAACAACAACCGATTAGGTATAACTGAAATAACAAGTTGTTTTTTGAACAAGTGGAAAATAAAATTTACGATTTAAAAACTAATAAGCAAAAGATTATAAAACTAATGAAAAATGATAAAAAAAAATATGGCTTGATGACACTAACCATGTCATGTTCACTCAAATTGCCTTAGCAATAACGCCCGGTAAATTTCTTCAAGAAAGTGTGTTTTTTGAGAAGATTTTTGCTTAATTTTCTTTTAAACTATTTATATAAAGCAGGTGACTTTCCATTACTGCAGCACGAATATCCTTTTAATTTTTTACAGTTAGGTAGGGGTCTCAATAGAACACGTTCAAGTCATAGAAAAAAATATTTGCTTTTTTGGACTTAACCCTACTTTTCTTGTATTTCATTTTTTGAGCCTAAAACAAGTTTTGTATTGAATTGATCGCATGGCATACTAACAGCTAGGTATATTAGGGGGGGGCTCTACAACCTCCCTGCTTGAAATCACTATAGGATTTGGTGCGGGTGCGAGTTACGGTATATACAGAGTACTTTTTGCATTTGAGAACTAAAATCAAAGAAGTCCCTAAAAAAAAGCAAGTATGGCAGCACTGAGCAAAAAACAGGGAAGAAATGTCAAAATCAACCATTTTTGCGTGTTTTGTATATGGAAAAGTAAACTTTGAAAACTAATTTAAAATAGAAATCAATGTTTCTTGGCTCTAAAACTGCTATAGTTATTAATTATTTGCACATATCTATCAAATAAAAAAAACGCATGTCGAAATTCGTGCTGCGGTAATTGAAAGTTGAGCCATATAAAGTTCTGAATGGCAGACATTATTTTTTAGGGGTTGTCAATATTTTATACAATCAAAGTTAGTGGAAAAATTGTTGTTTTTGATTTTATAAATGGCTAAAAAGCATTAGTTGAAAAAGTGTAGATCGCCAAATCAGCGGAGATAAGACAATCGTTAGAACTTTACATACAATTTTAAGCCTTTTTTAGATTGAGTATCAATTTACTCATTGCTTTTCTTGGCACTGTGGTCCAATTCCACAAGCGTGAATAATTTGTTTAGCTAGTTTTTGTATTAGTGCAAAACCTAGATAAATCTATGCCTAACTACTTTCTGTCATAAAAACTGACAAATAAATGTGTAAATATCTGTATTTTTAAAACGGTACGTTTTTAAGAAGCTTTTCGCTAATTATTCTTTTTAATTATTTATATAAAGTTTTGAATAACAGCCATAAAGTTAGTATATTAACACTTTCACTTTCTGCAATTAGTGCAATAAGAATTAAGCAGATAATTTTCTCTCTGAGTAAGCTTAACAAGTTTAGGGGTTTAATAGACATTACATTAGAAAAGGATTGTGATGAAATGTCATTTTGATGTTTGCTCATTTTTTATCCTGATTTATAAAGATAGCATAATGGGATGGATTTTCCTGTCACATTAAACTTAAGATAGTAATTTTCCAATGAGTATGACATTTCCCTGACAATAAAGCTAACAGGTATTACCACTTGAATATCACAAGATGGAAAACATTGGGCCTTACCAATAATCAAAATTAAAGCTCACTTAAATATTTAACTGGGTTTTAAATATTTTGGCAATAAACATTTTAATAGTAAAGTTAAGGGCTAACGCCCGGTTAAATTTTATTGATGGAAAACTCAACTATAAACGGACACTTAAATTAAACTCCATGGTTTGCACTTTTCAGGTCATAAGAGTTAAGATTTGTTGTGATTGTGTCTGCTGATTCTTCGTGGCTGAACCTCTCCAACTGGCAACAACGTCAGTTACGCGCTGACTTGCACCACATACAACCTAAAAGAAAAGCAAATTATTTGAGAAAATACAACACTTAAGAAGAAAATTTTCCAATATCAACATTTAAATTTTATTTTAAAACTTAAACCAAATTTCAAAACAACAAAAATGTTTACGAGTGTTAAACTTAGCCAAACATACCTGAAATTGATTGAATAAAAATTTGTTCGACATCTGTGTCGTGCTCCGAATTCTCGACCTTTCCACACATTGTGGAAAGCCAGCAACATCAAAAAACTTTCTTTTCACTGACCGAATTTTCGAGGCCTCACTGGGGAGTTTGATAATTCCCTTGCTCTAAGAAAATTCTTAACACAATTACTAACAGATTGTTGAGAAATATTGTGGCAATCACCTGAAGAAGAACAGCTTTTTGAAACATTGAATATGTATTTCATAATTTTAACTTACCAACATCCTTCTGGTAAGATCCTGCTATCTTTTTTTTTTTTTTTTTTGATTTATTTATTAGTTTAAAAACTCTTAACAATAACATTTTTTACTTAAATCATACTTAATTTTAAGCAATATTATACAGTATTATCTTTTAATAGAGATTTTAATAAAAATTTAAATTTATTTAAGTTTTGCTCAGTCTTTAAGTTACTAGGAAGGCTATTAAAAAGTTGAATGCCTTTATATAGTAGGTTGTTTTGTGTTGCTGCTCTTCTATACAATGGAAGTCTGAAATCACCAGTATTCCTCAGATTGTAAAATGAATTTGTTATATAGTTCACGTTCCGTTGTAAATATGCAGGATACATTTCATTTTTGATTTTAAAAATCATCACAAGCGCATTAAATTTTAGTCTTTGTTCAATATTTAACCATCCGAGGACAGTAAGCATATCATTAATTGGTGTTCTATAATCGCACTTAAGCACTGTTCTCATTGCTCGATTTTGTAATACTTGAAATTTTCTTATATTTTCACTATTTGACATGAATATAATCGAAGAACAGTAATCAAAGTATGGAAGAATCAATGTATTATAGATTGTCACAGCACAATTTAGAGGAATATACCTCCGGATTCTTTTGAAAAAGCCGATTTTTTTGAGATTTTAGCGCACTGATTATAAACATGTTGATTAAATTTGAGTTTATTGTCGATAAAAACCCCGAGATATTTTATTCCATCCACACATTCGATAGGTTGATTATTTATTAGTATGTTGACATTCAAACCACCGTTATTTAAACACATACATTTAGTCTTAGTAACGTTTAATTTTAATTTATTTTTACAAAGCCAGATGTTAATTTTTTCAATTTGATTTTGTATTAAACTTTCACATGATTTTAAATCGTCTCCTACAACGTAAATCAGGGTATCGTCTGCGAATAACGACATTTTAGCATCAGATATAGTTTTAACGATATCGTTTATATATAAAAGAAACAGAATTACACCCAATTTTGATCCTTGAGGCACACCAAGATCAACCTTTACCTTTTCCGAAAATGTTTCATTTATCTTTACTCTTTGGAATCTTTCCGACAGATAACTTTTAAACCATTTCACTTCAACTTCACGAATACCATATTTATTAAGTTTTTCAATTAATATATTTCTGTCTATCGTTTCAAACGCGCGTTTTAAGTCAAGAAAAACACCAATAATAGTTTTACCGCTATCAATTTCTTTTTTCCATTCGTTAATAAGCCAACATATCGACGTTTCGCATGAGTGACCTTTTCTAAAACCCGATTGTTCTAAACACAGTATATTTTCTTTTTCTATATAATTCGTAAGTTGATTACACACAATCTCTTCGAGAATCTTTTCATAAGTCGGAAGCATATTTATAGGTCTCCAGTCTTCTGGATTTTTAGGATTTTGCACTTTTTCGATAGGGATCACAACTGATTCTTTCCAGCTTTCTGGGAATTCACCATTTAAAAGAGACAAATTAATGATTTTTAATAATTTTGGCAAAATTTCATTATTACAATCAAGCACTATTTTGCAATTTAGCCCAAAGCAGTCTTTTTTCTTATTCATAGCTTTGATTGACTGTTCAAGCTCTTGAATGTTGATTAATTTAAATTTAAATTTATTTGTATGGATTAAGATATTATCAGAGTATGGAATTTGTTCTATGCTATTATGAATAGCTTCGACACTTTTTACAAAAAACGAGTTAAACGTGCCGGCAATTTCCATTTCGGTTTTGAGTGATTGATTTTCAATTTTCAACTCTTTTATTACATTTTTATCTGTTTTTAGAATTTGACTCTTCAAAACTTTCCATAACCCTTTCTGATCACCAGCACAGCCGTTTATTTTAGATTCGATGTATGAACATTTTGCCTTAACACATTCGCGTTTATAAACATTTCTAGATATTTTATAAATGTTCCAAGCTTCCAAAGAATTTTCAAATCTAGCCCGTTCATATGACACAATTTTAGATCTTTTTAAATTATATAATTCGGTGTTATACCATTCCACTGAGTTTTCGCGTAATTTAGAAGATTTTGTGATACTAAGCAATGCTGCTTCAATACCTTCTTCAAATTTCTTTGCACAAATATTTAAATCATTTGTTTCGGTTATACTATTGAAGTTTTCACAATTTAAAGCACTCACAAAAGGGTCATGGCTATATTTTTGGTATTTTTTTTGATTTTGATTCGCGTTTTTAACTGAGTTCGTATACAATTTTATACTCAAACTTTCATGATCTGATATTTTCCACTCATCACGAACCGAAACGTCTAGCTTTAATGTATGGTCAGCTAAAACATAGTCTATTAAGGTTTTGGAACTTTGAGTTACTCTTGTAGGTTGGGATACACATTGTTTAAGGCCAGTAAATATCAAAAAATCGTTTGCAAAGTTACATTCATAATTATTTTTTGCTAAAAAATCCACATTAAAGTCACCTAAAAGCACATAGTTTTTTCATTTTCACTTGTGTTATTTAATGTCCATTCTTTTAAGAACTCAAAAAATTCACGTACAGGCATTTTTTCTGATCTATATATTAATATAATGTTCCATGAATCACATCTTACAGATATCTTTATTGACAAAATCCATACCTTTTTTTCAATTGAGAATTGTTTCACTTCCACAGACCTTATTGATTTTTTAACATAAATAGTTACTCCACCTTTATGGCGAGAATTACTTAAACAATTATAAATCTTATAGTCATTCAGGGATACTTCACATTTTTCGATTTCAGGTGTGAGATGAGTTTCAGTTAACATCAAAAAATCAAATTTATTACTTTTTGTAAATTCTTCAATTTGTTCAAAATTTCCGGTGATACCTTGCACATTTAGGAGGGCCCCGCTAAGAAACCTAGGGGGTTTTTCATTTAAAAAGGTATCGATTAGTTGCTAATACTGCACCCGACTTCTCACCCCATCTAACTTTTTGAGATAAACCGGGCAGAAGTAATCCAACGTTTTATGATCAGTATTTAGATTTAAACCGAGTCTCTCGTTTGTTCTTACACAGTTTATACATTTGATAATTTCAGCACTATCGCAGTCTTTCGCGTCATGTTCACCACAGCAGTTACGACAACAAGATTTATTTTTACATTCTTGCGAAATGTGGTTAAAACCCAAACATTTATAACACCTTTTTACTAAAATTGATTCAAATCTCAGCCCTGTCAATACAATTAGCTCACATGAAATTGCACCACCTCTGTTGGTAGACGAGCCGATGTCTTCCCGCAAAAGATCAGTAATGAATCGAGCAGTTGTCTTATCATATCTGGAATTTATTTGTTTTATTTTTTTAAATTAATGCCGGAAAACAAAAATATTTACTTATAGTGCCAATAAAACTCGGTAACGTCATATTTTGTGAATGGTTCAATTTTGTTTTTGTATACTTTTTGCCTCCTTGCTTGCCACATCTTCCAAAATATTTAAATCTTTCATTATTGAATCGTCCGAATTCATTTTAAAACTTAATTTTAAACAAATATTTTTGCAAATTTGTCAATTCAATGCTGTCTTGTTGACAGAGAATGTAGTAAATTTTGTAATAGAAAAATCGTTATAAGCATTCTCACAAGTAAACCGAGTATAAATCAAGTTAATGTATATCAGAAAGTTAAATCCTTCTGTTTCAGAAGGTATCAAGGTTATAGTACATGTTCATCTATTGTTATAGCATCTTTGTCTACATAAGTGTTGTTATAATATTTCAAGTGTAGCAAAATTTTCACATTTCTTCTTTATTTTTAAATTTTATTATTTTGTTAAGTTTTGTTACACCTTCTATTAAAGAATGTAATATAAATTTCCTTTTAATTGTGATTTATGAATTTAAATGCGTTTTTATTTTATAAAGAATTATGAATTACTTCTAACTATCATTTTGAGACTATAGAAAAAAAATGCTGTGTACCAAAAATGTTCTTACTTTTATAGGGTAAAGGACTGTGTACCTATAGACATCGTGTAATGGGGGTCTAGATCTATGCAAGAGCAACAATAACACCTGAATGCTTTCATTTCAATGTGTTCCACAACATCATCCACAAATAACTTCTGTCTTTTTTGACATTTCTTTTGTGTTTCTCTTCCGTCTTTCCCCTCTATAGAAAAATTGTCCTCTTTTTGTCAAGCAGTTTTTAATCAATCAGGCGTAGACCGTAAAATATTTCTAATTTGCACTTCGTACGTAAACAGAAATGTTTTTCGTAAAAATTTGTCTTCTTTTCTACTTAATTCCCTCCTCACTACAACAAAATGAAGTATTCCATGAAGAACTGTTTGTCAAACCCCTGGCCAGTGGTCACGTAAATACATATTTCCAATTTGCGACTCGATGGAAACTTGGAGCCGGTGAAAATTGTAAGTAACTTACGAAAAATACTTACGAATTCTTAATCTTATCGAAACTATTACCCTGAAGTGCACAACACCAACTTCATACCTCGAGCTATCGCTGAAATCCTTTTGCATTTTGATTTGAAAGAGTTGCACATAAGCCTCACGCAAGGCCTATGGCGCTATGAAAGTTGGGGCTATCCTGTGGTAGATGCTCCTCCCGGAGCCGAAGCATGGGCCTGGTTCAGTGGAACAAACCTCACCCAGGCAGACGTTGATACCCAATGGAAAGATCTGGCCAGTACCTTTTCTGGGATTCTATGCTCTTCGTTGAACTTCATTGACAAGACGAACAGTGTCGAACCAAAGTACTCATTCAGACCCCGGTTCGGAGCCACTAAACAGGAAAAGTTTATAAGGTAGTTTTAAATTCATTTGAAAATCAACAAATTACAACTTATTGTCCTATAGATATTCCTCACTGCCCCGTGAAATTGTCTGTACCGAGAATCTGACTCCATGGAAGAAACTTCTGCCTTGCGCCAGCAAAAATGGATTCGTTTCATTACTCAATTCAGGGTTCGTCCATAACACGAATTTTCACTCCCTGGGAATATCGTTGCGCACTTTCTGCGATGACTTTTCCGAAGGTTGTCTCATTGAACTTGTCCAAACTGCAAATCTCGTCTATGATCCCAAACTATTGGGCAGCAATGACTTCTCCCTGCGAAAGATGTTTGGCCAGGGAATGAATGGTGCTTGTCCATTGGCAAGTTCTAGTAAAGTATACGTTGACATGACTAACAACAAGTATACCCTGTCTCCGTCCCCAAATTACAACTTCACGTCACTTCGTGGTGGCAGCTCGGTTACCTTTGGAGTCTACGATGTCCAGAAAGAGACCCCCAATAAATTGTTCAATGTTGCATGGATACTAAAGGACAAAAAAGTGTTGGTTCCCCAATCGCCAGCTCCACCAATTTATGCCCATCGTTACATATTGGGCCATGGTCAGGAAAACGGTCAGATTGTCACCCAAATAACCAACACCCACTGGGAACCCCTGAATATTCTGCTCCAAGAGAACATTCCTTGGTTTGTACCCTCATATATGCACACCCTTAAACTGATGAACGGAGATAAACCCATCGAGCCGACAGAAGTGCACTACATTCCAGGAGTTCAACGCGAACGTCCCTATCATCTTGAAATAGCATTTAGAATTCCAGCAAAATCAAGTGTTCAGGTTTCATTTGACTTTGATTACATATTTTTGAAGTGGCTGGAGTACCCTCCAGACGCCAATCATGGACATTACCTAGGATCAGCTGTGATAACAACACTCCTCCCAATTGGAAGAAACTACACAGCCATTCCAATCGATGGGTTTTTGTTCGCTGATTGCTTCAACGCCAGTCGGTCTTCGTATTTCCTACAGATTCGAACAGAATCATTGATTCTCTCACTTCCGACACCCGATTTCAGTATGCCATACAATGTCATTTGTTTGGCGTGCACAGGAGTGGCATTGGCGTTTGGTCCGATACACAGTGTGGCAACTAAGAAGATTGTCATCGAAAACAAAGATGAGCCACAAACGTTGTTCGGAAAGCTGAAGGCTAAACTTTTTGGTAAGAAGTCCAAGGATCTAAAAGAAGGTAAGGCTGATGCTGCAGATGGAGAAGCAGAATGTCCAGAAGAAATGGAGGAAAAGGCGGAGTAGTTTAAAGCTTTATTAATTTAATTTTTGTTTTGCTTAAATTATAAATTATAATAAAATAAGAAAAATCAAATATTGTTTTAATATAAAGGGTGTCCCAAAATTAACGCAAGATTTGAATTAAATAGAAAACGCCGTTTTCAGTCTTTTGGTAGTTATATTTTTATTGACTCGTAAAGTACATAGGATAGGGTTATGTATGGAATAACACTTCGGACAAATGGCCTCCACGGCTTTGCATGCACATGCGCACTCTTTTGTTGAAATTTTCCATGACCATTCTGCAAAAATGTGGCTGAATTTCGTTGATGCAGCGTTGAATATCCTCCTTTAATGCCCGTGTGGTTGTGGGCTTGTTGAAATAGACTTGTGATTTCAAATAACCCCATAAAAAGAAGTCTAATGGTGTTAAATCACGCGATCTAGGAGGCCAATTTTGATCACCGAAACGAGAGAGTACACGACCTGGAAATGTCTCATGCAGTAATTGAATTGTTTCACGGGCTGTATGAAATGTGGCACCGTCTTGTTGAAACCACATATTGGACACATCAATATCATCCAATTTTGGCAGAAAGAACTGTGTAATCATGTCGCGATATCGAGCACCAGTAACAGTCACTGCTTGACCAGCATCATTTTCAAAAAAATATGGCCCAATTATGCCTCCAGCCCAAAATCCACACCATACAGTCACGCGTTGTGGATGCATTTGTTTTTCGACAATCGCATGTGGGTTCTCCGAACCCCAAATGCGACAATTTTGGCGATTGACAAAGCCATCAAGGTGAAAATGTGCTTCATCGCTTAGGATGATTTTGCTCGAAAAATCAGGGTCCACTTGTTGATGTTCAATAATCCATTCAACGAACTCTCTTCTCTTTCCATGGTCATTAGGCTTTAATTGTTGTGTTAATTGAATTTTGTAAGCATGAAGACACAGATCTTTGGTGAGTATACGCTGTAGAGAGGTTCTTGAAATTTGCAATTCTTCTCCACGACGTCGAATTGAGGTTCCTGGATTGTCAGCAACACTCTCACGGACTGCTTCGACATTCACATTTGAATGGCTTGTTTTTAACGACCAGTGTGTGTGTCCATTTTTAATAACCCTACACTGTTAGCTGTCAAATTGCTTTTTATCATGGTTGCCAACACTTCACTGCACAAATGGCGGCAAATTCAAATCTTGCGTTAATTTTGGGACACCCTTTACAAATGATTTTAGAAGTACCGTTAATACTCTATACGTGTTTTATAAAAAACATTAATTGTCTTTTTAGAAAATACATTTCAATCCTAATTTTTCAGTACTATTATTTATACAAATTCGCTAAAACACCTTTCAACGAGTTATACACTTTAATGTATAGCCATATTACCATTGGCGAGTCGAATGAATATACGTGTGAGTGTGAGAAATTTGTATTACCGTTGGCGAATTGAGAACCGTTGATTGGACTTAAATGTCAAACATTTTTCGAAGATTGATATCACACTATTGTCGTTATCGAATGTTCGTTGATTTGAACGTAATTCTTGTTATTTTTGTATCGAACCTTCATATTGTGGTAATACCAGTCGCCACCTAAAGTGTTTATTCACGGGTACTGCCTCTTGCGAGGAATTGACAAATTCTCCAAGAGTAATTTTTGTCACCAAAAAAGTGCTTTCTCAAATTAGCCGTTCGGAATCGGCAAATAAACTGTAGGTCCCCTCCATACTCGCACACAGGAATGGTTGAGGGTTGTAAGTCACTAGGCCCTGGTTTTCTACGGACTGTTGAGCCACCTAATTTATTTATTTTTATTCATATTGTGTGAGAAAAGGTCGAAGCTTATGTAAAAGAAATGTCGGAAAATAAAACAATGTAAGTACATATGTATATTTCATTTCTTTTATAAAATAAAATACATAAATCAATGCATTTTTATTCAGCTCATTAAAAAAAAAAGGCTGCCTTGAACCAGAACTTACGTTTCTAAAAGGAGTGAGCAAACAAGAAGATAGTGGATAACCGGCGGTGGCGTCTCCTAAAATTAAGGAACAATTATTGAATGACTAAATAAAATATAAATACTACCAAGGAACATTGAAAGTCCTCCTCTTTGGTACCACGTTTCAAGAACTGACTTAAGATAACTGCAGTTCCATACAAAGGAATCATGGGTCTATCCAGGATATAATAATAATAATTACTTACTTACTTACTTAAAGTGGCGCTACAGTCTGGGGCGGACCTGGGCCTCAACCAACAAGCGTCTCCAGCCAGCTCGGTCCCTAGCTAGCTAGGTCCTCTCCCACCAGGGTGCGCCACCTGAGTCGCGGTCTTCCTCTACTGCGCCGTCCCTCGGGATTGGATTCGAAGACCTTCCGGGCTGGAGCGTTGATGTCCACTCGCTCTACATGACCTAGCCATTTAAGCTGTTGGACTTTAATTCTGCTAACTAGGTCAGTGTCGCTGTACAGCCCGTACAGTTCGTCGTTATATCTTTTCCTCCATTCTCCATCTATGCGTACGGGACCGAAAATCACCCGAAGAATTTTTCTCTCGAAGCATCCTTAGGCGCTCTCATCTTTCTTTGACAGGGTCCAGGCCTCCGCGTCATAAATTAGAACCGGGATGATGAGTGTCTTATAGATGGTGATTTTAGATGCTCAAGAGATGACTTTACTTATCAATTGCCTTCTAAGTCCAAATAAGCGGCGATTTGCAAGAGTTATTCTTCGTTTGATTTCAGCGCTGGTGTCGTTGTCTGTGTTAATAGCGGTGCCTAGGTAGACAAAGTCCTTAACTACCTCAAAGTTATAGCTGTCAATGGTGACGTTTTGTCCAAGACGTTGTTCAGTGCCCTTTTTTTATGACAGCATATACTTGATCTTGCCCTCATTGACCACTAAACCCATCTTCTTGGCTCCCGTCGTAATGGTCAAAAAGGATCCACCGACATCACGCTTTGATCTTCCAATTATGTCAATATCATCTGCGTATCCGAGTAATTGGATGGACCTTTGGAAGATTGTGCCTCTAGTGTTGATGGTTGAGTTTTGCACAATTCTTTCCAGAACGATATTGAAGAAGTCGCATGACAGTGTATCGCCTTGTCTAAAACCTTTTTTGACATCAAATTCATCGGTAAGATCTTTTTCGACCTAAGATAGGATAAGTTTGACAGGGATGCCAAAACTAAACATTGCTCTGTAGAGCTCTTCCCTATGGACGCTGTCATACGCGGCTTTAAAATCGATAAATAGATGTTGGGTATCGATTTGAAGCTCCTGGGTTTTTTCCAAGATCTGCCGTAGTGTAAAAATTTGGTCGATTAGACTTTCCTGGTCCACACTGATAAGGACCAATCAGATTTTTGACAAACGACTTCAGACGTTCACATAATACGGCAGAGAATATCTTATATGCAATGTTAAGGAGACTGATGCCTCTGTAGTTGTCGCAGTTTAGAGGGTCTTCTTTTGTATGTATCGGGCAAACTATGCTGAGAATCCACTCATCGGGCATGCTTTCTTCCGACCATATTTTGCGGAATTCGGTTCGTCATCGCCGTTATATAATTTGGAGAAGTGGTCTTTCCATATTCCCAACATAGACTGTGGTTCCACTACGATGTTCCCCCGATCGTCTTTACAGGCTTCGGTTCGTCGCTTGTACCCTTGGGACGTTTTTTTAACTTTTGGTAAAATTTACGAACCTCATTCCTGTTGTGACATCCCTCTATTTCCTCGATCGCACCAGTGTTCCTCTCTCCTCTTCTGCTCGTAAAGCTCACGAGTAGCTCTGGTCCTCCTGTGGAGCACCTTTTTGTATGCCTGTTGTTTCGCTGCGTGTGCTTGCTGGCATTCGTCGTCCAACCAGGGTTACTCTGTGGTGGCCGTGTGAAACCTAGCACTTCAGAGGCGACATCTCTGATGGCTGCAATAACTGTAAAATCATGGTTAAAAATCGCGAAAAAAATAGGGACTAGATCATTTTGTAATTCAATTTGTGAACTTTCACAAATTGTTGTTTTCAATTTATTTAGTAAACTCAACATTTTCATCATGGTGTACTTCAAGAACGAGCAAAGTCTGAAAATTATAAAAATTTACTAAGGAAATTCGTAATCTTTGACCGCTCCGTTAACTTCAATGTTAGCGAATGTTCTCAAAAACTGGATAGCTTAGACGACATTTTGCGTCCTATTTTGCGCGTAAGGATCTTGGTTTACTCTTGTATAAAATCAAGCTGACGCAAGAATTGAAGTCGATGTACCATTTAAAGTGACGTAAGTACGTTCTCCGTTTAAGTCCCTTTGATTTGTAGTCACCTGCTATCAGAGATCTTTTCCGTAAACGAGCACTATATAAAAATATGGAATTGAGCCAGTTCAAGTTGTGAAACCACAAATCAAACGAATTGTACCACTTTCTTGACACATACCCCAACTCACTGTCCATTACATTGACATACTATACATGGACTGCTAGTAGCCAACTTCACGATGGTTCCACTTTTAACGGACAGAACATTAGCGCAAAGAGGTCTATGCGGAAAAATTGTGTAACATTTCCATTTGATACTCACAACCACTGCTGTAGTTCTTGCTACTATAGAAGTATTTTACTATTTTCAGACTATTTGGTTTACAATAAAAACCAAAATTTAAAATATAATGCCCCAATAGCAAATTTTCAGATGTAAGCTTTATAAAAGATAAAGAAGGAAATTCACTCAAGGTAGAAACGGTGAATGCCCTACTAACTGCTAAGGAACTTCTTACAACAATTTCACCAAAAAATGGCAGACATCGAAAACTTTAATCGAGAATAACAAAACATTGTATAAGGCGCCAGTTATAGCTACCATTGGTTTTCATCACTGAAAAGAAACATTGGAAATTTGTTGATAGGTCGTTAATAGCTATCCTTAAACATTTATGTCATTGAAAAAAATTTTCGATGGAAATCCAGCGAAAAAATTTTACTGACAGAAATCTATCGTTGGAATTGTGTGAAATTGGAACACAAATCAGTGGAACGATTCGTTTCACTTTTGAGCTTAAGGTATCAGCTGTTTAGGAAAATGAATTTCCGTCCGTTGTAGAGAAAAATAAATGCGCAATCATACTATTTTTTCTCAAAAAAATTCTTTGTGTGATTTCCGATGGATGATTATATAATTTTCATTTCTAGTCAAAGAGAAACACCGTCAAATTTTATTTCTGGATCGATTTCAACGGTAGCTGTAATTGTTAATGTTTGTAACTGAAAATATGAAACATCGAATTTACAATAATAAATTTAATTTATTCATGAATACTTGGACATGTATGTTGATGTAAAATATAATTTTAACTGTCAATTTCTTATTTAATAAACAAAAAGTGATAAATTTAAATTATTTATTTGTTTTTGGAACATTAACCTTCGCAATAAGCCAATTGACTTCGAATTTGGACATTATTATTTTCAGTTTTTAATTTTGTTCATGGGCCAAGCATGTGTTTGTTGTTTTTTTGTGTTACTCCTCAATTTAAGTAAATACTTCCCAAAATGATAAAAAAAATAATACTCTTGAAATTTTTAAAACGACATCACTGCTCACAGCCAAAAAAAACATGGCATCGTTTGTCTTCAACAAATTATACTAGATGTCAATACTTTCTATGTCAGAAAAAGCTTATCTCAACTAAATACAAACAGATGTCGCTAAATATTTCATAACTTTTTTGCCACTGTGCCTGGAAGGGCTAGTGTAGCCTTCACCTTCAGTAATTAGACTTCGAACTCATCCGCCTTGGCAGCGCACACGCTCAACATAGCCCAATCACAACCAACTTCATGTGACAACTTCAAATTTCTCGCGAATTTTTTCGTCGTATCCGAATCTGTCAAAACGACGATAGATAAATTTAGAGTCCCCGAGACAACTTTTTCCGGGAGAAAAGTGCATATATCCGCTAAATTAAACCTAAATTTAACTCAAAAACAATCTCCGCCAATTTACAACAATCCTCCCAATCCCTCACCAAATCTAAATCGTTAGTGAAAAGTTAAAAAAAAAGAACTTAACAAAAAGAAAAACCACCAATGCGTGTTGTGTGTTGATTTTTCTTTTTCTGCTTATTTCATATTCATTCGCTTCGCATATATAACAAAAAAAAAGAAAAAAAGTTCAATCGACCAAAAGAAAAACTGACGGCTTCTCTTTTTTTGGCATTCATCCAAGAAAAAAGGGGGAACTTTTTTCAAAAAAGAAGCTACCCAAAAGAAGCATCACCATCATTACCACGACCATTCACATTCATCAAAATTCAAAAAATCATAAGCAACAGCAAAAATAAAAATAAAAAAAAATATAATTGAAGGCTAAAGATTCAAGATTGCTTCCATTTCATATTTCTCTTTAAGTCTTTCATCTTTCATCTAAACGCTAAACTTTACCTACTTGCTACTTTGCTAGTGCCACTACCGAGCTCTGCCTTCGTTTTGATTCGATTCGATTCGATTCTTTGATTTCTTGTTATATTGTATTATTTTCTTTCCCTCAGACTTGTTTTGGGGTCTGGATCTTAAATATTGAATAAAGTTTAAGAAATAACAAAAAAAAAAAACCTTTAGTGTTTTGCATCTTTCGGCAAAACGCGCGTTTATGAGGCATTGGTGTTATACCAATGTTGTCACTTCTTCAAATGAAATTCCGAGCGTTCTTGGTCGTAATATCAAAAGTATGGACGTGCATTTGTTTTATGTTCAATCGGCAAATCCGTGCTGTAAGTATGATTTTTTGTTTTTGTTGTTGTTTTAAATTATAATGTACATAGGTTGCAAATTTATGACTTGTTGTTTGTGTGTACCGTGTACCATGAACCGTGACCATGAGTTAAGAGGTTGATGGTTTTTCATAAATAATAGATAAAAGTATGCATAGTTTTGTATTGCCGCCGCCGCGTTTCAACCTAGAAAAATGTATAAACTCCTGCAGCAATGTCCTTGAGCAAATATAAATGGAGGGGTTATGTTTTCTTTTTTAAATAGTTGTAGATCTATGTTTTTATTTTAGCTTTTGATAAGTTTCGCTACTAAGAATATAGGAAATTGCTAAATGTAGGCTTTTGATTGGGTTTAATGTGATAAAATGTAATTTATACACAATTCGATGATAATAAAGTAGTCTGAACTGATAAAGCGCGGGATAGGAGAATATTGATAGCCAAACGCCTGTTTTTGATTAGATTGCGTATTTCTATAACTGAATAGGTAGGTAGGTATAACGTTTTAATTATTGCAATTCTGGTTAAGGCAATCTATAGGATTTATTATTCACTAGATATATGTAGGTACCTACCTGCCAACAAGATTGTATATTTTGTTTAAATCTTCTGAGGTTTTAATTCAAATATAGGGAACGTACAATTGAAATTTTTTTTTCTGTCGATAGTTTGTTCTTTTTATACAAAAAATGCATAACGAAGCATATTACTACGTTTGAAGTGCTCGATATATGACTATTCTTCTGTGATTAAATCATTTTTTTTTTTAAACACTGGGTTTTTTTTTATTTGCTATTGTTCTAAAAGATATTCAACAAATTTGTATTGACTTTTGGAGTGATTAATAGATTAAAGATAAATATCTTGACAAAATTCGAGAATGATAGAAAGCATAGAAATCTTTGTATACTTCTTAAATGTGGAAATACAACTCTACATTCACATTAATTAACTATTCATTGTCTTTTGTTTTCGTTAATAAACAATAGGGATGTCTTGGCAACTTACAAATAATTAAAGACATGATAAGGTCGTACGTACTTGGTCATAGAATATTATTATTTTAGCAAAAGAATAAACTTTTGAATTGCAACTTTAATAAAAATTCATCGTAAAAATTATTTATTATATTAACAATATGTTGTATACATTTTTTAAATTCTATTTAAAAAAAAATCTTCTGTAAGTCAGTCTACTAACAAAACTAAACTTACAGTTGTGTTCATAAAAATAGCAGTGCTCTCCAAATAAAACAAAAAGGCCTTCAATTTCAACGTTATAATATATTTCATTAAACTTCTAACAACAAACTAAAATATTTTATTCATAATAACAGAAAATACGTACTATCGAATTTTTACCGTTAGCTTTGTCATAGAAAAAACACCATTTTTTAAATATATGGCTGTTCATAAAAATAGCAGTGCATGACAAAGCACTGGATTTATTACGTAAGAAGTAAGAAAAACTGTAATAAGTTATATGAAAGTATAAAAATAATGTTAGCTTACAATTAGTTCTTTGTTGCATAACAATTTTTTTTATGATGCTTTGCATCTACGTGGCATCGAGTCCACTAAAACCTAACACTTACCGACTGGTATTGCGTTCCAAGAATCACGCACTGCTTCCCACAATTTTTTTCGAATTCTTGGGTTTTGCTTTATGAACTGCGTTCTTAACATCCCGCCACAAATGTTTGATGGGGTTAAGGTCGGAGGATTGAGCGATACACTCTATAACGGATAACTTTTTCTGCTGAAATCATGATTTAGCCTTTTTTGACGTGATTTGGGTGATAGCCTTGTTGGTATACCCAAACTAACTACATTTACTCTTCAGCACAAAGTAACATAACCTCCTCGACAATTTGCACATACTTGGTTGCTTCTCTTATACCCCCGATGGGATTATTAGGCCCTACCTAATAATATGAAAAGTAAGCCGATATCATAATTTTCCCTCCACCATGCTTCACTGTTTTAATAGTGCACCGTGGTTCGTATGCTTCATTTTAGGGCCTCACGTTTTTGGTTTATTTTGCCATTTTAAGGCGTTACCATTACCATTATTGCTGAGCAGCTTAGGATGTCTGGAATATTTTGGTAGGTTTTTCCCTCCAAACGCAGTTTTTGAATTGTTTCGGTGCAGTGTCTTGACCGTCCCATTGTTTATTTTTAAGTTAATATTTTTTATATACTAGTATGTTAAAAATACTTAAAATTAAAATAGTAAAATATTTACTTACCGAAAATTAAAACAAAATTGAATTTTTAACCTTCTTATTTATAAAATCAAAAGCACTGCTATTTTTATGAACCCTCTCTATATCCAGAGAGTTTGGAATAATGTGTGTTCACCGGGAAAAGTAGAGTATAACTTTAAGCTTAAAGTCTCTAATATGAAAACGAAAGACCGTTAGATGCAAGCAACATGTTAATTTTTTTTGTAAAAATTTCCGTTCTTAAAATAATTGACAATCTTATAAAATGTGATCAGCACTGCTATTTTTATGAACACAACTGTACATGTTTAGTTTAAGAAGAAGAAGAGTAGAATAGATTAGATTAAATTCTTTATTTCGATAATAAAATTACATTAATTTAAACTAAAAATATATAAGGACATGGCGTTGTTGCCGTATTTTTTAGTGATTTTTCTTAACAATTTTGAAAGATAACGGATAAATAATTTATTAACTTATATATTTATAAAAAAAGATAAATAAAACAATTTTGAATTATTTTATAATCCTTAAAGATATGTATACAATTTTGAAAAGATTTTAAACACAAAAAATATGAGTTTAAATAGCTCTATTTTTTTTTTTTTCATTTTTACATTCTCAGTGATTTGAGACTAAAACATCAATTTTGCCGTGATTTGAAACACAAAATCTTTAAAATAAACTTTCCCATTTTTTAAAAGAATTTTAGTATTTGAAAACAAGTTCAATTTTTTAGTGATTCGAGACTTAAAACATTAATTTTGCCGTGATTTGAAACACAATATCTTTTTTAAATAAACTTTCCCATTTTTAAAAAGAATTTTAGCATTTGAAAACAAGTTCAATTTTGCCGTGATTTGAAACACAAAAAATATTAAATTCTCAATCGCCATAACTGGATACATGACCGCTCAAAAGCTACTTCTATAAGCTAAAGCCTGTTTGCAAAATTTAAATAGATTCGTCCAACAACTCAGCCCGTTAAGAATGCCAATAAGTTGGTCCATAGACAAAAAGCTCTTGTAATATTGGACAAACTGCTATGAAATGATTTATATCCTTCAATTCTCTTCTTTTGCAATGAGTGCAAATTTGTGAGAGGTCCGATCTATGGGGGACAAAGTAGAGATTAAGGATCCCGACTTTAGCTTTAAAAATTGTGCTGATAGCTTCCGGAGTCATTTCATTACAAAAATAGTTTGAAGTTGATAATACGCTTGTATAATTTTAGCTATCAAAATCGCGAACATATTTTGCCATTCCTCTACATTATTTTCCCTTAAGGAGAGTACTATATCAACTCCTGCAGCAAGCGCGTTCCATTCTCTGAAGCGAGATGCATTTGTACGGGGCAGTCTTATCAACATCGTCTTATGAAGACCATTTTCTCTTTTTATAACCTTAGCTAAATAGTCAGAATGCTGTTTCAGATTCTGAATATATATCGGTGCTATTCCCGATTCGACATGTATGTAGGTGTAGCGTTAGGCAGTTCAAAAAGTATCTTTTTAAAGTCTCAAATTCCTCCATTTGAGCGTATTCAAAGGCTTGGACACCGTAACATAAGCAAGTATTTATTGGTGCATTGAAGACTCTGTACTTTGAAGAGAGGTCCATAAGTTGGTTGCTAAAAAAAATTGGGCCACATCAGGTTTAGGGCCAGTTTGGCTTTCCTAGTTTTCTCTTTCGCATGATTGCTAAAAGTTTCGCAATATTCTTTAAGTCTATTGATTTGCAGTTGTAAAGAAAATGGGTTTTTCCCCAAACGTACCAGATCATCTGCATATAGTAAAACTTTAATCAAAGGTACTATTTCACAAACCGCATCAATATAAAGTGCAAACAAAATAGGACTTAGAATACATCCTTGGGGAACTCCCGCCGCTGTCTCAAAACTTTAAGTTGTTGCCACCCCTACTAAGGCTTTCGTTCAACTCAGAAAGTTTGAATAAAAAAGTAAACATTTTTTTAGAAAAACCAAGAGAAGATAGTTTGTAAATCAATGCTTGTCGATTGACCGTATCAAAAGCAGCATTGAAGTCAATAAAGCAGCTGTAAAGCTTTTTCTTTGTCTCCAAATGTTGTCTTGCTAGGCTTGTTAGTGCAAAAATTTGGTCTACCGTTGAGAAACCGGATCGAAACCCAGCTTGGAAGATACTTAAGCGGTTGTTTGTGTCTATCCATGTCGTAAGCCTCTCGTAAAGAATAGAGTTTAAAATTTTTCTTAAAGAGTTAAGAATAGATATGCCTCTATAGTTTTCGGCAAGACTCCTTTCACCTCCCTAGAAAATAGCGTAAATAATGGCTGTGTTAAAGCAAATGGGTATGCAAGCATCATTATAAAGTTGGTTGAACCAGTCCCCAAGTAGTTCTTGAAGTAAGCAGTAGAATATTTGTAAAATTCCGTTGGGATTCCATCAACACCCGGTGCTTTGTTGTTCTTCATTGTTTTCAAAACTCTTTCTAGTTTAATGAAGGAAAATGGTTTTTTTGGCATGGCGTAACTAAACGATAAAAGAGACACATCTGCTGATAACAATCCTTTGAAGTAATCTACCAAAAGCTCAGCTCCGAGAGCATTATCATTCGAAGGAGTATGTTTACGCCCTCCTAACTATCTCACGTTATTCCAAACTGTTTTAGAGTCTCTGCAAAGCACTAAGTTTTTTTCAGTAATTAAAAGATATTCAGTCTTTTTTTAGGAACAAAGCTTTTTATATTCCTTATTAAAATGTAAGTACTGGTTTTTAAAAAAAATCAGCGTTAGTAGATCTCACTTAGCTTTACGCAGTCCTTGCCGTTCGATCAACAGCATTATCATTCGAAGGAGTATGTTTACGCCCTCCTAATTATCTTACATTATTCCAAAATGTTTCTGCAGTGTACTAAGTTTTTTGCAGTAGTTTAAAGATATTCAGTCTTTTTTGTCTTTTTTTAGGAACAAAGCTGTTTATATTCCTTATTAAAATGTAAGTACTGGTTTTTAAAAAAATCAGCGTTAGTAGATCTCACGTAGCTTTACGCAGTCCTTGTCAAACCATATATTTGCAACGTTAAATGTTTGCGATATTTCGAGTTCCTTTAGAGAAAGTAGCTTTCACTGCAATGGGTAAATGAGCAGAAAAAGTCGCAGCCAGAACCTGAAAACCTTCAATCGATATCAACCATTAGCCAGATACAGCACATATGTCTATAACCGACTGTCCTTGTCCGCTAATAAAAGTGATATTCACCCTCAGCGTCACTTTTGGAAAACCCATTCAACACGAAAGCTTTCCAAGAGGATAAGAAGAGTAACCCAAATTAATGAAACGTTAGTCTAATCCCTTGGTCACAAGGAGTAAGTGAAGCTGATGAGCTTAACTATTTTACCTGAGCAAACTCGTTCTATAAACAGTCACAAATTACCCATTGATAATTTAAATCAGATCGTTTGTAAGATTTTGAATCAATTTTAAAACATTGTAGGTATAAGATTTATTTAATCCCCGATTTTTTCGATACATTGAAATTCAAAAACTTTTATTCAAAGGGCTTTGTAAATATATAAAAAAAGTAAAAGCTAGGTTTTTGGGTGATAAAAGCAAAGCACATCAAAAACTGGTTTCCAGTCAAATACTTTTCAAAATAACTCTATCCCATTTTTCTAGGTCTAGCTTAACTCTGACGGTGTCTCAACCAAATCTCAAACGGCTCTCGAGTGTCGATCATCTCTTATGGAGATGACGCAGCAATTTAACATTCACCTCTGTTGGGTGCCGGGCCACAGATACACACAGGAAATTTTAGAGCCGATGAACTCGCTAAAAATGGAACCGTCATACCTATTTCACCTGAAAGGAAGAAGATATGTATACCGATAGCTACATGTAAACTTCTGCTAAAAGAAACAGCTTTTAGGATAACAAACTCTAGGTGACACAATTTACCAACATGCTCAGCCACAAAACTAATATGGCCTTCACTGGACCTAAAGCGCTCTAAAAACTTGTTATCTCAAAGCAGACTTCAAATTAGCTCCCTAATAGGTGTCCTTACGAGACACTGGCAGACACGCAATACGACTTGGTGTAGCCTCAAATGACTTCTGCAGGAGCTGTATGGACGAGGAAGAAGAGCAAAGAATCTTTCCCTTTCTCTACACTTGCCCTGCTCTTTCACTAAGACACAAACTTTATCTGGGAGACTACTCTTTTGATAATTCAAGTGAACTAGCTAACTTCTACGCTTTATAAAAAGCTCAAAATGGTTCGACAACTAAGAAGTAATTCTCTATATTCATGTGGTATCACAATGGGTCTTTTCTTTTGGCCTAAGTATGTGGATTCTGAATGCGCAGCCACTTTAACCTAACCTAACCTAACCTAACCTAGGACTAGCTTTAATTTATGTGGATAAAAATGGCTTAAACTTGAATGTTATAGTAAACAATACAAAAATATAAGGAGGCCTTCACCCCTCACTTTGTTCTTGTTTTGGAATTATTTTTAGTTATAGAGCTATTATGGGGATGAGTTTATAATTCTAAACTCTATATAAAAAACTTTCCAACGTTTGCGTCGATGAAATTTATCAGATTTTTTCGGTTTTCAAAATGGCTTTCTAATTTCTTTTTACTAAACAGAAGGTCCTCTAAGCCAGAGGAAGCAGATATTTTTTAGTTATCTGAGTGAACGTTGATTCCAGTTATAGGACTTTCTTCCAATGCTAAAATTTATTCTTTTGAAAATTATAAGAGATCTGAGAGAGAGGTCTGATGAGTGATGAACTAATTGAAATTACCGTAGTTTTCATTCAGTTTCTTTTTCCAAAATTCAAACCAACAATTTTTCTTGTAATTTAAGTTAACAGCAGTAGCATACAAAATTCACTTTCCTATTAATCAGTTTGAGCTGCAGATTGTTAAGCAGAAATGTATGAACATAAAACGAACGAAATGAACGAAAAAAAAAAAATTTTCCAAATAAAAATAGGACCTAATTTTGTTTTTTTTTGCTTATTTTAAGCTTTTTTAAATAGATACAACTTTTCGGAAATTTTCCCTTTAAATTTGTTTAGAATTTTTAATTTCTTTTTTCCGACGTTTCGAAAAAGTTTTATTTTGTATAGTTTGATAAATGTGAAAGTTATAATTTTTTTGTATGGACATAACATATTAAAGTTATCAAAAACAAATGCAGTTTCAAACTTTGGCATATTTGAACAAAAATCACTAAATTCGGTTTGATGAGGCCAAACTCATCACAGTTAAAAAATTGTATTCATTCTATTTAAAATAATAAACGTCCGCGAAAAGATAAACTTAAAATCTCAAGTTGTCTACTTTTAGCTTCTCCCGTTAGTTTTCTCTAGACCAACTATTGGAGAGAATCAAATGTAAAGAGTATCGTTATCTTTATCTATTTATGATCTGTAAAGTTCATTGCACTGTTAAAAAATTATGATACGAAATTTCCAAACACGCCTCGCAAATATTTGGTACAAAATTTTAAATAAACAAGAAATTAAGTTTGAATAATTTCACACAAAGCTGTTTATACGCTTAAGCCGGATGCGGCGAGAAAAAACATTACGAGATCGCATAATATTTATTAGGAAGCATCTGAACAAAAATATGCAGTTTTAGAAGTGAGTACTCTTGAGTGATTAAAAACATTGTCCGAAGTAGGTACCTATTAACATCTTGAGTATACTCTTAAGGCGGTAAAACATAGAGGGGGAGATTTAATGTTTGATTTCTATTTCCTTGTATGGAATGGGTCCAATCTCGTATCTTGCTATGTATATTAAGGAATACTATTGAACAATATTGCCTTTTATGTATGCCCTTTAAATGGATATTTATGGTTGACAATAGCCCCAAATATGCTTCAAATGTCGTAAAAGATCAGATTTCGGACGAAAAAATTGATTTTCTCAGCTGATCAGCACCAAGTCCCTACTTTGGCAAACAAAATTCAAAAATTCAAACGATCCTTGGATCCAAATAAAAGAATTTCGGTAGTTTACCCCACAAAGCAGATAACAAATGTAAGTAGCATGTTTACCAAGAAGATGCGAAGCTCCTTCAAAAATTTACATAGTACCAACCTAGTAAATTTTAAGAATTCTTTACTTTGACCTTTTTTTGTTTTTCCTGATTGTTGGTTTGTGCGCTATTTCTCTGTCTCCAAGTAATGTGATCATCAGTGCAATATACACAGCTGGTCAAAAAAATAGGTGCGTCCTCTTAAATTAGTAATATTATCGTTTTTAACAATAATTTCTGTATCTTATCCCAATTTTTGTTTTACTTACTTTAATAACCTACGAGTAAGTATCTTCCATTATTATCCAAAACTTTTTTAAGTCGTCACGGCATTGACTCTATTAACTTTCGGCATGTTTGCTGGGGTATGGAATACCATTCTCTTTGAACCACTTCCCACAATTTGTTTTTTTTTTAGTGAAATATTGATCAATAGGATTAAGATCAGGTGATTGTCTTGGCCATGGGACGGATGCTTGATACTTGACGGATACTTGTTTCTCTCCAAACCAATCTTTCACAAGACCTGCGGTATGTCTACGATTGTTTTTTTGGTGAAAGTACCAGCGCAGGGGCAAGTCTTCCTCAGAAAACGGTAACATGACATCTTCCAAAATATCACTATATCTGTATTTTGTTAAGATGTTATTCAAACGGAATATAGGGCCTACACCGTACCAGGAAAAACAGCCCCACACCATTATATTCCCTCTTGCGTGTTTAATAAATAGTTTTCGGCGTATAGCGGGGGTGGTAGTCCCTACCTTTTGGTCGCCTTAAATCGAGCCCAGAATCCGATAAAAACAAATTTACTTTTGTTTCATCACTCCACAAGATATTTCGCCATTTTTGTACGCCATCTTGTTCGTTCCAATTAGCATGGTTTAAGGCAAATCTTTTTCTGGACCTTATATTGCTAGCCCTAAGAAATGTAACTTTGCCGGTGATTCTTCCAGGGATATTCGAGTTCTTAAGCCTTCTTTAGAGCGTGCACTGACGGCATTATCAATTTGAGCACCTATAGTCCTTGACTAAATAAAAGGATTAGATTTAGCTAGAAATAGTATTAGGCGGTCAGTGGTAGCTGATGTTGTTTTCGTCCGTTTTTTCGCGTATTTCTCTGGGCTTTCTGAGCATTTGTTATTAAATTTTGAGATCTGCCTAGGACCTCCGCAATAAATTTGTAGGTCTTGCCCTCATCTCTAAGTCGACGAACTAATTTCCTTCCTCTGGCGAGTAGTGGACTTTACGACCCATATTCAAACAGCTATGAATGAAAAACTATTGTTTGAAGCTAAAAAAATGATTTTAAACAACCCACCTCAAGAGTTCATGCCATAAAATAAAGAATATTATAAGAAGCTTGGATTTTATTTGGAGCACACCTATTTTTATGGCCAACTTCTAGAACACACAGAATCTTATTTCAAATAATTTATTTGCTTAGCATTACATTACTTAAATGCAAAAAGTTTAGCACCCTCAAAGAGAGAATAACTGTTCTTTCTTTTAAAAAAAATTTGGTTGTATTGCTTGCATTCAAAACAACCGCTAATCAGCAACAAGCAACAAGTCAAGAATGCATATCAAAAAAATTCTCACACCTATTTTTTTGACCAGCTGTGTTTATGTTTTTCAATTGAATTGAAAACTTTATGTTCCAATTTTTGTTTTGAAATATAAGAAACGCAGAACTTAAGTTTAAAAGTCAAAAATAACAGAAATTCAATCGTTTATAGGGGTGTACCCTCAAAACATTAACTTCTTAGTTCTGAGAAACCAATTAATGGGTTTAGACTAAAGGCCAAGGTACATAAAACGGAATTTCTGTATCAAATTGATTTTTTTTTCTACTTAATCAATATCTAAATTAATACTTTTTTGAGATTAGAATGTGGATTTTTAAAGCTTACTCTAAGGCAGGTAGAAAACATAACAAACCTAGACAGAAATGAGTAATAGATACAAAGAAGTTGCAGTTACTTATCCTTTCAGTTAATTCGACCGATTCAAAGGTCACAATAAGAAAAAAGACTAATAATACCACTTTTTACTAACTTGAAATTTCATGACAAATATTATCATTAGGAGGGAGCAATTTCCCCTTTTTTCTATCTATTATTCTTAATATCAGATTGGTCACGGGATAGTAGGTATATTTTAATTTCTCAATATTGTTATAAGATTTTTTATAAAAACCTCTATTTATTTATACAATTGAATGAATGTTGCAACAATAATAATTATAAAAAATACATATTCTTAAAAATCTGATATGAGCCTCTTTAGTTTGTACAGTATCAACCAGTGAAGTATGAGCTCTTCCCACTATCGCCGGTGTCGCGGCATCGTCTCAGTATTGTCCAAAGGAAAACCCTAGTACTTGATCTGGATGAAACTCTGATACACTCGCATCATAATGCTATGCCAAGAAATACAGTCAAGCCAGGAACACCGCACGATTTCACAGTTAAAGTAACAATTGACAGGCATCCGGTTCGATTTTTTGTGCACAAAAGGCCACATGTGGACTTTTTTCTCGATGTGGTAAGTAATTTTACATCACAAAAGATTAACTTCTTTAAAAATTAATGTTTAAATATTTACAATAGGTGTCACAGTGGTATGATTTAGTGATATTTACAGCAAGTATGGAAATTTATGGTGCAGCTGTTGCCGATAAATTAGACAATGGCCGCAATATACTTCGCCGGAGATACTATCGACAACATTGTACACCTGATTTTGGTTCATATACCAAAGACCTGTCAGCTATATGTAACGATTTAAATAAGGTACATATTATGATTTTATCAGTTGCTTTTGTTTTTTATACTTATTTGAGAATATTTGCTTTTAGATATTTATCATAGACAATTCACCAGGAGCATATCGTTGTTTTCCAAACAATGCAATACCAATAAAAAGCTGGTTCTCAGATCCAATGGATGTTGCGTTGTTATCGTTATTACCACTTTTGGACGCTTTAAGATTTACAAATGACGTTCGTTCAGTTCTTTCGCGAAATTTACATTTACATCGTTTATGGTAGCAGGTTCGTACTTTAAATTCAAATTATTTAAGTAGTGTAAGTAGTAATTAATTAATTAAAGAATTAAAAAACAAAACAAAAACAATGTAAAATTCTGAAGTTAAAGTAAAATTTTATTGTAAAATGAAGACAAAAACATAACCTTGGTAGTTTTTCTTTCTTATTATAGTTCGCAGCATTTATTTATTAAGTTTTTTTTGTTTAAATCATCACCTGAATACAAAAATTAGCAATCTCATGCGGCTAATGAAGGGAAGTGAAAAAAAAGTTTGTATTAGGTTTTTCACTTATTTAGGTACACACATATATCCAAAGAGCACTATGACGATCTCGTTAAAGTAAAAGTTCGGTAAGAGCTTTTTTCTATTCTACTCTAGATAATAACTGATGATATTTAACTATCCCACTCGTAAAAGGGATTTAGCTAGAATTTTCGAAAAATATTTGTTTCTTTATCTTAAATGGTCTCCCAGTACGTCAAAAATGTACTCCCAAAATATTATGCTTGGTTTTCGAATTTAGGTTTTACTGATTTGCTACTCCTCAAATCTTCAGATGTGTTTATATCAACTTGGAGAACACATTCTCTCTGGAACTACTTAGGACTTTTGTTTATATTAATCAGCTCGTAGACCCTTACGTGAACGAAAAAACGCTTCACAGGCGCTTTTCTGAAATATTATCCGTAATGAAATCCCGAATTATTTTGTAGTATTTCTGAAAAAAAAAAAATCACCAAAAAGGTAAGAATTCCAATGTACATTTTTTTTATAATAATGGGAGTTTCTAAAATCTAGAATTTAATGGCAAATCCTTTGATTTTTGCCAACGACAGGAGTTGTAGGAGATATCATCCAGTGCCGAATACCGGTGCATTGTTATAACATTTTCACGAATAAATAGTAAATAAAGTATATAATGGTAAAATTAAATGTTTTCTTTCATTGCAATACTTTAGATTCAGTGGAGTGAGTTGAGTCCTCTATAAAAAGTTCTAAAGTCTAGGTCTATCTATTTGGTGCAATTTTTCATTGCTTTTTCGAATTTCTACATCAACATTTAAAACTCTAGGAATCTAAAAATTTGATCGTATGTTATGGAAAATGTAATGCTCCAACATTCTGAGTAGTATTTGCTTGAAAATGGGTATTTTGACACATGGACCAGGTGTAACACCGGTTGTATGATAGCTAGTGCAATGGTGTGTCACGGTACTGCCCCACTAAGAGTAATTCTTGTTTTCAAAAGGGCTTTCTCAACTTAGCCGTTCAGATTCCACAAAAAACTGTAGGTCAACTCCATTCCTGACATGAATTGCACAAAGGAATGGTTTAGAGTTGTTAGTCACTAGGCCTATTTATTTATTTATTTTTATGGGAACAGTTAAGGGTCATCCATACAGAATCTGTTAGAGGTTTTAGATCGAAATCGAATCCCAAAGAACTACAAAACTATGCTATGTGATTTTATTTGGGATTAGACTAGAGGCGATACCATTGGAAAATCCGGTGACATGGTTAAATATATTTTTATAACATTGGTTTTAGTGTAAATGCGGAGTATGCAGACTACTTATGCTTGTACGTAACTATATTATGTAAATGAAAAGAGAATTCAATATATACTTCATTTATACTTAGTGTTGCCACTATATAACATTTCCTTTCCCTAATTCGGATATCTCCTTGCCTTGTTTAATCGACTGCGACGCCTTAGCTCATATTGTCGAAGTGTAGGTTTATAGCCCTTATTACGAGAAGCGAATTGAACTTGCGACTGAAAACGAACGTTTTTGAAATCACTCATTTCGTGAATACCATTTCAATATTCATTTCAAAAGCCAACTTGTTTGGAAACAGAGATGTTAACCCCTTTAAAGGTCGAAATTCACCCATCTTAATTTTGCTATATATTGGATTTATCAAACGTTCGCTTTAAGTCGAACGTTCGATTCGCTTCTCGTAATAAGAGCCTATATCTTATTGCCTGTTATCTGACGAGTACGTGATCCAAATCTGTGTTTCTTTGCTCGGACTTTGCTTCTGTCTTGGAAATTATCTTTTCAGAAAACTTCTTCATCTGGTTCAAATGTCTTTTCCAAACGTGATTAACATCAGTAGTTATCAAATAAGTCTCCTTTCCAACCTTCTTTTCCACGACTGCTACCGACCACATTTTGCCGCTTCGATCTTTGACCAATGCTGGCTCACCTTCAACAAACATTTTGCGATCACGTTGTATTGGCTTGTCCTCGTAATTTGTCAGTGTTTTAACGCTGCCGTTAACTTCTGGCCTTAAAAGATCCAATCTCATATGTAACCTCTGCTTAAACATCTCTGAAGCTGGTGACAAGCCTGTTGTAGTATGCTTTGCCAACCGATGGTGGAACAAATATCGCGCCAGAGCAATTGCTACCGACTTCTCTCCACCTAATAAAATTGTCTTTACTGCCAACTTAAATGACTTCACATTATTATCTGTCACCAAAGTTATTGGCAACCCAAATCATGCAAACGTTTCATAAAACTTCTCAATTGTTGACTTCGCTACGATACTGTTCATCGGATAGATCTCTACCCATCTTGTTTTGACGTCTACGATGACGAAGAATTGCCGATTCAAAAAAGGTACCGCAAAATCGGCATGTAATATCTCCCTAGGTTCTGTTGCTTCTGGAAATTTGTTTGTTTTGGACATTCCTAAATGCGCATCATGGAGTTCTTCGAGTACTTGCGATTGCAGTTGTTCTGGTACTATAACACGGAAGCCTCACATAACAACACCGTTGATGATTTCAAGTTCGTTCCTTCTTAGCCAGTACGGTTTCAAGTCGTCACTCATATTTTTAGTTCTCCATTCCGTTTTAATCTTGAACACTTCCGTCAGCATTCGATCTTTCTGGGTAAGCTCTTGAATGATACCAAAATCAATTAATTTTACTTCAATCCCTAATATTCCCTGGTCGGCAAAATTAAGTTTTTTTCTTGCCCACATTTTAAATCATTTTGCCATCTTATTTGGTTTCTCAAAACTATCATAGTATCATTTTATACATTTTTATTTTATTCTTTATGAACTGTTGCGAAACCTCAAAATGAATGATCCTTTCATGGTTTAAAAAAACACTTTTTCGAGTTTACTTCGAATCCGAACTATTAAGCTTAATCTCAAATTTAAAACATCTTTTTTCAGCATTATTTGTAAATTAGTTTATGATATTTTAAAATTTTGACTCAATAACCTTGTTAAGCCGACGGATTTGTTACAACAGTAAAAATAACTTTCAAATCTTTGTATCCATTTTAGCATAAATTGAGTGTTTCAGAGTTTCTTTAAGATTTATGTACGACAGATGAAATCTAACAACTTACACAATATTTGTCGAAAATTTTATAAAATACTTTTAATATTTAAATTGAGTATTGAAGATAGAAATTAAATATTTGGAAAACCATCACTAATTTCTTTGAAAAGAAAAACACCTAATTCATGAATTTAGATAGCTTTCAAAAGACTTATATATGTGTTTTATAGTCGGATTTTAAGTAAGGCTATCAAAATCCACCAGCAAAGTATAATTTGAAAAAAAAACCTTGTCAACCAGTGTTATCAATTTATTCTGTTCTCTGGAAATGTGTGAATTAAACTCAATGTTTCCAAATCTGTATCGCTTGCGAAATAACAGCAAAGCTAGGATTCCAATCAACTAGAAGACTGCTCTAGTTTTGAATGGCCACTATGATAATGTGATATTGATCAGACTTATAACGAATTTCATAGATATAAGAAAATTAAACGAAACCAAAAAAAAAAAACTACCACCAAATACGTTCTTATACAACTTTACAATATCCTCTTTCTTAACAGTACTATGTTTCGCATTAATTCAATTTTATTAAATTGCAGCCTAGCATTCGAGTATTTTTTCAAACCTTATTTAACCTTAATTGGTATTCGACTTTCTTTAGGCAACGAAAATTCAAGTCAGACGAATTGTGACAGTGTCCGCATAGAGGGGCCTAGTGTGTCAAATATTAACGACTTTTAGTCCAACGCGTATCGCATAGAAAGGACAGTTTGGGTCATCAGTTAGATGCTGGCTTAGCTTTCTAAGACGCACCCTTTAGTCGATTTTTATCGAAACAACATTAAATTACCTACACCAATGTGCTTTAAATTATTTATAATTTTTTAGGTATGTGTAGAATAACATGAAATAAGTTAAAACTTTCATAAAAATCCATCTATTCTTTAAACATGTACAAAAATTAACTTAAAACGTTAAACATGAAATGGGAACAAAAACAACAAATATGAAACTTTAATCGAGCTGTTATCAAAAGTTAATTTTCGAAAACTATGTCTCTTTTGCTGGGATACTGGCAAAACATCTGTTTTCACTTCAAAGTTGCAGATAATGCCGAAGATTTAGTTATTGAAGATCGCTCTGAAAATGCAGTCGGTGACGTAGACGCAGAAAATGAGAATAGTTACACCAATGAAGCTCGAAACGTTCGTGAAAGAATTGCAGGATTATTTTAAATACAAAAAACTTTATTTCGATTTCAGTCTTTTGTATTAGGACACTTAATGGTTACACAAATAAATAAATAAAATTAGATCACTAATAACAGCCATAGATACTTCTTCATTTTGTGTGTTTTAAAAAAAAAAAATGTATGCATCGAAGAGTTTTTCGGTGACCTTACCAAGTTCCACATCTATAAGTTTTTTCATCAACTCTAATTTCTGCAGCATTATGTTTTCCAGGGCGAGATTGTATCGACGATTTTCTTCGTATATTTGTTTTTGTCTGTCTTCGGTCTTCTGCAGATATCTATTCATACGATGGAACTCTTATTTCATGTCGTCCAGCTTAGAACACAAATCAGCAAAAAACTTTCAAAGACTTCGTTTTGCTTTTGAAGCAGTTGAACCGGAGTGTCCTTTATTCTTTCAGATCGCTGCTTCTCCACCAAATGTTCTTCATCTTCATAAATAGAGCTCATTGTTATGTTATTGTTTGATGTTGAAGTCGTCTCTGCCACATCAGACTCCTCAATACGAGTTTTATTTAGTCCAAACACCTTGGCCTTGATTCCATTCACTGACTGGCTTAGCGAGGTAATTCTAATGATAGCTTCTTCAAATTCTGATATTGGAATTGAATTATTATCGTTGAAACCGGACTCCTTCCTTTTTGTTTCGATTTTAACAAACTTCTTTTTGGTTTTATTTTTGAAATCAGCCCAGACCTTGAACACGACAATTTGTTATCTTATACTTCACTTATTTTATTAACAAACCTTTTTCCATGTAGCACCGTCTTTAGATGGAGGCCCATGGCTGTTGAACTTCACGGCAGCAACTCCAAAACCGGTCAACATCTATACGGTTTAAAGAAAAACCCTTTGCTGCCTCCGGATTCTCCTCCATCAACTTTATCAGGACTTCTTTTTGCTCCCTATTGGGCCAATTTGAATGTGACTGTGCCCTTTCGTTTACTTATCGTATAAAAATTGTAAAATAATAATAAATAAATAAAATAAAATATCTGAACGACACAAAAATGACATTTGATTCGAATCATTCGAAAGTCAAAGTTTTGAGTTTACTAAGTTTTTTTTTTAAAAATGAACTTTCGATTGAATCAGCAAACTTTCGAATCGATCGAATAACTTTCGATAGAAAACGAATTTCAAAATAAGGATCAATATAGGATTCTAGATCAAATTATTAAAACAGCTAGATTCTAATTTTCACTTTTCACATTATGAAAACGTAATTGAGGAATAGAGGACAATTTCCTTTCGATGCGATTAAATTACCGTCTTTTAAAACTGACAAAAGCTCCTATCATGTCCTTCTATGGGCTTGAATGATTTGGAGAATTTTTAAAAATCTATCCATTTAAAACGTCACTCGGTTTCTAGAATCTTGTTATTAGATACAAAACTTTTTTTTTGAAAAAAATAAAAACATTTTCTGTCTTAGCCAAAAGTAATTGTTTGTCTTCCCAACGTATTTAAATTTATGCAATGGTTTTTATTTTTCTTTTCAGGTTAACAAATTAAAAATTTGGTGCTGTGACACTTAAACGAATTTTCGTTTTTTTTTATTTTTTTAAAGCTAAGAATGATAATATATAAAAAAAAAACTTAAAAAATAATTTTTGTTCGTATTTTTAAACAATAAAAAAAACATAATTTTTATTTTTAAACAATACATTGCCGTTAATGTTTATTTTACACATAATTTTGTTATTATTATTAATTAAAAAAAGAAAAATTGTTTATCAAATAAATTTATTTTCGATGTAGTATATTTTTTTGTTTGGGCATTCTCATGTTTCAAACATTGACTTTATTTCTTTTTTTGATTTGTTGTATTTAGTTGTTCTTTTATAATGTTGTATGTTAATGTATACAAAATAATAAAAATATATTAAGAGTATTTACAAAACAACACAAAAGAAAAAATGTTTACTTTCGAATAACAAAAAAAAAAAAAGAAACAAAAACAAATCAACAATAACAAAAATGTGTAAGAATATTTATTTACAAGAACTGTTTTTTGATTGAGGTGTAACTTTAACACATAATCATTTAATTATATTATAATATTAATAAATATACATATATTTATATGTATTTATATAAATTCAATTAATTTTAAGCCAAGGAAATCGAACAGAAAAGTTAAATAGAAACTCGGTTAAGTATGGATTCACTGGTTTGACAATTTTGTAAATATTGTTTTGTTTTTATTTTTAATAAAAAAATATCTTCATTTTTGTTTGTTACTTCATAATTTAATAATGTGTTTCTTTTTGTTTGTTTTCATTTAGAACTTCAAATAAATAAAAAATAAAACAGCAATAAATCATTTAATTGAATCTAGTTAGAATTTAGCAAAAAAAGCGATACAAAAGGGTGTTAAGATTATCCACAGTTCGACTGTGCTGACTTAGAACAATACAAACAAACAAAAACACACACACATAAAAGTTATAAATAAATACAACACACTTACAATAAAAAACAATAAATTATTACCAAAAAAAAGAAAAACAATAAAATAATTAGTGGTAAATTGAGAAGTTTTAAATTTGTACTCTTGTATTCAATCGATTAAGTGAATGGAAATCAAATGCATTGTTAAAGTATTTTAAGACAGAAATTCCGAAAAAAACATGAACAAAAATGTTGTACTAAAGTATGATAGTAAAAATTATATTTAAAAAAACAAACTTATATTATTATTAAAATTATATTGATGAAGCAATGATGAATTCAACAACAACAACAACAACCCAAACTCCAAAGAAACAATGCTATGTTTCCTAAGAATGAAAAACAAAAACGAAAATAAAAGTAAATAAATAAAAAAAAAACAGTATGATTTTAAATCATATGAAAATATTATGTTTTACTTTTTTAAAACAATTTAGTTCCAATTTTATGAGTGACCAAGATTTGAAATAATTGATACAACAGCAATAAATTTAGGTGAAGAGCTAACTTGTTTTTTTTAATAGGAAAAAAAACATAGGCCTTCCGGAGGTTCACCATCGGAATGGGATCTATTCAATAAAGTCCACACAATTGTTGGTGGACATACAATTCAAATGTAAGTTTCCGGAATTACAAAGCCAACCCAACTGCAGAAAACCGGAATAAGTTCAAACAAGCTAGAAAGACCTGTAACGGACATATACATTTGTAAAAAATGTGCGTAAGACTACGTCTTCGTCGGTTCCGACGCTTGTTTCCAATGACACTCCCTATGCAAGCTCGATTGATAAAGCCAATTTGCTTGCAGCACACTATGCTGTTAATTCGATACTGCCAGTGAGTGACATTACTTCGCCTGAACTTGAAAGCGTTAACGATTCTATGGGACGAATCTTCTTTCGCACTCGTTCAGTTACTAGAGTACTTAAAAATCTTGACATTCACAAATCCGCTGGCCCGGATAGTATCCCCGCTATTGTTCTGAAGAGGTGTTCTTCAAAGCTGGCAAAACCACTGCGTAAGCTTTTCCATCGCCGCTATTGTTCTGAAGAGGTGTTCTTCAACGCTGGCAAAACCACTGCGTAAGCTTTTCCATCTGTCCTATTACTTTCCGAGTGGATGGGAAACTGCATTTTTTGTCCAGCCTGTCCCTAAAAAAGGCGAATCCTCCTCACCATCTAACTATCGTCCAATTGCACTTACATCCCTTCTTTCCAAGGTCATGGAAACGCTGATCAATTTTCAGCTTAAGAAATATCTTGAAGAACGAAAGCTTCTTAATGACCGGCAGTATGGCTTTCGTTGTAATAGGTCCACTGGTGATCTCATATGGTTTGTCTCACCGAACAGTGGAACAAATCCTTACATCGTTTTGGAGAAAGTAAGATTATTGCACTTGATATTTCAAAAGCATTTGATAGAGTTTGGCATCAAGCTCTCTTATCGAAAATTCGTGCATTTGGTATTGATGAATCCCTTCTTTGTTGGGTTAGAAATTACCTTTCAGATTGAAGTAGTATTGGACGGGTTCAAATCTGATATTCACAAAATAAACGCTGGTGTGCCCCAGGCTCTCCGACGCCCTTCCTCATTTTTATAAATGATCTTTTGTCTGAAACTTCTAACCCACTAAATTGTTTCGCGGATGACAGTACCCTCAGCTTTTCATATTCGTTTTTAGATTCTCATCCTTGTTCTTCGGATGTGGACTACCAACGGCAGCGTATGATAAGCTCTTTAAATTCAGATCTTGACAGCATTGTTCAATGGGGAATCAAAAACCGTGCAGAATTTAATGCTTCGAAAACTCAATGCTGTCTACTGTCGCAAAAGCGTATTTTGCTCGATGGGAGAAGACGGTGGAGTGAGAGCTATACAAAAGCACCACTTCACCATGCGTCGCGACGTTGCGTTAGTCGATATGTTGCGTTATGTAGATATGTAATGTGTATATACAGTCCCGGGCCATATTATTAGACGCAATTTAGATTTTATGCAAAATCTAAATCTCCAGTTATTTTAATCAGGGGGGTCATTCCGTAAAACGATTATCGTTAGACGATATCGTTTCGACGATAGTCTCACTTCACGTAAGACGATAATCGTCAAAGCGATATCGTCAAAACGATAGCGTTTGCACGATAGCTAAATAGGTATCGTCTGTCATTAATTTCCAAATTCAACTAAGCAAATTGAAGTCAACATGTTTCGACGTAATTTACTTTTGTTACAAAGTGAAAATGAAAACTCAAAAAAAAAACAATTAATACGTTTACGAAGACAATTAAGAGATGAATCAGACCCTCTTTCTGTTCCAACCCATAGGTAAGCATTTTATTTTATATACAAACGAAAATATGTACATATTACTTGTAAAATAATTTAACAAAATTGTAGTTTTATTCAACGTTTTCGCATTTCAAAAGAGGCCTTTATAATGATACTGGAAACAATAAATTTGCCAGACGGTAGTCGTTCTACATACATACCTTCAATATTAAGATTTGCTATAACTATTGAGACTTTGGGTGGCGGAGGGTACCAATGGTTAACAGGCAACGATTTTGGACTCGCTCTTGCACAAAGCACATTATCCAAAATAGTTTCGGAAACAACAAATGTTATGGAAGCCAAGCTATGTCCCCTGTGGATAAAATGGAGTCTATCTGGGGAAAACGAAAAGTCCGAAATAAAGCAATGGTTTTATCAAAAATTTTCAATACCAGGAGGTTAAGTATAGAACGAATATTGACAAAAACCATAAATTGCAAATAGTTATTCATTGAAGATGTACTTATAGTTGTAGGTTGCATAGATGGCACACATTTTTATTTACAAAGACCACGGGAAGACGAACAAATATTCTTTAACAGGAAGGGAAAACACAGCGTAAATGCAATGGTTGTAAGTAATACTGAAACAACGATATGAAAATCTATTAATCGATTTTGTTTTAAGATTTGTGATCATAAAATGAGGATAATGGCAATTAATGCTAGATACGGTGGATCTGCACACGACTCATTCGTATGGAAACATTCAAATGAAAGACAATTTTTCGAAAACACTTTTAATGTACGAGAGCATAACTATTGGCTTTTGGGTAAAAAAACAACACTTCATACGTTATAAATAACTCATTATAACCAAAATTTTGTAGGTGATAGTGGATATCCATTAGAACCTTGGTTGCTTTCACCATATAGAAGCTCATCCGATGAAACGAAAAGTCATTTTAATAATGTTCATGCAAAAGCTAGAAATGTAATTGAACGTTGTATCGGTATTTTGAAAGGTAAGCAATATGGGAAATTACAAATTAACTTATTTCAAGACATCAATACACATTTTTGGAATCCTCAGGTCGATGGAGAATTCTCTTGGAGGAAAGAAAGAGTTGCTACGAACCGATAAAAATTGCTACCTTTGCAAATGTTTGTGCTGCTCTACATAACATATGTATATATTATAATGTTGAAAATGAGAACATTTTAATAGAGGACTTCCCTAGCTATGGATTGAGCGAATCGCAAATATCAAGTGAAAACAATGCAATGAAGCAATTAGCAATTAATATAAGAGATGATATAAAAAATTCGTTTTTGACATGATTATTTATTATTATTTAAATATATTTATACTAGGTATATTTCTGAAAAAAAAAAATTAACACACAAAAACAACTGCATAAATTAGCATACATAACTAGAAACTAAACACAAAAATTCTATAGTTTAAGCAAAAAAAAAAAATGAATTCAAATATAAAATTAATCACACAACTTAAAAATATCCTTTCTGCAATTGCTTTTCTGCAATGTCGTTGCGTCTTTCCAGTTGTTCAATGACTCTGGCTTGGAATATTGCATCTTGCTCATTTCTCTCTCTCAAAATATTCAATAATTTATCCTGAAAAATTGAATCATTTTCAATTTGAGCATTCAGTAACTCGTTTGTATCCTTCTGTTTTCGGCGTTTAGGGGTACTGGCTGCCACGAAGGGGGTTGAATATCTATATTTCATAGGAAGAACAATATTTATAATGTAGAAAGTTAACAAAATTTTACGAAACCAACCTTTTCCTGTTTTGTACAGGCTCATTTCCTGGGGAATGCTGTGGACTTTTGACTATTTTTGAATCCGAGGAAGATGGGGCTGTCGATGGTGCTGCTGATGCTAACGCCGATGCAACTGACAGAGTTGTTGCGGCTGTGGATGGGCTTGGAGCTCCAAAAGAAGGGCACTTCAATCCGGATACTGCCTTCCGAATTGATGTCAACTGAATTATTTTTTCATCATCCTCCGTAATTTCTACTTCTTCGAATGGCCCACCTCCGGTTTTTTGCATGGACAACAAATTTTGGCTCAGTTTTTTCTTGGCTCGATATTTGTAATCAGTCCACACCTATGTATGTACATAAAATATTTATAAAACAAGTTATTTACACAATCAACATCATATTTACCTTCCTCCAACCAGCAATGTTTTTCATAGGTGGGCCATTCGAATTTAAAATCTCAGCCAATTCGGCCCACAACTTATTTAGGTCCGCCTTCCCTTGTAAAGAATTAGGTTTATACCCATTGGCCAAGGAAGGATGCTCATCCATAAATTTGATACACATTTGGAACTGATTTTGTGTTACTGACCTATGTATTTACAAAATTATATATTTAGATTTATCAATTTAAAAACATATCATACAAAAAAAACTTACATTTTGAAACAAGAGTTTTATCATCAGCGGCAACAAATAAAAACACTAAAAGTAACAGTAACAATAAACTTCACAAAGTAATTAGCATGTTTGGTAACATGACATTTTTTACAAATTTTCAAAATTTCTCATAGAGAAAAACCAAGTTTAATAACATTTTCAAGTTATCGAACAAGCATTATCTTTCGTTGAGTTCATTTTGACATTTCAGTCATACTGAACGATCTTATACCGAAAACGATTGACGAGACGATAGCGATAAAGTTACGTGAAGCAAATTATTGACGATATCGTTAATGATAATCGTTTTGACGATTATCGTTTCGAAAATTACGGAATGACTCCCCAGGTTTTCGAATATTGTAATGCATTTAAATTATTTTGTATGCAGAATATAAACTTACTTACTTAAGGTGGCACTACAGTCCGGGGCGGACCTGGGCCTCAACCAAAAAGCGTCTCCAGCCAGCTCGGTCCCTAGCTAGCTGTCTCCAGTTTCGCACGCCAAGTTGGTTGAGGTCCTTTCCCACCTGAGTGCGCCACCTGAGTAGCGGCCTTTCTCTACTGCGCCGTCCCTCGGGATTGGATTCGAAGACCTTCCGGGCTGGAGCGTTGATGTCCATCCGCTCTTCATGACTTAGTCATCTAAGCCGTTGGACTTTAATTCTGCTAACCACTGTAACTGTACAGCCCGTACAGTTCATCGTTATATCTTCTCCTCAATTCTCCATCTATGCGTACGAGACCAAAAATCATCCGAAGAATTTTTCTCTCGAAGCATCCTTAAACGCTCTCATCTTTCCAGGAATCAGCGCCATAAATGAGAACCGGGATGATGAGTGTCTTATAGATGGTGATTTTACATGCTCGAGAGAGGACTTTACTTCTCAATTGCCTTCTAAGTACAAAGGAGCAGCGATTTGCAAGAGTTATTCTTCGTTTGATTTCAGCGCTGGTGTCGTTGTCTGCATTAATAGCGGTGCCTAGGTAGACAAAGTCCTTAACTACCTCAAAATTATAGCTGTCCATGGTGACGTTTTGTCCAAGACGTCGTCGTTCAGTGTCCTTTTTTGATGACAGCATATACTTGGTCTTGCCCTCATTAACCACTAAACCCATCTTCTTCGCTTCCGTCGCAATGCTCAAAAACGCTCCACTGACATCACGCTTTGATGTTTCAATTATGTCAATATCATCTGCGTATCCGAGTCATTGGATGGAGCTTTGGAAGATTGTGCCTCTAGTGTTGACGATTGAGTTTTGCACAATTCTTTCTAGAACGATGTTGAAGAAGTCGCATGACAGTGCATCGCCTTGTCTAAAACCTTTTTTGACATCAAATGCATCGGTAAGATATTTTCCGACCTTGATAGAGCAGCGTGCATTCTCCATCGTCATTCTGCACAAACGGATAAGTTTGACAGGGATGCCAAAACTAGAAATTGCTCTGTAGAGCTCTTCCCTATGGATACTGTCATACGCTTCTTTAAAATCGATAAAGAGATGTTATGTATCGATTTGAAGCTCCTGGGTTTTTGCCAAGATCTGCCGTAGTGTACAAATTTGGTCGATTGTGGACTTTCCTGGGCTAAAGCCACACTGATAAGGACCTATCAGGTTGTTGACGAACGGTTTCAGGCGTTCACATAATACGGCAGAAAGGATCTTATATGCAATGTTAAGGAGACTGATGCCTCTGTAGTTGGCGCAATTTATAGGATCTCCTTTTGTATGTATCGGGCACACTATGCTGAGATTCCACTCATCGGGCATGCTTTCTTCCGACCATATTTTGCAGATGAGTTGTTGCATGCTCCGTACCAAGTCATCGCCTGCTGCTTTGAATAGTTCGGCAGCGATGCCGTCAGCTCCAGCAGCTTTGTTTGACTTAAGTTTAGATATAGCTATCTTCACTTCGTCAAGGTGGGGTAGGCGGAATTGTTGATCTGCGTCGCCGAGGTTGAGTGGTTCTATCTCTCTTACAGCGGAATTCGGTTCGTCATCGCCGTTATATAATTTGGAGAAGTGATCTTTCCATATTCTCAGCATCGACTGCGGTTCTACTACGATGTCAACCTGATCGTCTTTACAGGCTACGGTACCCTTGGGAGGTTGTTTTTTAACTTTTGGTAAAATTTACGAACCTCATTCCTTTTGTATGCCTGTTGTTTCGCTGCGTGCGCTTGTCGGCATTCGTCGTCAAACCAGGGGTTTCACTGTGGTGGCCGTGTGAAACCTAGCACTTCAGAGGCGGCATCTCTGATGGCTGCAAGGCAATGTTGCCACTGGTTTTTAATGCTTAATGCAGGCAGCATAGAACTCCTTAAGAGGTTATTAGAGACTCGATCGGAAAATGACATGGCAGTCTCTTGCGATTGTAGCCGTCTAACGTCGAATCTTCTCACAGTACTTCCTTGTTTTGGCTTGGATCGGGATATCCGTACCTTGGCTAGAACGAGGTAGTGGTCCGAGTCAATGTTGGCCCCTCGGAATGTTCAGATATCCTGTATACTGGAGAAGTGTCGTGCGTCGATCGCAATGTGGTCAATCTGGTTGACGGTTGATTGATCAGAAGATTTCCATGTCCCCTTGTGGATACTAACTACCAGAACGTCTCGCCCCGCAGCGAAATCGATCGGCCTGAATACGTTGTCGGAGTTGGTGTCGTGCAGGCTGTATCTCCCGATTATGCTACCAAAGATGTCTTCTCTTCCTAGCTTGGCATTAAAAACTCCTGAGACAATTTTAATGTCATATGAATTGTCCAAGAGCTCGAAGAATATTTCTTTGGTGTCTTCATTTTTCTCCTGTGTTGGGGCATGTGCGCGTATTAGGCTTATGTTGGCGAATTTAGCCTTGATGCGGATTGTCGGGATGCGCTTGCTCACACTGTTGAAACTCAAGACTTTTGCCTGAGTCTAGTTCCAACAACAGATCCACACCCAAACAGACGATGTCTTTGTTTTCGGTAGAAGTCGCCGTAGTATACACCGCAGTCTTTTAGTTTGCGTTTGCCCGGTCCATCCCATCGCACTTCTTGGATGGCGGTAATATCTGCCTTGCAGGAGTTTAGGGCTTCCGCTAATTTTCGGCTGTACGTGGTCTGTTAAGGGACCTAACATTCCACGTACAGATCCGAAGTTCGTTGTCCTTATTTCGTTTGCGTGGGTTGTCAACAGTGAATCCGTCCGTATCCGAGGCTTGTTGGTGCTTCGAAACTTAAGGTATTTTTTACGTAGCCAGGAAGTCACACCGACGGCACAACCCCCAACCTGGAGGTTTTTCTTTATTTCTACTATAAATAAGGAAACAGATTTAAAGATTTTTTTTAAATTTATATTTTTTGTTGAACCTCCTTTTGCTTTAATAAGAATCTCAATTTGCGCGGCATACTTTCAATGCATGATTTGACTGTTTCTTCCAATTGTGGGTGGTGATTCCACACGTGAATTACTCTTTCAATAAGTGACCACATCTTTAGCTACTTCCCTCTTCATCAGCTCCCACATGTTTTCAATTGCGTTCACATTAGAACTGTTTCCAGCCAGTCCAACAGAGGATGTTTTCTTTCCTCAAATAAGTTTTTCTAAACCGGGCTGTGTGGCATGGAGCTCCATCTTGCATACAAGTATAACCAAACATCCATTCTTGAACGTTAAAAATATTGTGTATAATCAAGTAACTACAAAAATTCTGCAGTGCGTCTAATAATATGGCCAGGGACTGTACGTAAGTATGTAAAAATATATACTGCTACTCTTAAAAATGTCTACTGCTAACAGCCAGACAACACTATATTTACGCTCGACCTGGTGGTGATAGTGTGTCAGGTCGAGCGTAAATGTAGTGTTGTCTGGTGATGGTGTGTCGGTCGTAGTGCGTCGATAGTTCTGTGTCTGGTGGCGGTGTGTAGGTTGTCCTGTGTTTGGCGTTCCTTACGTGTAGTGCTAGTTTGGAAGTCGTACTTTGGTTGTAGTTTGCAAGTCGGTAAAAATGTGTATGTTCTTTTAGAGTTATGTGTTAATGTAATGTTTTTGGGATCATTTAAGTTTTTTTGTAATGGCATCAAATTTTAGTTTTGGAAAGAGGTGAGGTCCATCTATGAAGGTAAGATCCCCCCCTCATCCGGCGAGCTTAGCCGAGCATCGCGAGCGTGCCATCGCATTCGTAGTGGACATTCCATCCCAACTCCTATACCCCCTTATCCCATCCTTGTTCTGGCCTATCCCTATGGGGTGGTCATTGAATCCTCCTAACCTATCCTCAATCCTAAATCCCTTCCTTGTTACCCTACCTATTGCCTCTCATTTCAGAGTATTTATTCTTACTAATGGGCTAAAATATTTATAAAGGCATCTTGGAAAATGGCTCAAAGCCTTATTCATTTACCCACATGCTCATTAGTTATTTTTACCAGCACGATAATGATCTAAAAGCTTACAAAATGGATTGTTTAACAGCGGTTTTCTGATACACAAAAACTAATGTTTTGGTTTGAAGAGAACTTAAGGCAAGATATGGGAAGAGCATACCCCCATTCAATTTATCAAAAAATAAATGAATTAAGCTACGAATTATTAATATTTAATCGTAAATTTTTTTAAAATTCCCTTTTTTTTAATTTGTGTTAAAACTAATTAATAATAAATGTTATTTACTACTCGCCTCTAAAAAGTTTTTGTTTTTGCTATTAGAATCTTGATAAGAAGCAAGGGGCTTTAACCGTGGCAAGCTTAAAATGATTATGAAATAGGATCGTAAGATTGGGCCCCCAGAATTCCATATTTGAATCTTTTAGATATTTTTATTTGTATGAGAAAGGGTGCCTGTCAGACTTTTCAAAGTTTAATTGTAAGATTTTAAGATAAAGTTAACTAAAGGACTAAATATATGTATATGCAGTACAGACATGGACATTAAAATAGACACAGAGACAGTTGCTAAGAGTAAAACCAAATTAAAAATTAAATAATATAAAATTGTTTATATTATGAAATATTACAGCTATGCTAGCTCGCTCCCCGTCTACAGGGGTAAGCTGAGTGATAACCGATTCTCCTTCTGGTCAGAAAGAGTTATGGCTGACATCCGAACCACAAATTGAGTGATTGTCAGCAAGTTGCCATAATTTGAGAATGGTTAGAGGGAATATTGCGAAGGTGGAGAAACTCACCTCTGTTGCGTGAAACAATTAGGATGCGATCGGTGTCATGACATTTATGAATCCGGTTCGAATCCAGAGACGTTTGCAACAAGTGCGTAAATCACACCCACCAATGTTCACACCCACATAAAAAGATTAATTGCGTTATAACATTAATGTAATAATGCGTAATCTAGTGGGTGTGAAAAGAGACAAAGGCTGGAAAATCCTGGTTAGGTAGTGTTAGTGAGATAGGTAGAGCTAGGGTTCTTGAGTACCTTCTTTTCAAAATTATCCACCCTTGAATAAGGAAGCCCAGAAGGAATTAAAGAAGGTACCACCAACCGACCGCTCAAGGAACCTAGTTCGAGAATCTCAAAACGTAAGTAGGTTTTAAATAAAACGAAGATGTTATAAATCAGTTTTCTTTACATAGTTTTTTTGTTAAGATAAATCCAGCAGCGCTAAATTTGTCTCATCGAGATAGGATATACATACCTATATGAACCTGAAAAGAAAGATCTTTCAAGATCACATTTTATATGTATATACATATACATACATACATATACATACATATATACGTCTACAAATTGGTCATTAAGGTAAGCTTCAATTATAACAATTTTAATTGAAAAAAAGACAATAAAAAGCTTTTTTTTGTGCATTTAGGCCTTTAAAAAAATTCTCTTTTGACGGCCTCAAATTTTTTTAAAAGGAAACAGAGAACAGGGCATTAACGGACGGGAAAATCCCAAAAAAAACCTTAAATCATCTCGCTAATCAACTGCAACCCAAAGGAAAACCAAGCAGTTATATACATATATACAACTATAAAAGTGCTTTTTTTAAATTCAAAATCGAAACAAACTTTAATTTTTTTTTTGTTCAGTTTTAATTTTTTTAATTTAACATTCAAGTAAGGGAGAAGTAATTTTAAATTTGAAATCTTAATTTTGATAAAATAAGAAAGTGGTGTATATACCTACCTTATACATATACATATATATATACATACCATAGCAGCAGTGCAAATTTTATTTCTTTTGGCGAAGTGGTAATATTTATATATCCTATTAAATAAAAATACAAAAAATAAGGCGTACTAAGGATCGCCACATCGAACTACGATTCATCGAGGGAGGGGCCACTACATCGATATTTTGGGGTGAGTTTTTTTTAACTAGTCGTATTGAGCCAAATATAATTTTAAATATTGCCCATTATATCAGCAGAATATAATAGTGCTGGTCTATGAACATACTCTAACATTTTTTTAATTAAGCTTTTAAATTTAACTTACCCTTGTTCACTTCCAAATTTTAATTAGTATATAAAGTTAATTTAAATGTGAGATATTTATTTATAAACATGGAATTGGTAACAAAATTTGTCATACATTGGATACAAAATATGAATCTCTAGATTTTTAATTAGAAAGGGGGAGATGAGGTGATGAGGAAACCGAGGTAGAAGGGCAAAGGAAGAGGAACGTTGTTTTAAAGGGTGAAGATTATCTCGCGCATCATTACAATCTAGATGTAGAGCCTGGCATATTTTTTTTGATAACGAGGAGGTCAAAGAATCCACTCCTGAGCTAGCGAGGGATATTTTGTGTGCCAGCAATGACCTCAACAGAGAAAAAACTCGTTACACAGTATAGGACAATTGGCAATAAAATGGTTTACGTCAAATTTGTACGAGTCTCTTGCAAAGATTACAGATTTTGTAGGTCAGCTCGATGAGGCATTAAGTAAAAACTGCAACTCGTTCTCCAAAGATGAAGCTAATAGCTTCAACAGAGAATTCCTTGACTAAATAGGCTTCAGAAGAAAATTTCTGATTAAGGTTCTTGTACGATGTAGCAGTTGCTCTGGATGAATTTTAAGTGTAATTCTTCTAATTTATTTTTGCCCGTGACATCTGCAAACATACAATGCCATTCATCAACGCTTGACTCCATAAGTGATACATGAACTACATGGGAATGGGCTATTTCATTCCATTCCTTGAAAGATGTGTTTGTTTGCTTTGCTTTTGCTAATCATAGGTGGCTTTTTCATTTTGTATGTTCAGAGGCACTACACCAGATTGCAGATAGATGGCATAGTCTTATTATAAGATTTAAGGAATATCTCTGCGCCGTGTCATACACCTCAAATTCTGGTTAGCACAGAACTTAGGCCACAATACGCTGCTGTTTTAAAAAATTGAGGTGCTTAAACACTTTCACAACTTCAATATTTGAATTATTGAGTGACCATTTTTGACGTGCTTCAACAATCGTCATCTTAGCCTGATTGTATTAATGACTAAATTCATTGCTCAAAAAACATAATATTCAGACTGTTTATTTGCAACTGCAAATTAAAAGGTTCGTCAGCCACTTAAGCCAACAGTAGTAGGATTTTTACTTGTATATCCTGGGATCACATCAAAAAGTAATGGACTTGAGATGTAGCCTTGGGAACACCTGATGATGTTTCAAATCAATCTGAGAAATCCGTGTCATCCCAAACAAAGGCACTTGATGAATTTTATTTACTCTAGATTTTTAGATTCTTTTGTGTAGATTTTTGTTTTCGAGATTATATTTGTTCTCTAGATTAGGTTTTTCCAGATGTGGTGGTAAAATCTATTTTCAATAAATGTTTAATCTGTTTAACTAACTAGATAAACGACAACATTAAATATTAAAGCGCAGTGTCATAAATAATTGTATTTTTGTAACTTAATCGTTTAATAGGTCAATAAACTAGGTTTCGAAATAGTTATAAACAATATATGTAAGAGTATTGGAGTTAAAAGAAAGTAAATGTAAGCATTAATTCTAGTATAAATAGACATAAGTTCCATACAATAAAATAGAATAAGTTTTTAAAACCAAAAGGCGTGTTCTCACTCTTTGCTTCGATCCCCCACCCGCGGTAAGATCGATTTAAAGTAAGCCCCTTAGTTAGGTTAAAGTTTTAATCAACTGTGGCCTATTAACTATTTAATTAGATTTTGACAACTTTACTTTACAACAACCTACTTTCATAATTCTCGAGAAATAAAATAAACTCATCAATATTTCTAGTTCGTTAAAATTGTCTTTATTTTATTTAAAATCTCGAAGTTGAAATTGCCTGCATGCGATTTGTTGTTATCCGCAAATAAGGAAACGGACCACAATCGACACAGCAGACAACTTAAAAAACAATATAATTATTTATTTATTTTTCGTTCGAAATACAATTTTTGTTTTGTTTTTTTTTTTTTGTTAAGAATAATAAATTGTAACTTTATGTTGTAGTTCTTTTTGTTTTTGCATTTTTAATCAACTTATCTAAGATTATTATTTTTGTTTTGTTTTATTTAAAATTGTTTATATTAATTATATAAAAAGAAAAAAAAAACAGATAACGTTTTGGTCTTAAGATTATAAATAAGACATAAACATCGCGCACGAATACTACACACGGAAACGGAAACGCAAATGGAAACGGAATATAGGAAGAGCATAAAGTTCTCTGAGTGGATTTTTATTTTTTTTTTCAAATGCTTTAATTTGGGATGGAAAAGAGGGGGGAAACTCTGTATTGTTGTGGATAGAAACTAACAGGAAATTAGCTACTAACTCACTGCGGCGGCTGGTAGCCATAGGAGTAGGCACCAGCAGGGGGACCTTGGGGACCTGGAGGAGGCATTTGGCCACCGGGTGGAGGCATCTGCGCTCCGGGCCTGTAGCCTTGGTAGCCCTGGGAGGGGGGATACTGACCCTGAGGCATCGTCGGATAGCCCTGTTGGTGGTATCCGTGGCCAGGATAGCCGCCGGGGCCGGGCGGTGCGTACGGCTGGCCGGCTGGCGGAGCCACGTATGTTTGAGCGCCAGGCGGCGGCTGGTACTGGTTGGGAACGGCAACTCCGTTGGATGGCGCGTTGGCCGAAGTGTTTGGCGGCGGCGGCTGCTGCGGTGGCGGCTGGTGCTGAGTGTATGGAGTCGGCGGGCCTGCTGGGCCGGCGGACGGTGGCGACGAGTAGGCCGGTTGCTGCGTCGGAGGTCCGCTAGCAACGGACTGAGGTGGAGCATACGATGCGGGTGGATGTGAGGATGGAGGCTGCGAGACTGGTGGCTGCTGTGATGGAGCGTTGGATGGGGGATTGGGGCCGTTGTTGGCTGCGGCCACCTGGTTCGGGGGAGGGGTTTGCCCTGGACTGGGCGAGGAACCATATGAACCACCTGCTGCTCCACTGGGGGGCGCGGCTGAAGGAGGTGGCTGCGGTGCCGCCTGATTTGGTTGTGATGAGGGAGGATGTCCCATTCCGGTTGGCTGCTGCTGCTGGGCAGAAGGTGGATATCCCCCTGGGCCCTGTTGGTACGGAGGCTGCTGGGGTTGCGGAGGATATGGTGGCTGCGCACCGCCAGCTGCCTGCTGGTAACCTGGCTGGCCAGGCGGCGGTATTTGTGGCTGCGAGCCCTGACCGTAATTGGGTCCGGAATTAGGTGCGCCGTATCCATAACCCATCGGGGGTCCAGGCGGTCCGCTGGCGTTCTGTGGTGGATATTGCCCGGGCGGTGCTTGGGCTCCGGCCGGAGGCCCATACATCTGGGGAGGCGGCTGTGATTGTTGATTAGGAGGGGGAGGAGGATATGAGCCAGGCACTGGACCCTGATGCTGCGACGAATTCGGATAGGGGTGATTAGGAGGTGGCGGACCACCGGCCGAAGATGTCGGCGGCATACCAGCGTGATGATAGCCTTGACTCGAAGGTGGATATCCCTGAGAAGGAGGCCCGTACGGTGGCATAGCACCAGGATAGCCAGTCTGGGGTTGGTAGGGCTGTCCTTGAGGTGGATAGCCGGCGTAGTGACCGTGTTGTTGATAGCCCCCACGGTACTGAGCTTGTGGCGGTGGTTGCTGGGGTTGTCCACCAGTTCGTTGTGGTTGTTGGTCTATATTTGTTTTAAATAAACAGAAAGTTAGAACTAAGAACTCCGATAACTCATGAACACCTTACTGTTTTGGGTCGATGGAGGGGGCTGTTGGCCAGGACCTGGTACTCCGCGGTATGGAACGTTGCCTCCCTGCTGTTGCCCGGCTGTCGGAGGTGGAATGGCGCCGCCGCCCTGGGGCTGTTGCTGTTGTTGCTGTGGCTGCCCGGGCGCAGATTGGGACTGCTGAGAATTCGGGGGAGGCAGATTGGCGTGAGATGCCGGAGGCTGTTGATTCGGGTTCGGATACGGAAGCTGGGCAGGGTTCTGCGGCGAAGGAACTCCCGGTTCCGAGGGCCCATGGCCATGAGGCGGCATTCCCGGGCCACCAGCCTGAGGCGGTGGCCCCTGAGGTCCGCCAATCATGCCGTGCGGAGGACCCTGCGCTTGAGAGGCCAGAACATGAGGCGGCTAGAAGAGGGACGCGCAAGAGTTAGAGTGATGGAAATCAAGCAATCAACTACGATTTGTCATCAAAAGGGAAAGTTTTTTTTTCAACTTACCGGCAATATTTGAGCAATGTTCATTGTTGGGTCAGCGAGTTGCGCCAAGTACACCAGATTTCGGTGCAGAGCCGCATGATACGTGATACACTCCTGCGACTTGCCCATGTTCTGAAAATCCTGTATCGTCTGGATTATGCCACAATTCTCGTCGAGAATCTTTTGGATGTGCGCCGGACTGGGCGGCGGCGGGACTCCGCGATTCGGCGGTCCACCTGGTCCACCGCCTCCAGGCGGACCACGCTGCATGGGCTGCAGCTGTGGCTGTTGCGGCGGACCACCACCACCGACACCGACGCCGACACCAACACCGCCGGGGCCGCCGCCTCCGCCGATATTAATGCCACCTTGCTGAACTGAGGAAGATTGAGGCGGAACAGGCTGTGGCGGCTGCTGTTGCTGCGTATACGCCACAGACATCTTGCCTGCTGCCTTTTTCTTCCTCTTGGGTTTCTCGTTTTTTTCCACAATTTTAGCTGTTCACTTTTTCCGCTGTCTCAAAAAATCTATTCAAGGGAATATATCTGCTCTTGTTGTGCAGATATATTCGATATAAAAATGTTTAATTTAGTTTTACGCACAGGAATTACATTGGATAGAAGTTTAATGTAATTTTTTCACTTTGAAAATATTTTTCTCTTTGAGTTTTTCGGGAAAAAGATTTTGATGAAAAAACGCACGGATGAAGAAGGAACTCTCTGACAAAAGGGAAAATTGAAGGTTTTTGGCGAAAAATATGACGCTACAATGGGTTCGTTCAGAGAATATTCGCAAATTAACAAGAGTAGCGAGTAACGAGTAGCGATTATGAATTCAGATGTAATTACATATAAGGGTATGTTCACATGATAATCGATGAGTGTTTGTATATTAAAAACATATTAAAGTATATTTAAAGCTACTAGTGATTTTGTTTGTTTATTTGTACAAAAGAAAATTAAGCGTTTTATATTTATCGCTTTAAGAAAAATTAACATACTTGTTCCAAGATGCAAATCTTTTTATAAAAACAAATCTTTTAAAAAATCCTGCTACTACTTTTAAGTAAGCTGTATACTGGCAAATATGTATATTTAGGTTCAGGATGAAATTATGGCTTTCATTGAAATTAGACACTGGACCTTTTTGAAAAGCTAGTTATAACAATTAATTTAAAAAAAATCCTAATTGTTATCTACCCATAAAACTTTATTTGAAAAAAATCTGTCATTGCGATCGCATTAAGTTAAAGATTAATCCAATGGAAGAATTTAATTATTTTTTGACATAAGAATATCGGTTATTTATTTAGCAATATAGAAAAATTGAACAAATAATTTAATTTTGCTACTTTTTTGCCGAAAGAAAAATGTTTAAAGACTATATTTTTTTCTGCTTCAAATTCATTCATTCTTTTACATTCTTTTTTTGCTTTGACATAAGACACTTTTTTTCTGAAAGAAAAATGTTCAAAGACTAGTTAAATATTTGTTGTTGCTTCAAGGAGGTTGCAATGTTTTACATTCTTTTTTTGCTTTGGCAAAATACAATATGGACAACTAATCAATACTTCTTCGCATACAAAACAACTTTTTAATGTGATTCCACCTCTTTTGCTATGCTTGCTCTTTTGTTGGTTTGGCGGAAAAAAATATAACTAATTTTCAAATGCTATCTGTTGTTCCTTTGCTTCAAAAAGCTTTTTATGTCAAAGAAACTAAAGATATCTGTTATTATAAAGTTTTAAAAAATAAACAAAATACTAAAACATATTTCAAAAGTGTATCCATATTTCTGTTAAACCTATTGATGCATAACGTTAAGAAATAGATTACAGCAACGTGAAGTCCATATCCAGTGGGTCAATAATTTTTAGGCTAGGGACGCACAATGCCATTTTTTCGAAACCAAATAGTTCGATCGTTAGTTGCCCAAGCATCGATAAGCAACTCTGAAAGTAATCAACGAAATAAACCAATACACAGGAAACATTTATTCACATTGACTTAATTTTTCTCTCTCTTGCACTTAAAGAAAACCATTTAACAATTTTACCTACAATTCCTTGTGACGCAAGGGGTTTTTGCTTTCCAACAATTTTTTATTTTTTGCTAAAGGTGAAAACGCAGCTCGAGGTAAAATTTAGTTTACGTTTTTTTCAGCTATATCTTCGCAAAATTTTGGGAGAAGAAAAATTTGTAGAAAATACGATTAATCTTGAGGTGTATTATCCTCCATGTTACAAATTGAGGGATGTTGCTTTACACGTATCGCCTAATTCTTTTGTTCAACTCAAATTGTTTTTTCGTGTTTCTCAATCAATTTTTTTCGTCTAAGGAAAATAAACACGAAATACTATTTTTACATACCGGAACCCTTTCAGAAATGAAAATACAGTTGCTCTCTAACTCAATTGAACGTATCCATAGAAATTTAAAAAGGGGCAATTTTAAGACTATTTGTAAAAAAAACCTTATTTAGAATATACTTTTTAAATTAAAACTAATATTTAAAATATCACTTTTATCTCTTGAAACAAGTTTTTTGAAGAGATTCAACACCAACCATTCCCCTTTTTAGTCACGACCTTCAATAATCTTTTTTAATTTACCTCAAAATACAAACATAAATCAATTTAAAGAATAAATAAGGTGGCGCAACAGTCCGTTGAGAGCTAGGGCCAAGTGACATAGAACTCTAAACCATTCCTGTCTGCGAGTAGTGTTTTAGGGATGGAGGCGACCTACAGTTTTAAGACATGTCCGAACTATCCGTTCGTTGAGAAAGCACTTTTCATGACAAGAAATATTTTGGAGGATTTGTCAATTCCTCGCAAGAGGCAGCACCCTTGAAGTTAGAGTTGCATACCACTCGCCTGAAATGCTTTGCTAAATTTTAGCTTGACTAAGTTTAGCTCGAACTGGGTGTCATGCTTAAAAGTCTATTTTAAATTAAATACAAAAATATATCAAACATTAACACGGTTGTTTTGAGAGGCTTGAACGTTTCGACGGTTGTTGCCTACGGTTTGATAGGTTAGGTTTGGGAATTCATAATGAATCTCTTAAAACTAATACTAAATTTCCAAATTATGGAAAGGCACTTGAAAAATAAAATAGATTTGTTCTTGAAGTTCTAAGAGCACTTCGTCTTATTTACGGTGTTTAATGTTGAAGCTCATTTCATTTTAAAAATTGATCAGCTAAACATCGTCGATATACATATTTTCAGAAGTGGTCCTTATAGTTGAACTCTAGTTTGCCTCTAGCTCACTTTTATGGGGCTATTTTATGACATTGGTTTATACCAACAAATGAGCAAGTCCACAATGGCGATATACGAAATTGAACTGATTGAATTGAGTATTTAACTTTTAGCAGTAGCGAACAGGTGTTGGAAATCATAAAACTGAAGTCCTCAAAAAACACTTAATATCATTTTTTTGTTGTAAAATTAAACATTTTAAGCATTCTCTAGAGACACTCGCTTTCAGAAATACAATTTTTTTTTTGTGATTCTTCACATTTATGATTCTAGCTAATTTTTTGATTTCAACCTTTCGTACTTTTAACAAAAAGGCTCAATTTCAATTAAAGCTTACATTTTTACCATTTCTAAGTCCAATTTACTAAATTTTGAATGGTTTACCTTTGGTCTTGTGTTCGTGAACATATATTTTAGACCCTATTGAAGGATAAATTCCTTAAATACACTATTTAAAATAAATGAAAGCGAATTTAGTTTTGTTTGAACGTGTCCCTAGTTAAACAAACTAACGAACACCACATGTTATCTCAACCTAATTCCAACTCGTTACAAATACATAACCTCCAATATTTGCAAAAGCTCGTTGATAAGAAAACCACTACAAAGAACGGTCAAAAACTCATTTCATCGAGTTTGTCGATTCATCGTACTTTGTTAAAAAAAAAAACTATTTTCAACCAGAAAGTCGGTCTTTTGTTGAACTTATTCAAAGAATTTTCATAACATCAAAGCGTTTTATTCAACGCAACTAAAAAACCATCATGACTGCCGGTAATAAGGTTAGTTTAAAGTCTTTTTTAAGTTTGAATTCTGAACTCAAAAAAAGAAAATCTAATCACTCCAATTGCAGATGGAAATAGACGGCGCTAAGGGTGAGGGATTCCGGTCTTATTACATCCAAAAGATCGAAGAGCTCCAACTTGTGGTTGCTGAGAAATCTCAAAACTTGCGTCGTTTGCAAGCTCAGCGTAATGAACTCAATGCCAAAGGTAAGTTTTGTATTTTGTCGCCGGCTAAGAAAGAATCTTTGAAAAAAAGAGTAAATATGATTTTACAGTTCGCATGCTTCGCGAGGAATTACAACTTCTTCAGGAACAAGGCAGCTATGTTGGTGAGGTTGTCAAGCCCATGGACAAGAAGAAGGTCCTCGTTAAAGTGCACCCAGAGGGAAAGTTCGTCGTTGACATTGATAAGAACATTGACATCAATGACGTCACACCAAATTGCCGCGTAGCCCTCCGCAACGAGAGCTACACCCTCCACAAGATTCTGCCCAACAAAGTTGATCCTCTGGTGTCGCTTATGATGGTCGAAAAGGTTCCTGACTCAACCTACGAAATGGTAGGAGGCCTGGACAAACAGATCAAAGAAATCAAGGAAGTTATCGAATTGCCCGTCAAGCATCCCGAATTATTCGACGCTCTCGGTATTGCCCAGCCTAAGGGTGTCTTGCTGTATGGTCCCCCTGGTACTGGAAAGACACTGCTTGCTCGTGCTGTAGCTCACCACACCGAGTGCACATTCATTCGTGTATCCGGTTCAGAATTGGTGCAAAAATTCATTGGTGAGGGTTCGAGAATGGTGCGAGAATTGTTCGTCATGGCTCGAGAACATGCTCCTTCGATCATCTTCATGGATGAAATCGATTCGATTGGTTCTTCTCGTATCGAATCGGGTTCCGGAGGTGACTCTGAGGTCCAAAGAACCATGTTGGAGCTTCTAAATCAATTGGACGGTTTCGAGGCCACCAAGAACATCAAAGTTATCATGGCTACCAACAGAATCGACATCCTTGACCCAGCTCTACTTCGACCTGGACGTATTGATCGTAAAATTGAGTTCCCTCCACCAAACGAGGAGGCTCGCTTGGACATTTTGAAAATTCATTCCCGCAAAATGAACCTCACTCGAGGAATAAATCTGCGCAAGATCGCCGAATTGATGCCCGGAGCATCAGGTGCCGAAGTTAAGGGTGTCTGCACAGAGGCCGGTATGTACGCTTTGCGAGAACGTCGTGTCCATGTTACCCAAGAGGACTTTGAGATGGCGGTTGCCAAGGTTATGCAGAAAGACTCTGAGAAGAATATGTCTATTAAGAAGTTGTGGAAGTAAAACAATGTCACGCAATTCGACAGCAGGAGGGAGATGTATTTCGTTTTATATAACTAAGAATAATCAGATTTTGAAATTCGATTATATTTTTCATTTTTTTGTCTTTAGAAACTAATAAAATTTCAGAATAAAAAATCAGTTATTTTTTTTATTATAATTGAGTATTATTTTAATTACAATTGAGTATCATTGCTGTGCTCTTTCGGAACAAAAATCTTCGTCGGATTTTTGGTCCTGTACGAAAAAAGTCGAAATCAGAAATTATAATCCTAAGCTCTAAGAGCTGTACAAAGATGTTGATGCAGTTTAAAGAGTTTAAAACGCAACAACTTCAGAAAGGCTTCAGCTAAAAGAATCTTCGAATGCCATTATAGGAACAAAACTACAAGAAAGACCGAACCTACTCCGGTTTGAAGACTAAATATTCATAGATGCCAGAGCTCTTCATATGGATGACTGGAGCAACTAAAGACCGTAAAGGGTGGAAGGTATCAAAATCCTTATAAAATAGCGAGTCTCAAAAAGGGTTAGTGTCGTTTTTTGGATCGTTTCGAACTTTCTATGTTCTTTAAAACATTAGGATACTTCTAATTGAAGAGTATAGCACATTTCAAATATTTTAGCTGGCGATTCGATTGGGCTTCAATGTCACAACAATTACCACAAATGTCACAACAATCACAAAGTCCCTCGCAGCTAGTTTTTTTACGAATATCTAAGCTCCGAACGAAATCAAAAAAGCTACATAAAATGCCACACAGAAATACTAATTTCGGAGTTTCAAAATCAGCTGATTTGCGCCAGAATAAAAAAAAAAATAAATAAAATCTCGTTTTTCATCTTTCGATTTAGTTCTATTTGTTTTTGTCTTTAAAGATGGATACAATTGCCGTTGCAATCTTTGCAATAAATGACAAAAATACACGAAGACTACATACACTAAAAATGCAGCGCAAAATTTTAAGGGATGCCTTTAACCCCTTAGATTTTGATGAAAAAAAATTAGACCAATCTATTCAGGTGGGCCTATGCTATTCAACTTTGTTTTTACTCCTTCTCAAAAGGAATTCACTTCCCCCTTAGGGATTTTCAAAAATTCTTGGGCAATTTCAGCTTTTTCTTGAAGAATTTTATAAAGCATTTGGAACTGGATTTTTTTCTGGTATTTTTTTTTGCCCGTGGCATGACGGTTAGTGTGTTGGACTGTCGTGCGAGAGGTATTGGATTCAATCCCTGTCTGTGCCACCTAAAGTTTTATTCACGAGGATTTCTACGGACTGTTGCGCCACCTCATTTAATTTATTTATTAACTTTGTTTGCTCTTAAAAACAAAAAAATACAAAATATAGGTAAACACTTTCACATTAAAACAATAGTAAAACTTACATGATTATTTTTATTTAATTTATCTTTCCACGCTAAATATTTTTTTTTTCCTTTTCAATTGAACTTCGATCAAAATAACTGTTTGTAGAAAAAAAACACCTCTCACGAACTCCGAATTTTGAAGCAAATTTTTTTGATATGACGGGAGCAATGATACTCTTTTTGGGGTTCATACTACGAATCTATTACGACGGGGCCTGTAATAAGAATGAATATGAATTGAACTCTTAAAAAAGCCCTAAATGAGCCTTTAATACAAATCAATTCTACTCACAGATCATCAAGGAGATTCAAGTCATAAGCCAAAATCTCAAGTTTATTAAATTGAAAGTTAAAAAGTTAAGTTTTCCGTTCCTAATCACATAACGATCTTAAAGTTTCTGACATTCTGCATTTAACAAGAATTTGTTTAAAATGCAGGGTATTCAGTTTGTTTTAACAGTTATACAGCTATTTTAACGTTCGACTAAAAGTAAACAATTTTGGGTTCACTCATTTACATAATTCAACCTCAAAGCTTGGAAAGGAATACGTTATGTTTTATTCGGTCGGTATATTTCGCTTTTGTAAATACTTTTTGAGTTTCCAAAACGTTTGCTTTGAATAGAATATCGATTCTGGGTAACATCAGAAGACGCGTCTTACTTAAAAGCATCATTAAGTTCGTCTCAACAGGAGCTTCTATTATTAGACTATATTATCTAGACGGACCTATAGCAAGTTACTTGCATTAACATTTCTTTAAATCGACAACTCCATTTTTTTTTATCTGACGCTATAAGACCGACAGTAGTTCAATGTAACTCTGCTTTAACGAATATTGATAAATACCATACCCCACTTTACGTTTTTCTTGACTTGGACTGTTATTTATTAATTATTATTAATTTCCATGGCTGTTCATATTCATTTGACTTTCGAATATTTTAAATGACGTTGCAGTTTCACACTTTTACGATGTATAGGAATCCTGCATAAAGGATATCATCCCTCTTAAAATATCCAACAATTCTAGTTTTTCATCAATGATATACGAAAGAGCTTAAAATGCTTCGAACCAAGAGAAACAAGGCTAGGAAAAATCTTATAAAAAGCATATCTGCTGACGAGCATGAAGTATATGGGCAGGTTTAGCCAACATAAGGAACTTCATTTGCAGTCAACTTCATTCTTTGAATGTATATTTTGACCAAGGCAGCTGTTAGTTTTTCAAGCGTCATGAATTTCAAATTCAGATCTTTACTTCACAAATCTCTACTTTAAGTTCATAGTACAAGAACCCACCTGAGTGCCCTATTACATCTTGAAATAATCATAAACAATTGTGCTTAATTCACTTTATTTGAAAACTAAACTTATAATAGAAATAAAGTACAATAGGTATTAGATTAATTTTTACTTGGTCTGACTTGTTCGAGAACTGAAAATGTAATGACAAAACGTCAGAAATATAAGGCGGTATGTACACATAGGTAGTAATATATATATGTAAGTGATCGGGTGATCAGTGACGTACATGTATATGTACTATAAATATGTAACAATCTCCCCACTCGTTAAACGTCTTAGGGTGAGTATCTCAATGGGCCTCTTCGAATTCTTCCGGAACATCGAGGTATGACTGTTGGAGACCTTGCCTGTATGTTTCGTATTTGTCTTGGCTGTTGACTAATTGTGACTGCAGGTGGAGTAGATGGCACTGGAGCTGGATCTGGACTTGTCGAATCTTCGTAGAAACTAACTCGCCTTTCTAAATTAACATCTGGATTTGAATTTCGAATTGTTGAAGTATATTCTTTGAGCTGGTCGATGTGTCTTTTATGTCGAACTCCCTTGTATTCAACTTCATAGTGTAGGCTTCCAAGTTTAGTAACTATCATACCCGGTAACCAAGGAGAATTTGAAGAACTATATGAACGGAACATCACTTGTTGATTTGGTTCGAAAGATCTTGGTTCATGAAGATTTTCAGGTTGCTGCTTTCCTAAGACTTTAAGTTTTAGTTCCGGTCGTAAACAGTCTAAACGTGATCTTATTACTCGACCCAAAAAGAGTAATGATGGAGGTTGTCCAGTCGTCTGATGAGGTGCTTTATGGAATTGAATAAGAAATTTGTTGATGCAATGTTGAAGGTTAGTTGAATTTGCTCCAGATAGTAAAAGAGATCTTTTAACAGTTTGCACATATCTCTCAGCTTGGCCGTTGGTCGAAGGATGATAGGGTGCCGTTCGCTTGTGGAAGCGTACGCCTTGTATTTTCAAGAACTCTTGAAATGTCTCCGAACAAAATTGAGGACCGTTGTCCGAAACTATGGTAGTAGGAACCCCAAACGTTGAGAAGACTTCTTCTAGTATTTTACAAGTGGCTTCGGCAGTAATAGATGTAGTTAGTTTCACTTGAGTCCATTTGGAATAAGAGTCGACTATGATAAGCAAGTATTTACCCTGCACTGGGCCAGCATAATCGATATGAACCCTCTCCCAAGAAGTGGATGGATACTCCCAGTGATGAGTGTTGTATTTCGGTGGCAATTTGGCGTGTTTAAGGCATTCGGAACATGATTTTGCTAGTTTCTCTATATCTTGATCTATAGAAGGCCAGTAAATTAGGGATCTAGCAATACCTTTCATTTTTGTGATTCCGATGTGGGCAGTATGAAGCTCTTCAAGAAGTGTATGACGGAATTTCTTAGGAATAACTACCCTGTGTCCAAGTAGAAGGCATCCGCAAGATTGAGTGTAATTAAGCTGGTTGCCAGTGTAACCAAGTGATGATAGACTTCTCCCATCCTGAATAGCAGAAAGCATTGGAGATAGTTCGGTATCCTTCCTTGTCTCGGAAGCTATGTCATCGGCGGTGACTGGTATCTGACGTATTTGCTGTAGAACAAACTGATCGAAATCATCATTGTCTGACGAGGAAATGAGATTGACAGCTTCCACAGTATTTGATTCTTGGATGGAGATGGCACGGGATAGGTAGTCGGCATTCGCATTTGCATTTGATGTTTTTAATTGAATTTCATAGTTAAAGTTTGTAAGGTAGCTAGCATAGTTAGAACATCTGGACAAAGTAAATTTGGGAAGCAATGCATTTGGGGCAAATATATGAGAAACAGGTTTATTATCTGTGATAATTATAAATTTCCTTCCGTAAAGGTATTGGAAAAATTTTTTCACTCCCCACACAATAGCTAGAGCCTCTCTGTCTATTTGTGGGTAGGCACGTTCGGTTGAATTCAATGATTTGCTAGCGTATGCAATTGGGCGCTCACGACCATCTGGCATTCTGTGGGATAGCACTGCACCCAAACCAACAGGACTAGCATCAACAGCAAGTAAAAGAGGCAAGTTGGGATGATACGAAATCAGAACATTATCAGAAACAAGTTCTTTTTTTAAAAATTCGAATGCTTTTCTCCCTTCTGAAGTCCAGTAGAATTTACGTTGCTTAATCATTTCGCGAAGAGGTGCAGAAATCGTAGACAAATTTGGTATAAATGAATGGTAATAAGTAATCTTACCTAGAAAAGTTTGAAGTTCTGCTGCTGTTGTAGGCTGGGGGGCGTCTCGTATTGCGGAAACATGCTTGTCCAGTTTGTGAATCCCTGCGCCATCGATACGATGTCCTAAGAAATCGACAGATTCCATGAGGAAAGCACATTTTGAACGTCGTAGTTTGAGTCCAAATTGATGCAATCTCACGAATGTAGCTTCCAAAGCTATCAAAAGCTCGTCAACAGTATCAGCAAAAACCAGGAAATCATCGAAGAAGTTGATTGTATTTTTAAGACCATGTGTGATTTCTTGTGTCCTACGATGCCATACAGCTGGTATACTTGCAACACCATACTGTGCCCTTGTTGGTTGAATAAGTCCATGAGTAGGTGTATTTAATGTCATCGCTTCAGAAAATTCTTCACTGCACGGCAAACTCATAAATGCATCTGTTATATCCAATCGACAAAAAACTTTTGCTCCACGTACCTTATTGAAAATATCTTCTGCTTTGGATATTGGATGTTCATCGACGATCAGCTGTGGGTTGAGTGTTGATTTGTAATCACCAGTGATACGTATTTTATTTCCCTTGACTACAACATGAGTTGGTGATGCCCATCGGGAATGAGTGACTTTCTTGTAGAATCCGGATTGAAGTTTTTTATCTATTTCTGAAGAATAAGTATTAAGAAGCGAATATGGAATAGGTCGGGCTCTTGCAAAAACTGGCTGCACGTCGGTTTTGAAGTGAACGTCAACTGGTGGTCCCGTCATGGTACCTGCAGTTTCACTAAATAAGTCTTCGTATTTAATTAGCAGTTTTTCTATTGAATTTGTAGTATCAGAAATTGTTGAAATTTTATTAACGGAGATTGTGGATAATTGTTTGAAATATTTTTCGAAAGAAATTAAATCGGAAAAATGTACTATCCATTCGCGACCAAATATGTTGTCGGATGGAAAATCTGTAACGTACAGGGTAAGTACTTTAGATCGTCCTTCGAATGTGACGTTTACTTGTGTGCACTGGCACTTGAATTTGTTTTTTGTGAAGCTGCAAAATGTTCTTTCAGAAGGAGTGAGCTTTTGCAATGGCAGTAAAGTTTTAAAAGTGTCAATACTGACCATTGAACTTGCTCCAGCTGTGTCTAGCTCCATCTTAAGCGGCTTATTGTTGATGCGAACATTTACCATAATTGGTGGAACCCTCTCGCTGATTTTATTTATTGCATCGTCTTGCAGAAAATTAATTGAATTTCCATCTGAACTGCTAGTAGTTGCAGTAGTTCCATTGCTGGTATTTGTGTTAGTTGTGTTATTATTTTTCTGCGCTTTACTTTGGCGACATACGGCTGCAATGTGACCTTTACTCTTACAAAGACGACATACAGCGTTTTTGAACTTGCAGTCTTGACGCCAATGATTTCCTCCGCAACCGAAGCATTTGTATTTTGGTGGTGTTTTGGCACTTTGAGATTTGTCTCGGTTTTGCTGAGAGCGAGATCGAGACCCAGATGATTTTTTGATGCGAGGACGAGAGTCATGTACGAATTGGTGAATGGAAGCTGAAGAAGCACTCGTAGAACTGGGATTAGCTTTAATCGAATTTGATGCATGTCTTGTTGCCTCGAGCGAAGCTGCTATTTTGACTGCATCGACGAATTTTTCAGGTTTCTTCGTTATTATAGCATCACGAATATCATCCCGACTAACACCATGAATGAATTGGACAATTAGAGAATAATCGAGGAATGTGCTGAATTCGCAAAACCTTGCACCTGCTCTCAGACGCTCTTCAAAAGCCGAAATCGATTCCTCTGGATTTTGCAAAATACCTCGAAATCGAATTGCTTCACTGAATTTATTTTTTGTTGCCATGAAATGAGCACTAAGAATTTCTACAATCTTGTCGAAGCTGAGGCTACTTACGTCTTCAGGATAGCATAAATTCCTCAAGGTTGAATTTAAATTTGCACCCATGTGCACTCGAAGTTGGGGTGCTCTATTTGCTTCTGGAATGTTACAAAGTTTTAGTTGCAATTTAAAACGATCTATATACTCCTCGAATGATTCACTGGAATTAGAATTGAATTCATTGAAAAAGAATTTCGAATTTTGTGTTATGGAATCACTTGTGGCGTTTGCTTGGAGCGTGTACAAATCAGCAACAAGTCTCACGAGTTTTTCAATTTGCGCATCAGCCATTTTAACGAGTTGGATTTTTTTTTGTTAGAATTTACTTTGTTTTTTTTTTGCAAATTATTTTTATTTTCTCGTCGCCATTTTATTATATCTTGAAATAATCATAAACAATTGTGCTTAATTCACTTTATTTGAAAACTAAACTTATAATAGAAATAAAGTACAATAGGTATTAGATTAATTTTTACTTGGTCTGACTTGTTCGAGAACTGAAAATGTAATGACAAAACGTCAGAAATATAAGGCGGTATGTACACATAGGTAGTAATATATATATGTAAGTGATCGGGTGATCAGTGACGTACATGTATATGTACTATAAATATGTAACATGCCCCACCTGAGTCGCGGTCTTCCTCTACTGCGCCGTCTCTCGGGATTAGATTCAAAGACCTTGCGGGCTGGATCGTTGATGTCAATTCGCTCTACATGACCCAGCCATCTAAGCCGTTTGACTTTAAATCTGCTAACTAGGTCAGTGTCGCTGTACAGCCCGTACAGTTCATCGTTATATCTTCTCCTCCATTCTCCATCTATGCGTACGGGACCAACAAATCATCCGAAGAATTTTTCTCTCGAAGCATCCTAAGACGCTCTCATCTTCCTTTGACAGGGTCCAGGCCTCAGCGCTATAAATGAAAACCCAAATGATGCGTGTCTTATAGATGGTGATTTTAGATGCTCGAGAGAGGACTTTACTTCTCAATTGCCTTCTAAGTACAAAGAAGTAGCGATTTGCAAGAGTTATTCTTCGTTTGATTTCAGCGCTGGTGTTGTTGTCTGTGTTTATAGCGGTGCCTAGGTTGACAAATTTCCTTGAAGTTAAAGCTGTCCATGGTGACGTTTTTGACAGCATAAACTTGGTCTTGACCTCATTGACCACTAAACCATCTTCTTCGCTTCCGTCGCAAAACGGACGGTCAAGTTTTGCACAATTTTTTTCCAAAACGATGTTGAAGAAGTCGCATGACAGTGCATCGCTTTGTCTAAAACCTTTTTTGACATCAAATGCATCGGTGAGACCTTTTCCGACCTTGATAGAGCAGCTTGCATTCTCCATCGTCATTCTGCACAAATGGATAAGTTTGATAGGGATGCCAAAACTAGACATTGCTCTGTAGAGCTCTTCCCTATGGATGCTGTCATACGCGGCTTTAAAATCGATCAAGAGATGTTATGTATCGATTTGAAGCTCCTGGATTTTTGCCAAGATCTGCCGTAGTGTAAAAATTATGTCGATAGTGGACTTTCCTGGTCTAAAGCCGCACTGATAAGGACCTATCAGGTTGTTGACGAACGGCCTCAGACGTTCACATAATACGGCAGAAAGGATCTTATATGCAATGTTAAGGAGACTAATGCCTCTGTAGTTGGCGCAATTTATAGGATCTCCTTTCTTATGTATCGGGCACACTTTGCTGAGATTCCACTCATCGGGCATGCTTTCTTCCGACTATATTTTGCAGATGAGTTGGTGCATGCTCACTACCAAGTTCGGCAACGATGCCGTCAGCTCCAGTAGCTTTGTTTGACTTAAGTTTAGATATAGCAATCTTCACTTCGTCAAGGTCGGGTAGGCGGAATTGTTGATCCGTGTTGCCGAGGTTGAGTGGTTCTATATCCCTTACAGTGGAATTTTATTCGTCATCGCCGTTATATAATTTGGAGAAGTGGTCTTTCCATATTCTCAACATAAACTGGTGATGAGCCCCCGATCGTCTTTACAGGCTTCGGTTCGTGGCTGGTATCCTTGGGAGGTTTTTTCACCTTTTGGTAAAATTTACGAACCTCATTCCTGTTGTGAAATCCCTCTATCTCCTCGATCACGCGCTTCTCATGCTCTCTTTTTTCGATCTAAGAAGCTGGTGTTCCTCTCTCCTCTTCTGCTCGTAGAGCTCGCGAGCAGCTATGCTCCTTCTGTACAGCGCCTTCTGGATATTGAGATGTGTAAAGTGCGTACTAGCTACCAGAACGTCTCGCCCTGCAGCAAAATCAATCAGCCTGAATCCGTTGTCGGAGATGGTGCCGTGCAGGCTGTATCTCCTGATTGTGCCACAAAAGATGTGTTATTTTCCTAGCTTGACGTTAAAATCTCCTAAGATAATTTTAATGTCATAGCCAGGGCACTGCTCATAAGTCTTGTCCAAGAGCTCGAAGAATACGTCTTTGGTGTCTTCATCTTTCTCCTCTGTTGGGGCATGCGCGCATATTAGGCTTATGTTGGCGAATTTAGCCTTGATGCGGATTGTCGTGATGCGCTCGCTCACTCTGTTGAAACTCAAAACTTTATGCATGAATCTAGTTCCAACAACAAATCCACACTCAAATAGACACTCTCCCTGTTCTCGGTAGCAGTCGGCGTACATTCCACGTACATATCCGAAGTTCGTTGTCCTTATTTCGTTTGCTTGGGTTGTCGAACAGTAAATCCGTCCGTATCCAAGGCTTGTTATTGCTTCGCAACTAATGTATTTTTTACGTGGTCAGGAAATATGAATTTTAAACTTACCAAAATCGCAAAACGAATATCAATGTTATGTTTCTTTGCTTTCAAAACTATATTGCAGATAGGTCGCAATTGCAATAACATTCTGAAATAATTTTCAGGGAGATCTTAATATACAAGCTTTGTTTTTTTTTTCAATCTATTCTTTTAAAATTTAAAAGTTTTCATCCTTCAACCGCTAATTTGAAAAAAAAAGTTTAGGAACATTCCAACATAAAATAGATTGCAGCAAATCGCTATCAACAAAAACATAGAACATAGAATTCACCTGTCATCAAAATACAACCTATCAACATTTTTCTACATCATCTCAAAACGAGACAAACATATTATTTCCTTATTGTTGTTGTTTTTTTCCATTCACAAACTGTCAGTTGGTTGGTGTTGCTGTTCTGCTGCTGTGCTCTAGCTCTGCCACTGCCAATTGCCAATGGCAAAGAAAAAACGAAGAAAGAACGTCCGCCGCGTATCGGAAAATTCACTGAGTGCTGTCGCTGTGAAAAAATGATTATTTTTACATAAATCTGCCAGAATTTTGAAACTATTCAATGAAATTGTCAATTTTTACATAATGTCATAAAGTGGGTTAAACATTTGGCCCCGAAATAATGCAACCAAAAAGGTTAAAAATCGAGAATTACGAAAATTTTATGTGTATACCAACCGTTCGCTACCACCACCGCCCGTGTCTTGTGAGCTGTGAACTGTGAGCTTTGAGGTGATGGAAATGGAAATGGAAGGCAAACGAAATAGCTAATTATGGAGGAGAATATTCGGATTTTCACATAATTTCAATTGTAAATAATACAAATTTCAAGTGAAGTTATTTTGGGTGTGCGTGCATCAAACGCGACTAAAATGAACGAGGACGACCACGACACAGAATCCGCTGGCGCTGCTGATGCTGGAACAGGAGGAGAAGTAGAAGGAGGAGAAGTTGCAGAAAAGACTGAATCTCAATCGATGGAAGAGAGAATGGCAGTGCCAGGGGAGCAAATAGACACTAATGGGGCTGTGGTAGCAATGGCAATATCAGTAAATGCAAATGACGACGACGACGACGAGAACAGCAAGGTTGACCATGACAATTTAGAGTCATTGACACTGAATGCGGATGTTGATGTTGATGATGATGTTGTTGTTGTTGTTGACGATGATGATGATGAACCTGTTCTTAATGATCAAGCAGGTGTTGCTATTGCTTCTACTGGTGCTGTTGGTGCTGGTACGGGTGCTGCTAGTGCTGGTGCTGGTGATATTGATGCTGCTGCAGGGTGCTACTTAATGGATGAAGAAAATGCCGCTTTGCATTTACTTGGCAAGAAGTTAAACCATGAAAAAGCAGGTTTGTATTTTAAATATTTACATAATTCTTCTTTATTTAGTTTGTTTCCTTTTTTTGAATCTGCGCAGAGATGTGCTATATTTTTGTGTAAGTTCAATTTTCTTGCTTAACTTGCATTTTGAAGATCAACTTATTTCTAACACATAAATCAGTAGGTCAAATTTAAGAGTCAAGTAGGTAGTAGCATTAGGTTTCATATTGAAAAAAAAAAATTAAATATGAATGCAATACCATTGACCATTGATATTTTAAACGCATTTGATTAAGTCTAGCATCTTGCTCTCTTTTCTATGAGTCCCTTATTCATTGGATTATATTCAAAACTATTTAATACAAGTTGTTTAAGAGGGATTAAAGTATGAAACTAACATTAAAAATAAAAGTCTGTCACAGGACTCTGTTCTGTGTCCGACACTCTTCCTCATTTTTATAAATGATCTCCTGTTAGGTTTTTCTAAGGAGCAAGAAATGCGTCTCTCTTTCTGATGTGGCACAGTTTTAAAACGTTCATACTTCTAAAACTTATTTACTTAAGGATGTGCTACAGTCCGGGACTAAATTGAGCCTCACTCGACATTCGTGTCCAGCTAGATCGGTCATTAGCACGCAAAGTTTGTTGAGGTTCTCTCCTACCTGCGTGCGCCATCTGAGCAGCGGTCTTTCGCTACTCCGCTGTACCCCGATTGTGTATTCAAAGACCTTCCGGGCTGGACCGTTGATGTCCATTTGTCTTTATGACCCAGCCGTTAAAGTGGTTGAACTTTTATTCTTTTTACTTGACCAATTCGTCTGAGAGGTTTAAAAGCAGGAATGTAGTTCGAAAGTTTTATGAACAGGTGAAACGAAATTCACATAAACCTAAAACCGAAGGCTGCAAAGACGAAAGTGGAAACATCATAGTGGAACCGCAGTAAATGCTGAGGATATGGTAGAACCACTTCTACAGACTGTATAACGGCGACAAAGAACCGAATTCGGCTGTCAGGCAGGATAGACAACGAAAGCCAACAATCCCGTCCTCCCGACTTAGACGAAGTTATGATTGCCATATCTAAGCTGAAGTCTAATAAATCCGCTGGAGATGATGGCTTGAATGACGAGCTCTTTAAAGCAGCTGGAGATAAGTTGGTTAGGAGCATGCATTAACTTACCTGTAAGATATGGTAGGAAGAAAGCATGCCCGATGAATGGAACCTCAGTATTGTTTGCCTGATCCTGAAGAAAGGACACCCTCTAAACTGCACCAACTATAGAGGAATCAGTCTTCTTAACATCGCCTATAAAATCTTCTCTGCCGTAATATGTGAGTCTAAAGCCCATCGTCAACAACCTGATAGGTCCTTTTCAATGTGGTTTTACGGCAGATCCTGGAAGAAATCCAAAAACACCAAATCGAAACCCACCATCTTTTCTTCGATTTCAAGGCATCATATGACAGCATCTATAGGGATGCGCTATATAGAGCCATATCTAGTTTTGGCATCCCTGCCAAACTCGTTCGTTTGTGCAGAATGACCGTGGAAAATTCACGATGCTCCATAAAGGTTGGAAACAAGTTAAAGAAACCTTTCGATGTTTTAGACAAGGTGATGCACTGTCATGTGATTTTTTGAACATCATGCTTGAAAGAATAGTGCAGAGCTCACACGTAAACACTAAAGGCACTAACTTTCAAAAGTATGTCCAATTACTAGCATATGCTGATTACATTAACATAATCGGAGGAACTCAGCGTGATGTCAATTGGGCTTTTGTGAGTATGAGGCGTCAAAAATGGGTTTAACGGTTAATGAGGCAAAACAAAGTACATGTTGTCGTCAAATAAGAACATACAACACCGATGTTTTGGTCAAAACGTCACCATCGACAGACGTAACTTTGAGGTAGTCAAGTGTAAAAGTCCAACGACTAAGATGGCTGGGTCACGTAGAGCGCATGGAAACCAATGCTTCGGCCCGGAAAGTCTTCGAATCCACACCCACAGGACAGCGCAGTATAGGAACCTCACCCAACTTGGAGCGTGGAACTGAAGACATCTATCTAGGGACCGAGCTAGATGGAGGAGTTTGTTGGGTGAGGCCCTAGTTCACACAGGACTGTAGCGCTACCTTAAGTAAGTAGATCAATTCGTCTTTGTATCTTCTCCTCCATCTGCATCCAAAAATTACCCGAAGATTGTTTCTTTCTAAACAGCCTCAGACGTTTGCATCTTGGCTTAATAAGGTCGAAACCTCAGTGCAATAAATAAGAACTCGAATAATGAGTGTCTTAAAGAGGTTGACTTAAGTTGCTCGAAAGAGGACTTTAATACTCATTTCTCCAAAATAGCAGCGATTTTTCAAAGCGCTGGTGTCTTTGCCTGAATTTATAGCTGTTTTTAAGAAGACAAAGTCTTCAACTACCTCAAAGTTATAGTAGTCGATGACAGCATATACTTAGCTTTGCCCTCATTCGACAATAAACCAATCTTCTCTGCTTCCGCCGCAATGTTTAAAAACGCGCCACTGACTTCACGATTTTATCTTAAAATTATTTCAATGGTCAATCTGTCCTGAGATTCCACTCATTTCCATATGAATTTAGGAAATGCGTCCTCGCTGCTGCATTGAATAATTTGGTGTGATGCCCTCAATCCAGTAGCTCTGTTTTACTTCTTATTCGATATAGTTTTTTTTTTTTAACTTTGTCGAGTTCGGAAAAGCAGGATTGTTGTCCTGTATCGTTTTCATCGAAAACTTGTGCTCTAGGAACTTCCTTAAGAATGTAGTTCATTATTGAAACAAAAACGTCTAAAATGACTGGTGACAATAACATCGTCGTAAATTTTCATGCCTCACCCTTTTTTCGGTCATTTCAACAGACTCTCGTCTAGTAAAATATCCTGCTACATACTTTCCCTTAATACATTTAATGCCTAAGAGCGATTCAACGATTCCCATTAGTTTAACCATGAAATCAACTTCGTCGTAGTGTCAAGTACAGAGATTTGTTTTTAGGCGTACTATACGAATGTGAACCGGCACACCTGCTTTCCAACGCCTTCATTTTTTCCTAAAGCTCACACAATGTGTACAATAACCCTTTAGTTTGAATAATTTAAAAGAAAACCTAGTATCTGGCTTCTTTTACTATTGTGTTCATGTCGTTGGCAAATAGTAAAAGTTAAGAGTCAACGTTCAGACGAAATCAAGGACTTAAAAATTAGATCAAGGCAACTTGTTACATTTTCAGATATCGTTAATTTCAAAACCATGTTTGGGTGCCTTACACAAATTTACTGAAGAATTCAGCTTTTATTTTTGTATTATTATTTTGACAAGTTGCCAGATTTTTTTAAAATGTATTCTTATTTATCCCGTTTTATAAATAAGCAACCTAAAAACATTAAACTACACAATGTTGTGTTTATACTCCATACAGGAACATCTCGAGAGCTAAATTGCGGAGAGAACTCAAGTATAATGAGAAAAGAACTATCTCCAGTTCAATTGTCTCCATGTTCGAGTAACACAGATCCTGATGCTATTTCGCCATGTTCCTCGCTTAACTGTTCAGGAACACGTCGAAAAATCATTCTGAATCCAAATTCCGATACACCACCGTTGAATGGAGCAAAGAAGAAAATTCGCAGCACGACTTCGCCGGCTTCTAGCAGTGGCAGACGCCTTTCAAACGAACATGAAACATTCAACTTGTGGATGGCACGAGAATGCTATGAGAATATCCCAGCCGAGACGGTTTTCGAAGATGATTGTGGGGATTATTCGCCAGCTCCTAGAACTCCGGTTTCGCAGAGTCGTATGCATCGCCCATTGGAAAGATCCTGGCCACCGAAGGGTAGCACACCAAATTCAAACACAAAAAACCCTAAGGTCAGTGGGGATGTCTTTAAATTCGACATAGTTGATATTGACGATGACTATCGGCTGAGTGATGATTGCATTCTTCCAACAGGTAAAATATAATATGAGACTTTTTTTCTTCTCCATAAAATATTTAAATGTTCTGTCTTGCAGATAGAAACTATAGCAGTAGTAGCTGCATTCAATCACCTTTGCTTCTCTCAAATGACATCGAGGAAGGTGCTGCCGCGGCCGCTATACTTCCATCGACCAGTGGTCCCTCTACTAGTGGATTGGAACAAATGAAATTCAAACCATTGCTGAAGAAAAAAATCGGACCGGATAACTACATCAATACCATACTAACGAAGAAGGTTCCAGCGAACGATTTTCAAACATACGACTTTCCCCTTTCGAACGGTGGCAGTCAGGAGTCGTCACCGAACGAAATAATCCGTCAGCATCGTCCACTCACCCGAACCCTGTCGAATGGCAAAACTAAACCCAGTCCGTTGGAAGGCTCGAACGACCTCCCGGCTTATGCAGTTCCTCGAATGATTCATCCACCGCCACGTCAACGTAGTCCCCCATCAGGATCATCAACTCGAAGTGCTTCCCCTCTGGACCTCTCTTCCCCAGAGCCAATTGGTTCGCCCATTCCTCCTGTCATACCCAAACCAGTCTTACGTCCACAGCCTAGATTACTCACAAGGATCGGAGGTACGAATTTGATTTGTCCTCCAACACCCACCCATCATGCACGGCGAAATCGCCTTGCTAGTCAGGAAGATAATAATTCTGCCTTGCACGAATATCGCATTCGTGAAATAGCTGCAGCTGCTGAAAACGGTGGATCGCCCGATATTCGAACTGCAGACATCGTGAGTCTGTCTGGCGGGCGTCCGATTGAAGGAGTCAAGGGTTTCGAGAGTAACGATAGTGATATGATTCATATCTCGAGCACGAGACTCCCCTCCATTCCAGAACGAGGACGTGGAGTATTTTCCGAGTCTGATGATCCCTTGCCGCCAGCTTGGGAAGCACGCATGGATAGTCATGGACGAATCTTTTACATCGATCATACCACACGTACGACGAGTTGGCAAAGACCCGGCTCCACCGGAGGAGCACTATCGTCGGGCGGTGGTCGGGATCAACACCGTCAACAATTGGACAGACGATACCAGTCCATTCGTCGAACTATTACCAGTGAGGGACGTGAAATTGCCATAAATGGATGTGTATCACCTAATGTCAATGTCGGCGGTGGAAGCGGTGTGTCGAGTAATCGAGCATCATCTGCTTCCGAGTTTGAACGTGTTCAAATTCTTGGCACTCATCCAGCAGTGTTGATGCTCTGCCGTCCTGATTTCTATTCCCTACTTCATTCGAATGAAGAGGCCCTCGGGATTTACAATCGAAATGCCGCCCTCAAACACATGGTCATCAGAATTCGACGCGATCCGAATACGTTTCAACGTTACCAGTACAACAAGGATTTGGTAGCACTTGTTAATTCGTTTGTACAACTCAGCAAAGATCTCCCATCGGGCTGGGAGACCAAATTAGACCATTCAGGAAAACAGTTCTTTATCGATCATAGCAATCGGAAGACGTCATTCATGGACCCTCGCCTGCCAATCGAGTGTCCTCGGGTAGCAAGGCACCGACAGCAAAACGATATGATGAGCGATGTTGCCCCGACACCACCACCAAGACCAGCCTCATCTTTGCCAAGGAGTAATGCCATGCCAGAGCACGTCACAGAGATTCCTGTTGCATATAATGAAAAGGTAACAAAATGTTAATTTTTTCTTCATAATTGTTTTGGGTCTAATGAAGTCTCTCTCTCTTCTTTATTCCAGGTGATTGCATTCCTAAGACAACCGAATATCCTAGAAATACTGCGAGAGAGACACGGCCAGTCAACTGTATCGAGATCATTACGTGACAAAATCAATATTCTGCGAGTTGAAGGTGTGCCAGCACTTGAACGGTTGGCCCATGATTTGCAATTGACTATTTTATTGAGGTGAGTTTAATATTGATAAAATAACATACAAAATTTAATGGGAAGAAAAAAAAAAGAATTGCATCGGCCGGGAATCGAACCCGGGCCGCCCGCGTGGCAGGCGAGCATTCTACCACTGAACCACCGATGCTTGTATTTTCTATATGCTTTGAAGTAAACCGTTAGAAAACAGATTGCTTTTTTTGTAACGGTTAAGATGAATGATTATGGACCGAAAGATTGAATAGGTTGAATGTAGGCACTTGATGATTAAAAATATTTGTTAAGCTTAGTGTACACGATTGCCAGATCTGCCACTGAAAAATTTGTCTCGAATGGCTGACAATCGTGTACACACCAAATTAATTTGCAGACAAATGGTTTGGCTCCTAATTTGCAGACAAATATCTGCCAATTAATTTGTAGATTTCTGGCAATCGTGTACACGCAAGCTGACAACCGTGTACACACCAAATTGATTTGCAGAAAAATTTGTTCATCAATCATTTTGAAGACAAATGAATTTGCAGATGTGGCAATCGTGTGTACACAAAATTCATTGGGAGATCACCAAATTTTTTTCATTTTCTGACGTTTCTGCAAACGTCTGACAATGAATAAATTTGCAGATGCCGTTTGAGGAACATTTGCAAATTTATTCATTGGCAGACAAATTTGGAGAAAACTACAAGGTAAATTTTAAGTTTTTTTTTTTTCATTTCAAAGAAAATGTATAATAAGGTTAACATTTATTTTCAGATATGGATGCTTATATTGAAAATGAGAGTGCTTGTACAGCCCATTACGGTTGAGGCATTTACACGGTCACCGTCGTCGCCTAAAAACTTATTATGGCAAGAGGTCGTCATCAAAACATCGATGTATCGCTTGCATCCCTAGTGACAATGAGCTGAAAATAAATTTGCAGATCCAAAATTTGATTTGGTGTGTACACGGTTGGCAGAAAATCTACAAATGTTTGCAAATCTATTGCTAGCTATTTGGCCAAATTAGTTTGTCGAGATTGTCAGACAAATATTTGGCAATAGATTTGCAGATGTTTGTAGATATATGCAAACCGTGTACACACAAATTAAAATTTTCAGCTCATTGTCATCTCATTGTCACACATTGTCAGACGTTTGCAGATCTGGCAATGATTGTCAGACCTGGCAATCGTGTACACTAAAGCTTAGTGACCGTGTAAATGCCTCAACCGTAATGGGCTCTACATGTTTAGCACTCTCATTTTCAATATAAGCATCCATATCTGAAAATAAATGTTAACGTTTTTATACAATTTCTTTGAAATGAAAAAAAAAACAACTTAAAATTTACCTTGTAGTTTTCTCCAAATTTGTCTGCCAATGAATAAATTTGCAAATGTTCCTCAAACGGCATCTGCAAATTTAATTATTGTCAGACGTTTGCAGAAACGTCAGAAAATGAAAAAAATTTGGTGATCGCCCAATGAATTTTGTGTACACACGATTGCCACATCTGCAAATTCATTGGTCTTCAAAATGATTGATGAACAAATTTTTCTGCAAATCAATTTGGTGTGTACACGGTTGTCAGCTTGCGTGTACACGATTGCCAGAAATCTACAAATTAATTGGCAGATATTTGTCTGCAAATTAGGAGCCAAACCATTTGTCTGCAAATTAATTTGGTGTGTACACGATTGTCAGCCATTCGAGACAAATTTTTCAGTGGCAGATCTGGCAATATTTGCAGATCTGGCAATCGTGTACACTAAGCTTAAGCTTTACAAACAAAAAATGTGTTTAGGTTCCTCATAAGTGTATGTAACATATTTGTTATATACATAAATAAAACAAACAAACTATTACTTAAACAAACCTTTACATACATGTTAAAGTTTTCTTTCATAGCCAGATGTTTGATATTTTGGATTTAAGGACAGTTCTATTTTTAAAAGAACTTTTTCTTTAAGTATTTTAGTATTTTTTGATTTCTCTTATAAGAGTCCATATATAGCCTCTAATCATATGTATACTATCCCATCTTCTTCTATCATTGATACCGATATCCGAAGTCCAGAATGTTTTGCCCAAACGCTCAAATCGCTCTTACAAACAGGCAACCATATTGCTAAGGGCCGACGAAAATGCTGGCGTCGAATTTTCGTAAGGTTTTTGTGTAATGGGACATCAATAAAAGTTTAGTTTATTAATCAGTTGACCTATTTAAGTTTTCAAAAAAGGACTTTTCTGTAGAGTTTGCTGGTAGTTCAATACATTTAGTCCATTTATTATAAACCACCTTTGAAAAAATTCTTGCTTTATCTCTACAGCAGTCACTGCGTCACTGGGAGACAGATCTAGCATATAGAGAGTAGGAATATCGTTTCCTATTTTAAACTAAGTACATACATATTTATATCTATGTTGCGACGTCGCTAATTTTTTCTTTGAAAATAAACTACTTACATACGTACAATATGTCAGATGAATTAAATTTGATACACATTTATTTGTTTGCCTTATCGAGTTTAGGTTCTTTCGACACTCATTACAATCATTTAAGCCTAAAAGTTCATGCTTAGCAAATGTTTTACATATTCCGATTCAAAGATTTATATGCAAAAATATAATCTACTATGTATAACTAAAGAACGCTTGATCTTCTGCCAAGAAGAATACACAACAAAATTTCATAAAAATCCCCAAGAAAAAACAAAAGAACATTTATTTTCTCAAAAATTTTGTTTAAAGCGATTTTACGATCTTCCATCCATCTCTATCTTCATGAAAAATGGAGTTAATGTTACTTCGTGACAATCTCAGCATGCTTACTGCAAAGGGAAATCGGTAGAAACAGCCTTCAACACTCTGGTAAGAACTATCGCATACTCCCTAGATAAAAAGGAATACACTATGGTGGCCTTCTTGGATATTGAGGGCGCTTTCAACAACGTTGACACATCTGCTATCACTTCTGCTATGACGACCTTAAACGTCGAATACTCAATCTGTGAGTTGATTAATCTAATGCTAAAAGTAGGATCATCAACTCCAGTTTGGGAGATTTTTGCACAAAAAGGTCTGTCAGTAGAGGCACTCCGCAAGGTGGTGTTCTGTCCCCTCTCCTGTGGAACATAGTGGTTAACCAACTACTAATATCCCTTGAGAGGGATGGCTACAGAGTGGTTGCGTATGCCGATGATGTTGCTATCGCTGTCACAGGGGAACATCCTAATACACTGAGAGACCTCCTCCAAAATGCACTCAATATGCTCACTAGATGGGCTGATAACTGCGGACTTAGTATTAATCCTCAAAAAACAGACCTCGTCCTTTTCACACGGAAATACAAGATCCCAGTAATTGTACCTCCTTCAATAAAAGGTATACCACTAATTTTTACCAATGAAGCCAAATACCTTGGACAAAAAATTAAGTTGGAAATCCAATATACAGGAAAGAGTTAAAAAAGCTACAGTAGCTCTTTTCCTTTGCAAGAAAGCTATAGGAAGCAAATGGGGTTTTCAACCTCGCATAACCTACTGGCTATACACATCGGTCATCCGACCAATACTTATGTACGGGGTTGCAGTATGGTGGACTGCACTGGAGAAAGTCACATACTGCGACATACTCAGCAGAGTTCAGCGCACTGCAGGTCTCTGCATAAGCGGGGCATTGAGAACCACACCCTCAGCAGCGTTAGACACTCTCCTCCATCTGACTCCCCTCGACATCTTCAGTAAACAAGTGGCAGCGAATACAGCGATAAGACTCGATGCCTCATCTCAATGGACCAACAACACTGTGGGACACTCCATCATTTTGAACCTCTTTGGTTCTATACCAAAGTACATAGACTACACTATACCTAAACCCCTATTTGGAAAAAACTTCCAGGTATCCATTCCATCCAGAGATGAATGGGAAGACAAAAAACTCCTGGATAACAAAAGTATACATTTTTATACAGATGGATCTAAGACAAATGAGGGAGTTGGTAGTGGTGTGTACTCAGAAAAGCTTAATCTAAGCATCTCATTCCGCCTCCCTAATCATTGTAGCGTTTTTCAAGCGGAAATTTTGGCGATCAAAGAGGTTCTCTCCTGGCTAAGAGAAAACGTGATATCAACTTCTGATATCCGCATCTTCTCTGACAGTCAAGCTGCTATCAAATCCCTTGACGGTGTCTCGACCAAATCTTTGACGGCCCTAGATTGTCGATCGTCTCTTATGGAGATGGCGCAGCAATTTAACATTCACCTCTGTTGGGTGCCGGGCCACAGAGACATCACAGGTAATTGTAGAGCCGATGAACTCGCTAAAAATGGAACCGTCAAACCTATTTCACCTGAAAGGGAGAAGATAGGTATACCGATAGCTACATGTAAACTTATGCTAAAAGAAACAGCTTTTGCGATAGCAAATTCTAGGTGGCACAGCTTACCAACATGCGCAGCCACAAAACTCATATGGCCTTCACTGGACCTAAAGCGCTCTAAAGACTTGTTATCTCAAAGCAGACTTCATATTAGCTCCCTAATAGGTGTCCTTACAGGACACTGTCTTACAGGCAGACACGCAATACGACTTGGCGTAGCCTCAAATGACTTCTGTAGGAGCTGCATGGACGAAGAAGAAGAGGAAACAATCTCTCATCTCTTATGCACCTGCCCTGCTCTTTCACTCAAACGCAAACTTCATCTGGGGGACTACTCTTTTGATAATCCCAGCGAGCTAGCTAAAAAGGATATTAAATATCTTCTTCGCTTTATAAAAAGCTCAAAATGGTTCTACTAGTTAGAAGTAATTCTCTAGATTCATGTGGTATCACAATGGGCCTTTCTCTTGGCCTAAGTGTGTGGATTCTAAATCCGCAGCCACGTTAACCTAACCTTAACCTAACCTACTTCGTGACAATTTTTGGCGGCCATAGTTTTTGACAAATGACAAATTTAAAATTTCGTCTGAGTTGCATTTAAAAAAATTTAAGAACGTTTTGTTATTATAGGATTTTTTGTTTTGCAACAACTTGTACGATTCCGCTTACCTGAGAATTAGAATCCTATACAAAAGACTATCAATAGGGTAGAATCAAACAATCGCTTAAGTTTCGTGAGGGCTTTCCAACGGTTGACCAAATTTTTGCTTTATCTAGTATTGCTAACAAATTTACGAGTATCCAAAAGAAAAAGAAGATGTATGCTTGCTTTATCGACTTAAAAGCTTTATTTGATACCGTCAATCGACAAGCTCTCATTTACAAAATGGTTGTATGTTACAGTTTGGGATTGGGACGAGGTTTGAAACGACTGCAGGTGTTCCCCAAGGATGTATCCTCAGTCCAATCTTGTTTGCCCTCTACATTGATCATATTTAAAGACAATTTACCCGGAAGAGTTTGTTTTTTCCTAATACATTTTTTAATCCGTTTAGTTGAACAAAAGTGCAATTTTTGAGGTAATCTATTATTTAGTAATATCAAATTATTTAACAAATCAAAATGTACTTAAATAGTCATGGCAAAAAACAATGGTGCTCAGAAGATAAATGAAAAATAATTTTGCAGATGAAAGGCAAGAGAAGTACTGTTTCTGACATAAAAGAAAGACCACACTAAATGATGTCAACATAAATAAGACGAGACGCCGATTAAATGAAAAAAATGTACGTCATTGCGCTGCCCAGCACTCGTTTAAGACAAAAAAATTGAAAACCAGACTAGAATTTGCTTAAACAAATTTGAACAAACCATTCAGTTTTTGGAAAAAACGTTCTTTGGAGCAACGAATCCAAATTCTGTCAGTGTTGGTACGAGTATGTATGGTGTCCACAGAATATGCAATACAATCCTCGAATACTGTTAACACGGTCAAACATGGTGGTGGATTGGTTGGGGTAAAAGCCGAAAAATTTGCAAAAATTATGGCAGTTCATTCAAGATGCATGGTATGGTACCAAATACTGAATACTCCATAATGGTAAGTTGCATACATCAAAAATAATTCATATAAAAATTAAAGTGTGCTAAACAAATGTCCAGGTAAAAGAAGTTGTTTTAACAAATTTGTCAACTCCTTTTTTATGTTCTTTTCGGTAAAATCATATATCCCACCATATTGCATATAAATAAAATAAACTTGCAACTTTCAGTGCAAGAAAAACTTTTGAATGCAAGAGTTTTCATTTCCTCATCTTAATTGTGCTAAATTCTTGTCCACCGCTGTATTCATAAATCTAAAGCCTACAATAAAAGAAGCATTTTAATTTTAAATCTAAACGTTGCATCGATCGTTTAAGTTTGTTGAAAGTTACAATGAAGAAATGTGTTTAATCGATACAGACGTTATCGATATAAAATTATGAACAACACTATTTTGTTATTTGTAGAAAAAAAAATAAAAAAATAATGTCAGGAAATTCCTTTTCCCTATTTATGATTTTCAAGTTATTCTTTCCCTGCTCTTGCTGCCCTTCATAAGCTTCGTCATATTTATTGTGAATCATCACCCTTGTCTTGTAGATTTAATCATCTCAATAAGCACTTAAAAAAAGTATTAAATTCAAAAGGCGTTACGGTCAAGGTACAAGTACACCAAATTAATTGTCTAATTACATTTTTAAACAAAATCAAAAACTAGTTTATTATTTTTTCACAGTTAAAGAACCTCATGCAGTTTTGCAGCAGATTACACAAAGAGACTCAAAAGGAAATACCTTGATTTTAAGCTCAAGGCTTCTTATTTTTGGTTTGAAGCTAAAAGCAAAACGATTTCCATTACCTTGCATTCATATACTTTACCAATTAAATTAAATTTAAATTCATAAAATTAACAACTCATAGGCCTAACAACAATCAATTTATTTATGGTCATTTTCATTTTTATTGTTATTTGTTTGTCCTGCATGAATAGTTTCACTTCCACACAAAACAATCTCTCTCTCGCTTCTTCACTTCAACTTAAAATCTAAATCTAACTAAATCCAAGAGCAAGGTCACCACAATAAAAGTGCAACTTTCTGTGAGTAAAACAAAAACCACACTATCTTCCATCGAGCGATGACGACTTTAGGAAATTGGGTCTTAAATAATTTTATCTACAGAAAAAAAATATTTAATAATAACCTTTGTTTTAATTCTGCGATATAATTGATCTGAAAACATTCATTTTTGTAGCCATGATTAACAAACCGTTGCTCATTTAAACGTCGTTGGCTTTGGCTGTGCCTTTTCGTTCCAGTTGATTGCTGCACTGCCCATAATATGCCGCCCGCCAAAAAGGGTGGAGAACTCCTCAAAAAGAAACACAGATTTATGACGTAGACGCCGGAGTGACTTACATTTTATATCTTTTCGGAGATGACAATGTAAACTCTATGAGGGGAACTCCTATTGCTGCGCTGCGCTGCTTGGTGGTTGACGCTGCTGTGGCCATTTTTACACTACAAGCCCATTCCAATTAGGTCATGATCTAATATTCTTGATTGCAACATACCCGATTCCCGTACAGCTCCAATATGAGCTGTGTGTATGACCAAAATGTGGTGCTACATAATTGGCTCCATATTAAACATATGTTTGGAAGCGTTGACATTTGCCTCGAAAGAACAAAATCCACTTTTTTGCATAGGTCATTTCTTGAAGTAATCTGCAGAGACTAAAAGTTTTTTCTTTGTGGGAATGAAAACCATAAACCGAACTACTGAACTGATACCGCGATTGGAATTGGAAGCAGCTACGTTTTATGAGACATGAGTCAGATTAATAATACCACATTCTCGCCTCAACAGAAGCAGCCAGCAGCGTTAGCGTAGATTGTGTGCTGATGTTTGATTAAGCGATTGTTAGCCGCTTTGTAGTCTTTCAATACACAATACAGAATAACCATTATATTTCCTCCTTCTCCCTAAATGGGGTTGGCTATACCGGCTATACGGCTTGGCTGGCGAAGTAGTACCTAGAACTTTTGTAACTTTAACGCGCGCCGTCGATTCTCGTCGAGTTACATTCGATTAACAAATATTTTATTTTTATTTTCCGTTTATCTGAAATTAAAAGAAAAAGTCATTTACGACGATTTTGGATTGATATAGAAGTAATTTTAATTTCAACATTTCATTACACTTACTTATTTTTTATATCAGAGGGAGTTTGAAGTTTAGAGTTGATAAACACAAAATTTAGTCGATTTGAATTGATCGGCCAAGAAAGTGTGCGTTTTATAATTTTTTCGTTTTTCTGTTTTGTGGGATAATAGATATTCGCATCTGAATCGAAAAACTACGATATACAAACGTCTGGTTGAATGTTGAATCATTTGGCAAGGCAAGGGATGAATCGAATTGTTATTAGGCTCGGTTAAAGTTGAAGTGTTGTCAGTGGTTGGTGATCAATCGGATTTGAGACTCGGTGGTTGATTGAAGTTATCGGAGTGAAAAACAATTAAAGTAATAATGTTTGTTGTGTGTTCTTCGTGCTTGGAGTTTAAAAATGTTTCAATTTTTGTTTTTATAGTATGACAAATTTTTAATGTTTACTTTCATTTGCAAATTTTTAGTTGTTGCTCTTGGTATGTTGTTTATCGGTTTCTTATCGGTCATATTTTATCTTTATCAAATTATGCTTTGATCCAGTTAAATTTTTATAAACTCGATTCTTGGTAAGAAATAATTTGAACTTTGACGTTTCTGTGAAAAAATTTCTTTTTACTTTGGAGCTTTGAAGTTGTAGCTTGTAAAATTTGAAGTGTGTAAATGTGTCAAAAGCATCATAAAATTAGAGTTGCACCAACAATATGTAATGAATATTGAAACCAGCATTTCTAATGATCTTAAAGCTTTTTGGACTTTTTTAAATAATAAAAAACGATATGTTGCTCTCCAAGAAAATATGGAGTTTAATGGTCAAACATCAAACGATTTACAAAGTTCGTATGCACTTTTTTCTGAATTTTTTAAGTCGATTTATGTTGACCATTTTTCATTTAGTATTTATCAAACGGAAAGCTATTCCAGTAGTAATGCTAATATTTCAACACTTCATCTTTTTTAATCCGATATCCTAAATGGTATCTCAAAATTAAAACCCTGTTTGAATCCTGGTCCTGATGGAATTCCATCATCTGATAATTTTTAATAAATCCCTTTCAACGGGAATATTTCTGAATCAATGGAAATTTACAAATCAGGTGCAAAAAATTTAGTAGTAAATTATCGTGCTATTTCTAAAATCTCTGCAATCCCTAAATTATTCGAGCTCATAGTAAAAGATCATTTGTTTTTTAATATAAAAGAACATATTTGTAATGAGCAGCATGAATTTATGCCAGGTAAATCAACTTCAACAAATCTCATGCTTTATAGTAGATATGTCATCGATTCTTTTGAATGTGGCTACCAGGTTGACACTATCTATACTGATTTTGTCAAAGCTTTTGACTTAATTCGCCATAAAATTCTTATAGCTAAACTAAAAGTTTTCAGTATTCATGGGTTGCTTTTGAAATAGATATCTAGTTGGAAATTGGGAAATTTTGTTTCAAGTATTGTTAAAATTTCATCTGGAGTTCCTCAAGGAAGTCACCTTGGAACACTCCTTTTTAATATTTTCGTTAATGAAATCTCATTTCTTTTATAAATTGCCTTATGTTTAATGTATGCTGATGACCTTAAAATATATCTTTGCATACAAAATAGAAATGATCATCAAAATCTTAAAACTGATTTAAATATTTTATCCATTTGGTGTGAAAGAAATGTTCTTCTTTTAAATATACAAAAATGTAAACTACAAAATTTTTAATCAGATTCTTGATCGCAAATCTGAGATTCGTGATCATAGAGTCATTTTCGATTTAAAGTTGTTGTTATCATACGTTTTCATCATTAAAAATGTCTGTCATTGAAAATGGTCAGGTTCAGACAACAAAGGGACTTCATTTGCAGCCAATTTCATTCTTTGAAAGTAAATTTTGACCAGGGCAACTAGTTAGTTTTTCAAGTGTCATGAATTTCAAATTCAGAACTTTACTTCGCAAACCTCTACTTTAATTTCATGGTACAAAAAGAACCTACTAAATTACTTTCTACAAAACACTCCTCAGGCAGGCTACAGTCCATCAAGATTTGTATTTTGTATTGTAAAGAATTATTGGTTATTTCTTTTCCAAATTGACAAGGAACCCTTTTACGGAAAGCATTAAATTTAGTTGTGCAGAAAATAAATAAATCGTTAAGTAATAAAGTTCAGCTTTTAGGTGCATGAAAAAACATGATCAATTGTCATTTTGACTTGACATTGACATTGACTTGATTAATTAGTTAAAGAGAGTTTTCTTGACTTACTTTTCATGAAAGTTGCCCTAATTGAAAGGTAAATTTTTGGCAGCTGGCCAATCCGATATTAGAAACTTGCCTTACTTGCAAGTCACTTATGTCATCCGAACTTGCCCAATAATTTCCTGATTGAAATCCACAGACAAATTTTTACTGACTGAATTGTATTTCAACATACAGACTGTCTGATATGTATTTAACTTATTCAAGTTAAGAAACAAAGCGTTTGACTTGATTGCAGCTGAGAGCTTTTGTGCAATTACCTCATTTAATTTTATTTTGGATTTCCGGAAAAGTCAAAAACGGTTATTCAACGCAATTTTTATTGAAATTTAGATGTTTTCTTTATTATTTAAATTTATTTGTTTATTATTTGGTAATTTTAAAGTAAAGGATTTTCCAATAAGAGGCTTTATTAAGAATATTTAAAAAAAAACGAGTATTTTTTATTTCCGGATATACATATGTACAGTGTCGACAAAATAAATAGCACATATACACTAAAGCATCTTGCACATGAGCTACGAACTGCGAGCTGCGAACTGTGGATGTTCGCATATTTTGACTTTTCTTTCACATGAGCTTTATTTTTATTCGCAGACAGCGACGAATTGTCAATTTATAATTACCCTTTTCAACAAACAAAGCAAAAGTGGTATAAATTTGAGGTTAAGTTGAGCGCGAACAATTTATTAATTGCAGTGTGGATGGTATGTGGAACGCGAATAGCGTTTGACAGTTCGTAGCAACCAAACGGCAATTCGTTACTACCAAATTGTTTTTACAAAATTGTCTTGTCTTAGAGAACAAAATCCAAATTTTATTATTCTAACATAAGTATCAATTGGTCTTTTATAATTTAAATGTGTTTTTGTTTGAAATTGACTTTTTGAAATATGTAAAATCACGTTTGTTCGTCCATTCATTCATTCGTTGTTCGCTCTCATGTGCAAGGCACTTAAGTTCTGTTTAATGAGAGTTTTTGGCACTTTCTTAACTTCACACAACTGTTTATTAATGAGGAAGTAAGAACAAAGATATATTTGATTTATTAAATAAAAAAACAACAAAATCATTAATACAGTTCAAGATTTTCTAGGACAAAATAGATAGCACATTTCATAAATAACGAAACAAAATAACAAAAATGTCCACACAATTAAAAGAAAATAGATAGTATTTGGTTGGGTAACCCTTATTTTTAATCACAGCAGCACACCGGCGACGTTTCATAGATAAAACAAAACTCGGGCATCGTTCGACAGGTACTGAGTACCAAGTTCGTTGAACTCCCTGCCAAAGTTTGTCCAAATTTGAAATATCAAATCTATTTATCGCTTTTTCCACGTCACTTTATAAGTTCTCAATAGGATTGAGATCTGGGGACTGGGCTGGCCATTCCACAGCACTGATTTTTTGGGCGGATAGCCATTGCTTAACAGACTTTGCCTGTTGAAATGTCTACTTCAAGGGCATTTCCTTCTCGGCATACGGTAGCATTGTATTCATTAGGATTTCCTTGTATTTAATCTGGTCTATTATACCCTCTATGTCTATACGATGAAGTGGCCCCTAACCATGCCAAAAAAAAACCACTAAACAAAAATGCTACCCCCACCATGCTTAAAACTCTTTATGGTATATTAAGGGTCATATTCCTGGTTGATTCCGCGTCGCACATATTTTTTACCATCCGACCCGAAGCGATTAAATTTGGACTCATCGCTCCATAAGATATTTTTCCACCAATTTGGATCTTTTGAAATATGCTGTCTTGAAAACTGCAGTCTACGCTTTGAGACATGTGGTTTTTTCCCACAATTCGTCCAAACAATTTGTTTTCACGTAAACGATTTTTAACTGTATTTACAGGCACTTTAATACCAAGATCTTATTTAATTGCATTTTTTATTTTTAGAGCAGCCATGAATGGATCAGCTTTGCTCAGGCGGGCGATGGCAATATCAGTTCTAGGGGTGGTTTTTCTTATCCGATTCTCCCTTCTTCAGCAATGGTGAAGAGCAAAAAACCTCTTACCGTATTGGCATTGATAACTGCTCTTTCTGTTATCTGTGCTATTTATTTTGTCGCCACTGTATGTCTTTGTAACTTCATTAATTTAAGGTCTTCAACTACTATTCTCAGTTGTTCTTCAGGACCATACACTGGTTCACGCTAAACTAAAATTTAATGCCTGTTGTACGTGTAAAATAACAGTTGATCCAAATCAGCTTTGGTCTGTTCTTTTTTTTAACAATTATTAAGTATTGTTCTTATGTCAAAATTTCAACTGTCATTTTTACGAATTGTTGGAAGAAATGGAAGGTTAGAGCTATTTTAGAATGAAATTTATTAGAAATTGTTGATCTGTCAATCGTCTTAGGGGCCGGTTATAGTTATCAGTAAAATGTTTGTTTTTAGTTTTTGAACATGATATATGTAGATTTATTTCTACCAAAAGATTGATACGATAAAGACAATGCAAAAAACAAAAAATCCATTTCGTTTTACTGTTGGCGTTCCAATTTTTTACTGTTCCGAGTAAAAAAATTGTATAAGTCGCGGAGCGTAAATTTACTGATTGCTATAAACGCTCATCAGTAAAACATTTCAGATTCCACCTGTTTCAAATTTTACTGATGGATTTTACTATACGGCTATAACCGGTCCCTAAGTTAATTTTTCAATGATGAAGTCGTTTCCAAACAACTGCTGATTTGTCAGTTTATAATTTGGAACAAAACCGTTCCATTCCCTTTGTATTTTCGCCTGTGCGTTAAACTTTTAATGGGCAGGTACAACATTAGTGACTTTATTTGCAGTCAACTGCATTCTCTGAACGTACATTTCGAGCAAGGCAACTAGTTAGTTTTTCAACTGTCATAATCTTCAAACTTGGAACTTTACTTCACTAACCTCTACCTTCAGTTCATTGTACAAAAACTATCAAAAACATTATTGTCTGCAAAACACTCCTCAGGCAAGCTACAAATCCATCACGATTTGTATTGTAGAGAAATATTACTTATTTCTCTTCCAATTTGACATGGAACGATTTTACAAAAAAGATTAAAAGGAATTGCGCAGAAAATAAATAATTCAGGAGAAATAACGTTCAGCTTTCAGTTGAATTAAAAAACATCAACAATTGTCACTGTGACATAATTTCACTTGACTTAATAGTTAGGGAGATTTTTTTTTACTAACTTTCCAGCCAACTTTCCAATGAAGTTGCCTTAATTGGAAGGCAATTTTTTGGCAGCTGGCCAATCAAATACTAAAAACTTGCTTTTCTTTTAAGTCCCTTATGTCGGCTGAACCTGCCCAATGATAAACTCTAGCATCAAATACTTGGTTCCAATCAGGATATGAATCATTCAAATTTGTTTCAGTGATAGCTAAAATCAATCCGTCAGAAATATGTCAATAATTGGTTTCAATGATGAAAACCAATTAAAGCTACCGATAAGGAGAGGTATCTACATAAATTTGTGTTATAAGCGGCTGATACAAAACAGCTTGGCTAATTTCACAAAACATCTCAGCTGTTTTTGATCAGCTATTATTTTACACGTAAAACACTAACAAAAAGGTATCCGGATACCCTATCTGTCTGAGATTGAACGCAGCCATTGTCTATTCTTACAAATCGTACCTATTTGACATATCAATGATGAGTTTAAGAACGATGTAATAAAGTGATATTGTTAAAAATTAGATCAATTAAAGTTTAGGAAAGACAACATTTAACGATTGTAAGCAACATATAGAAGAAGAATAGCCCCTGAGCTATCAAAATAAATCCAAAACTATCCGAGTATTTCTGATATACATATGTGGCTATCTGACAGATCAGCTGAAGGAAGCTGAAAATTGATTGAACATTTTTCGATAAATTTTTAAATTAGTTTATTTTTATAATTTTACAATCTTTTCAAACCTCGAAAGTCTAAAAGCTTGTGTTCTTTTGGTGAAAAGTTGTTGTTAATATTTGACAGCTACCCAGGAGAGCCCATTTGATTTTTATAATTGACTCATAGTAAGTTTTTCCTAGAAATCAATTTTTCTTTCGTTTTACGATTTAAAGGTTTTTTGGCATTTACAGATCCATAATTTCTAACAAAAGTTTTTCAAAAAAATGAATTTAACAAACTCCAACAATACAAAAATATAAACATTAAGCCTAATACGGTGCTGATGTGAAACGTCATAAACGAAAAAGTTCGGTTATGCTTTTCGTTTTTCAGAAAGCTGCTGTACGACGAAATGTGTCATTTTAGTGGATAGCTGTACTAGATTTCTTAGAACAATTCTCCACTCTTTTCGTTCCCAATTTAATTGCCCGGCTTATTAATTGCTTGCGAAATTTTGACGTCTAATTTTTGTATTGAAAAAAAAAAAATTGTTTACTCGTGACTTTCGGTGTTTTGACTTTGATTTATATTTGATTTAAATTTTAAATGAAATGGATTTGTGTAATGTGTTTCAACAATACATTTATGAATCGGAAACTCAGGGTGTTGAACATGTAATTGGGGATGTGCAAGAAGTGATGGACGAGCAGTGAAAAAAAATGTATTTCTCTGATTTCTTTGGTCAGAGCCAGTGAAGCTATTAGGAAGTTGAAGCATAGAATACACAAATGCTGCAGAAATGAAAAAACTATGTACTAACTGCTCAACAAAATGTTAATAAATATAATTCTTTTCCACTTTTGTTTACCAGCAACTGACTGTCAGAACTTGTCAATTCTTTTTGACAGCTGACAGAACTCTCCACAAATTTTTCCGCTGTGGTTTTCGTTTTCATTTTGCTCTGCACTTGGAGATCACCGAAAAAATTCGTTTCACTTCAGCTGTGTTCTAGGCTTTAGTTATAAAATCTGTAGAGAACTGAATATCAGGGTTGCCATGTCCTGAACTAGCCACAAAGTAGGCTAATTTAACAAAAATTGATCTTTTATTTTTGTGAAGAAAAATATCACCCAATATAAGTTTGGTATAATTATAGCACAATTATTATTGGGCTGTCATAATACATTTTTTTGTTAGCAGTTTTGGAAAAAGATAATTTTAGATGAATAGCCCAATCTGACAAGCCTTCTGACTACATGTCTCTAAAATATCTTCAGCGGATATGAGATTTCTTTTGGATTAAAATATCCTTCAAGTATTTAGCTTTTCCAGGGCCCTATTTCATAAACATTGACAGGTGACAATTCTACAAATTTGTCACACTTATATGACAAGTTTTCATTGCATAACGTATTGACAGGTGACATAATTGTCAGTTAAATACAACGACAATTTTGTCGTTGTTAAGGTATGACAATTTCGTCGTGACAAATGACAAATTTGTCACTTTCATATTTTGGCAATATTTGTTAACGTACAGTGAATTGATCTACAGTATTTTTTATTTACAAATTGTGTATGCATGTACATACAAAAATTATGGGATGCTGAATGTGATGACCGATTTTTAACAAAAGACGCGGAATTTTTCCTTAAATTGATAATCACTTAATGAAGCGAGGGTGACGTACCTTGCGTTCGACGCCACTTTCACTTGAAAACATTATATTAAAATAAAATTGTCACCTTACGACCGAAACTCAATTGCCTGTCACAATTGTCAACTATATACTGACAAAATTGTAATTTGTACCATTTTTTCTGTTTCATAAAAAAATTGTCACTACAAATTTGTCGGGGAATTTGTGACAATTTTTAAAAAAAATCTCTGTCAATTCATTGTCATGACAATTTGTTTATGATCCGAAATCTTGACAACTTTGTAAAATTGGCAGGGAATTTTACAAAGTTGTCAATTTGTTTATGGGACCGAATTTATACAATTGTCAGGTTTGTCATTTACAAATTCTCACCTGTCACCTGTCGCACCTGTCAATATTTATGAAATAGGGCCCAGGTATAGTTTCTGTGTTTCTTATAGATTTAATATATTAAAAGAAACCCCCGTGAAACTTAAATCCTAAAAGAATAACTTTTTACGCAGGATAACAAAACTGCCAAATATTTCTTAAATTTTATTATTTTGGATTAAGAGTGAAAAAATAAAATCTTTGAATTTTTTTCTTCGTGCAAAGTGTTAATTTTGTTTTAAAATATTTTCTGTAACCAGTTCTTCAATTCTGTCAAAATCATAACCTTGACATGACAGCATATTTTTGGAAAATGACAGATGAATTAGTGCACACATTTTAGCTCAATCAAGAGTAATTTTTTGAATTTGGAGAGCATTCGCTCCAATAAAAGTAAAGTCAAGAATCAAGTAGTATCAAATAAAGATTGAAACACTCTTTTCAGAGATTTCTCTCCATTTTCAACCAACAATTAAGATCAATTGCAAAATAAATTCGTGCTTCCAAAATTATTCTTTAATGTATTCTTATCGAAATGCTATATAAACACCTGGTTGATTTGCATTTAACAAACAAAAAAATAAACAAAGTAACGCACAATATGTTAATTGTTTTAATTACAAAATTTATTCAAATTTTGAAGGTTATAAATAAAAAAAAAAACAAAGTCAATTGAGATGGACAAAAAAAAAAAACATCACTTTGCCGGTTTATAAGTCACTGATGCATGCTGATAAAAATAATAATACGTTTTTGCGATTAATTGAATTAAAAGAAACCAATTGATTAAAATTATTATTATTGTGGTCTTTGATTTTTATTGACTAGAAGTACGCTTCAAGTGGAATAAGAATTAATCAAATGAATAACAAAGAACCACGAAGAAGATTTTCCTAAAGAATACGAGTAACTTTAAGCGAAGGCGAGAGAAATCATTTTCGTTAATACTACTACGATTATGACGTATTTTAAGTTATTATTTTGTTATTTATAAATAATAGTTGTTGCATTTGGTTTGTCAATTGAATTTATAGAAAACTGATTTTCCCTGTTTGACGTCATTTTAAAAACATGCAATGGTCATTGATCCTTATCACTTTTTTTTTGAGTTTCTTTTACAGCTGTCATTTGTTTTTATAAGGTATGTTCCGAACCCTGACCAAAACTGCCCATTGTCAACAATTGTTGCCCAAATGCTGTTCTACACTACACTAATTTGGTAGTTTTATTCAGAAGAGAGCACTCAAGAGACAGTCAAATAATTTCCCCTTCTGTCAATTTCTGCCCAAGAAACTTTTTTGGACAGAAATTGTTGGTCTGTGAAATGTCATATTGTCGTACGTAAATTGGCTGTTATTAGCGTCGAACGCTCGGTTTGCTGCTCATTGATTGAGTGACAGACAATTTTTGCAAAAAAAAACCGTTCCGTACATTATTGTCAGTTTTTCTTAGAGAGAGTTTTATCCTTAAGCATCTTGCACATGAGCTACGAACTGCGAGCTGCGAACTGTGGATGTTCGCATATTTTGACTTTTCTTTCACATGAGCTTTATTTCTATTCGCAGACAGTGACGAATTTTCAATTTATAATTACCCTTTTTTAACTAACAAAACAAGAGTAGTATAATTTTGTTAAGTTGAGCGAACAATTTATTCGTTGCAGTGTGGATGGTATGTGGAACGCGAATGGAGTTTGACAGTTCATAGCAACCACACTGAAATTCGTTACTACCAAATTGTTTTTACAAAATTCTCTTGTCTTAGACAACAAAATTAAAGTTTTATTATCCTAACATAAGTGTCAATTATTTTCAAATGTGTTTTTGTTTGAAATTGACTTTTTGAAATGTGTAAAATCACGTTTGTTCGTCCATTGTTGTGCGCTCTTTTTTTTCTTTCTCTTTTCAAAATTTGACAGATAAACAATTTCTGCAAAAATCTTGGGAACACACCTATAAATGAAATTTGTTTGACAGATCGTTTACTAAAAAAAACTTTTTTTTTTGAAGGAAAAAAATTTGTCATTAGAATGGCAAATATGAAAATAAAACTAGTGAAACGATTCGAAAACGGCCTGAAAGGTTGAGGTTATTAGATTTCTCTTGCAGCGTGATTTCGACAAGATTCAGCGATATTGCGATGACTGGAAACTGAAAATAAATGTCCAGAAGTCGGAGACAATTCTGTTCCGGACTCCGTTGGCTAGGGCCACGAGGGATACGTGTAAGAATTGGCGCAAGATGATCATCGTTGATCTTCACGGGCATCCGTTAGCGAGCAAAAGTGTAGTGAAGTACCTCGGTATCTGATTAGATCAGTATTTATATTTCGACAGGGATATAAATGCTGGTTTGACCAGGGCCAGAGGAGCTTTCGCTCTGACGAAACGGCTGTTTTTTAGCAGTCGGCTTGACCCCAGAGTGTTGTCCTGTGAGGTTCAACGTTGCCCCTTCCCAGATGGAGAAGTTTCGGGTGTTCGAGCGGCAGTGTACCGGTTTATATCGAACAGCCTTGCCTTCTTAAGTGCACTACTATTCCAACGAGGTCCTATACAACGGGGCTCGAATGAACAGAGTTGACATTTCGTGATAAAACTCGTTCGAGGTCACATTGCAAGGGCTATGTCTTCGACCAACAATTTAATTTTCGGGGCATTCTATCCGAACGACGAGTATTTTGAAAGTGCACGCTTGAGCGGTTAAATTCCACCAGAGGCATTCCTTGTTTTAGACAAATGCGGTCTGATACAGGATAGATTGGCAGTTCCGTTAATCTACCACGTCAGACGAAAACCGTGGATAGGCGACTCCCATACAATCGGGACGTCATGGCACAAGGTGGAGCAGAGCTCTTTCGGTTCAGTAGGGCTTTGTCCGAACGGGACCGAGCTGATAGGGTGAAGCAGTAGAACCAGTTTTGGTGGCTTCAATCGGCACTTGATATTGGGTAGTCGGGATGGGGTGTTAAGCCTTGGCCGGCTTACATACTTGTTTTATAGTTTTAGTTTTACGTAGAATAGGCATGGTGGCAAAAAAAAAATACAAAACAAAATTAAAAAACAAAAAAATTAGAAAAAAAACATGGAATATAAAAAAAACATACAAAAAAGACAATAAAATATAAAAACAAAAAACGTTAGATTTGCTGCTGTGGTTGTTCTAGTTTTAAGTAGTTTATAGGTAGTTTAAGTTAGCGTTAAGTTTTATTCTAAGGACCTTATTTTAAGTAGTTTTTAAGTAAAAATAAAAAAGGATCTTGATATTAGTTTTTTTCAATATTTTCTAATAAATACAAAAATAAATGAAATTAAAATTGAAGTAAAGTAGATCTTAGGGCCGAAAGGCATTAGTAGTTAGTGTTATAGTTTATCTTAGAGTGTCCGTATGGGACCATTAAGTTAGTTGCAAGTTATGGATAATTAGGCTAGTTTTATGAATTTTTGTCTAGCTTTAAGATAGGTTTAAGAATGAATTAAAAAAAAGTAAAACGATTCGATACATTTTTGACATAAAATAATTAGCTCCTTAAGACGTTAATGTCAACTTCACTTTCCTAATCAGATGGTTCTATTTCGTTTCACTGATCAAAGTTTCAATTTTATCCAGTACTATTGAACGATATCTGTCAGACAAAATTTTGCAGAGGATTTCAATCAGGAAATTTTTCTCAATGCCATTTATGTTCAATGATCCTTACAAACAATTAATCGTTGGACCCTTCCCACATCGGGCAATTAGTAACTGGAAATTTGTTTGACATTAGAAAAATTTGTTTGGACTGCTAGAGACAGTTAAGAAATTATTTACAACATATATTTGAAATAAATGAACCATACAAAAACTTGCTGGTTATCTCACTTAGCATTAACAAATGTCAAATTATTTCTTTAAGAATTGTGTCATTGAGAACATTAAGAAGTCGAATCCAACACATTGTACTGTCAGGTTTCTGATAGGAAAAATAGAACATATTGTTTAAATTTCTGAGAACACTGATATCTCCGGCATCTAAGAAATATCATTGGGCTTATGTCAAATCATGAGTGAAGAACTGTCAAGTTTCGTGATTTCTTAATATTCACCGAAATAGTATAAAATTACTTCTTTTATAAATAACAATATTTTCACCTTGTATAAAAATCAAATTTAAAAATAATACCAGAGCAACAAACTAAACAAAACAAATGTTAATAAACATTTTAAAGACTCCTTTGTTCTTTAAGGTACATACACATTTTCTTCAATAACCAAATTAATTTTTTCGCGATAATTAAACTCAAATATGTGTATATAGCTGAAAACTCTGCGATAATAATAAATTAATCAAAAAGAAAATTAAAAAAAATAAATATGAATGCGAATGTGAAAAAAATAACTCATCCCGCATTGTTTGTTAAATGTCGTCATAAAAGAACAATTGATAATAATTAGTAGATAGATATCTATAGGTAATGTTTTTCGAATGATGGTAATCCAACGCTAAGACTTCATTAACCTATTAATATAACACTTTAATGATAACGATTTGTTACTTAAACAATAAATATTTAAATAAATAAAACTGGACGAATCCCGGAAGATAATGGGATTCTTTTCGAAAGCCGCTTACATCATATGGGCTGTGTAAGTATTTCTATTTAGTGTTAATTTTTTTAAAACAGTATTTTGTATAATTTGTCTTATTAAAGTTAAATGGTTAAATATTTTAGCTCGGTGACAGTTTTTCTTTCGTTGAACATTTTGCGATTTAAAGTTATATAGGGCCCGCCATCTAGCGTTTTTTTTTTAACTAGCGCTTATTTCGTGAATGGTAACACTTAGCTTATGTCTGATTTGACAGATAATTAGTTTTATCCTTCCGCTAAACGAATATGGTTGTGTATACGTTTATAGCCTTTTCACACCGGGTTTTGGGCAAAAAGTTTTCAAAGACCCGAAAATCGTTCACACCGAACATTTACACGTTTTCATTTGACATTTAAATTTGTTTAACACCGGCTGTCAAAGTTTGTATTGATGAAAAAAAAATTCAAAATGAGCCGCAGAACTTTCGAGATACTTTGCAATGAACTAAAGGATCTGGAAATGAGAGATACAACTTTAGCCTTATGTAGGTTAGGTACTTATCAAGTTGATTTTCAGGAAGACAAAGATCTATACGAGCTCCAAAAGAACGAATGTGATCCCGTTATTGATTCAATCAAAAATACTGGGCTTATGAATATTGCTTCTGTTGGCCAAATGTGACTTTAGAATTGCCATATATTGTAGCCATCCGAGCAACTTATAGGCGGGGTTAAGAAGATTCTGAACGATTTCGTGTAGGTCCTTATGGCCGGAGCAGAGAAGGTTTATTTTTAGTTCCAGTTTCTTACCAAAATCACGCTCATCCAGAGCGATTACTGAAGCTGTTATGATGGGCTGCAATTTGCCTGGCTTGGCTTAAGCACTGAGGATCTTCTGGATGTTGGCATCGCTGTCCATTAAGGGGCTATAGTGTACTGTTGTGGTTTTATTCACTGGAACAACGATTCCCACATTGTGGAATGTTTTCGCACAAATTTTCCTAGACCGCTGCGATATGATTCTGTGAATAAAAAACAAAAACAATTATTCTTATTTTTTAAGGAAATTGTTTAAATAATATTACCGCAACCAAATTTATTTCAAAAAATATTTGTTTTGACAGCAGCCATCAGCTGTTTTGTTTAAATTAATTTGAGCGCTAAATGTTTCGAAAGGTTTGTTTGTTTAGTTCAACTTCGAATTGCTACTACTTTTCGAGAGGTTTTAGATAAAACTCTGGGTTTACCAAAAATGTATGGGAAAACTTGAGTTTTCGATGTAGTTTTTCGGCCGTAACCTATAATTTCGCGAAAATCTGGTTTAGTACTTGGTGAGAAAACCCTATTGAACAACGCGAAAAATCTGATTTTGCAAACAAATCATCTTTTCAGATGAAGCTCATTTTGATCTTGACGGATTTTGGTGCAGAGGCATAGTTAGACAATTTTTCTTCGAAAATGAGCAAGGAGTTGCCGTTACAGTCAATGGCGATCGTAATCGGGCGTGGTGGACGAATTTTTGTTCACAAAAATTGAAGAGTAGGATATTGACATCATTTGACAGCCGAAGCTACACTCGATGCATTTTCAAAAAAACAGAAGTAATTTTGCAGACCCTATAAAAAACTATTATTTAATTTTTAATACTGGTAGTTTGACCGATCAACGAATTCTAATGAATTCCATTTAATAGGCCCGTTTAAGTGTCTTTGCTTTCTTTATTTTCACGAACTGTCACTTTTTAGAAATGTTTGGATGCTTGTTTTTGAAATTAAAATGCTATAAGCAATTTAGAAAAATGAAAGAGAGGTTTAAAGTTTTGGAGTCCCGTGGTAAATTGCTTAGTATTAAGCAAATTACTAACTAGTAAATTGTTCAACTCTTAACAATAAGTTGTTTAAAATTTTGTGCCGATGACACTTTAACAATATTTGTTTAACATACTCGTAGTTACAGAAAGAACAGACCACAGTTTTATTATCCATTTACAGAGATACTCGTATGTGAATAAATAATTAAACTTGTAAAAAAAAAGTTATTATTGACGTTAGTATTATTAGTATTTTATTTAGACACATCGCTGTCATGTTGAATTCACACAAGCAATGTTCATATTATGTGTCAAACAGATCCATGTTTAATGTTTCAGAGCAAAAGTAATCTGTTGCTGTGGTGCACCATAAATTGCTAAAACAAACTAACCTTTTAATGAGGAAAAAAACTGCTGAATTGGCTGTGACGGAAGAGTGTTGCCAATCTAAAAAAATTTGTAATGAATTATTATATTTTTTAACATTTAAAATTACTTGCATTAATTTGATTTTAGGTGTTATCTAATTTATTTTTCTTCCAAAAATGTACTGATATTCTATTCCAATTATGTACACATAGTCCAAAAAGTCTCCGTCCAGCAGCCTAATTTTAGTGTTTCCTTTTAAACAAAGTACTAGAAATATATGTAAAAACCAAAGTGGTAACATTGAAAAAAAGTTAGTTTCCACCTTCAACTTTTTACCAAATTTAAAAAAAATTGCGATTGTGATTTTCAAAATACTTGTTTTTAATATATTATTATAAAAAATATATAATCTCAGAATCAACAAAAAAAAAGTTGCTATACGGAGACTTTTTGGACTATGTGTGTCCACCTTAATTCTTTTGAGTTTATGACATACATAAATTAGATAAAAGATTAATTGTGTTTTAATTTCATGTTTGAAATGATGAGGTCAATGAACGAAAAATATTGTTAATTTATAACTATTGTTATTTCACCTAATTTTAAAATTGATTTAATGTTTATTTGTGTAAAAGTTATTTTTTTCTGTTTTTTACATTCATTTTCACACCACCTAGTGGAACAAATGACAACTAATTTGTGTTCTATTTACAATCAATAAAAAGTAAGGCTTTGTTGCAGGGTAATGACTTGTCAGATTGTTCGTGTCTTTTTCAAATAATTTGAAGAGAAGGCATTTTATGTCCATTAGATTATGAAATTCAACAACACTTCAAAATAAGAATAAATTGACAACATTGAAAAAACTATAAATGACCTTTAGAAAAAAAGAAAAACTTGACATTTACTACATATTTCTAAATAATTCTTTTGTTATTCCATTGATTGACATCATTGAAAAGTAATAATTATAATAATTAACATATTTTTTGCAGCACTAAACTTTGTACTTTTATTTATTCATTCATCGTACAAATTACTTGACAATTTGAATTTAGGTGTCTAATATTTGAATTGTCCAATAATGATCATTTGTATACGATTAAATGCGCTAAAAAATTCATGTTAATCTTTCACTCGTGTCATCGGTCATGAGTAAGCTTAGGTTTATTAACTAGGCTTACTCATCACACTTAATCCACAATTGAATTTAAAAAGTTGTTAATTCAAATAAGTCTCTTAATTTTATTATCAAGCGCAAAACAAACTTGAACTATTAAGAAGTTTATATTGACCTAATTAAGACTTATTTAACAAAAACTATCATTTTACAATTTTGGATGACATATTCGATTATATTTAATCCGAAAACCGAAATCAATATTGGTGTACAAGTTTGAAAGCTTCACTGAAATTGGGCAAACCAAAGGAAAGAAATGTGAAAACCATGTCAAAAAATCAAATTTTAATCGTATTCCATTTGATACAAAGAAATATTTGCTTTCTTACTAATCAAATTGTAAAATGGAAAACCCCATGTTCTTATATATTAATGAGCCTGTACTTTAAAGAACGTCAATGCTTTTAATGTTCTCCAAAATGCATGTCAGTCAACTTGACGTTTAGTTATCTCTGAGGTCCGTTTTTTTTTTCTTACTGTTGTCAACTATTGTGAACAATCTTTAACTATTGTCGTTCCTTAACGCTAAGATTGTTGCGATATCTAACAATGGCTCCGTTCAATCTTAGAAGGATAAGGTATCCGGATACGTTTTTACTAGTGTTTTACGTGTAAAATAAGAGCTGAAATGTCAAAAAACTAATCACGAGGTATCCAAGAATTTCTGGGGTATGTAGGTATCTGACAGAACAGCTGATTCAACAAATGGTTGAATTTCAAGATACTTAAAAATTGATTTCAGCTTTTTGTATTTGTTGGTAAACAAAAAGATACAAAATGTCAGTTGAAATTGTATTTGAGGATGTTCTTTTACATAATAGACGATGAAGAAGCTATTTGCCTCCGAATTCTAGAAGGTAATTACGATCTATTTTTTTAAACTTCAAAATTGAATTATTTTGTTCTCGTTTTGTAGATGACCAATTTGCTAGGTTGTTTTTATTTTTTTGACAGCTATTCAAGTCGTTCAACAAGGTATCTAAAAACCCACCTATCCAAGATACCCTACCCAACACGAGATTGAACGCAGCCTATGCTTATATTTAATGTTGTCCTAAATGTACATATGTCAGTCAATTGGACGTTTAGTCATCGCTGTAGTTTGTTTTATTTCTAACTTTTGTCAAATGTTGGTAACAATCGTTAACTCTTGCCGTTCACTTGCACTAAGATTATAACGATTTCTTACAATGGCTGCGTTCAATCTTAGAATGAGACCTTTTTATAAGTGTTTGACTTGTAAAAGGACAGCTGATCCAAAAAGGAATCCAAATATATCTGACAGAACAGCTGATTCAACATATCACTTAATAATTTAAAGGAACTTAAAAATTGATTTCAAGTTTTTATGTTCTTGGGTAAAAATCTTTGGACCTAGAATTAACATGTTTACCTGTTTTTTTGTGAACAACTAAAATTTGTTTTTATTTTTTGCCGGTTATTTTAATTTATGTATTGAACTCGGTAAATAAGGTATCTCAAAATAAAACCGTATTTTGTTGTAAAATCTATCAACAGTGTAGTAGGATTTAACACGAGTAACAAAAACAATATCCGTAGTATGAATACTACCCATAAAAGTTAAAGTAGAATCTTACTACGGATAGGTTTTTGACGTTTATACGAGTCTCGAATGTATCTTATATGATTTCGTTCTCAAATGTTGGTACGATTGATAATGCATTCGTATCTCGTTGGCATTGTTCGTTGAGTAGTTGTCATGTGTTTTCAATTGCCGAAAACAAATCAATCTGTTACTGTTGATATTATTTAGTTTTGTTAATATAAATGGACTAACTGGGCTTATTTTGCAAGAATAGAAAAGATAATTAAGTTTTGCTATGCTTCCACTAAAGGTTTATCTCAGTTTAGATTAAGAAAATCTTTTTGGTGGTTCCACCGCGCAAGAAGATTTAAAAATGATTAAGGTTGACAGCACTTTCTAAAATGCAAATGGGGTTTCGATGTTTCTTATGAAGTGCTATTTAGATAGTTTGATTCGTGTTAAACAATGAAAAACTGAATAGTTCAGCAACATATAATAATACGTACTTACTCCATATAAAACTTTTTTTAATTTGATTAAAACAAAACTATATTTTTTGTACACAAACATGCAAATAAACAGACCATAATGCATTATCTGTAAAACCAACTCTCAACACATGTTTTTCTTCACAAATTTTGAATCGACTCCGATCCCCGAACGGACCCGAGTCAATTCAAGCTCATTTCAACTCGATTCAGTTATATAAAGAATTGAGATCGCTTTAAACCACATGTTAATGTAGTAGTCTACGAACAAACCCCCTTCTTGAAGTTTTTAATTTATGTCAAAGCTGCAATTGTTAAATGAACTATTTTTATAGAATCTCAATTTCCAGTTGTTTTCTTACCATTTCTTCTTGAAAATTGTCCATTTTGATAGTTTTAGTTAGTTTTTTTTTGCTGAAGTTAATTTTAACTTTTGGTTTTCACAAAACTCTTTTCTGTTTGTGTGTTTTTTTATTATTATTCTGACAGATCTTCTTTCAGTTGTACCAATTTTTAAACACAAAAATCTGGCTACACGGGTATAGCCTATCTAGCTCGATACTGAACGCATTCAATATGACGGCATTACATCGCCCAATATTTGTTTAAGTGTCAAATAGTTACGATTTTAAATAATTCGCAGCTCAGTCCAGGAGCAGAGTTGAAAATTTTAAACTATCAAAGTGAATTTAAAAGTTGCTTAATTTTTCTTACGTTATTGAATTTGTCATATAAAGTTATATATTAATTTTTTTTAAATTTTTGACAATAGAAGTTTGACAGATCAACAATTTCTAACAACAGTCGTTCCCAAATAATTCTAACAATTTGTACCAATGGGTAGGTTCAGACAACATAAGGGACTTCACATGTTGTCAATTACTTTCTTTGAACGTACATTCTGACCATGGCAACGAGTTAGTCTTTTAATTGCCATAAACTTCAAACTCGGAAATTTACTTCACCTCCAATTTCAGTTTATCACGCGAAAACTATCAAAAACGTAATTGTCTACAAAACACTTCTTACGAAAGCTACAATTCTATCTCGACTTGTATTTCGTATTTTAAGAAAATATTACTTATTCCTTTTTCAATTTGACAAGGAACACTTTTAAATAAAACATCAAATATTATTGTGCAGAAAAGAAATAAATCACTGAGTTTTCAATTAATTCAAAAATTATGAGTAGCTGTCATTATGTCAAATAAGTGGACTTGACTTGATAGTTATGCGCCAGTTATAGCTATCATTGAAATCGATTCGGAAAAAGTTTTGAATCTATTTTTGACGCTGTTTCCCTTTTGATTAGAAATGAAAATTATATACTGATCAATCGAAAATTTTTTTGAGAAAAAAATTATAATTACGCATTTATTTTTCTCTAAAAATGTATTTTTCTATTTTCCGGACGGAAATTCATTTTCCTGAACAGCTGATACTTTTATGGCTGAAACACATACACGCTTCAGCTTCGGCTTCGTCTGCGTTACGTTAGGCCTGCTTAGGTTGCTTTGAATGACATTTCTATTATTTCATCCCTCCAAAGGGCAAATATTTTGTTTGTTGACATTTTTTTACACCTGATAAGCTGTCAGACAAAGCAAATGTTCAGATAATTGAACTAGAGCTTCCGTTTGGAGTCACATTACGTTACATTACGTTCTTTTCCTTCCGACTGTCAAACGAAACGTGAGGTCGAAGCTCTTTTGTGATAGCATGCATTGAATTCCTATGGCTGAACTCGTAAACGTCAGGCGAAGCCGAAGCTGAAGCGTGTTTGTGTTTCAGCCATTATGTTCTAAAGTGAAACGAATCGTTCCACTGATTTTTGTCGCAATTTCACACAATTCCAATAACAGATTTCTATCATTAAACATTTTTCGGTGGCTTTCAATAAAGAAAATTATTTCAATGACAGACATTTTTAATGAAAGCTATAAACGACGTGCCAAACAAATTCCAATGTTTGTTTTCAATGATGAAAACTAATGATAGATATAACTGGCGCCTAAAAATGTGTTTTTCTATTTTCCGGGCGGAAATTAATTTTCCTGAACAGCTGATTCTTTTATGTCCAACAATGGAACGAATCGTTCCAATGATTTCTGTTTTGGTTTCACACAATGCCAATGACAGATTTCTGTCGGTAAACATTTTTCGTTGGATTTCAATCAGGAATTTTTTTTCAATGACAGAATTTATGATAGCTATAAACGACCTGTCAAAAAAAAATTTGTTTTCAATGATGAAAACCAATGGCAGCTATAACTGGAGCCTTAGTACGGTTTTGCTTGACTTACTTTCCAGTCAACTTTCCAATAAAGTTGCCTTAATTGAAAAGACTTTTTTTTTGGCAGTCGGCCAATCAGATACGAGAAACATGCTTTACTTTCAAGTCACTCATGTCGGCAGAACCTACCCAAATGTTTGTTATAATTTTTATGAAATGTATGATTTATTTCCACGAATAAAAACTGCCCAAGATAATTTTTATGATTAAGCTGTCAAAACAAAATTGTTAGCGGGAAAAAGATAGCCCAATTTTCAATTAAATAGCCCAATCTGCAAAGCCTAGTAGACTTATGTACATATACCTTTTATCGGATTCTCTACGATTATTAAAATTCCATTTGATTTCGTAATCTTGATGATCCATTTTAAAGCTTTCCCTTAATGCACCTACGTAAGTACATAGGTAAATGTTTACATAGCAATGCAATTAACAAAAGTGATAACAATTTCAAATTTACTCTACTTTACCTTTTTTGTTTATATGTTTTGTTTTACTCATATTTGACTAACCCCCCTTTTATTAAGCGCTATAGCTTTATGAAAATTGATAAAAACTGCACTTCGATAAGATAGGTAACTTTTAAATGGCCCATTGTTTTACACACAGAAAGAAAAATACCGAAAGTGGGTAAACCTTAATGTGCACAACATACTCCTAGGTAATCATATATGTAAACATTTGGATGTAAAGTCTTTAAGTCAAATCAGCCTTTCGATATATTAATTTGCATCTGTTTGTGAGCACCTCTCAAGTTGTAGCCTTGAGATTTATTCGATTAATGTCAAGCAAATCAATCTATCTAATGAATCACTTAAGAGTAATTACTACCTTGTAATATTCACATAAAACAAAATTTTAGAATTATTACAACTTTAGATTGTGAAAAATACTTTATGAAGTCACAATGTAGGGCGTTTTCCCACGAGCGGCTATTTGTCTGCTGAAATGGTTTTAAATTTCAATACGAGTTTGTCCATGTCAAGTAATAAGTACGTAGCAATGATATCATTGAACCAATAATTGTATTACAACTTTTAAAAGGTCTTTTTTAAAGTTGCAAAACTATGAGTTAATTGCATTTGTTAAAGGCTGGTACTTAAATAATTCAAGGTACACAAAGTTTAACTTCCGACAAAAAAAAGAATTGCTAACTAGCTAGCTAATGGAATAAGTCAATTACGGAATTACGAGTACTTACTTAAGGTGCCTTAAGTAAAACAACAAAAACTTGATTATGTTTTACCACCAAATAATTTAATTTTGATTGGCAGGGGACGTTGACTTTAATAGTGATAAACACAGGGCCTTCTTTGGGCTAACGAACTTTCCATCTATCGATATTGACATTGCTTACCCAATATTCACGAAGCTTCAATGTCTAATGTACTTTACTTGTGCTTTCTCATTTCAGTCTTTTCGAACAGGAAATTATGAGCTATGTCCCAATTGAAGAACGCAGTCCTCAAGGATCACCAAATCTCAATTCACGAATGCCACAACGTGGCCCACCACCATTTCGACGAGATTTTGAAGCCAAACTTCGTGGATTCTATAGAAAACTTGAGTCCAAAGGTTACGGACAAGGCCCTCATAAGCTCAAGTAAGCTCACATTCTCTTAATTCTTTCATCCTACTTGAATATTGTTTTCATTTCTTCTTTAGACTTCACATTCGTCGAACTCATTTACTAGAGGATGCTTTCCGTCGTATAATGTCAGCGAACAAAAAAGACCTACAAAGAGGGCGTCTTGCTGTGCTCTGGGATACTGAAGAAGGCTTAGATTATGGTGGTCCATCAAGGTAAGAGCAAATTATATCAATAAAATTAGTAGTGTTATATATAAATACAAATCTTTCCAACACAGGGAATTCTTCTTTCTTCTATCTCGAGAACTTTTCAATCCCTACTATGGACTGTTTGAATACTCAGCAAATGATACTTACACCGTCCAAGTGTCGCCTCTGTCAGCTTTTGTTGACAATTGCCACGATTGGTTTCGATTTAGTGGACGTGTACTGGGTCTTGCCTTGGTTCATCAATATCTCTTGGATGCCTTTTTTACTAGACCATTTTACAAAGCATTGTTAAGACTTCCAGTGGCGTTAAGCGATTTAGGTAAGATCGAGGATAAAAACTTAATTTTTTTTTTAAGAATCTCATTGATTGTGGTTTAATTTTAGAATCGCTTGACAACGAATTTCATCAATCTTTGCAATGGATCCGTGATAACGATATCGGAAATGGCAATGATCTTGGCCTAACTTTCTGTGTCACCGAAGAGCTTCTGGGGCGAGTTGTAGACCGTGAACTAAAACCAGGTGGCAAGAATATGATAATCAACGAAAAAAACAAAAAAGAATACTTAGAACGAATGATTAAATGGCGATTGGAGCGAGGTGTTCAAGAACAAACCGAATCCCTTGTCCGAGGATTCTATGAAGTGGTCGATTCACGGCTTGTATCAGTATTCGATGCACGCGAACTAGAACTAGTCATAGCCGGAACGGCAGAAATAGACATAAACGATTGGCGTTTGAACACGGAATATCGAAGTGGCTATCATGACAATCATCAGGTAATCATCTGGTTCTGGCAGGTGATCGAGAAATTCACCAACGAACAGAGATTACGTTTGCTTCAATTTGTCACCGGAACATCAAGTATACCCTATGAAGGGTTTTCAGCACTGCGAGGATCAACAGGACCACGACGTTTTTGTATCGAAAAGTGGGGTAAGCCGAATGCTCTACCAAGAGCACACACTTGTTTCAATCGCTTAGATTTGCCACCCTATCCAACACCAGAGATTCTCTATGAAAAGTTACTGTTGGCTGTAGAGGAAACAAATACTTTTGGAATTGAATAAGTTTGATGTCCTTCTGTAAGTTGTTCTTTAATTTATGTTGTAACTTTTGGCCAGTTTTATTAGAAACAAACAAAAACAAATGTAGTCAAAGTAAAGAAGAAGTTATTGTTCTTCTCCTTGAAAAATAAAAATTCTGAATATTTCAGAGCCTATGGTAGATTAGAGAACTATTTGGAAGAGAGCTCAAATTGTAGGTTATTTTTGCGCAAAGGGTTTTGTATCCTTTGGTTCCTTACTTTTGAAAAAAAAAACAATGGTATTTATTTTTGCATTCCAAGAGTTGGTCAAACAATTAGGAGGAAAAAATAATCGAGCGATTTGTGGAATTCTTTCGTTGTCATAGTTTTTAAAAACTTTTAATAAGTAGCTTAAACATTTGTTTGGGCTTTTGCGTATGAAAAAATTCAAAAACATGCTTTATTCTGCTTTCTCAAGATGTAATGAATTTTTAAATTAAAAGATAACAATTGTTGACCAATTCTGTGCTACTAGTTAGTTGAATACCTATGACCCCTTAATTGAGCTATCTTCCAGTGAAGTTCTTCCTAGGGCATTCAATACCATTTATACTTTTCTCTCTATGCAGAGATCCTAACTTATAATTCCTTTTAACTCTTTTTATTAGTTACTAAAATCTTACTCAATTTATTAGAATATATATTGACTAATAGGATTTCTATGCCGATTTTGTTCATAAGGCCTTTAATTATATTTTTTTAAATATTGGTAAACAAAAACCTGATTCTTTTAAGTAGAAACATTCCTAGACCTAAGCAAATGTTCATTTTTCTATATAATTATTTATTTTCTATTCACCATCATCATTGAATTCACCACACCAGAGTTCCTCTGTGAATCCTGATTATGGTGAGTTCTTTGAAAAGCATGGTAATACTAGTCAACTTAGTTTTAAGAGTTTTTAAAATAAATAAATAAATAATACAAAAAATAACCGGATGTTGTTTGAAATACAAAAATAAATATTATTATATTTTATTTATTAAATTCTATATTGAGCACTTATTAAATGTGACATAGCAAATAAAACTGCTTCATTCACACAACATAAGAAGAAAAAACTTTATAAATTATTATATATGATGATTATATGTAGAAAAACAAAACTGTAGTTAAAAACTAAAAATCAAATAAAAATATAAGTTACCTTTAATTGCCTGATTAGTGTGTAAACCTTTATAGAAGGAAAAGAAAATAATAAACAATAAAACAATACAAAAAAAATGGCTTAAATATTTTATATAGTTGTTTTTTTTTTTTTTTTTTTGAATGTGTGTTAACTATAAATTGGCATTGATTTGAAATAAAATACATAAAACAAAAATCAAATATAAAACATCCAATTTACTTAATACAACAACTATTTATTGGTGTGTCTTAAACAAACAACAAAAATCCCATTTTATATACTTAAAAACAAAAAAAAAAACCAAGAGTTTATTATACTCTCCAACTAAATATAATATACACAAATTAAAATAAAAGAAAAACACTTTTAAAAAAACGATATGCAATAAGGCAAAACAAATGTGATTTTTTCGTATAAAATTTGATTATTGTTAAAACATTACAAACAAAAAAGAATACATATAGATGCATGTATATTGTATACCTAATATTTTTTTTAAATTATATGATTTTTTTTAATTTAATGCAATTTATTCAAATATTATTGATTTATATTTAATAATTTAAAAAAAGAAAAAAAATGGAAAAAAATAATTAACGTTTTTATGCTGCTGTTACGTTACTTATGAGTAGCGACGATTGTAGAAGTCATAGCTAATATAATTTATTTATTTAATTCTTATATAGTTGATATATATTGATGAATTATTATATACATAAAAATATATTTATTCTAATTTTTGCAAAACATTTAAATTATACAACTTTAAAATAATAATAGAACAACTAAAATAAATGAATTTATAGCGCAAACGATGTGTTATTATTTTTTTTATTTTTTGGTGTCTTCGTTTTGTTTGCAATAAATTTTTTATTCAAAATCGAAACTCCATTCAAATTTACATAAATTAATATAAACATGAATCTTTTAATACACTATAATGAGGTGGAGGGGAAGAAAGAGGAAAAGGAAGAAGGAAGGAGAAAAGGTATCGGGAGCCATTGGTATAGGATAAGGGAACCATTTGCATGGAGGTAAGACACCCTCTAATGAATGGGAGTTATCTCCTATTGAGGTTGGGTGCCAGTTGTCCTTAGGCAAATGGGGGAGGTATGGGTAGGATAGGTTCGGTCGAGGTAGGTAACTCTGGAATGGGAACTAGGATAGGGATTGGGTGAAGGAAGGAATGTCCGTCACTGTAGCTGCGGCATGCTTGCGGTGCACAGCTGAGCTCGTCGGATGTTAGGGGGGTCTTGCCACCGTAACCGGGACTCACCTCTTTATAAAAACATTAATCATGCCGAAAATTTTAGAATTACTTGTGCACTACCACCACTTAATTCACTGTTCTCGGCGGCCGCTGATGACGTCACGGCCTGGCCGTTACTCACCCTTCCTGCAATCCACTCGGCCTGGTTTTCGGACTCCCCAAAAGCGGACCTAGAAAAGTTCGCTGCCGTGGAACTACATTTCCGCCAAACCTAAAATTAAGTCACCCATACCGCACCCCCCTGGAAATAACTTCCTATTCCATTTTTAAATTTGGATCAACACCAAAAAAAACGCACTTGATTGATAGCATCGTATTTACAAAGAATCTTAACTTTTTATTAACTTAAATTCCTAATTACGTCAATAATATGTACAACAAAGACCAAAGAAGTAAAGAACTAAACACTAAGGGGAAATTTCTTCGTTCCACATAACAACAAAAAAACAACAACGGGGGCTTTGATCGCCGGAGCCACGCGGCGAATCTTTGCTTCTCCAGCGTCCCGCATATGAAGCGTTTCCTATTCGTTTTTTTTTTGTTATCCCTAATCGAACCCTTATTCCCTTCCTACAAAGAGCTCGTTGCGGGTAGACAAAAAAAGGGGGATGCAAAATAGTGCGTCGCGAGGGACGTAACAGGAACCCCTCTTCGCACTGGCGACGTCGGCGACTTCTTCCCTGAACGAAATAAACAAAAAAAAAACAAAAATCGCTGAAATTTCCCTATCACAAAACTTAGAAATTACAAAAAAACTACTAACGCAAATTTCCATAAATTTGGCAAGAAAAAAATTACGAGAACAAAAATATTTAAATAAATGAATGAATGACAACAAATGAATAAATAAATAAATATATGTATATAAAAATTAAATAATCGAAATTAAATGAAATTTAATAAAACTATATATATAAGAAGAGATGAAATAATAATTTAAAACAAAACAAAAAAAAGGGATTTAGGGCAACAAATCCTCGTATTGTTGAATATGTAGCAAAGGCATGGATGTACGAATGTATAGAGCAGCGTCGTCGTGTGCGCTGCCCGCCTCGAGGTCCAGACCGGATCCTCTGGCTCTTGAGAACTCTTTTATTGGTTGTTCGTTTATTTTATTTCTTTTCTTTTTTTAACTTCTTTTTTTCTCACTGTAAAGTAAAAAAAATGAGCGTTACTTGAGAGTTCGGGTACTTCACAGGCCTTTTTTCCGGATAGGGAACTCCTCAAATCTGCTTGCCGGGTATGTCCCGCGGTCGTAAGCTGACTTCGATCTTCCACCTTTTTAGTATACAAAAAAAACACTTAACACTTATTTGCTTTTAGTAGCAAGCAAACTCACCCGCGCAGTTTACACTTCACTACCAACAAAATTAAATTTGAATAAAATTTCCTTTTTTTGTAATTAATTTAGGTTAATAAACCGACTTCACTTTTCCTTTTTTATATTTTTGCTCGGTCGTCTTTTCTCTGCGATGATGCCTCCGAACTAATTGCCACCCACTATTTCTATTTGAGTTAGTTGCAGTCACCTGAGGCACTATTGTACGGACCGAGTGTACATCGCCTCATCCTATACCTAATCCATCACCTCATCCGGAACATATATTCAATTCCATCTTATGTAAATTAATTACCGTCAGCTGTTTCAACGGCTTCTAGCTTTTTTTATATACATACGAATCCTCTTACCGACGTCGGTTGTGTATTGCGATAGAGCCAGTTACTTCCTCTATCAGTTAGCATTAGTTAACCTCGTTTGGGTTTTGACCCTTGCTAACTTGTCAACTGGCTATGACAGACGTCAGATAGTTTTTGTTTATTTTATTTCACTTTTTGTTTTGTGCGCAAGTGCCTCTGGTTAATTATTTTAATTCGAATAAACATAAAAAGTATAAAAACAAGCACGAGTGCGGACCAAAACATCAAACAAAAACAAGGCATCTACAGTAGGAAGGAAGGAAACACAATACCCATAACTCTAACCTGGGAGTGGAAGGAATCCCCGAGGCCAAAGCTAAGTAGCATTTTCTTTCCTTCTTCTTTACCTTCTATAGTCGAGTTTTTTTTCCACAGGTATGGATCTATGAACACTGGGACGAGCTAACGATGGACGGAACGACGCGACGGCATAACCCCATACAAAAACAACGTATCAAATGAAGGACGAGGAATGCAATATCTGGTCTATAACTAGTTTTTCTAACCACATGTTTTTCTTTCAGTAGCAGCCACAACAACACATAGTCCAAAAAGTCTCCGTACAGGAGATAATTTTTGTTTTATAACTGCAGAACAAATACTAATGTCCAATAATAAAGCTAAAGTGGGAACACTGATAATAGCACAAAAAAGTTTCCGTACAGATCTTTTTATCATGTTATAATTGACGTTGAAAAGTTCTTGATCATTTTTTTTTGTTTTTTGTTGGTAAGTTTTTGTATTCTAAATAACATTTCAGCTAAAAAACTTATTTATCACTCAAGGAAATGAAAATGGCAACTAAAAATAAACAAATTTCGTTGGCCACCAAAGAAATCATAATTGACTTAAGAATTGTGGGAACATCTTTGGGTGAAATTTCTAAAATACTCAAAAGATCACGGTCTTCAATCCAATATGTATTGGACAATTATAAAAAAACGAAAACCATCGCAAACCAACCAAGATCAGGCCGTCCAAAAAGATTGATCCTCGTACGGAGAGAAGATTGTTGAGGAGTATAGCAGAGGATCCCAAGCAAAGTGCCCCAGTTTTAGTAGGAAAGTTAAAACTAGTAATAGAATTGATGTCTCACCCCAAACAATTAGAAACCTTTTAATCAGAAATGGTTTTAATGGTGGAGTTTGCCGAAGGAAGCTATTAATTCGAAAGGCTAATACAAAAGTTAGGCTAGAGTATGCAGTTTGACACCTAGGGAGAGAAAATAAGTTTTGGGACCAGGTTATATTTACTGACGAAATTAAATGCAACATCTTTGGTCCAGATGAAAGCCGTATGGGTTTGGAGAAAGCATAACACTATATAGGAACTTCCGGCGTTGGAAACCTCGTTTTCATAGAAAATACAATGGATACATTTGGGTACTTGTATATTCTTATGGACAACCTACATTCAAGTGCCCAAAAATTGGGTCTTGGCAGCAACTTTACTTTTCAACAGGACGATGATCCTAAACATATGGCCAAGGTGGGTAAAGGAATTGTTGCTGTCAAATTTTAGTACGCAAGTGAGACACGCTGCTCAGTCTCCAGATCTCAATCCTATTGAGCGCCTGTGGGATCACCTAGAAAAAAAGATTCGTCAGCATACGATCCCAACAAGAATGACCTCAAAACGATCTTACTTGACGAATGGAACAAAACTTCTCCAGATACGACTGCCAAGCTTGTCTACTCGATGAAAAACAGATTGGAGGAAGTTATCAAAAAGAAAGGAAGCACAGTGAAGTGATTTTTGTTAAGTTGTTTCTTAACGAAAAGTAATCAAAACATTTTACTGTACGGAAACTTATTTGTTCCTTATTTTATCTTTTTGTGCTGTGGATTTTTGTTACTTTAAGTTTTTTGTTGATATAATTTCTTTTGATATCTTAAATTCGATATTTTAAGACAAATTTCAAAACATTTATTTTGTTTCGAAAGTCAATTCTATTGGAAAGTAATTTTAACTGTTTAAGGCATTCAAAATGGATAAAATAAGTAATAAATACTTACTTAGGTACTGTCAAATCGAAAAATCAAAACAAAACTACTTTGCAGTCAGGAGAAAACTTTAATTTTTAGAGAAAGAATTTATACAAACCTGTGTTTTTTTGCATTCTATAAATAGTATAGTAGAAAATTTCCAAGAGAACCCATTGTCAGTAGCCAGATTTTTGTATTTAAAAATTGGTACAACTGAAAGAAGACCTATAAGAATAATAATAAAAAAAATACAAATAGAAGAAACATCTGGATATTAAGAATCTATAAAAAAAAATTTAACCAAACAATTTGACATAAAATAAAAACTTCAAGAAGGGGATTCTTCGTAAACTACTACATTAGAATAGCTCGCCTCAATTCTGAAAAAAATGAAACATTTACAACGCTGGGACACCGACCGCCGCAATATTTCATGCCTTTCTTTGTTTTAACGTAATTTGTGTTAACAATGTTCTGTCGAATTAGCCAGTAATACTCGCACTTCCAGGAATGCTCATCAGTTTACCTTTGAGCTCAATTTCGAGCGTACTGTCAAGAATAGAGATTCTTAAATCGCACATCGAGAATGTGGAATGCTTTGGCCAACTGTATTTTGATGTTCAGAACTTAAAGACCAATGTACATTGGTATCTCCTCTAAAATCCTTCCATACTTTCCTAATGCTCGCACTGTGTTTAAATATAAACATATAAAGGGTACTAATAACCCCTTGAGTGCCTGTAAATTATATAAAACAACATTTTTTGTATATCTGAATCGAGTTGAAATGAGCTTGATTCGACTTATGATTATAAGAAGGGGGTAGCAGGTTTTCGAGGAGTGAAAAATTGACGTTTGAGGAGGAACCAATAGAGATTGTTAAAGAGTACAAGTACCTAGGAGTCTTAATTGCTTGTTATCTAAACCTAAAAAAGCATCTTCAATACAAACTATCTGAAGCTAAACGAGCTATGTATTCTGTGTGGAGAAGTTGTATTGAAAGGAAAAACATATCACGTGGAGCAAAGTATCAAATCTTTCGTACAGCTGCATTATCAATTCTCTTCTACGGAGCCCAAGTTTAGGGATATATTTCCTTTGAGGCTGTGGAAAATTTGTTCGTTTGCATTTGTATCTCGATGGCTATGTTCGTTGAGTAGTTCTGCATTTGGAATCATGTGTATTTTCCATTGCGGAAAAAACGAATCTATTACTGTTGATATTATTTAGTTTTGTTAGTGAAAATGGACTAACTGGACTTAATTTGCAAGAAAAAACAATAGAAAAGATATTTATGTTTTGCTATGTTTCCAAAAAAGGTTTATCTAGAATAGATAAATCTCAACTCGATTCAGGTATATAAAGAATTGAGGCGGACTTCAAGCTGTTTTTCACAAAACTTTCTTCTTATTTGTGTGTCTTTTTTTATTATTATTTTGACAGATCCTCTTTCAGTTGTACCAATTTTTAAATACAAAAATCTAGCCACTGCTGATCGTATTGTTGGGAATTTCTCACTTTACTATACATATATGAAATGCGAACAAAATGCAAGTATTGTTTTTGTTATTCGTGTAAAATCCTACTATACTATTGATAAATTTTCCAACAAAACACGGGTATTATTATTATAACAAAAGTAAATGGATTCAGTGGTTCTTTGGATGGACACCGAAAGCAATGAAGAGTGAACTAAATAAAAAATTATACTGGACAAATCAAATATTATGGAAATGTGTGATAAAAGGTAACATTTTATTGTTGGAAAAGATTCAAAATTTTTAGGAAGAAAGCTTTTTGGTTTGTCTTAAATGCAATACAAGGTGAATTCTCTGCACCTTTAAGGTCAACTGCTGTTCCAGCCATCCAAAAACTAGGCGTCATCCTAAAATTTTTAGGGCAAGGAGGCTATCAGCATAAAATAGGACTCGATTATGTCATTGATATTGCACAACAAAGAACATCAAATTCTATTGCAGATGTCTACAGTGCAATAGAAAATATAGTAGATTTAGAAAAATAGGCTTTTAAAAATGTTGTTGCAAATTTGTTGGTTAACCACAAGAGTGACAGCTACAGATAGTTGGTTAGCGAGCTGTTAATGACATATAAAGCTTTGGGTTGCAACATGTCATTTAAGATCCACTTTTTAGACTCCCATCTGGATTTTTTTCCTGACAATTTAGTGCCTGTCAGCGACGAGCACGGTGAGAGGTTGCATCAACACATTTTGAATATGGAAAAGCGGTACTACGGCAAATGGAACCCAAATATGTTATCGGATTACTGCTGGGCAATTAAAAGAGACCAACCAGAAGCGAAACATGGAAACAAATCTAAGATTTATTAAGTCATTTATAAAAAAAATACAGCTTTGATTAACAAGATCTGTGTTATTTCGCAATATTTTAAATTACTCAATAAAATAAAATCTTTGGACAACAAATTTTTTTTTACTATGTATTTATTTTTACTTATGATCACCAACTAAAGAAAAAATATCAAAAAAGTCCGTGTGGCAAAAAAAAGCTAAAATGTTGTTGACCAGTGTTATTAGAACATTCTTAAACCCTGTTCAAATTGATCAAACTTTAAAACGGCCTTTCTCGTCTTTAACCAAGTTACTTACTTATTACAAAGAAAACCGCATTTTTTTTGATAGTTTAAATTAAATTGTTTTATTAATCAGTTTTGTTTTAAGAATTTAAATTTATAATATAACTAATTTTAAATATACTCGTAGTTTAATTTATGCGTAAAAATAATTAAGTTTTTGTTTTGTTCGTTTTTAAACTTTCTCTATATTCAAATAAAAGAATTAAATCGCCCTTTTCCATTATTTTACAATACCACGATTATGTGTTATAAATTAAAGTGTATTTTTGTAGTTATGTAGTTTAAGGAAAACAATCCACACCTTAGTACCGAAATATTAAGCATGACCAAGTTAAATATATTTTTACATTAGTTCGTTCCCCAGTTTTAGGTCAATAAAAGTTAATTTAATGTTAGAGCTAAAATTTAAATGAAGTCAGAATTTAAAAATTAGTAAACAAAATTTTAGAAAATATTAATGTGTTTAAATTTTTGTTAAATGTGGTGTGTTTTGTTTATGTGTTTTTTTAATAACTCATGTGTTTTGTTTTTAAAACTGAGTTACTACATGGAACAAGTAACAATTTATTTACATTAATATTTTGTTTTTATATGATTTCTTTAAAATTCTGAAATGTTTCCGCCAATCAAAGTATTGATGATTTTATCATTCTGTTCTGAAGTATGAATTAATGAAGTAGGTTAATATTAAATATTTTAATAAATTCAGGTTGAGTCATTAAATACATAATTTAAATAGATATATTGGGTCATCTCAGATGCATATTCCTTCAAAAAAATGTATTTAATTTTAAAGAATATTGATTTTTAAAAAGATTTAGAAAACTCATCACTAAAAAATTAGATATCACTTAAAAAAACATAAAACAATGAATTTAAAAATCGGGTACTTTGTTGAAAATCTTTAAAAAAAAAATTAATATCAAAATACTTACGTGTATCTATGTATGTATAAATGTAATTGTTTCTTAAATTTTTGTTGAATTTGTGTCAAAAAAATTAGAGAAAAACAAATGTTCTTTTCAAGCTTAAGGGGGTCATAAATTGCTAGTTTAATATGTCCATAATACAGTACTAAAGGGATTTTTCAAAATTCGAAGTCGTTTTAAAGATACGACTTCGGGCTGTTAAAAAAGATAAAACAAATAAAGGAATCGGTGGAAAAGGATCAGGTAAACTTATTGGTAAAGGTATTCAGGAAATCTTTAATGAAGGCTTTGAAGGTAATTTGAAAGTAATGTCGGTTATGGGAAGCCCATACTTATGTTAAGAAACGTGACGAAAAGCGAATCTCACGTTCAGAGCGTCGCATAAGTGATGCCGTTAACAATCCAGAATTGATTCAAGAGCTAAACAATCTGCTTTAAAAGAGTTTCATGAAGAAGAGGAAGCAATAATCTTAAGAGAACTTGAAACTTTTAATGAGAAAACTCAAAACTGTGTTGTTTTTTCGTTTGGTTTAGTTTATTAGTCAAATAAGATCCTTTCACATAATACATGTGAACGTCTGAAGCCGTTCGTCAACAACGGTCCTTATCAGTGTGGCTTCAGACCCAGGAGCTTCAAATCGATACCCACTATCTCTTTATCAGTTTTAAAGCTGCGTATGACAGAAGAGCTCTACAAAAAAAATGTTAAGTTTTAGCATACCTGTTAAACTTATCCGTTTTTGCAGAATGACGATGGAGAATGCACGCTGCTCTATCAAGGTCGGAAAAGATCTCACCGATGCATTTAACGTCAAAAAAGGTTTTAGACGAGGCGATGCACTGTCAAGCGACTTCTTCAACATCGTTCTGGAAAGAATTGTGCAAAACTCAACAGTCACACTAGAATGACAGTCATCCAAAGGTACATTCAACTACTCGGATACGCAGATGATATAAACTTAATTGGAAAATCAAAACGTGATGTCAGTGGAGCGTTTTTGACCATTGCGACGGAAGCGAGGAAGATGGGTTTAGTGGTCAATGAGGGCAAGACCAAGGATATGCTGTCATCAAAAAAGGACATTGAACAACGACGTCTTGGACAAAACGTCACCATGGACAGCTATAACTTTGAGGTAGTTAAGGACTTTGTCTACCTAGGCACCTAGGCTCTGAAATCAAACGAAGAATAACTCTTGCAAGTCGCTGCTTCTTTGGACTTCGAAGGCAATTGAGAAGTAAAATCCTCTCTCGAACATCTAAAATCACCATCTATAGAAAATCATTATCCCGGTTCTCATTTATGCCGCTGAGGCCTGGACCCTGTCAAAGAAAGATGAGACCGTCTAAGGATGCTTGGAGAGAAAAATTCTTCGGGTGATTTTTGGTCCCGTACGCATAAATGTAGAATGTAGGAAAAGATATAACGACGAACTGTTCGGGCTGTACATACTTCAAATTGCAACGACTTCTAAATTAAATTTTCATGAAAGATATATTTCCAAAGAGGGTGCTATCCTACTTCTATTTTTGCAGCCATAAATTTTCTACGACAATGCTTGTGATGGGGCCGATTTATGCGTAAATGATCTAGAAATGTTATAGTAATCATAATTTACTGGCAAACTGTGTTCATATCAATTATTAGTCCTCAATCTTCGGATTTATCCTTCTCCTACTTTGTCGTGTGAATTCAACTCAAGAGACTTGTATATGGTAAAAAAAAATCAGAACTCGGTTCCTATCTGCACTTTAGAAGGTGTGAAGATGATAGTTCCAGGATACGCTCTCAACCTTAACCCAAACAGTAATTATTATATCCCCAACCTAGTAATTATTATATCCTGGGAAGTATTTCGGCCATTGCTGACCACAGCGTTAAACCTAACTTATCCCTGTCTGGGGTTTCAATTTATATATTTATACGTTAATTTAAATTCTTCTTTTCAATCTTCAAATTTTAGTTTAGTTTAGTTTAGTGTAATTCTCTATTTAAAAGAGTACGGTATTCATTTAATGATTAATTTACTTCTTGGACTTTAAACTGGGATGGTTTAGGTCCAAATGCATCCTGAATTGTTAATTTCATAAACCTTAATCCCAAGAAAAAAATAGGGACAAATCTAGCATCTAGCATTGTGAAACTTTTTAAATTTTAATTTAAAAAACGGTTCGCCAATGTATGACGTTCCTTTTTTGTTCACCCTGTTTCAGATTATTTAAGGAGTTAAGTCACCCTACTGGCCGAAATTGATTTTTGTGATGTAACGCTTTTCTTTTCAAATGGCTTTGTGGAGGATGATTTTGACGTTTCACAATCAGCTGCTCGGTAAAAACGCACGAATTCAAAATTAAATTAATCGTTCAGTATTTAAATACAAATATAAATCATTCAAATTGTGCCTTAAATTTGATTTTATTGAACTTAAAACATAAAAGATAAGTTAAAGTTATCAAATCAAAAATGTTTCTTATTTTATATATTTGCATTTGCCAATAATATGACAGCTCCAGATTGACTAGCTTTGTAGTGTAGTTTTGCATTCACAAAGCTAGTTGAATTTTGACTACGTAGCCACTAGCTTTGTGAATGCGCCCAATGTATTCTTGAAGATATATTCAGAATTTTGATTCAATGAGTTAAAAATGATCTAACTTAAGTCTACATAATATAATGTGATAAGTGGAAATGTAGTTTTCCGTCAACTTATCTCAATTAAGCTTAAAAATAAAAGTAATTATGTATGCTGATAACATTGTAATTTTGGCAGGGTCTCCAGCTTCACTTCATCTTATGATCAAAAGGCTATATGATTATTGTAAAAACTGGGACTGTAAGTAAGTTCTGCAAAATCTAAGATAATGGTATTCCAAAATTGTGCAGGACGGACCGCAAGAGGAGAAAACTGGAAATATGATGGAGTAGGATTGGAAGTAGTCAAGGACTATGTTTATCTGGGAATTACTATCACGTTTAATTTGAACATGGACAAACATCTCAAAGCCAAGGCTAATGCTGCTGGAACGGCTATTTGCTCGAACTGGAGGAACATTTTCAATATTAACAACATATCAACAAACGCCAAATATGAAGTTTTTAACGCAACTTCAAAAGCAGTTCTGGAGCCCTACTCTGTAATGCGTTTCGAAAGCAAATATTTTCGAAAACGAATAAGAAATATAGTACTTACGTAATGACAAATCCGTATTCGGATTTTTTGTACCTGGCAATGCGTTTCCGACTATCATAAGCGTTCGAAAACGAACATTTTATGTCTACACTAAAAGAGCCAACGGATTGCAATTCGAAATTGCATACAAAACAAAAACAATTTGAAATTATGGTCGAATTTATGTGTGCTCATCCCGATTAAGCCAAGGGACGTTTGAAAGCCTCGGACGCCAGAAACACTTCAAACTATTTGTGGGAAAGACTATCGTTATCTTTAAATGCGGAAGGACCACCGATGTGAGAATTTGTCGGCTTGAAAAAGTAAGATTGCATTGAAACTGTTTTTTGAAAATAAATATTGAATTATGAAAATCATTATAGGTATGGGCAGATTATAAAGGCCACATTAAAATTAAATTAAGGAAAAACAAAATGAGCATTTTAAAACTCTGAACCAGCTACTGCAAATGCTAAAGACACTGCTAAAGCAGTAAGGAGCGATGAGAATGTTCAGTATCAAGAACCAGAGGGACACAGAGCCGTGCCCAGGTACGCTGCTCGAAATAAGGAAAACTTATTGCAAAAGCAAGTTGAAAATCAATTGGATTATCGTAAAAATCACATTGAATATCAGAAGAAATCTTACCGGATATTCAGAGAGATAGGCGAAAATTTAAAATCAATTGCAAAGTACGAGAAGAAAAAAAAGGAATATAGAGCACAGATCTGGGGTGTTCGGAAATACGAAATTGTTGAAAATTTGCTTCGATTCTTCCTTAGAAAAGTATTTCTCCTCCCTCTAAGTACGCCTTAGTACATGTATCATTTGGAAACAAGGCTTTCGACACTCTTTGTATCAACATTGAAGCTGAGCGCATACTATTTGATACAGGTGATTAATATGGACCGAAACCGATTGCCGAATATTATGTTGGATTCTATGGGGATTGGATTGATCTTACTGCAAATTGGGGTATTATTCTAGAACTGAAAGTCGAGAACATGTACGGAAAGGGACATTTATTCGAAACTTAACTATAATCTAAATGAACATAATTACTTCAGGCTCGATTTTTCAAGAAAAACTATTATTAAAGTAAGAGGTGAACTTCTTAACCTAAATTGTATGCTACACGGAAAAGATTTGGTTAATATTTGCTCCTTATGCAATATGGGAGTGAACGAAAACACTATCTACATCATCGGTGTATGTCAAATATTAAAGGAGCTATGGAGACTCTTTTTTTGGAAAAAGCTATCTAAGCGACAATGAAACAGTAAGTTACCTAAATGGAGAAGATTGGTTGCTGATCCAAAAATATACCACCGAGGCTAAGATCTATAGAAGAAGAATCATAGATGAACATTTTTAAACTACCTTTTTTTGTATTTTTGTGTCTACTAAAAGTCATGTTTTTCTTTGGATTTTGTAAATAAACTTAAACTAAGCAATTTTTCTTTTTTCAGTGAAAGTAATTAAAGTAATTTTGATTCGACTAAACTTAATGTCACAACTACTCTCCTTTTTATTTTTTGATTGAATTAAAAGTAAAAAGTAACCTAGGAATTATATATAATTCATAGGAAATTTATACAGTGCCGAGTCTATTTAGGAAATCTTTTGGTACGTAAACCCTTACAGAAGTTCCTAAGGACACAGAAGGAAACTTCTTGTCCCTTGTTTTTATTATTTTTCCTGCCTGTTGTTGAACTACTTAATTTTTGAACACAATAGACAATAGTTTGGACCCTTGTACTTTCGTTGTCTCTTTTGCTACCGAACATATGCACGGGCTAAAGGTACTTGGGTACTGGTCTCACTAAATTATTACACACTGAGATTGGTTCTATCATATTTACATCAAGTTTAGCCGTTGATGCCTTACGATCTTCTTCACCATTCTGTTCAAGGTTTCCAATGATTTTATCGAAATCTTCTTCAGTTGCGATGTTTTGCGTGAAATCATGTGGTAACTGTAGACCTACCTTTAGCCTACCACTTTGCTTCATGCCAGCGTAAAAAGACCTGTTTTTCATGAGTTGAACAAACATTAAACCCTCGCTCTAATGTGAATTATTATTGTCTTGCATCCAAGTGGTAAGCATATTTTCGATATCCTGATTCGCCTTTTTCACACTTCCCTGGCTTTGCGAATACCTCGGCTTACCATGGATAATTTTTAAGGTAGGCCAATATGTTTTTAAATTTTCAATTACTTTGTTGGAAATCTCTGGAGCACCCAGTAGAGTAAATATGTCTAATATTATATACGCCACCTCTTTAGGTAGTTTAGGATTTATAGTTCTAGGATTTATATCTAGTTGGGCTAAAACAAAGAAGTCATGAGAGTAAATCAAAAATATAAACCAAAAAGAGAATTAGAAACTAAAGTGTTTTTGAGTGTTAAGTTTGGCAAAAAATGTCATTCATCAGAAAAGAATGATAAAATTTTTCGAACTTTGTTCGTTTTTTTTCTTTCTTTTTTTTTTGTTAGGATCCATGCGGGAAAGTTTTACAATTAGCACATCGAATTCCATTTTCATAGCTTTTTATAATTTAAATATTCATTTTTTTCTTTTTTTTTTCAAACAACAACACTGCCATAATTTTCTATTCACAGATTTAGTTTTCTCTTCAAATTTTTCAAAATATTTTCAATTAACAACAATCTAATTACAATTTTATGTTTTTTTTTCAAAACCATTCTACGATCTATATTAATATAACTTCTCCTTCTTCTGTCCCATCAATTTTGTTTTAATTCTTTTTGTTTAAGAATAAGGAATAAAGAACAATTTTTGTTTATTTTTTTTTAATTTTTCATTTTTTATTTAAGCTATAAATCAAAATAAGTTTAAATATTTTTATATTATAGAATTTGTTTAACTACATAATACGACAACCGTGTTTCATCTTCTTTATTTTCTTTTTTTTCAATCTTCTTCTTACTCGCTCATCCTTAAAAATGTGTTTCTCTTCGTCCACCTTCATTTAATTATTAAGTATAATAAAGTAAAACAAGAAAACAATAATGTTCTTTTCAAAATAATAAATAATAATTAAAAAAAAAACATGTCTTTTAAATTTTTTTTATTTTTAACATTATGAAACAAAATTCATTTTATTTATTAAAATTAAAAAAAAATAATAATAATAAGAAATAGAAAAGAAAAAATAATAATAAACAATGAATAATATAATATATTTTTAAATTTGCGAAAATTAATGTGCGTATTTTCAGAAGAGAACACTCCTTTTTCTTCATTTAAGTTTTAATATCTAATTTTTATACAATGGATTTTTTGTTTATGTTTTTAGTTTTATAATTTAAGTATTTTTTTAAAAAAATGATTCCATTTTGTTTGGTGGAAAAATAATAGAAATATATTTTTGTTGAAATATATTCAACGTTTTTTGTTTGTTTGTTGTTTTTTTTTAATAAATTATTTAGAAAATAAAAATTATACTTAAAGCAGCGGTTTGCTTTTTAATTTTTAAAGATATTTAGGTCTTATAAATGGCGCCCGGTACATAACTTTTCTTTCTTTCATCATCATCAGCTGCCCTCGTCCGTCGTCTTCTTTTGTTTTTTATTGTTTTTTTTTTTGTTTTTAATTTTATTTATTTAATTTAATTTAATTTTCTGTCTCTCTTTCTCTGCAATCAATTTATCTGACTTGTATGCGCATTTAATAAGCGGTGCATTTTGTTTAGCTTTGTTTATATTTTCTATTCGATATGCTTACACACCTAGGTTCTTAACTACCTAACGGTTTTATTTTATATTTATATTTATATATTTTTTAAATTAAATTATAAAAATAAACTATATATATATATATACGAACGAAACAGAAAATATTATGATAATAATAATTAAAATAAAAAGACAATAAATGATAATTTGTTATATTAAATCTGCATCTAACAACAATAACGGTTTAAAGTTAGTTAATATTACATGCAGCATAGAAATCTATGGAAGAAACTTTTGGCGTTTCTCCGGGCCCTGCTGGCCCTTAGCTAACAGATGATACCCTGATCCAGCCCGATGCTGTTCGTTGTGGTCTTATTGGCAACGGATGTGCCCGAATGCCGGCATCCGGGACCGCTGCATGTCAAGCAGAATACACAACTTGTTTTGTAGGTGCCGCTGTTGCTAGTGACCAATGCTGACGAAGGCGACGGTGAAGACGACGACGACGACGATGATACCGCCGAGGACGCTGATGGGTTCATGGCTTGCATGGAAGTAATCGCAGAAGACGTTGACGTTGATTCCGCTGTTACTACTGTTGGGTGTCCGTTGACACCACCGCTGCTGTTGGTGGTGGTGCAGTTGACATCTGACGACGACGATTTTAGTTGTGTCGTTGTTCCGTTGCTTTTACGATTACTACTAACGCTACTGCTATTATTATGAATATGGTATTTTGAGGAGGATGTGCTCGTATTGTATTGGTGGTGATGGTGATGTGGATGTTGATGTTGATGTTGATGGCTCATATAACCGTTAGATTTTCTATCACTGTTATTATTATTGTTATTGTTGTGATGGGCTTCTTTTAAGAGTAAAGTTGGAGCTGTAAAAGATTGCTGGGTGCTACTTTCTAGCTGGAACTTCTTAACCAAGGCCTTAACACTGGTGGGTGATGACTCGGAGGTCGGAGCTTTTCGGATGACTTTAGGCGTAGTTGGCGCGTCTGGGAATAAGCAAGGTGTCGTTGCCGAGCCATTTGTCGTGTTTAATTGCAGCTGTTGCTGATGGATGGGATTGATTGCAGCAGGTCCACTGCTGCCATTCAATTTTGAGGATATGGAAGAATTATTCATCGTTGTGCTGTTACTCATCCCACAGCCAACAATGGCATGGCCACCACTACTGCTCATCGATGTGGGCTTCCGTAAAAAAGTATTCTCCTTGTTGGCATCGGAAGAATGACGGCGGGAGGATGGCATTAGTTCGTGATTTAACTGTTGCTGGAAGCCATTGTGTTGTTGTTGTTTGGATAATGAGGAAATGATGGAGCAATTTGAAGTAGTATGACTCATAGAACAGCTTATATTGTTGGATGGTGTGCCATTCCTGATGGTTGCACCATTGTGCATCATTTTTTTGGTGCCGTTGGTCATTCCATTTCGTCCCTGATTACTACTACTTTCACTGCTGCTGCTGCTGGTGCTATTCTCATCATCATCTTCTTCATCGTAATCGGAATTACCACTGCCACCGCTTCCACCGCCTCCATTTGAGGATAGGTCATCGTGTGCTTTGGATATGTTTAGGATCTTTCTATCGACAGACATTTCGTCACGCAACCAAATGTGTTCCAGACATCCTGATGCTGTCATGCGGTCACTATTAGAAAAATAAAAAAAAAGAAATTAGAAAACTAATAAAACAGGAAGTTTCATAATATGTACTTACTTTGGTTTGATGCGCAATGCTCGTCTTATAAAATCAGTAGCATGCACTGATAACCCTTTAAAGAGTTTCTCTGGAAACGTTAGGGCACATTGTGATATGTTAAGAAAGGTTTCCTGTTTGGTATCACCACCAAATGGTGAGAAACCCGATAGAAGAACATATGTTAGGACACCTACAGACCATATATCTGTTTGTAGGGATAATGGCTCATATTGTAGTACTTCGGGTGCCACATAATCTGGGGTGCCAAGTATTTCACGAACATTACTGCCATTGGCCACAACACGAGATATTCCAAAGTCACACAGTTTTAAACCATCTGTAAGGAAAAAAAGACAACACATTTAATACAAACTCTTTCTTTATAATTAGGTCATATAAGAAATAGATCTGTTTCATTTCAGAGTCTTCAGAGTCTCAAAGCGAACAGTCCTAAATGGTGGTTACATTTATTTTGCCACGAGTTTTCTAATAACGTCGTTTAAGAAATTGAAACAAACAAAACTTTTAAGAACCGGAAGTTTGAGATTTAGATCTGTTTCATGTCAGAGTCTCAACGCGAATAGTCCTAAGTCTCAACGCGAACAGTCCTAAATGGTGGGTACATTTATTTTCCCACAAGTTTATAATAAGGTCGTCTAAGAAATTGAAAAAAAAACTTTAAAAAATCGGAAGCTTGAACTTTAGATCTGTTTCAGTTCAGAATCAATACGAACAGTCCTAAATGGTGGGTAAATTAAGTTTCCCACAAGTTTCTTAATAAGGTCGTCTAAGAAATTAAAAAAAAAACCTTTAAAGAACCAGAAGTTTGAACTTTAGATCTGTTTCATTTCAGAATCTCAAAACGAACAGTCCTAAATGGTGGGTAAATTTATTTTCCCACGAGTTTTCTAATAACGTCGTTTAAGAAATTGAAACAAATTAAACTTTTAAGAACCTGAAGTTTGAAATTTAGATCTGTTTCATGTCAGAGACTCAACGCGAATAGTCCTAGGTCTCAACGCGAACAGTCCTAAATGGTGGGTACATTTAGTTTCCCACAAGTTTCTTAATATGATCGCATAAGAAATTAAAAAAAAACCTTTAAAGAACAGGAAGTTTAAACTTTAGATCTGTTTCATTTCAGAATCTCAAAACGAACAGCCCTAAATGGTGGGTAAATTAAGTTTCCCACAAGTTTCTTAAAAAAGTCGTATAAGAATTAAAAAAAAAAAATACCTTTAAAGAACCGGAAGTTTGAACTTTAGATCTGTTTCATTTCAGAATCTCAAAACGAACAGTCCTAAATGGTGGGTAAATTTATTTTCCCACGAGTTTTATAGCTTGTCATTTCAGATGAGGAGAAAATAGATAACTCCTGCATTATTATACCAAATCAAAACTTTCCAACAATCATTTTCGAACATTAGAGTCTAATGCATTTACATAGATTATTTATGTTTTAGATTTTTGCCCAACAATTACTCTTATTGCCGATCTCCTAACTACTGTCTCACTCTGACTGGGTCAGCGAATTTTCTTTATTTTTATACTTTTGTTTGATATTCCTAAGCTAACTTTTGCGCACGATGACCTTGATCTGACAAAAATCTTTGTGCACAATAATTTCTCAAATGCCACAAGCCCAAGTCGAAGCGGTGCAACAGCAGCAACAGCTTCAGCCTCAGTTCACTGGCGTTGGCGGTTTCGGTGGTTTGTGGCGATGATGGCGGCATGCCACAGAACTTTCCCTGCTTGTTGTGCCTTTGATATCGAGCATTTATCATCTCCATATACTAAATCCATCCATTTACACTGCATTAGTACAGCATACAAACTACATTACATTTGGATGCCAGTAGCAACAAGATATGCCGCCAAGCCAACTCTCTAAGTAACCGCAGCCAGCACTGATCTTGGAGCAGAGCACAGCACAGTACAGCAGGCAGAGTCAAAGTTCGTGCGCCGATTGCAATGATTTATGTGGCTGTACTTAGTTTAAAGACAGCAGCGAGAGAAAGAGACAAATCCGCTTTACTGTTCTCATTTAATTTCCATTCGCTTTTACACTTTACAACAGTTGGTTTGGCATAGCTGATAGTTTTTAAAGGTTTAAGTTTATGATCACAAAAGATGCCAACTCTTTTTTTTAGTTCAGTTTAAAAATAATTTCTATACTCCATCACATTTTTACCATTATACATTTCATCCAAAGTGACATACGTCAAAGTTTTTTTTAAAACCGGCTCTTTGAGTTATGAAATTTAATCTAAAACTTAAGAAGTAATTTGCTCTATGAACCTTTTTTTAAAACTATAATCATTTGTATGCATAAAGTGAGTTAAAAAAAAAAAACACTTTGACAAGTGCCACTTTACTTTTGACAACGGGTGTATTCATAAACTCAGAAAATCTGCTCGAGTACAATCGCATTTATTTTCTGATGCATTTGTGAACGTACTCCCAATGCAGAATGTCTGTAGTAAACAAAAAGGTCTGACGTAGTCCGATTTGTATGTAAACAGAGTTCATAAACGTCAGAGAAAAATGGCTGCCAAACAAATTTTGTTGAACCTGATTTTTGATTTGCTTACCGAAAAATAAAAGAAAATTATAATTGGCACAAATACCTTGCAAGAAAAAAATAGAAAGAAAGTTAAAACGAAACAATTTTAAAGCTTAAAGTCAGCCCGACGCTGGCGACAGTCTGACGTTTATGAACGGTAAGTACGGCAGTTCGACTAGGTTAGTTCGATCGAAAATCTGACTTTATGAAAGCAGATAACGCAGTTCTTAGTTAGGCTGACGTTTATGAATACACGCAACAACTATATTTGTGACAGTAGAACATTAACTCTATTTTTTTAAATTAAAACTTTTAAAAATTCTATGAAATGAGATGACATTCATTGCGCACTAAGTTTGAAAAGTCGAACATACCCAGTAATTTGAATCAATCTGTCAAAACAACTCAACGTATGTGTTAGAAGTTTTTCTTTGTGTGTTCAGAACAGAGCCTGAACTGTCAAACAAAAGATTGTGATTTTTTACCACTAAACCCCTTAGAGCTTAACGTTTGTGTTTCTTTTATCGTTCTGAACGTATTCTGAGCTCAGAATAAAATAATTCAGCACACCGAGTTAAATGCTGAACACAAGACTTTGACAGGTTATTGTTTTATTATAATTAGTTCTTTCACGTTCATTTAAATGTTGAGTTATATTTTTTGTTTCTGTAGATGCAAATTACAAGTAAATCGACAAGTGTCAAAAAGTGACAGCTAAGCGTTAAGGTGTGTTTCACAAATAATTCTGAGTGTTCAGAATCTTAGAACACGGTTTGTCAACGGATCTGTTGCGGCAACGTATGCGACAGAAACTATGATATGGTTGCTTCACAGCTTCACAAGTTGCAATTTGACTAAGCGACCTATTTAATTCGAAAAGTGCTCTTTAGGAGCTAAATATTGAACCTACTACGTTCTCATCAATCTCACTTCTAGTTGGATATTAAAGGTTCTTTCATTTTAAATTATTACAAATTATTCTGTTTTCGATTATAACCTAAGTTGGCAACCACAGTCGATCGAATATAAAATCAAACTTACCTTCGATCCTTTCACCGGTTAGCAAAATATTCTGTGGTTTTAAATCCAAATGTGCTATTGAACGTTTGTGCAGGAACTGAAGGGCCTTAAGTACTTCGCGCATACAAATTCGTGTCTGTGCCTCAGATAGGGATTCCTCATTGTCCAGAAATGTCTGTAGCTCTCCTCCAGTCGCTCTATTAGTTTCAAATAAATAAATACAAAAATTATTACATATAGATAGATAAATTGATATTCATTTATATTAAGCATAAGCAAAAACATTATATGGACGGATTGCAGCTTATAAATATAAATTCCAACTTACAATTCCAATAGTAGAGCCGTATCTGATCTGGACTCATGAACGGCATTCAATTTGACAATATTGTCGGATCCCGCGCACATCATTAACACAGCAATCTCATGCTTTATCTCCTTGTCTGACGACTGAGCTCGGCGGCGACGTTTTAGAAATTTCGCAGCAAAATGCACGCCGGATTTCTTGTGAATGGCTCGTCTGACAGCAGCAAATTTGCCTCTGTAAAAATATAAAATAAAAAAAGAAAACAGTCAGAATAGAAATTACTAGTTTATTATGTTGTGTTGATAAATGGGGGAAAAGTTGATATTTTATTTTCTTTAACTTATAAAGAGGGTCAATGCTATTTAAGCCAATTGAAATCTATAATCAAGGAGACGACCATAGAAGAAATGTCATTTTCGTTTTTTCAATTTTCACTCACCCCCTTCCACTCTGGGTTTCTGGATAACCAAGTGAGAGTTTTAATACGATTATTATGGATAGATCTATGGCAGTTAAAAAAAAATGTATTCACAACTGTCATATTGTGTTTAAAAATCACTGTCAATTTTAATCTATATGACAGTTGGTAGGTTACCAGCCATATAAATGTCAGTGTTTGTTTTAAACCTGAATTCCTTAATAACATTCTTAATGGGATTATGCATTTGTAAAATAATTCAATTTCTTTTTGATCGAGATATGTCAAAAAGAAAATTTCCCTTTTTTTCCATGGGCAAAATAAATTGATTGATTTTTAATTTAAGATCAAATTAGCAGATCTGGATTTTTCGGCAGATTTACCCCTCTTTGCACAAACACTAACACTATTTAAATACAAAATAGTTAGCTGGACATTTGACAGATCAGTCATACTCCCATGGAAAACCCTAATTTTTCTCTCCGGCAGGTCCGTTGACATTAAGACTAAGTTTTAACGCAGAATAACTTTTGCTAACCGCTGTTTCTTTGGACTAAGAAAGTCCTCTCTCGAGGGACCAAAGTGTTGCTATATAAGACCCTTATCATCCCCGTCCTGCTATATGGTGCAGAAGCATGGACCATGACAAAAGCGGATGAAAGCACCTTGGGTCGCTTCGAGAGAAAAGTTCTTCGTGTGATCTACGGTCCCGTATGCATCGAAGGGGAGTGGAGGAGAAGATGGAACGACGAACTGTACGGGCTGTACAGCGACGTAGACTTGGCCAGAAGAGTAAAAGTCCAACGACTAAGATGGCTGGGTCACGTAGAGCGCATGGAAACCAATACTCCGGCCCGGAAAGTCTTCGAATCCGCACCCACAGGACAGCGCAGTAGAGGAAGACCGCGGATCAGGTGGCGCGCACAAGTGGAAGGTGACCTCACCCAACTTGGAGCGCGAAACTGGAGACATCTAGCTAGGGACCGAGCTAGATGGAGAAGTTTGTTGGGTGAGGCCCTAGTTCACACAGGACTGTAGCGCCACCTTAAGTAAGTAAGTAAGGTTCGTTGACATTATTCGTCAATAGTAGGCATGTTCGATGGTGGATTTCATTTGGAACATCGCTGCTCTCTGAACTCAAAAATTGGAGTGATGATAATGATTTGTTAATAAGCTGTTTTTCCAATGCGATTACAAAAACTTTAGATTGATCAACGAACATGATTATTGGAATCTGGTGTTGGAGACTTTATATTTCACGTTTGTTTCGTTTAGTACGAAAGAGATAAATATTGTAAGTTCTAAAACTGTTGACGGCTCAGTTCTCCATTGGCTGCGTTCAACTTCAAACAGATGGGTATCCGGATACCTTTTTGTTAGTGTTTTACGTGTAAAATAACAGCTGATCAAAAATAGCTGAGATGTCAAAAAGGTATCCATGATTTTCTAGATTATTTGACAGAACAGTTCATTCAACACATGGTTTAATTTGATTTCAGCTTTGACAGCAATCTCAATACATCTATCCAACTCGTTCAACAAGGTATCTAAAAATACACCTATCCAAGATACCCTATCCAACAAGAGATTGAACGCAGCCATTGTGTTTCAATTGGCGTTTTACTTTTTTAGTTCAGAGCTGAGCTCTGAGCAGAGTCTAAGCGAGCAGAGTAGAGTTCGGAGCAGAGTATGATCAAAGCTCTCTGATTTAATTATGACACAACTTGAGCACTAAACTGTCATGATTTTAAATGTCGTCTGTTTCAAGGCGTTCAAAATTTTTTTAAATCAAATTTATTAATAAAACAGTCATAGAGTTGGTCCATTTGACTCCTGAAATAAATTTGAATCATAAAAATGCTATATGCAATTAATTTTTTCTAAATTATCTTTCCTTCTACACTAAACCGACCAACCTCTTCCGCCATTTTTATTGTTTTGACGATGATTTTTTTAATTTACCGGCTTTCAAATATCAAATTGTTTGTGTTCAGCATTTTACTCCGTTTAATCTGTTATTTTATTCTGAGCTCACAGAGCGCGCTCTGAACATGTTCAGAACTAAAAAAGAAACACGAATTCGAAGCTCTGAACGATCAAAGCTCAAAAAGAAACACAATTATTTTTTTGACAGTTCGAGCTCTGCTCTGAACTAAAAAGAAAAACGCCAAATAATAAAGTTCTGATCAAGCTCTGTTCAGAAAGTACTCAACGTACTCAGACGCAGTGTTTAGCTTGAAAATAAGAACGAGTTGAAAAGCTTATATTGAGATAGCTGTCAAAAAATAAAAACGGGCTCTTTACAGTATCACACGTTGCAATTTGTCTCAAAGATCTATTTAATTCAAAAAGAAAAGTCAAACTAATTTGTCCCTTTGACAGCTGTCAGATTTTCGTTTTTATGCCTTGATCACACCATGTGTAAATGCACAAACAATACAATTGAAGATTAAGAAAGGTTATTTTTTTTTTTAAATAATTCCTATCTTCAAATAAAAATGATGTCTACATTTTGCAATCTAAAGAAATATGCCATAAATATTTATTTGGCCTTTTTTGTTTTTGTCAAACTCTAATTTATTTTTGTAAATATTTAGTTACCCACATCTGTAACACGCCCAGATCTCAGAATGTGCAATGTTCGGTACATCAATAAGTCAGATTGATTCTTGGTATTTTCTATGGTATGGTTTAAGTATAGCTATTCGCATTATGATTCTTGACAGTTCGTGTTCAATGTCAACAGTGGCCTTTTACTATATTACTCAGGCTAAGCACTAAGCAATGTAGGTTCAGGCATAGCCTGCGACTTAAGGTAATGCATTATAAAATGTTTTGTCACGACACAGTAAACAAAAAAGAAAAAAAAAACGAAACACTTATATTACGTTCTGAAGCCTGTACCTCATTCCTAGAGTGACTCTGAAGTAATTTTCAGGGCATATTCGTTGTCGTATGGTCGTATATTTGTTTTCTTTTCATATTCAAGTTGCTGACTAGCTGAACTGGCTCTGGCTTTAGCTTGATTTGACTGCCCGCCGCAAAATAGTTAAAGGTGCGAAAATATTGCCTGGAAACACAATGTTATTGTTAAGAAATTTACTCGGTCGCTTGCGCTATGTCTGCTCCCGGTACCGCCACCGACCACTGCACCGTAACGTCGCGTCCGTCCTTTCCTTTAAATTGTGTACTCTGATACTTTATCTTGCAACACTCGGGGTCTCTTATTGTGGTTTGGTTTATTGCACATGTCATAGGGGCACGGCTGCATAGTGTACCATGCTCAGTACTCTGTGCTAAGGCACTGGCACTGCACAGAAAGCTATAGGCAGAGTACAGTATCTTGCTTCATGTCCATTATATTATTGATTATTTCGTGCGGGTCTGAGTTGCTGCCCATTTGTTGTACTCAAATGAGACAGTGACGTATGGCCTATAGAGTGTTGATAAGAAGTTCCATGGAGTCGCAGATAGAATTTCATGTCCGTTCCAATGGGAGTGGCATTATATGAGTTTTTAACCTCTGGTGTACTTATTTTACATTTACCCTATAATTAATAATTATAAATTGCCCCAGAGATGTAGAATTTTTATTTCAGTGTTTCTGTTGGAGGACATGTCTTTTCGGATGATGATCCTCATCATGACTCCTCTTCTCGAAGATGTCAACTTAGATTTGACAAGTGCGCGACATTTTTTCCACCCTGTGAAGATAAATTGCGGCAATTTGTTTTTATTTTTCTTTATTGTCAAAAGTTTTGGATTGTTATTTAACCTTGAGAAGTTTCTTCAATGGAATCGCATCTTCCTGTCATCGTCGTGGTCGTTGCTGATTTTATGGTTCATAAACTTTCCTATAAACAAAATTTGTTTATTTCAAAACAAATTTCACAAGCTTTCGATGACTCTGCGATGATTGTTTTGAAGTTTAAAAAGGGTTTTAATGGCTTATTGCCTTTTATGGTTTAAAAGTATGTTGTTTATACATAGGTGGGAATTGGCTTTTAAGGACTTCCGTACGAGTTTCGAAGAAGAACGAAACAACGACTTCGATGTTGATGTTGTTGATTTGATGTTAAAGGTGAAGTATGTTTTTGATTTATGATTTGACTGACATGTTGTTTCTTTTAAGGTGTGGACATTTTATTATTTTTAATTGAGCGATGAAATCAGCGAGTACAAGTTATGCCATGACGTATGAGTATGATGAAGGACGAATTTACACGGTGATGCTTGTTGTTTGTAAACAAGTGGTGTCATTTAAGAGTATAAGTTTATAAATACTGCTTCTTGTTTTTGCATAAAAGTGACCTAACCTTTTTGCTGAAGTCAATGTCAATAAGTTTAATTATTTGAAATATGTCAAATAATTAAACTTATTTATTTTATTCTTACTCGTATGTTGTTTTACAGATTATTTGAATTAAGCTTGTTGACATTCAGATTATACATGTTCGAATGGTTTGTTTATTTGTTTATTGTAATTTTACAGGATTGCAAGCTATCAACTTGAGATTAGCATATTTAAGAATGTTTTCTGCCAACTTAATGTCAACAATTCTTTCTAAACACCGAAAATCAATGGCTACTTTGTTTTGGCTAAAATATTTCTGTCAGTTTTCTAAGATGACATTTTAAGAGTTGTCTCAAATTATATGTCAAATTGAGTCATTTCATCTTTTGAATTTATTTTTTCTCAAATTTAATACTTCAATCTTGTTTAATTTATACAAAATAGAAAAACTATAGGAGCTAAAATAGACCTTTAAATGTCAGTTTCCTATAAGTGAGGCTTTTGACGTTTTAATAAAGAGCTCTTTTTTGTTGAAAAGATAAAAAGTTCTGCTTGAATAAACTGCCAATGTTCTGTTTAGCTTTGTTTAATTCTTTATTTGCTTATTTTAATTTTAGGATGACAATTTGTCAAATTTCAAATTGTAAATGTTATGTCACAAATTCTTTCTTAAAACCGGTAAATGGTCATTTCGTTTCACAAAAAATGTTGCTGTCAGTTTTAAAAAGTGGATTTTTTAGGAATTGTTTCAAAATGTTCTACTCACTCAAAAATATACTTTTAACTGTCAGTTTCCTATAAGTGAGGCTTTCGACGTTTTACAAAAGAGCTCTTTTTTGTTGAAAAGATAAAAAGTTCTGCTTGAATAAACTGCCAATGTTCTGTTTAGCTTTGTTTAATTCTTTATTTGCTAATTTTAATTCCAGGATGACAATTTGTCAACTTAGAAATTGTAAATTTAATGTCACAAATTCTTTCTAAAAACCGGTAAATGGTCATTTCGTTTCACAAAAATGTCACTTGTAGGATCATATTTTATGTCAAATTAAGTCACTTTTTCGCTTACTATTTTATGCGAATGCCTTTTTTTTAAACTGTATATTACAATCTTTTTAAAATTCTATATAATAGGAAAAACAGCAGCTTTTTGAAGCAAAGATATACAAATACTGATCAGTTAGGTTTTTGACGTTTATACAAAAATAGTGTTTGCTTTTTGTTTCCATGATAAAAAGTTCTGTTTGACTAAATTTCCAGTAATCTCTAAAAGAAAGTGTGGACAACATTAGTTTTCATAAACTCTATTTTTGTGTAAACCAACCAACCAATATCCAAATATTATGTGATTTAGATCTGTTTGCTACTCTGACAAGTAACGTTAAGGTATGTTCCATTGTCTCTGAAATTCCATTTACATTGGCATTTATGCGATTAAACTTCAAAACACTATAATGATCATTAAGTGTTAAAGAAAGAAAAAAATAATAAATAAATCCCAAGTACCAACCAAGTCCTTGGGATAATTCTCCAGAATTCCTCAAAATATCTTTATAATCATAAAGTATACGAAGTGCATAAATTCTTATACAAAATAAAACACAAGACTTTTGTACAATAAAATTCACATAAATCATTTCGCACATACAATCGTAAATTTAATGAGGGAATGGCTTTTTGAAGATCACACTTGAACGCCCTGTCAGCTTCAGCGCTGCCGGCCGGCTGGCCGGACCATTCCCACGCATGAGGGGTCATAAAATTATTTTAAAATAAAAAAAAAGAAAACCTATACTCGTACTTAGGCAAGAGGAAGTGAATCTGTGGTTTCTGTTTAATGGCGAAGATGATGGAGATTACATGGAATTTGTTTGAGTGATCTGATATGTAAACTTTTCAGTGGTATGGTTAATTCAAGGAGGTGAATATTTATGGAATTTGACATTCAATCAAAATGCTTTTAAAATTGTTGTTGCAGAGAACGTAGAACAACTAAGATACTGGATAACACATCGGTGTGGATAATGAAACCACTACCTTTGTAGTTGTTTTTGCAGTCTTTAGAGAAATTAAATTGACAGGAAGGACTCCATACTCATCTTTTTCCTACTTTTCAGAAAGGTTCACGTTACTAAACGGACACTTTTTATCTTTTGGTTTTCAATTTCAAAGACTTTGGGCGTGTTCGTATTCATGTCAGAATCTATCCAGATAGAAATGTCAAATTATAATTTTTAAAGTTGTCTGACATCTCTTTTCTAATGACAAAACCTTTACCTGGCACAAAATGGAGAGGCACATTTATCTGAAAGTTACTTAACTGTCAAAACTTACGTCATAGCTAGCTTTATTGTCCATTAAAAATTCTTCCTAAAATGAAGAAACAAACCATATTCAAACTGTTTCATGTGGAGGGCTCATTAAAGTGAATTTTAAGTTTGAGGACGTCTTCCGCCTAACAAGTTGTTTAAATGAAAATCACATCCCATAACCGACATAATTAAGACCAATATGGAGTCGAGTGGAGACCCTCGCAAGTCTTTCACGACGATGGTAATCACATTTTCCCATATTAAAGTCAAGAAGTAACAAACCAACCAAACACACAAAAAGTAATAGTTCTGTGCTCTATACGTCGTTGTTGATTATTCCCTGGGATCAGGCGCACACATTACATGCATTTCATTCATTTATTCGGCGGCGGCTCGCGGCGCGGTGGTTGCCTCAAGTATCTTTTTTTTTGCGCACAAATTAAGCCAGTCAGAGCCCATAAAGTTACTCGTAGTCCCTGATAACTTCGCGGCGGTGCGCGGCGCTGAGCTCGCTCTTCTTTTCTCCTCCTAACACAGTATTTTACTTATACGGTTTTCCAGAAGTAGCAAAACTAAAGTGCTTTGAACTATGAACTGTTTCCTCACTGGTGCGGTGCTTTTTTGCCTGCTTCTGGTTGAAGAAAAACGTTTGTTCGTTTTGTTGTTCGAGGATTGCATAACCTTTTCACTTTGAGCTCTTTTGAGCAAAAGAGGGGAAGAAATAGCGGTAAGCTGATTGAAGAAGACGACGACTATACGACGATGATAGCTACGACAACGACGCTTTAGATAGTTTAAGTTAAGTATTCGCAATGTTGGTGGCGGTAGAGACACGACGCGACGTCAACGTGTTTAGGAACAAATACAAGAATACGCTGCTGCTTCCACTGTTACGACGAGTAGGTACCTTTAAAATACTCAAACTCCGACCGTGCTTGATGATGGTAGATTTTACAGTTGCACAGAAGACACATGTCCATTAGAGGTAAATAGGTGTAGTCAATGTTGTGTATAGCAGGTTTTTGGCCATGGTAATGGCTCTCAATAAAGAAGCAGCCAAGTCATATGGAATGAAGCTTACATTGCAAAAGGGATGGAACTGGTTAGGTTACTCATCTGAGTTACTTTAAATTCTTTGTAGGTAGGTACATACGAGTATCTATCGGTTGTGTTTCCAAATCCATACAGGTTTCGTATGAAACTTTATGAATAATCTATCTGAAATTGTGTGAATTATTTTCAATAAGAATGTGTGTGAAAAAGACACTAATCTGTCAAAACAAACATGCACAGTTTTCTTTTCTCACAAAATACATAATTCTGAATAAAAGCTTAAATGATTGTATTATTTTAATGTACCTCCTAGGTACGCATATTTTCTAAATCTACTCCATATTTTAACAAAAACATGAAATCAAACAGTCCATAATGAGTTTTATGTCAAATCAATTCCCGAAAATGATTTGCTTTTTACAAAGTCGAAGTAAGTTTGAACCTCATATAAACAGAGTAAATGAGATAGAAAGTTTAATTTGTGTCAAACAAAGAAAACATTTGTTGGCATTGGAATGAGTGCGTTCAACGATTTGTCAATATAACGATTAACTATTTGTTAATATGATACAAAGTTAATGACAAATTTATAATTCACGCAGATTTCGAGAAGATAGCTGATAATTCTAATAAGATCTCGCTGAAGGAAGCCTTTTGATAATGTTCAGTTTAAAAAAAGATAATTAATTTGACAATTGTATGTTTTTACTAAAATGCATACTCGTTTGACAGCTCATCTTTTCTAGGAGTTTAAAGGGAGCATACAAAAATTGTTTCCAATGATTTTGATGGGAAAAAATAAACTATGTAAGAAAACAGTTTCTACTTAACAACGTAACGTGTTTAGTAACGACCTGCATCCAATGCCAGACTGTAGACATCATTTCAAGGCTCCATCTATCGACCACTATTGTTAACGCTCAATCAAACAAACAACAGTAACAGCAGCATCAACATATCTTGTTTTTTTTTTTTAACTTAATCCATTTACACAGCAGCGACAATGCCGGAAAAAATTACTCATAAACTCCTCTTTAAGTAACTAGGAATATACAAGACTCAAACTTTCGAGCTCTAAATTTCTCTTCCGTCATATAGATACAAGTATGCTCCTTACATTAAATGTACATGTTTGCATCTTCAAACAGACAGATCAGTTAGCCGGCCGGCCGGCGCGGCGTCCAGCTCCTACAGATTTAACACCTTCTGCTTCTTCAATCGATGTTCTGTTCTAAATACATATTGATTGGCTTGGATGGTGATGGAATCGTCCATTAATAGCTCATTCCGAAAAAGCCGACCTAACCAACAAAACTAGTTCTGAAGTGCGTTTTGCTGTTGTTTGGTTTTGGTCTGCCGGAAGCGAACCATTAGTTTTGCCAATGTAAATATATCTTTTACGGATAGGTAGTAGTCTCCTTCTTCTTTTTTTGTCTCGAAATGGAGGGAAGTGGACAAACAGGTGGTTGCATGTGTGTTATAGTGATTTCTATGCGATTCTTTGCGAGAAATCACTAAAGTGACGTCACATGTTAGAGATACACGAAAGTTGTCCCAGACTATACGATTTTATTTGCACTGATGTTGTAGCTTATAGTAGCCGCATGCTGCATGCTGCGCTGCCATCGCATTACCGACAGATAGTAGTTGCATCAATGACTCTACATTATCGGTAGGTCGACGACGACGACGATTGCGGTCCGCCCATTGTGTCTCAGCTGTCAAATAGACTCGATCGGATTTCCAAAAAGGAAGTCCGAAAATCTGGAGGCTTTCATCATGGCGCGTGCATCCGGAGCCGGACCATGACTAAATCGCGTAGGGATGGCCTGGCCAATCTCTGCATTCGTCTCACGTTCACATGCAAAGCAACTGGAATTGCTGTTTATGGGACTGCCAAAGCAGTCAACCAGAGATAAAAGAAGAACAAAGTACGTGTAGAGTAGATGGATAACTTGGAAACAGCTAAAAATACGCCAAACTACTAGCGGAGGCAACCAAATATAGGTAAATCTAATAATACTATATTTCCATGGTAAATGGATATCTCTATGTAGACGCTGTGCTGCGCTGCTTTGTCGTCTGCGCATATCCTCCTTGTCATCTGTAGAAGCTGTTTTCGCCGTTGATGTCGCTGCTGCTGCTGCTGTTTCCGCGCCGGCCGCCGCCACCAGGGCTGCCTATATGCAGATCTTGGTGCCAATTGAAGCGCCGCTAAACTGCCCGCCCGCCGCGCGCCGCTCGCCGACACCATCACTGCCTCTGTCGCAGTGGAGGCTCAGTAAGATTGCTTCATGGGTCTATCGGTCGTTTGGATATATAGGAGGAGAAAGAAATTCCCCCGTGCGTTCGCGTCGTCGTCGTTAACGCGTTTGGTACTATGGAGGGAACAAATAAAATGTGGCGGCTTTTCAAATTGAAATCTTTCGATGAAATTAAGTAAAAAACAAACATAGTTTGCGTTTGGTTGCGGTCCCAAGGTTCTGTTTCAAGTTACCTTATTGCTGGGGCTTCCGTTTGATGATTATGGCTGCGGATGCTTTCTTTTTTTGATTTTGTTTGACGTTGTTAATGGTATGGCATTTGTGGTGTAAAGAGAGACAAATTATCCTGCGGTGCATTAAGAATCATTGAGCTCATAACCTTAACGGTTTTATATGGATAATAAATAGGGCTTAAAGGTTATGGTTATTTTTGCTTTGACGCATGAGACTTCAGACTTAAATAGAAACATATTTCAGTTTCAGTGTCAAAGACATACATAAGAGATATTGAGGTTAAGAAAAAAGAAATTTGAAGCAACTATTGTGGTGGGACCTTAATAATAATTGTTTACGTACGTTAGACGTGAAAGTAGCATGAGATAGATATATCAAAAATTTGACATATGCAATTTCAACTAACCAAGAAAAACGTCATCCCACATTGATTTTTAACTTTTAACTTAAAACTGTCAGTAGCATTTGAACGGTTATTTCCAAATCAAACTAAACTTCTTTTTAGAGAATTGTTTGATTCGAAGTTTTTAGCTGTTAATATTTTTCATAGATTCTTTTTTCTGAAAGAAAAGAGTAAATAATTTGTAATTCTTTTAATCCATGTAAACACAGCTTTATACCATTTGAACCATCTCCAATGTCTTTGTTGTCTGGCAAAGACTGTTAAAAACCTAGGGTTGAATATATAAAATTTGTTGAAATACTTATAAATAAATCCAAATTGCTTTCCCCAATCCATATCATATCATATCATGTTTCTACATTACAAAGCAATCAGACAGTTTTTTGTGTCTTATACTAAAGAAAAAACAAAATGGGGGACTCATAAACAAAATGAATATGCCATTTAGTGTCAACTGTCAAACACCCAACAATTGTACGCCCACCTATGTACCGCATATATTCTATGCATATGTAGATACAAAGGAAACCCCACGTATTATGGAAAAAGTAAAAAGGGGTTTATTTTAAACGTTCCCTTGACCGGATGAATAAATATAAAAAAAACAAGAATTGAATACTAATGTGTATATATGAGCTTTCTTGTGGTCAGGTTATTTTGTCGTTGTTATAGGTTTTTTCTTTAATTAAGCTTCCATGACATTTCAACTTGCATTCTTAAAAAGAAAACTCAAATTTTAAATAAAACACAAACATCAAACACATAAGCAAGTTCGAAAGTTCCAAGTATTCATCATCAATCAAAAGTATATGCTCCAAGAACTGTTTGTTTTGACAAATTGATAAAGTGAAATTTATGTATGTAGATGGCGTTGTCTTTTAATTTGTTCCCCCTAATATTTGCTCACTTTAAAACCTGTCACTTGGCTTTTTATTTGCTAATCAGCACAGCATATCAACACTTTAGGTATAGTTGCTAATTTCATGACAATGTTTGGACTTAAAAATAATTGAAGTGCCAAAAAAGTATTCACACTGTATGCACATCATCTTTCACCGTTCTGTCCCTCTTAGTAATGAACCAACAAAAAAAAAAACAAATCTGTCAAATATTTCTTGCTCTTAAATTTATCTAACATCAAAACTAACAATCTACATACATGCATGTGACATTTGTCCATAAAATAATGCAAACAGTCATCTCATCAGTATTGATAAAAACATTTGCTAATTGCTCAATCCCGTTTGTTTTTAATTTGACAGGAGTAAATATTTGTTTAAGTCTAATCAACTATGTATTTCTAACAGATGATTGCATTACAAGATGACAATTAGGCTAAATACACATCATACATAATTGTAACACAAAAAAAATGAGATAAATTTAAAAGCATGAGAGACGACATGCTGTGTAAACTAAGAATTAATCAAAATAAAAATAGAGATTGTTGATGCAACGGCTAGAGTTTCATACATATGCATGTATATTTACAAACATAGTATGTGCATACAAATTTATGTCAAAATAAATCAAGATGTCAAACGATTTGTATATGAAGAACAGTTAACATAAGTGAATTCGTATATGAGTAGCGAACACAAATTACAAAAGAGATTAATGGCTCGTGAAAACGGTCAGTCATAATTAAAGCTTAAGTGCAAATATTGACCATTAACTTTGGTGAACGAAATATTCGATTCTAAACGCAATGTCAATACATTTTAATAACTGTCAAACACGAGTTGATAAAATGAATAACTTTGTTGAACAAAATGCCAATACATTTTGACACGTCCTGTCAAACACTAGTTTATAAAATTAATAACTTTGTTGAAGAAAATCTTTGTTTTAGAACGTAACGCCAATATATTTTGACACCTGTCAAACACGAGTTAGTAAAATGAATTTATTCGAATTTCTTATGCATCCATCGAAGACATATGAAGTCATTTCTATAAAATTATCATCATAACGGTTTATAAAGTCAACTGACTTTATCAATTCGATAAGCTTCCTATCTAATTGCCAATTTCTACAATTTTCTATTCAGGTTATTAGTACGGAAAAGTACCCAATCGTCCTTCACAAACTAAACCTTCTTATCTTTCGATAAAATATTATCTTCTATCGATACCAACACACAAATAATAGGCAATTAAAGTACCTAGGTATACCTGTCAGACTTTCATAATTTTTTTCACTTGAAACACACTCCACAGAGGAGGTTCTTTTATTTCGTTTTAAATTTATTATTGTTTCTCCAAGTGCAATCAAGGTTAAAATTACAAAACGAACAGAACAACATGCTGGTTTCACCTTAATGTAGGTCTCCCCTTACAAAATAATCATATATAAAAGAAAAAAAAATTATAAATAAATAAACTATTTGCTGCTTTCCAAGTGTCTGGCTGCACTCATATCACCACACATAACGGTAATTTGTAAGAAACTTATTTTTTGTTGTTCTGTTTACTTTTCCACGCAACGGGGCTTGATTCGAAATAGATTTTGTTTTTGTGTGTCATGTCTTAGGCACACATATTATTATACTCCATTGGCCGTGTTTATATTTAATTAGTTTATCATAATCTCGCTTGGCGGCGCGGCTAGCGGCTGGTGTCATGGCGGTTAGGTAGAAAGTACTGCCCAAGCTTACAAACCCATAGAACACGTAGCTTGTTCTATAGGCAATATAAATAATATAACACCCGCATAGGTCCAAGTATCTAGGTTTCTTTAAGCAGCAAACAACATTAATGTAACATTTTCTATACTTGGCTGTCAGCTGAGTGGTGGTACATTGTACACGTCAGTGTCGCCGTCGGGCAATGTGTTGTTTGTTAAAACCTTCATTTGGGTTTATGTTAAGCTCTTGTTCCATTACTCTTTTTTTTTTCTTTTTAAAAGTTTATGCGGCACTGGTAAAGTCGAGTTCGGGTCATTATCATTTTTTGGTTCGTACAATGACATGAATTTATTTCATGATGTTAACTGAGGTTTGTCGTTGTTTTTATTCTTTGGATCCATTCAAAACAACAAAAAAGAATTGTAATTAACAACGAAAGAATTAATGTGACATGCGTAGAATGAGAATTCATTCACATTATAGAATATATAGAGGTTCATATAAGTTCACTAGGTACTACTGCTAAGTGCTAATTTCAACTCTGTGGGATTATTTTTTTAACAAAATAATTACTTCTGAGAGTTGTGCTGTTATGGGTCTTTGACACAGTAAGTAGGTACATGCCTTAATTTAGTTTTTCACTATAAAGTGTCAAATGGCATTTTTCTGAAATACATTCACAATGTGAAATAAAGAATTCAAGTTGCAGTTTTGATTTGGCAGCACTGTTGGGACTGCAAGTTGTTCGTTTACACTTTTGCTTTAGGCTACTGTCAAAAGGTCAATTGTTAATAAAAATATAATGGTTTATCAGAGTCAGTGAATTGAAATTCCAATACCATTTTGTTTGGTAGTTGAAAATGTTAATTTTCTCGGGAATGATATTTAAAAGAAAAAAATTGACATAAAAACAAAGAAGCAAACGTGTTGGTATCGTTTTTAAGAGTTATTAGTGGAATTTTGACACATTCAACTAAATGTTTCATTTTGGTAATCCTAAGTTCGAATTCATAAATGACGTATGTCATTTTCGAAAGCCAACTATCTTGGGAATGACATTTAAAAGCAAAAATGACGTGCTTGGTGTTATCGTTTTTTCGAGTTACTAGTTGAGGTTTGACACATTCAACTTAATGTTTTATTTTGGTAATACTGAGTTCGAATTCTTAAATGACGTGTGGCAATGTAAGAAAATTCCAATAAACATTTCTTCAATTTCAAATGTCAACTATCTTGGGAATGAAATTTAAAAGAATCATATGACACCGACACAAGCAAGCAAGATTGGTAGTATGTGTGAGTTTTTAGAGTGATTAGCGAAGTTTTGACATACTCAAATTCTGTAGAGTTCAAATTCTAAATTGAAATATGCTATTATCTACCGAAAGCAATTAAAAACAACTGATGACAGCTAGATCACTAATAACTCAAACGAACATATCTGAACATTTTTAGATAAGTACTCGAACGGACGCAAACACAATAGTTAAGTCAAATTTACTGCAAATATTTTTTCGATTTCGTACAATGTCTAAAATCATTATTACGAAACGAGACCAGTGTAACAGTGCCCCAAGGGGTTTATATGCAATCGAACTGGTTACCTAATAGTAATAATAATAATAATAATTAACTACAAATATGGGAGGTATATTTGTTTCTATATGAAACGAATTATTATTCAACTGAAGAAAATCATAAATTTGCTATCCTATGTTGCGAAAAAAAACTTACAAAGAAGTTTATGGTCTTATGAGTGTTTGAAGTGAAGGTAAAGATTGAAATATCATCAAGATAAAGGGAAACTTTTATTAAACAGATTTGAAGACGCTTTGTTGTGTTTCCCTTAATGTTTGCTTAAATTTTTTCGCTCCCTCATCTTAAGCAGGTGTAAATAAAGCAATGGGAAATTGTAAATATTATCATACAGCTGGGAGGGTTCCAACCAAAGAAAAATTTACCTAACTAGAGGAAGACTACTTGAAAATTTAAATCCAACAAAGGTGGGTGTTCAAAAAAGACTTGATATGGCTAATAAATATTTCATGCCTTTAGCGCAGCACATCAGACTACACAGACAATGGAAAAGAAGTTATAGAAGAAGCCTACTTTAAAATGGAGTTGATTGCGGATGCGGGGAGAAGCTCAAGATTGTTGTGCAATGCATAATGTGTTGATTTTTAATGTTGATAATATTTATTATTCTTGTTTAATGTTGTGCATCTTTTAAAGTTGTTGCTTTTTGTTACGTCAAGAACGACCTTGCGAAAGGTCATATTTTTATGTTGTCAATTAAAAACCCATAAGTTCTTCGATTAACTTGTGCTGTCAAACGATAAACGTCAAACAGCAAAACACCAAATTCAGAAACCACTTAAATAACAAAAACAATAAGTACAAAAACTACTAGAAGAAAAGTGTAATAGGCACCTTAAGAAATGATATCTGCGCTGTGATTTCTGATCATGAATTTATTCTTTAAAAAAAAAGCAAACTCTTTTGATCTGTCATTTATTATACGCAGAAGAAATGTCAAACCAGGTCTTTATTTATTTTTCTTAGTGACATCTGTCATATTTAGCAAAATGTTTATCTTATAGTTTAATCAATCCAGCATCTAAATCCTAAATTTATGGAAACAGAAAAGATCGGTTGACAATTATATTTTTTTCTGTTACTCCCATGTTACATTCCGATTTCTCCCTCTCAAATAAACGTATACAACGTATTGACATTTATTAATGTCAAATATGTTCGTTACTATGATACGATTGCCAAAAGATTGTTTGTGACATTCTATTATTAAAAAAGGTCTTTTTTCTTATTTAAGCCACAACAAATCATAGACACGAAAAAAAACTATACAAGCCCTAATTGGATATCAAGTCAATTAAAAATGAAAACTCGCACAATCTAAGATAAAATATCTATTAGACATCACTTCCATACCACCTATGAAGGTATAAGGACAACAAAAAAAAAACATATGTTTAGTCTTTTTTGGTTCTTAGCTTAAATGAATCAAGATACCGTCTGGTATTTTCTGGTGGTGTACCTCATGCCATTACTAAACCACCAAACCAAGTATACTCGTATATTCTTGACCAATTAGAGAAAAATTCCTGTTGAATTGAACAAACGGGAGTGACTTTTACCCACGCAATGGCTAATAATCTTCTTTGTCTGATGACTTCTTCACCCGAGTTTCTATATTCTATTTTTACAAACGAAAAAAGGATATTTTTATCCAATGAAATGAGGTGACAAATAAATAAACAACACCAAATAGAACGAAGCTCTGACAGATGTAAAAATAGAAGACGAAAAAAGTCAACTATTTGTGGACCGGGTTCTCTTCATTGCGTGTTTTAGAGCTTTGCTGTCTTTGTCTTGTCAAAATATATAGACGAAAAAGAATAAAATTAAAAAATCCAATCGCGTGAAAACTAAACGAATAGAATATTTTCTACTAAAATTTAATTTAATTGGAATGGAAATAAAAATTCTATGAATGACATTTACCATTTACATAAGTTCTTCGTTAGAGATTGATTAATTTTGATTGTTTTTACTTTAATTATTTTTGACATTAAAAGGAGCGTCTTATATATTATTGTTGCAGATCTATGTTGTATTTTGCTGTAAGATTTCACTTTCTTGAGTAGCTGTCAGTGTCAAAATATGCAGGTTTACACTGTTGTCAAAATATTTTAATAAGATCTTATAATTCATCGGAAAGAGCAAATTATTGTATTTGACAGAGCAATCATATTAATATAAATAAGAGTTCTGAAAGAAGTGCCAAAATTTTCTGTTGAATTTCTGACATCAAATCTGTCATGTGGAAAACTATAAAATAAAGAAGATTCCAACCAAAAAACTACTTCATTAAAATTTTGACAGCAAAAGTGATTTTATCCAAATCACAAAAGTCGCAAAAGTGAGACATGTTTATAAAAGTTTTTAAAACTATCCAAATCTCAACAGGAACAGTTCTTAAACATGAAATGTCAAAATTTAAAGATAGCTACTACTATAATTATGGAATAAACGCATTTAAAAATTCTGACAGCCGCTGTTTTCGTTTAATTTTATCAACTATCAAAAATTTAGAACATTTCATCATTGCGTCTAACTTAAATACCAAATTCACCGATGACGTCTTCATTTGTGACATTTATCATTTACATAAGTTGTTCGTTAGAGATTGATTAATTTAATTTGTTTTTTATTTTAATTATTTTTGACATTAAGGAGCGTCTTATATATTATTGGGGCAGATCTATGTTGTATTTTGCTGTAAGATTTCAATATCTTGTGTAGTTGTCAGTGTCAAAATATGCAGGTTTACACTGTTGTCAAAATATTTAAATAAGATCTTATAATTCTTATATAAATCGGACATAGAACATTATTTTATTTGACAGAGCAGTCATATTAATATTAATAAGATTTCTGAAAGAAGTGCCACAATTTTCTGTTGAATTTTTGACATCAAACCTGTCATGGGGAAAACTGCGAAATGAAGATGATTCCAACCAAAAAATACTTCATTAGAGTTTTGACAGGAGAAACGATTTTGTCTAAATCTCAAATGTCGCAAAAGTGAGATATGTTTACAAAAGTTTCAAAGTCCAAATCTCAACAGGAACAGTTCTTAAACACTAAATGTCAAAATTTAAAGATGGGTACCAATATAATTATGGGATAAAAGCATTTAACAATTCTGACAGCCGTTGTTTTTGTTTAATTTTATCAACTGTCAAAAATTTAGAACATTTCATCATTAATTGTTATCAACTGTCAAAAATTTAGAACATTTCATCATTACGTCTAACTTAAATACCAAATTCACCCATGAGGATGACGTCTACCATTGACTGTCTGTTAGATAAGAAAAAGAACCTCACCTGGAATGAAAAGAAAGAAAAAATAACAATTAGTCAAAAGATAAATAAAAGATAATATTCCAATAAAAATATATCTAAATATGCGTGTTTTTATATGCTAATCAAAATATTATGCGAAAAAAAGTCGTCTCCCTTTTTTTCTTAAGGTAGGTATCTACTAGGTATCTTGCAAATGCCAGACATAATTTTATAAATCTGATTCAAGATCAAGGGTTAATGTAGAATTTATAGAAGCTAGAAGCCAAACCACAAGAGAGAGAAAAAAAAGGAAGAAGAAACCCAAATCAAAGTCTGACCACATTAATTCAAAATGACTGTGCAAAGAAAAAAAAGCAAAGCTGATGACTTGTTATCCTTGAAATAATATTACAAAAACTAAAAAAAATTAAACCCAGAGCCATTAGCAAGATATTGTACGCTGGGAAGAAATTCAGCCAAAAGTCTAATTTCCATATTGAGATTTGTTCTGTTTGTTTCTTTGTTTGAACGAGAATGATGAAAACATGAGAGAAGTCCTAAAACCAAACAAGTTTTAAGCTTCTACCTCGAATTCCATTGAATATAAAATAATCTCGTTCGATATCGTGTGAATGCATAAAATTGTGACCTAATTTTTTACCAGCTTTGAGATAATTATTATATTTTTATTTATTGAATTACTATACTTGTTCTCGTATGTCGCGAAAACGTTGTTAATTGTCATACACGTAATAATTTAACCGTGAGGGTCATTGTTTTCATATTATAGCCAATAAGTTTCAAAAACTTAACTATATACGTCAAGTTCATCCTCTCTATGATGATATTGTGCTCTGGGGGTGGTTTGAGTTGACAGCCAACAGTGTTTCAGTCAAGACCATAGAGTACCATTTTTTTCTGAAAGATAATACATCTTAACTTAACGAGAAACAAGACACTTTTTTTTTTAGTTGCAACGTGTAGAACACTTTGCGTCAAAATTCACACTGTTGTTGGCCTGATGGGCTGTGTTCAGCGCTACACATACACAATCCAATGCAAAGAGTGTATTTTCTTTGAAAAGCATCAAACTGAAACGGATCATAAATGTGTGATAAATCGGTTAAAAATCATACACCACAATGTTAACAACAACTGAAGACATTCAGAGGGTAACCTTGTTACCAATTTAAAGACTGGAACATTATAATTGAAAAATTGACAATGTGATCATTATTTGATGGTTAGAGATGACATTGATGGAAATGATATCCACACTTTAAGTTGTTAAAATTCATTTGATCTCAATTAATAAAGCAAGTTAAATGAAAAGATAAACTGTAAGAAACAAGAAGGTTATAGTTTGTTAGAAGGATCGACATAAATTTACAATGAAAGCATTCAGCGATATATGGAAAAAGGTTAGTTCGATAACACATAGATCACAAAATATGACTAAATACATTTGTTTAGCTCATTTCGTATAGTAAAAAAAAGTAGAAATAGGATACAAATATTTTTTTCTTTTTCTCCCAGAAACTTTTGACAAAAGACAACTTTGTAAAATGTGTCTTTTCCATTTTTTGTAACTGTTTTTTCGACGAGTGCTGGCTGCCAAAGTATTTTTGTCTGTTTGTTTTGACGTTTTGGGATCATTTTTTCGCAAACTGTCAAACGAGCCAAAACCGCAGACATTTTTTTTCTAATGAGTGCGTTCAGCTTCTTATTGATTCAAATTTATATTGTGTGTGCTGCTTTACGAATATTTTATATATTTTATTTATAGACTTATTTTTCTCAGTTAGAAACAGAAGTCTCGTCGCCAAAAATTCGGCACGTGTTGCAAATAAAAAAAAATAAACTAGAAAGACCAGCACAACGTTCCATTAATGGATTCAAAAAAAAAAAAATTCAAGTCCCACTTCTACAATTTAGAAGTATGTAGGCACTCGTACCACATTATGCTCTTACAAACTTTAATCATCACAGTTAAAAATAATCCAGATTACACTATAAGTACCTACCTACTGAAAACAGAAAAAAAAAATATCTTTAAGCTGACAAACAGACAAAAAGTCGCCTTTAATTTGCTTAACGAAACACTAACTTTTTCGTATGTAATGTATGTTTCTCTATGAAACTGTCATTCTTTTTAAGTGCTTGACAACAAAACGAAAAGTTGACGTTGTCGGCATATCGGCTGGATATAGAATTTTATGATACCTACTTACTAAACATATAAAGAAGCAGAATAATGACAGTAGTTAGGTTTTTTTTTTTGCAAATGAACTTCAGAAATAATAACAATCAATCAGTCAGAGTGTCGCCTTGTCGCCAGAGTAACACACACAAAAATCAGATTAGAAAAAGAAAAAATCAATATTTTGCTTCGTGACACATTTTTTTCATTTTCAAATTAGTGACAGAACCGCGAAATGGTGTAAAAGAAAAAAGAGGAAAGGTAGTTTAAAGAATATGAACCATGTCGGTAAGCAAGTAAACTGTCGGTATTTTTGTCAAAAATCAGTTTTAGATAATGAAGTCCTAATCGCGAAATATATGTCAAAATATCCAATGTCCATTGCCGAAACAATTTCGAAATTTCGATTAATTATCTTCCATTTTTCTTAATGCAAAAAAATTATATATATTTTTGAATTAATTATATTTGTTTCTTTTAGTAAGGTGATGATTTTTGACCGTGGCTGTCAAATTAAACTCCAAAGATCGTTTGTTATAGTTTTTTTTTCATATTTTCGTTGTTTAAAATGTCAGTTTACATTTTTTTTTACGAATTAATTCATGGGCGTCACTCGATATTCGCGATGTTAATCGTTAAAATAAGCTTCCAAAACAGGGGGAATTAAAATTTAAGACATTAACGGTCAAAAAAAAGATGTTTATCTCAGATAGATATACATTCAAGGTCTCTTAGTCCAGTTAAATATTTGAATAAACTTAATGTTTTATGGTTTGATTACCTACCACTTAAAGGCAAAAGCTGATTGTTATTATTAGCAGGAGGGTGGTGAGATTATAAAATGTTGACTTATATGGTGTGAACAGAAATCAGCTTTTTAATTTATTTATTTAAAACACTTGCAAAATATTTTAATTCACTTGTTTTTTTTTTGTATTTAACATAAAATACGGAAGATGTATATAAATCAAAATTTGACATTATTTATGATTATTCACATGAGGTGATGGTGAATTTGTGAATGATAAAACTGTCATTTTAAATATTTACCCAACTAACTACATTGTGATATATTAACCGGAAATTTAATATCTTGTTTGTTTTAATTTAACACATTTTGTACACAATAAACAATGGTAAATTTTAAGTGACCTTGACTTAGCTGGCGCAAAAATTTTGATTTGATTATATTGATAAAAATATATACAGACATATATTATTTCGTTGCGCATTTGTCACCCTTGATGGCTTTTTATTTATATTTTTTTTTGTTTTTTCGGATTGGTATGAATGTCTAAAACGTTAAAGCAAAAGTTTTGCTGTCTGCTTAGTTTTATGGGTAAAGGATTTTAACTGTGAAGGTGAGTATTGTTTCTTCAAATAAATGTCATAAAATTATCTTAAAGCCCAACTATCATAGACTAAATTAAAAGTAAGCTAATGTCAAAACCGAACGAAAAATTATCAGAAGTTATCGTCAAAACAAAAAGTAATCATAATGGATTCAAGAAAATTTGACATTTGCTTAAGCTCGAGCCATTTAAATGGCTCTTGAGTAATTGCGCGAAAGTAAGCGAAATTTAACGAAACTGAGCAGAACGTCTTTTTTGGTTAGTGACTATAAGGCTGCGTATTGGTTCGTTACCTTTAGCTAGCTTAAGCTCGGTTAAGTCTATTATAGTTGGGCCTTTAGGCTTAGCTACAAATTTAGGCAACTTCACGTTCGAAAAATGAAGAATAAACGACGCCACCTGGTTAAAAGTAAATTGAGCTCTAATCAACTGTCAGTTGTCAAATTGAATTTCAATAAAAACAGTTCTGCCAACTGAAAAACTTATCTCCTTTGGCTGAGCTGTCAAAAAATAAATCTTAATAATAATAATTTTTAGTTTAGACGTTCGGTTTTTGGTCCTTTTTTTCTGCCTTGGAGCGAGCTATATAGCTCCGAATAAAATCACTGAGCTAATGGAGTAAAAAGCTGAGCAAATTCTTAAACTATTGACAGTTCAGTTCTCCAATGTGTTTCAAAAATAAATCGCTAAGCTCAGCTTTCTGTTGTGAGTTTAAAAAGAAGTACCCCTAATGTCACCCGGTTAAATAAATTGAGTTCAAATCATCTATCACCTGTCAAATTGAAATTCAATAAAACAGTGGTGCCAACATATATTTTCATCAGTAATTTTGCTAGCAATCGAGGAATATTTAAAAAAAAGTAAACATGTGAGCATTTTCCCCTGTGGTATTCCAATCATTTCGAAGGTTCAAATGACTTATCCGATCAAGTTCAACAAGTCTAGACTCTCTGCATAACTATATCCAAATCAAAGGATTCCCTAAACACTGCCTATAACTTCAAAGTAACTCCTTAACTTTCAACTAACTTTTCATACAAAAACAAACATTATACCTACGTAGCTAGCTACCTTCTCTAAAGTGAAAAGTGATGACTGCGACACAATATTAAAATGTGGGTCCTTAGCACAAAACACACGGCAGACGGCACACCAGAGAGCCCAGAGTATACTCTACTCTTTCGTCTGCAGTAGTTGTGTCGTCATGGCAGCATGTCTAAAAATGTCACTTTGGATGAATTCTTTAGCACACATGATGCACATTAAATCCTAGTTTTTTTTTATTCTTTTCTTTTTGTTTAATATTTCCCACTCATGTCGTATGCATCCTCGTTGTGCGATGCAAATAGTGTTATTGTGTGCTGCAAGTAGGTACCTCGCTACTACACAAGTGGCGTGTGTTTGTGGCGTTTTGGAGCCACCATCTCACCGTCAGTCGCGTCACCAGCGTTTATCCAAAGTTGTATAGCGCCGTTGCGCCACACCACGCAGTGTGTAGGAAGCAAAGAAGCTTCAACCAGCATCTTCATAGTGTTTCGCACTCCAGCCAGCAAGAGCCAGGAGAAAAGTGTAAACAGTACATAAGATGCGATATTGCGATGGCGAAACATTCTTGCTGCACAGACAAACAAAAGGTGGGTTTTTGTCACATTCTGTTCTTAACGTAGCCGTAGCATGAGTTTCCTTTAATACCACGTCCGCACTATCACAGGACTGAATCAACTTCATTCGTCTGTCCGTTCGTTCGTCCAGGTGAATGAACTGATTGTGTTCATTTCATTTCTTTTCCCCGTTCCCATTCGTATATTATTCTTTATTTATTTACTTTAACTTGAATAGTTTTTTGTTTTTATGTTTATGTTCTTTTTTGTTTTCGAACGGAAGTGCACATTGAGACAAAGATGAACAAGAAAAATAAAAAACGGCTGTGTTCGTCAAGTATTGTATTAAAGCAATTTCATAAGAACTAAACAGGAGGACAGAAGGCAAAAAGGGGGACTAGAAGAAAAAGTGAGTATAGTAAAATGAATGAATGCGTACGCTTTGTAAAAACGACATCGTGTATATGTAGCTTTATTGTTGTTCTTGCCTTTAATTAGCTAGTGCGAGGGAATTATAAGTACAAGAGTAGATATGGACTTTTGAAGGAAGAAGAATCTTTTAAAATTACTTGTTTCTGTTTGTTTTTTTTTTTTTGTTGTTTGAAAAAGAATAAGGGGGATTTCCTCATGATGGCATGTTGCCCCTTTTTTCTTTTACTTTATAAATTCTACAATGTGTTGTTTTATTCATCTTTTTCCCTGCTGAAGTAGGTACCTAGCTTTATAATTTTTTTTTTCTTACATAAAGTTCTTGTTGCATTTTTCTTGATGTCTCGTGTGTTAATACTTTCAGAGGGAAGTTGCATATTATTTTTTTTTAAAACGTTTTAAATTAAATGTTTGTTTCGAAGAAATGAAGGCGGAAGAGCGCATAGAAGAAAAAGAATGAAATGGATTGTCATTTCATATAAAAATTGTGTTGGTACCTTTATTTTTAAGATACGTCATGAATTCAGAAAAATATTAAGGTAGTTAAAACATAACAATTGGAATTATTATTAAAATTATAGTAACTTTATGGATTGTCTCTCTAGTACCACAGGGGCGAGTTAAAAGGCAATGTTAGACACTTTGACAACTGAGGTAGAATCGGCTGAGGTGAAAAGTGACTGTCAAGTTCCCTGAGTTTGCGGTTTGTTCTTTCGGAGGGAAGTTGCATATAATTTTTTTTTTTACGTTTTAAATTAAATGTTTCAAAGAAATGAAGGCGGAAGAGTGCATAGAAGAAGAAGAGTGAAATGGATTGTCATTTCATTGTTTTGGAACCTTTATTTTTAAGATACGTCATGAATTCAGGAAAATATTAAGGTAGTTAAAACTTAACAATTTTAATTATCTTTAAAATTATGGTAACTTTATGGATTGTCTCTCTAGTACCACAGGGGTGAGTCAAAAGGCAATGTTAGACACTTTGACAACTGAGGTGGAATCGGCTGAGGTGAAAAGTGACTGTCAAATTCACTGAGTTTGCGGTTTGTTCTTTCAGAGGGAAGTTGCATATTTTTAAATTAAATGTTTGTTTCGAAGAAATGAATGTGGAAGAGTGCATATAATTGAAGAATGAAATTGATTGTCGTTTCATGTAAAATTGTGTTGGTACCTTTATTTTTAAGATACGTCATGAATTTAGGAAAATATTAAGGTAGTTAAAACACAACAATTGGAATCATTATTAAAATTATGGTAAATTTATGGATTGTCTCTCTATGACCACAGGGGCGAGTCAAAAGGCAATGTTAGACACTTTGACAACTGAGGTAGAATCGGCTGAGGTGAAAAAAGACTGTCAAATTCACTGAGTTTGCGGTTTGTTCCTTCAAAGGGAATTTGCATATTGTTTTGTTAATGTTTTAAATTAATTGTTTCAAAGAAATGAAAGCCGAGGAGTGCATAGAAGAAGAATGAAATGGATTGTCATCTCATGTAAAATTGTGTTGGAACCTTTATTTTTAAGATACGTCATGAATTCAGGAAAATATTAAGGTAGTTAAAACTTAACAATTTTAATTATCATTAAAATTATGGTAACTTTATGGATTGTCTCTCTAGGACCACAGGGGTGAGTCAAAAGGCAATGTTAGACACTTTGACAACTGAGGTAGAATCGGCTGCGGTGAAAACTGACTGTCAAATTTACTGAGTTTGCGGTTTTTTTGGGGTGATTCAAACCTATTCAAATCGATTGAAGAATTTCGAATAAGAATTGGCAAAATTATGTTTGGATGACATTTTTAAGAGGTTTTGGTAATACATCGAAATATTCACATTGAGGCAGGAACGTAGTATTTGTTGCAAAACCAATGTCAGATTCTTGTAGTAGTGACAGCTATTTAGTTATCACTTTCGAGTATCATCTAACATAGATTAATAAGATTGATTTTGACAATCATTTATCAAAACTAACCATATACGAGTCCTAGGGCCTTAGTGACTTACAATTCTCAACCATTCCCGTATGCGAGTTGTCATTGATGGAGGGGACTTACAGTTTGAAGCCGAATACGAATGGCTTAAAAAAGGGGACCAAACACATATATTACGTTTAACTACCCTCGAACTCTTTAACAAATTAACGTCAAAGTGTTCAAACACCCACAACGGCATAATCAGGTCAGTTTCAAAATGAATAAAAGAAGGATGTCAAACAAACCAACTACGAAATGTCTGTCACCTGTCAAATTTGCTGTCACTTTTCTCTAAATTTGTATAATGATAAGAATATAATAACAAAGAAATACATTTTTGAATAGTTTTTATTTCCGTGTTTTTTTCAATAAGGATTATCTTATATCAATTGAAGATTAAAATCCCAGAATGACTGCATTAACACAAAACACATGCACTCAGACTACGTAGAACCTGTTGTTTACAGTTGAAAGAATTTTTAAAGTAAACACTCAGCTCAGTAATATAATGGTGAATGAACTGAATGGAAGGTTAGGTACCTACATTACGTATAGGTACTTAGTTTTCCTTCCTCTATATTTTTGTTTTATTATTTTTAAAAGAAACCAACATCATTCATTCGGCAGCCACCAAATGCAATTCCAAGTCCTTAATGCTCCACCAGGCCTTATGAAAACATACCTACTTTACCGTTGCATTCCTTCCTTCTATACTCGCGACTTCTACTTCGTACATCATAAACATATTATACTTATACGTATTTTGAATATGAGGACAACCAAGTCATTTGTCACCATTGACAAGGTTCCCTCACCTCAACCAAAGAGGGACTACCACTACACTACATCAGGCAGTGTGGCAGGGAGAGAAAGAGAAGGTGCATTCACACTTAAAACAACTCGTTGTCGTCATCATCACCTTAAATAAGCTTTAGACTTAAGCAAATGGGTTTTCTCATCGCATTTTCTTTTAACTCCGTACTCCATCGCGTCTTCCGTAATAACGACAAAAAGCGTTTATTCTTCCGGGATTTTGTTGTATGCATATATTTTTCTTTGCCTTAGGAGTTTCCTTGATTGGTAACAGTAACTCAATGGGTTAGTGGGTCTTAAAAATCTCCTTTAAATCCCCAAGCTCGCTGCTCGCGCCTAAAAAAGTCTTAATCAAAATATCATAACTTGGTTTAGGCACAGCAGCACGTTCCGGGTTAGGAAATTCTATAACTGTCAAACAAAAAATATCCTCTCACTTCCAGATGGAAGCACCTCCTGTCCCCGTTTTCATTTGACAACAAAAAATAAAGGACGAAGTGGATAATGATATAGAGAAACAGGAGCATTAAGAACATAATATACTGAAATCCGATATCGAATGACACACTTGTACTTTGCGGTTAAGAGGGCTTCTAGCGTCAATTGAATGCAGTCAATGGGCTTGAGTGATGTCAAACGGAGAAGGTTTTAAATTACTTTCTTTGTGAAGTTAATGTTTTCTACTGTAGTAGAAATAAAATGTGTACTTAAAGAGCAAACAAAACAACTAATTTTGACGTATCGGCTGAGATTAACTGTCAAGATCCTTTTGAAAGGACAGATGTGTCCATACCCTTGTATAGCTATCCTTGTTATAAAATCTTGGCAGTACATGAAGAAGGGTGTAGAGTTTAGCAATAGTTTACGTTACTTTAAATTACAGTCCTGACATTTCTCTTGTTCATATCATTGAAAATATGTAATTGACGGAACAGCGATCAGATGTCAATATCTAACTAATGACATTACTGACGACTATAGCTCATTTGATTTACTCGTTTTTTGGTTTTATTTAATTCTTACTAAATAAAGATAATTTTGCAATTGAAGTTAGAATTTCTCACGCATATCCAGCTACTAAAAAAAACGACTAAGAATAAAATTTGTTTTTAACCAAATCAACTGTCAATTGTGTCATTTGTGTTCAAAATGCAACAATTCTGTCATCGTTTTTGCCGCTGCCTGTCACAACGGCTGTCAATCAAATTTGGCCTACCTTACCATAATTGTGTGCATATTTTTGTGTGTTTTTGTTTTACATACTGCAAACTTAAAACAACTTTGACTAAAAAAGAAAAAAACAAAACTTCTTTATTCATAAAACATATAAAATAAAGCTTAACACGTCGTCGTCGTAGCTGTCTTTCGTTTTCGTTGCTATCGTTCGATGTCAAGCAGCTCAATGAAATTGGATCTGCAAAATGTAAAACGATGTCTTTTCTATATTTTAATATGTATCCATCTATCAAACGGGCAATGTGTGAGTTGAAAAATTGTTCAGCGGTTGGGGTGAAGGTGAAAAACTTAAATGTAATTCTATATTGATCCGTGAATACAATTCCCTTCTCTCTTTCTCATACTCCCCACATACGTACATAAAAAATGAATTATAATATAACTTAACACATATGTACATAGCTTATAAAAACCGCCACCAGGTGGTTAAAGTTTGATGGTCATCACCACATTGCACCCATCTCTCATCTACATGCCTATACATCATCATCATATGCAATGAATGTGCATTTTCACGCAAATTAAACAAATGGAAATCTCTGGTAAAAAAAATGTAATTCGATGCCATCACATGGGTGACAGGACAGAGGTGTAGTGTGGTGGGAGGTGGATTTTCTTGTGGTAGGTATAGGTTCCACATACATTTTCGTATGGTGTTGTTGCTGCTTTTGGGTGGAAACAAAAATAAAAAAGAGATTTATGTTTTGCTTACATGTTCGTTGGGTTGGTTCTTCGTTGTGTCGTCTCTGCTCTGTTTGAGGTTTTAAATTACAAAATACTCGTAGTGTAACAACAAAAGTGTGACCGTAACCTAATTTTTCATACAGCCAGCGTGTGAGGTTTTCTCCTCTATTATATTTTTTATAACCATCAAGACTCTTGGTGGAGTATATCTTCATAAACGGTATGGTGAATTTAATTCAATATAAAAAGCAATTCTCACGCATTGAAGGAGATCTTTTGTTTTATTATTTTTTCATTTTCTTACATTTCCACATCCGTCATCTCAAGCAAAAGGGCATATATACTTTGGTGGAGAGAGTGAAAAGGGTTAATTGACTTTGTCGTGCATTCCATTCACACACCACATTTTTACCACATTATATGATGACTTCCTTTCAAAGACGTCAACAACAACGACGACTCCTTTGACGGATGGCAACGAGACGTGCAGTTGTCATAACCACGTCTCGTGTAAACAATCTCCCTGTGTCTCCCCCATATAGTGCCATTAAGTTATGTACAATGTACATATATGCGATACGCAGCTTTAGTGATTGATGAGATGCAGATTAATGACACTGACACAACAGAGGGGGCGTTCGTCTCTCAGTGTGGCTGCGTGGCCCGTAACTTCCAACAACAACAGTCCAACACATCACATCTTTTTGACGTCCATCCTTAAGTTAACTAAACAAAATGCTAATTTAAATATACTAATTGACCTCGAGTAAACTGGCGGCGGCGGTGTGGTGAAGAAAGACGTCAGAGAGCAAATAAAAACAATTTTTTTCACACATGAGTGCGATTAGTAAACGACCAAAGACGATAACTATACGACCACAACGAATCGTGAAGATCTTGAGTTTTTGACTTTTATTTTTCATTTTTTTTTGACAAGACAAATGAACTTAATGAATTTTGATTGCTAAAGGGTTCGCTTAACAAATTTATTTACCATTCATGAAAAGACGACCGAAAGCGAAGTCGAAACAACAAGAGATTTGTTAGTCAGAGCTCTCATCAGATGCAAGATGGCTTGACTCTTATTTTGGCTGTGGTGGCGGTCTTTACATTGCAATGGCGGTGCGTTTGCAAAGTCAAAAATGACACAAGTACCTTCATCATAGGCATACGCAATGCTCAAGAATAACCCATGTTTGTATGCAAAATTAATACGTTTTTTGTTGCAAGGCTAAGCCCGCGATGCACCCGTTGGATGTCATATGAAGATACAAAAAAAAAGGAAAGAACCAAAGGTCTTTATAATTGAAAGACGCTGGTAGCGCGCAGCGCTCAGGGAGCTGATGATGTGATACTTCAGAATGGTGCAACATGTGACTAATTTCCAGTGCAATTAATTCACTTTCTTAAAATGGGTATTTTTAGACACAAACAAAGCCCTCCGGAGTCGAACGTGCCTTCGTCACCAGATGTTTCCCAATTTATCGGACAATTAAACACTTTTTCAAGGCCTTTGTTAAGTTTTATATTTTCTTTAATGTTTGTGAATTTTTTAAAGAAAAAGGAGTTGTCAAATAGGAATACAAAAGTGTGGTGTGAAAATTCGTTCACAAACGTCAAAATGTTTATTGACAGTTCATTAAAAAGGCATATTTCATAGTTTTGAAATTGTAAACCAAAACCAAAATGATAGCTGTCACTTTGACTTTTAACGATTTTTAAAGTGCTTCTCACTAATGCAGTTAATTTCCAAAAATAATGACAACTAAATGAAAACTGATCAAATGTCAATAAAAAGCTAGCTCGCGTCACTTCAATGAAATTGATATTTGGCTTGTGGTTTTCTGACGTTTAATATCTGCTTCCGAAATAGTTCCACTTTTAAGATTAAAATAAATAAATATTGATGTGAAGAGAAAGCTCCTAATATGAAGGTTCTTTAGAAATAAAGTTTCCTATTGAACCTCTTAAAAATTTTCTGCCCATATCAAATGGAAAACAATGTATTTTATTCAATGTCTTCTTGTGTACCACCTCATGACCCTGTAAAGGTCTTTAAAGTAATCACAAACTTGTTTTTATTTTCTTGTCTGAACCCAACTCTACAGCCATACAAAATGACAGGCAAATACCATAAAGTTAGGTTGGCACCTATACAATTTTCCAGAAGTGTCATTTTTTAACCATCACCTCATTTGATAACATTGAACTTGTGAAACCGATTAGCAAAGCATTATTTTTTTATATTTACAATATACGTTTATTTTTGTTTTGTTTTACATTTTATTATTTTGCTTGTATGGCATCATAAATCGTAATCACACACAGAAGAATGCTTTTCCACCTGAGCCTTGTCAAGCCAGGCCAGGCCCGGCCCGACCAGGCCTTTGAGCAGAGACTCAGAGAAGAGGCTTTGTAAATTCCACACAAAACTAAAGGAAAAAATAATCATCCATCAATATGCCATAAATTACGTTGTTTTTTGTCTTCTTTTCATCCCTCATTTTGTTGTTTTTGTTGTTTTTTTGACGTTTTTCAATTCTATAGTAGTCGTGGTCGCAACTCGCAAGGCAGAGCGAATTGTCAGAGATTTCTGACGCCTGAGTCATCCATTTACAATAATTTATAAACAAAAAAGACCACGCCAAACAACGGTGATCTATTCACGAACCACGATGAGTAATAAACATAACGTAATTCTACCTCGGATCGGATGTGTGAAATGCAGCAAAAGAGTTGTGTAGAGATGAAGTTTGTGGAGAGACAGCAAAGTAATAAAACGAACCGGCAAATTGAGTGTAGAAAAAGAGATAAATATCAAATTTATGCATAATATGTCACTAATTCGTGTTTTTTCTATTTTCTTTTTTTTTAAAATAATTCTCAATTATTGGCGTCGTTTTTTTTTCTTTTGCTTTTATGACTTGTAACGGAAAATTTAAGATACTTTGAGAAATTAGTTTTATACCTTCCTAAGCATAAGTCTTTTATGTTTTTTTCTTTTCTTGTTGTTAATGCGCTGAGGTTAAATTGATTGGTATAACAAAACAACGAAACAAACAAAAAATATAGGTCAGAGATATCAACCTTATGGGACGCCACAGCTTGCCGCCAGTTAAGTTGTAAACAAGCTTAAAGGCGCTAATTGCATTGAGTTCATGGGTTATATTTTGTAAGTCAGACAGATAGCTATACATAAGAAAAATAATAATATAAGGAATGCCAAGGTTAATTATGTTGGAATAATATTGGTCTTGTTGAAAAAGTTTTTGCGTCATCGAAACAAGACTTACAAAATGTTCAGAAAAGTTTATATAAATGTTTCACTTTTTTTTTCTTTTCTTTTGGGTTTGTTTATGTCAAAAGTAGTCCACGGGTTTGTTTGTTTTGTATTTTTTATATTTTTTTTTACTTCCATAACGAGTTTGGTGTTTTTCTGTCGCTTAATTGAAGAACACCTTTTAAATATTTTTTATTGAATTGCAAAAATTTTAAAAATTACGAAATCAGAAGAATAGATGGGAATGATTTTGAACATTTACTAGTGTAGGCATGGTTTTATGTTGTTTTGGTGAATTTTAAACAAAAAACGCCTACAGCCAAAAAGGAATTGTGATTCACTATTTTTGTTTAGTTTCTCGAACCAAAAAAACGATGATACAATTGTGAATGTTTGTGTAAATCAGATTGTTTTAAAAGGTTTGATTTATTTTGTTTCATGTTTGAAATGATTAATAATAGAATCTTTATATGTCAAGCCAAATATTTAGGTCTTGTTTACACTTTTTTTTGTATCAAATAAAACATCGCTTAAATTCGTTTCCAATGATAAGATTTAGAATAACTATACTGTACAAGAGTTTACATAAGTCAATTCAATCGCTCCCAAGAGGTTCTCTATACGTAATTTACCAATGTCACAAATGATGAGATGATCCAAATGACAGTTTAGAAAAATGTGTGTTTGGGACGTTGAATAGAACGATTTGATTTGACATTTCTTTTCCTTTCTTTGTATTTATATGTCAATCTGCCTAGTGACACTTTCAACTGTCATCTCATCTGACGTATATTTCTATAAAGAAACGCATATTTTGTACATGTCATTTTAATAAAATCTTTCAATTTAGTGGTTCAACTTCTTACTACAATTCAATTGAAATAATTGTCAAAATAATTACAAATTTATAATTAACTGTACCAATATCGAATAATTAACACTGACATAGTTTGCTCAAACGTTCCGTTATTATGTTCTATCGGTTTAATTTAATCTCATACTTGATTAAACTAAGCGGTTTCAGTTTTGCATATTATGTATAAAAGTCATCCTACTGCGAGTATTTGTGACACATCCTGAAACACAGAACAAGTTTTATGTACATTATATTTATACATATTCATTTGTTGGTAAATTTCATAACCGTAGACGATCAGTCTAACCACATTGAGTGTTGCAAGCAAGCTCTTATAACATAACTCTTTTACCTTCCATCCAACAAAGTGCCATAAGAGTCTTGTCATTGCATTGGAATTCACCTTAAGCCTCAGTCTACACACGACACACCACACCGACACCACACTTCATCATAAGAATAAAATGTATATAATTCTGCCTGTGAGAACAAGATGACTTCATCGTTGATGGTAAATCCTTGCATACGTATAAGTAAAGTGTAAATACCGCTAATAATCTGCCGTGTGAAGTAGAATGAAAATAATATTCTGCTCTTCAAAATAAGATCTTAAAAAAGAAGTTTCTTTTTGACGTTTAACAACAACATGGCGGCAAAACCAAAACGTATACAATACAAACCAAACAAATTATCCACCTCAACCAGACAAAACTTCAAAGAAACAACAAATCTTTATAACAAACGCGCAAAAGAATGAAAAAAAAAAAACAAAATCAAAAAGGAAGAAGCGCAGAAGTTTGAAATAATGCTCTTCATCCGTAGTTCTGTGGAGGGATTAATGTCTTTATTTGTTATTAGAGTCAAATCAAATATGGTATTCGTGCCAAATAACAGGAAATTACATTTTCTTAAGACGCACATTCAAATCCAAGTTAAATTAGTATACATTTATGGGTATAAACATTCTTCTTTGCCAAAAATTAAAATTTTAATGACAGTTCGGTTGATTTCCACATTTATAGGAGATGTCATTTCTGTTTTACGCTTTAAAGTCAACAAATTATGTTTCTATATTTGCTCTTAAATAAAATTCACCTACGTTTAAAACCGAATTTGGTTACTCTAAAAAAGTGTAAACATTTATTTCCATTTGATAAATAAAAACACAATTCGTTTGGATAACTGTCACACGTGTCAAAATTTAGATGTTGAAACAAACATTACTTAGAGCAAGGGTTGGTTTACACTTTTTTTTTTGACTTTTTTTCAAGAAAAAATAACACTTCTATTAAATTCGTGTTCATAAATCAAAACCATCGAAGAGTTCATGAACTCTTCTTTTCCCAAGATCTGTTCGTTTTTGTTTTTCATTTATTTTTGAGTACAGTGAGAATAAATGAAGCCTTGCCCATAAACTTTCGACAACAATTGGCAGTCAGTAAGATTTAGAGCGAGATGGTATAGTGTTATGTATATACTGAGATGAGATATGAGATGAATAAATAAAATAGAACTTAAGGATATCCATAAGAATTGTCGAAGAGTTTGAGTGGGAGATGGTTATTCCTTTTTCTCTGACGCCAAGAAAGGACAATGAACTCGTAAAAAATATGTCATGTCGAAGATAAGGAAGGATATTTTTTGTTTATCTCTGGAAGAAAAAGTGCATTGTATATAGTAGATGACTTGAGAGAATTTTTTGTTTGGGTCCTTTGTATTCCAAGTTCGATGACCAATGAAAAATGTTGTTTATTTTAGCAGAAAGTTTACTTATACGGTGAAGAAGAATGATGTTTATTTCAATTTTGTTTGCTAATGGATGGTGGTGGTGTAGCCGTAGCATTAAATTGAAGATTTTGATTGCCTACAGAACCAACTAACGTGAAAAACAAGTGGAGATGTCAGCTGTCAAATTGTCCTTCAATGGAAAAAAATCGAGCGAACTCAATTACTCGCTTTTATAAATTTAAGTATTGAACAAGCCCAGGGAAATGTCAAAATATTTTCATGACTTTTAACGAAAAGTAACGAAAGCCACATCAAAGTTTATGTCAAAACAATGGAAATGAAAACTTCATTTCACTTCAAATTGTCAGTTTTTAACATACAAAAATAGTTGCACATTTCAGAATTTGTACCCAAAAAAGTTTCTTAGTTGAATGATTTTTAAAGCCGTAGCATTAAATTGAAGATTTTGATTGCCTACAGAACCAACTAACATGAAAAACAAGTGGAGATGTCAGCTGTCAAATTGTCCTTCTATCGAAAAAAATCGAGCGAACCCAATTACTCGCTTTTATAAATTTGAGAATTGAACAAGACCAGGGAAATGTCAAAATATTTTCATGACATTTACCGAAAAGTAACGAAAGCCATTTCAAAGTTTATGTCAAAACAATGGATATGAAAACTGTCACTTCAAATTGTCAGTTAGTTTTTAATATACAACAATAGTAGCACATTTCAGAATTTGTACCCGAAAAAGTTCTATAAGCCGAATGATTTTTAAAGACAAAAATATATTAATGAATAAAGATAATATTTATAAACCTTGAAACATTCTTTTGTATAAAAATAAAATGAGGTAAAAAATTTGGTATCAAACTAAAGAATTTCATTATCGTTTTAGACTTTTTAATCACATTCACTTCTTTTCTTAAGATCTAACGTATTCCCAATCTACAATAATATATGTTAATTTTGCAAAAACAGTTCTGTTTCCACCTTCAAATAATAAATAACAAAATAGTCTTACTCAATAACTCAAATGGTCACACAATATTTACCTGAAAAGAAAGAAAAAAAGAAGATAAATAAATTTTTATATAACAAAGTTAAGTTAAACTAGAATGACGTTTAAGAATAAAGAATAGAATATTCAATCAAAAATCTATAAAATGTCATAAAATCGTGACAAAGTTAATAAAATTCACAATGGAGGCCATGATAGTGGCAATCAAAAGAATTAAAAATCCACATAGGTACGAAACTTGTCTAAAAGTGAGCAATAACGGAAAAACTCACCTTCACATATAAATACATATATCTAGAGTTGAATTATATACATATATAACTTTGAGACATTTTTTGTTTCGTTCTCGTGAGTAACGATATAATCAAAGTTAAACGTCAAGAATTTGAAGAATAATAAAAATATATTCTTATTTTGGAATTCATAGTACTTATACAATCGTGATTTATAGGAAAGCAATATGTTTATGGGATTGATACAATAAAAAGAGTTACATTACGTTTTTTGAATAAAAAGTAGGCACATGTTAGTAGCCAAATGTCAAATTTGTAATTGTAAAACCAATTCACAATAGAGAAGTAGCTATTATTGGTTAAGAAAAAGAACACAGCGAACGCTTATAACTTCTATTTTTAATTCACTGAACACGTTGAATGAGTGCATTGAAAGCAAAAACAACTTGAACTCTACAGAAAATAAGAACGAATGTGGTCAAATGGACAGAGAATTTAACAAAAACAAAAATGGCAGATATGTCAAAACTAAAGTCTCAAATCAGACATCAGACTAGATTAAAACAACTCACTAGTTATTTTAATCTAGTTTGATGTCTGGATTGAGACTGAAATTTTGACATATCTGCCATTCTTGTACAAATTATCGTTGATTGTTACATTGCCATTTATTTACAGAGACGGATACTTTGTCCATAAATTTGCAATCGAATTATAAATACAAACATGACAATGTTAAGGGGAAAGTTTTGACATTTATAACACAAAAACATCAATTCGTTCATAAGATCACCTTTTAAGAAATCACTGTCCCATTGGCACGGAAATTTTTACAATGCAAAAAATTTCATATACCTAAATATTTGCAGTTCCGCACCAAAAAAAAAATAAAGTAGGTAATAGGTTTTTCTAAAAATGGTTGTCAACAACATTATAACGTACACAAACTACAACTAAATTATTATACATTATCTATCATTATTATTTTAAATCTAAAACGATCAAATTTAATTTTTTTCAATTGAAGTAATGTCCGGTCAAATATTACGGCTCCCTCATTTGGTCTAAATTATGCAAGTACTATATACCAACTTGCTTGACCAATGCACGATGCGCAAGCGGCACCATCATCGGGTAATTTTCGACGTGTGGGCGCGCAATGTTTTCATTATTCTATTCGGACAATATAACGAACGGACATATGAACGACGACGACAAAACACCAACGACGCCATCATTGTCGTCGCCCCTTAAATAATACCCTCGGAAGATATTATAGTTGCATCATTTTACTCACTCACGTTCGAAGAAATGAGTGTTGAATAATCATCTCCTATCAATTCTACTCGGCGAATGAACGCGAGCGTATAAATATCTATATAGATACTCCTATATTGTCACCCGAAGAGAGGGTTTGAATTCGAAAAATTACGGTGTTTGCTTGCAGCAAAACGATTGTGCATCTTCAATTTGACATTTATTTTATTTACTACACATTCTACTCGTATATACTTAAGAGAGTGTGACAGAGAAGAAGAAAGAAATAGAAACTGATGTTTTATATTGTCCAGACGTCAGACAGACTGACGCTTGCAAGAGATCGTGGTCATTGTCACAAATCAGCTATAGGTACAACGGGAATCAATGGTAGTGTTTTTATCCGTTGACAGTTCACATAAAGAAAAATAAAAAAAAAAGCAAAAACAAAGTTCGCCCTCATTAAATGGCCGTTTGATATTCTTGACACGTCAATGACGACACTGACATCCGATTCTATTTTGATTTTATTCCAATGGAAATCAAGTAGAAGAATCCGTACCGTATAAGCCAATTGAAAATGCAGCAGTTCCTTTCGATTTTAAACGCTGCGCTATAGTGTGCTCATTTCGAAGGATAGGTATAGGTAGGTGGAAGTTTAGACATTTATATTCATGTGGTAGCAACTTAAAACATTTGAATATTGATTGGGAGTAAAGGAACATTAAACTTCAAAATCAATCTTTTTTTTCGTTTTGTTTTGTTTTGCTGTCTCTTGAAATTGACTTATACGATCATATCTCAGAAAGATAAAGAAGTGGGTTTACGCGAAAGGAAACTCAAAAACAAGTACAAAATATTAAAATTTATATAGGCATTGAATATATTGAAAGTGGGCTGAAATGAGTCGTTAAACAAAAATAACAGTCAGTGGTGAGAGTTGGCAATTATACCTGCCGATGAAATGCAAATATATAAATATTTTTATTTATTACCCTCGAGACATAAGCCTTTTTTTTCAAGTGACTCTTTTGATATTGTTGTTTTTGTTACAGGAAATAAGTTACTATGTTCATAAGTTCCACGTGCCAGACAACAAAAACAGCTGTAGATTGTGTTTGAATCATGTGGAGAGCTTGGTAAACGAGTCTAGTTAAGATATGTATTTATTTTTACTTTAAATGAGCACAATCGAACAGATCTGATTGAATCTATCGAATGTTTGATTCGAAGCATCATACTGGTCGGAAGAAATTTCCAAAGAACACATTTCTTAAGTCAGCTGTCACATTTACTGTCACTATTAACAATTATCAACTGTCACTTAAAATAGCGTTGCCAAACCTAACAAATTTTCATAAACCTTAAAAATAACACAAGATCTGGTTTATCCTAATGTAAATCAATAAATCAACCAAAAGGACACCACATTCCAATAACACCACAAAAATGCAAATGCAATAAATCGTTAAAATTCATTCTTAAAATGAATATTTCGCATTAAATGAGCACAATCGAACAGATCTTACAAGTCGGAACAAATTTCCAAAGAACACAATTGTTAAGTCAGAAGTGGAAGAAATTTCCAAAGAACAGAATTCTTAAGTCAGCTGTCACATTTACTGTCATCAATAACAAATAACCACTGTCACTAAAAATAGCGTTGCCAAACCTAAAAAAACATTTTTTTGTTTTCAAATCAGTTTATCAAAACCTAAATCAATGAATCAACCAAGGGGACACCACATTCCAATAGCACCACAAATGCATATTTCGCATTAAATAAGTACAATCGAACAGATCTAATTGACTTCATCGAATGTTTGATTCGAATCATCTTACAAGTCGGAAGAAATTTCCAAAGCACAAAATTCTTAAGTCAGCTGTCACATTTACTGTCACTAATAACAATTAACAACTGTCACTTAAAAAAGCGTTGCCAAATCTAAAAAATATTTGTTTGTTTTCATAAATCTTAAAAATAACACAAGATCTGGTTTATTCTAATGTAAATCAATAAATCAACCAAAAGGACACCACATTCCAATAACACCACAAAAATGCAAATGCAATAAATCGTTAAAATTCATTCTTAAAATGAATATTTCGCATTAAATGAGCACAATCGAACAGATCTTACAAGTCGGAACAAATTTCCAAAGAACACAATTGTTAAGTCAGAAGTGGAAGAAATTTCCAAAGAACAGAATTCTTAAGTCAGCTGTCACATTTACTGTCATCAATAACAAATAACCACTGTCACTAAAAATAGCGTTGCCAAACCTAAAAAAACATTTTTTTGTTTTCAAATCAGTTTATCAAAACCTAAATCAATGAATCAACCAAGGGGACACCACATTCCAATAGCACCACAAATGCATATTTCGCATTAAATAAGTACAATCGAACAGATCTAATTGACTTCATCGAATGTTTGATTCGAATCATCTTACAAGTCGGAAGAAATTTCCAAAGCACAAAATTCTTAAGTCAGCTGTCACATTTACTGTCACTAATAACAATTAACAACTGTCACTTAAAAAAGCGTTGCCAAATCTAAAAAATATTTGTTTGTTTTCATAAATCTTAAAAATAACACAAGATCTGGTTTATTCTAATGTAAATCAATAAATCAACCAAAAGGACACCACATTCCAATAACACCACAAAAATGCAAATGCAATAAATCGTTAAAATTCATTCTTAAAATGAATATTTCGCATTAAATGAGCACAATCGAACAGATCTTACAAGTCGGAACAAATTTCCAAAGAACACAATTGTTAAGTCAGAAGTGGAAGAAATTTCCAAAGAACAGAATTCTTAAGTCAGCTGTCACATTTACTGTCATCAATAACAATTAACCACTGTCACTAAAAATAGCGTTGCCAAACCTAAAAAACATTTTTTTGTTTTCAAATCAGTTTATCAAAACCTAAATCAATGAATCAACTAAGAGGACACCACATTCCAATAGCACTACAAATGCATATTTCGCATTAAATAAGTACAATCGAACAGATCTGATTGACTTCATCGAATGTTTGATTCGAATCATCTTACAAGTCGGAAGAAATTTCCAAAGCACAAATTTCTTAAGTCAGCTGTCACATTTACAACCGTCACTTAAAACAGCGTTGCCAAACCTACAAATTAGTTTTTTGTTTTCATAAATCTTAAAAATAACATAAGATCCAGTTTATCTAAATGTAAATTAATAAATCAACCAAAGAGGACACAAAATTCCAATAACACCACAAAAATGCAAATGCAAATGCAATAAATCGTTAAAATTCATTTTTAAAATGCATATTTCGCCAGAACATTTAATTAATTCGTTTCGCTTTGTTAAATGTCACACATAAACTAATTATACGATGCGTAAACATTCTTAAGAACACATGTAAATAGGCGCCACAAAGATCTTTTTCCCACCCTCACTTAATTACTCATATAAACAAAAAAAAAATATATTTATTTTTATGAATATAAACAAAAGAATGAAAACATTACAGTATCTCATAATTTTGTTTGTTTATTTATTTTCATTAGTGTTGGCATGCATGTGGCATGGCGTCTTGATGTACCACCCCCACGCAACAGTAGAGCGCCATCATCATCATCAGATTACATCTCATTTCTTGAATGGGGGGTCTCAATGAATACCCCCCACAATATACACTCCACCTTCTCGCATCACCGAATAACAAAATAAATCTTTCAAAAATGATTTCAATTAAATTGTGATTTGTGGCGGGAAAATGGACAGAATTTGTCCCAAAAAAAAACAACCACAACATCAGAAGAAGCAAAACAGAAACATACATTTATTAATTGAATGGCCCAACAAATGAATGAAAATGGGCTACTTTGAGCTACTTTTGACGTTTTGTTACTTTTTGCCTGTTGTTGTCATGCACTTTGAAAGTAATTGTTGCATCTTCAAGATATGTACTTGTTTAAGCACCAAGAACAAGAAAAGAAGAAGAGTTGACCTAGTTATAATATTCTTCACAAAATACAAAAAAAACAACTAAGAACAAAACGAAAGAAAGAAAAACTAAATTAAAACTTCCCTCTTAATAATGGCCTTTGTGCTCTCAACATGTATTTTTGTAGTCTCGTTGTTTTTTTCTTTTTAATTTGTGGGCAACATTCCAAAAATTAAATTGATTGGCCGGCATATGACCACCAAAATTAGGGACGATAAACTCCAGTTTTATATTTTTTTTCTCTGAGCAAATATCGCCACAGGAGGGAGACACATATACTAGTTTCGTTTGATTTCGTTGGGGCTTCCTGATAACATCTCTGGAATTTAAGAAACCGCTTTGGGCGATGCATGCCGCGACATCTTGAGTTTTTTGGGTCGAAACAAATTACTATCTTTTCCTCATCGAGCTGTCAAGTTTAAATGAATTGAAGCTCAACCCGAAACTGGAAATTTAATTGACAACTCAAAAAAAAAAACAAGAAAATTTACAAATTGCAAAATAATGAATGGATACCGCCTCATTTCTTGTTCATATACTTCACTTCTCGCTGCTAAACTTGTATCATGGGGCGAAGGAATGAAATTTAATTGAAAATCACTCGATTTAATTTCATTCTAATGAAATCTGATTTTAATTGAAATTTTTGTTGAAAGAATTTCTCAACACACCACACACCATAATATCATAAAATCATCATAGCACTGCAGAGTCTATCTTTTGAATCTTTACATACTTTTGTTAGAAAACCATCTTTTCCAAGTTGCACTAATTGCACCTTTAGCCTTAATTTGAATGAATTTTTCATTAAGTGAACTCCAAGGTATTTGAATTCCGTGACAACTTCAATGACCTCTCCCTTATAGAAACATTTTTCTTTCGCTGAATTGCATCCTCCTCCTCGTTTAAAAATCAAAATTTTGGAATTATTAAGATTCACCGTCAAACTTCAAACCTGACAATATTAATACAGGCGTTTTATTATTAACTGCAATGATTCAGGTGATGCTGCCTAAAGAACAATGTCGTCCGCAAACAGCAATGCTTTTATTATTTGTCCGGCGAAGTCTTTGCCACCTGGTAAGAGGTCTGTGAGATCTTCAATAAACAAGGCGAACAGACTCGGACTAAATGTACAGCCTTGTCTGACTCCCGATTTTGTTTTAAACCCTCTCGACAACTCTTCTCCATTCCATACCTTAGCAATTGTATCGGCATATAGATTCTGAATAACTCTCCCGAACTTTAATGGCATTCCGTTACTATACAGCTTTTAGATAAGCGCAAGTCTATCGATCCTATCAAATGCAGATTTAAAGTCAACGAAAAACGTACATAGCTTCTTGTCCTTATTGAGGAATGTTTATGCAATACTTTTAAGAGTAAAAATGTGTTCAACCGTCGAATAACCTGTCCTAAAGCCTGCTTGAAACTCCTTTAAGAGCTTGTTGTCTTCTATCCATTTATCAACACGTTTTTGCAAGACCAGAGTGAATATTTTTTATGAAGAATTCAGAAAGGATATTCCTCTATAATTAGACACCTCGGCCAAGCTCCCTTACTTATGGACCGAGAAAAGATGGACTCCTTCATCATTCCTGTTTCCATGACATTGTTATATATAGTTGTCATGCGGTTGATTAGTTCTGCTGTTCCATACTTATAAAATTCTGCTGGTATGTCATTGGGTCCGCATGCTTTCCCATCCTTAAGTTCCATTACAGCTGAAATCACTTCTTGGTGTCTTATTGCAGCATCAAGAGTTTCATTTTTAAAACATGGAGTAGAGTTTTGAAAAATAAGTTTCCCTTTTATTGGATTCAACAAACTCTGAAAGTGATCTGCCAGTTGATCAGAACCTATACTAAAATGGATTGAAAACTTTTTTTCGTTCAGCTGCTTTGCCAGGTTCCAAAACTCTTTCCCGCTTTTATAAGACGCTAATCCCTTGAATTCAGCTTCGAAGAATGCTGCCTTCTTTAGCTAACATATTGATTTTCGAAGTAGCCAACATTCGAATATCTGTATGCTCTAAGTCAAAGCATGGCTCTATGAAGTTCTCCCGGGCTTTGTTAGCAGCAACAATTGGATACGACTCCTTGATTATTTCATCCAGCTTGGATAGATCACAATTTCTCAACTCAACTCAACAGTTAGATATCAAGCCTTTCTTGATATTTCATCTGGTTTGTCGGTTTCCATTTCAGTTTCGGCGAATTTGTAACTTTGGACTTTTGAACTTCTCTGGAAATCAGTCCGAACGTTATGATCATTGGAAAGTGGTCTGAATACGGTACACTCTCTAATTTTATGTCAATCATATGCTCATTCCATTCATTGCCTATGAGACTATAGTCTTTTACAGAGCTTCCCTGACCACTGACAAAAGTTAATTGACCTCCCATATCTGACAAGCTTGTATCATTTTGTATTCTTAGCCCGTACGATTTACACAGGTCAACAAGCTTTAAGCGTCTTGCGTTGCAAACTAAATCCTTCGATTTTCTCTCGAATCCCAGTACACTGCTCTCATTTCCAGCTTGACGTGAATTTCCCAAAGAACGGACTAACAAATTACGCTTTAAAAACAAGCGACTATAGAACTGTCAAACAGTTTGACAGCAAAAAATACCGCTTAAAATTTCATAACCCTTTACCATCATAAAACAAAACAAAAAATAAAACATTTAGCAACTAAGTACATAAGCACTTATCGGAAAGGTACAATGCCCTACTTTCAACCATAAAGCTACGGAGTTTTATCGGTCCACTTATTAATTCCATGCGGGGTTGATAAAAAAAAACTCATTTAAAAGTGCCAACATTTGGATAAAAATCCTCAAACTATATTTATACACAATTTATGTACATTCACCTACATCCATCAGAACTTTATTATACGAGTGCAAGTGGAAACTTTTTCTTAACTCGTGGACACTCTCATCCTCACTGAACACTGATGTTCCTCACTATTTAAACATCATCATGAAGTGAAAACGAAAAGGAAATGTGAAACCTATATCAACAGCAGCAAACACCAGAGTGTTCGGTATAGTTTTTCCTCATTTCCTCAAAACTTGCAGGTCATCGATCTATACCATCATTTTCATATATTTTTTAGCAGTTAGGTAAGGTAGAGACTAGAGAGTGTATAAGAGCTCCCATCCCAAGTCCACCACTTCTCCCTTTCCTAAATTTTTGATAATGCCTCTGCCTCAGCTTTAGTGATATTCGGATTTCCATCAGTGCGATGGAACTGGGTCAAACATGTGCTGGAGTGGTGCTGCTGTCGGAATAAGCCGGGCTGCCGCAAATCATACTTTTTCTGTGTTCTTCTTTTTAGTTTATATATTTTTCAACTTCAATTAAGTTTTATGTTTCTTATTTCGTTTCTTTTCATAAATTTCATTATGAATTCGTGATCATAACCCCATCATCAATGTGAGAATCAAAACGGAGACGAGGCAAAGCGAGGGAGTTTCTTTCAGAATTTAAAAGCCTAGCAATTCAACGAATCGCAACGGTTTCTTAATAAAAGTGCGAAAGAAGAAGTTTTGATGATGGCTGAGAAAGAGACAGAAAACATTTTACACGCGATGTTTCGCCGAGTTTTTAATTGAAATTAATTTTCAATTTAAAGTTGCATAATACCTTCTCCCGGATTATGCACTCCTTCAAAAAAAAAAAAAAAACAGAAGAAAACAATCCATGATGCCATCAGAAGGTTGTGGTGAACGTAGGAGCTGATGGTGATATGAGGGCGCTGGGTGATGGTGTAACGCTTTGGTACTATATCCATCCATGTGGATTATGTCTTCTTGGGTATTGGGCCGGGTGCAGGTCTTTTGCCGTCCTTCTGCATCCCGCGTTTCACTTTTTATATGATATTTGTTAACCTGAAAACGAAAGCATATGTGCTATTTGCCCAGAGAGTGATATGGTGATGATGGTTGGAGCTTGATGGGAAGGTTTAAGGGTGAAGCCCATGTAGGATCCCATCAAAATATATACTAAAATGATGGCCCAAAAATGTGGAAAACTTACACAAGACCTAGTTCTTTGATATATTCTTATATCTATCTACTTTGTTATGATACATGAGTTTGTTGAAACACTTTTGCAAGGGAAACTTTTCAACTGGAATTTTCTCCTTCTTGGTTTCTTTTTCTGTTGAAGATTCAGTTAAAGGTACTAACGACTTCTATATATGCACTGAAAATTATATGTGCTGGTGGAAACATCCTTTTTGGGTTATAGTGTATAATGGTGTATGGTTTATGCATGCAGGCAAGTAAGCCTGAAGGTAGAAGATAAAAGTGTTGAAAGTTATAATTAGAAGTGGAAAATTTATTTCCACTTAAAATGTAATATAACCTCATAGTGCATGGCTAATGACTTGTGCGATAAGAATGAGGTCAATTTTTTGCCGGTTAAAGTCACTAATAACTAGGGCATCGCATCGTTGGGAAGTTACGTAAATATCTATCCTTGGAGGGAGGAAAGTTTAGTAGAAAATCGATTCTATACATTTTTAAGGAACATTTTAAAGTTTTGATTTAAAATTATGAAAAAATGACGTGCTTAACGAATGAACGCAGAATGACGATGGAGAATGCACGCTGCTCTATCAAGGTCGGAAAAGATCTTACCGATGCATTTGATGTCAAAAAAGGTTTTAGACAAGGCGATGCACTGTCTTGCGACTTCTTCAACATCGTTCTGGAAAGAATTGTGCAAAACTCAACCGTTAACACTAGAGATTTTCCAAAGGTCCATCCAATTCCTCGGAAATGCAGATGATATTGACATAGTTGGAAGATTAAAGCTTGATGTCAGTGGAGCGTTTTTGAGCATTGCGACGGAAGCGAAGAAGATGGGTTTAGTGGTCAATGAGGGCAAGACCAAGTATATACTTTCATCAAAAAAGGACATCGAGATCGTCTTAGGATGCTTCGAGAAAAAAATTCTTCCGGTGATTTTTGGTGGAGAATGGAGGAGAAGATATAAAGAAGAACTGTAAAGTTCAACGGCTTAGATGGCTAGGTCATGTACAGCGAGTGGACATCAACGCTCCAGCCCGGAAGGACTTCGAATCCAATCCCGAGGGACGGCGCAGTGGTGCACCCAGGTGGGAGAGGACCTCAACCAACTTGGCGTGCGAAACTGGAGACAGCTAGCTAGGGACCGAGCTGGCTGGAGAAGCATGTTGGTTGAGGCCCAGGTCCGCCCCGGACTGTAGCGCCACCTTAAGTAAGTAAGTAAGCTTAACGAAACTCAATTTAAGTTTTTGAACTGTTATATGTCAGATGTCAAGAGCTTGTCAGTGATCGTTAACAATACCTGTCAGTGAGCTGACATAAATATCGAATTCACATTCAATCAAAAATGTTTCTTTTACCACTTCATTTTCCATCATAACAAAGAAAAACAACAACAAAGAAACTGTCAGCAACTGTCACATGTGTCAAACAAAGACATTTTAGACATTTCAAACGCGTCTGACAATGTTCTAATTGTCTGAAAATAATACAAATTGTATGGGCAGACTATTGTTAGACATTTGGGATACTTTTTCCACTGACAGTTCTGACAACAATATGAACATAGCTTTAAGTTCTTTTAGATTTAGTTTATTAATGCAAGATCATTCTAGAATGAATCTGTTTACAATCCGTGGGAGTGACAATACGCATTATAGAAATATTTTACACTTGTCATACGCATTTCAGAGTAGTTTTTTTAATTTATTTATTTTGTTAGCTCAAAACAAAAGTTATGATTAATTCTTCTTATCAAATAACCAGGAACATTACTAACGCGACACTCACTCTTACCATTCATTCATTTGCGCTAGCTCACTGAAAATGAACAATACCCGGACACATCAATCCAAATCCAAACAAAAAGCGCAAAACAATAACACAATACCCAGAAGCGTTTTGATGGAAGTCGTCTTCATTTTTCTGACGTTCATCTTTTTCCAGCTTTGAACAACATGCGATATTTTTTCCCTTGGTGTCATGGCAGCGTCAGAGCAGTGATGTTGCAACTTAAAGACACAGAAAAGGAAACAGTTTCCCGGGCAAAAATAAAAATAAAAAAACTAACAATATAATGAAAATTAGAAAACTGCTTAAGATGATAATGATGATGAAAAAGAAATTATGCAAGCACCCACTTCAGTTTGATTTTTCCTTCTTTCATATACAAAAAATCTTCATCATACTCTCCGCGTGCTGCATGCTCATCACAAAACGCTGAGCCATGTGTATATAGTTAGTTCGCCATTCATTTTCCAGAGATCACATTTCAGGCGGAAAATGCTTCAGCCATCATCACACACAGATCTCATAATGAAAATACATAAGTAGTCCCTTCAAAATCTCAACGTATAAATATCTATTTGTTGGAAATTGTGTAACACAAGTTGGCTGAAAGTTATGCAGATCATAAAGAGGAATGCAGCGCAAACTGGCATCAAGCGTGCAACAGCTCCGGTTCAACATCGCGCACTTTGGATGATGATACACTTTCTACATGTATCGAATTCGAATGCAATTATTCCAACAATGACAACAACGCGGACGACGACGATGACAACGACGCCAACGACTGACGGGCGAGTGTCGATCTTTTGGTTTATTGTTTCAAAATACCAGAGATGCGATGAGAAATTCCCTCAAAAGGGTGACTCATTCTCATTCTAACGAGCATTCTATGATGGCTACCGTGAAGCGTGTAAACTGATTTATTTTGATTCTTAATAGGATTACAATCGAACATGCACGATGACGCAGCCAACCAGCAGCTCTAGCGTGTGTTAGAAGAACCTTTTTTGTACTGTCAAACATGACACTATGTAAACGTAGCATCATGTGAGAGACATCCCCATGAATTATATTTCGGTGCTTTCTCGCATTCACAATAACATTCGGATATAATAGTGCACACGGCTCAATTATAGCGTGGCGACCTTTCCATTAAGACGTATAATTCACATGACAGATGAAAATAATACAAGTGACACGTTCCTTCAAGCTGGAGCAAATTATGTCAGACGCGAAACCAAAATACTGTCCCCAGACTGATGCTAGTTTTCATATACATCTGGCGTTGTTGTCGTGTCGTCGTCGTTTTAGTCGTCTGGCTCCGGAGTCCGGATGCTATATACTTGACTGTTGTGTCTGTTGTTTTGATGTCTGGTTAAAAGGAGTTTTCGTAGACCGGATTCATCATCAAGCAACTTGCAACTGTTGCTGGGTGATTTGTTTTCGTCAGCTAATTACTTGTGAGAAGACTTGTGTCTTCTTTTTCAAAGAGGACAGCACGGGCGCCCTCTGCTATGTCTTTTTTACATACAAGACTAATTTGCATAAGTATTTCATATGGAAGGAAAACAATGTGTGTTGGTTGGTTGGTTGGCTTGACGTAGAAACAAATTGAAGTAAAATGATTTGAAATCAAATAATCAAGAATACAGGATGTTGAAGGCAAATAGGTCAAATA